>NC_081842.1:61222319-61848417 GCF_963259705.1 Myotis daubentonii | reverse complement strand
TTATTTTTCAAACTACATATTTGTGTGAAGCCATGTAGTCTTTATATATTTCAACCAAACCAAGACAACACATCATAGTAAACTGAATGTAGAAGCAGATAGGGGAATCCAGCTCTCTTCTAATGAGCCAGACAGTAAAGAGATTTCCAAAAATGTAAAACAGTATCATTCTTCTCACTAATATTTTTTGGTTTTAGGAAAAAAGATCATACTTTGACACAAAAAACACATTATTTATGTCAATATATAATGGGTTTGTTATTGTTTTTTAATTAATATTTAAATCTTTCTCACTTTTAATTTTTAATATCATAAATATTGTAGACCTAATCCACACAAACAAAAGCTTTTTATCATCCTCAATAATCTCTAAGGCCCCATTAACCTTTGAGGTCAAAAGTTGAAGAGCCTTGCAGTATACTGTTAACACATTTTCATGTGCTCTGCCTACTGTTTTAAGTCTTGGCCAACAAGTGCCAGTATAGCAATTTGTATTTACGCATGGGCAATATGCATATGTGAACTGTACTACAAGCTTTCTTAACCAATAAAAGCCTAGAATGTTAGCCCGATTTAAATACATTCTGCAACACGTGATGTTTACTACACTCAAAACCCTCTTTTGCCATTATTTTGTGTTCTACCAAGTGATCTTGATCCATGGGGGCTGCTAGAAGTTGTAAAACTGGTAGTGATGGATCTGGTCCAAAGAAACAAAGAGTAAGTACTATGATCGATGTTTGATGTTACTTAAGGCTTCTTGAGGACATGGTAGACAACTTGGCTCTGATTAGCTGAAAACCTCTGACATTTTGAGAGAGATAAACATCACTGCAGAATGAGACAATGGTCAATAAGGAAATGAATCATAGCTGGAAGAAACTATGGTTAGAAAGATGCAGACTTCAGGAAAAGGGAAGGGAATAGGAGGGGAGGGAAATCTCTACTGGGACTAGGTTATAATGCCCCTACATGGAGTTGATTTAGTTAATGCTCTTATTTCTAAAAAGGATCTCCAGTACTTTATACACATGGTGTGGGGTGGGGGAAGCTGAGCTTAGACTATACGAGGTGTTAATTTATTTATATCTGTGCTTGGGCTATTAGTTCTAACATACAGGCCCTCAGAACTAAGAATACATGGAAATGGGAAACTTGAAGGTTCTAAGTGAATTCCCCAAAGTCCAAGATTGTTCTTTATTAAATGAGGCAAAACGTTTTAAGGGGGTAAATGGTGATGGAAGGAGACTTGACTTTGGGTGGTGAACACCACCAATATAATATGCAGATACTATATTACAGAATTGTACATTTGAAGCCTATATAATCTTATTAACCAATATCACCCCAATATATTTGACTTAAAAAAAACTAATAAATGGAGCAAAACCTTTGGGAATTCCTTAGGAAAAAATATTTCTAAAATGGACAACTTCAAAATTTATAATTAAATATAAGCTAAGACTCGATTTTGAAAGATCTGTATTGTATTTTTAAATAAACTTCCAAAGTTATAGAATTTTAAAATATATCTCTATTATCTGTTCTATTAACTATATACTAAAGTTAAAAGGAATTGAAGCTGACACAGTAACACCAAATCCCTAAAGAAAATTTTAACACAAGTCTCATTTTCCTTAAAAGAGAAAAAAATTCTTTTTAGGTACTCCAAGCACACTGGATTACCCCTTATATCAGTAAACACACTTACTTATCCACAATATCTACTAAGCACATACTATGTGCCAAACATAGTAGTGTCCTTTAGGGAAAACACACACACACAGAGAATTGTGTCTATCATAAAGTTAACTTCATTGAACAAGAATAAAATATTAACACAGAACTATGTCTACATCCTCACATAGCTCCACCAATGCCCACCTTCTAAGGTGATTTCTGGGTCTGCCTGCCTGGCTCTGGGTTGTTTTGTGTGTTTTTTATATATCAGTCCTCCAAACAGAAAGAGTTAAATCATTGCGGGGGGGGGGGGGGGGGGAACAGGGATGGCTAGACTTATTTACCTTAAAAGAACCTGATGCTATTAGCAGAAGGAGATAACATCCTCCAAAATGGAGAGGATAAGAAGGAACGAGGACAGAAAAGAATCATCGTTACTGAGAATACAGGAGTGAGAGAAAAGTGATTTTACATAAGCAACTGCTGTGAACAGGGAGACTCTGGGCAAAGGTGGATAAATTAGGGCATTATTAACATTTCCACTGGTGTGATCTTCAACGGGCTTCAATAAAAATTTAAATTTCTTTTCAATTTTTAAAAATGTAGAATCAAGGAGTCTTTTAAGACTGAACTAGAAGTGGCCTCATGATATTAGAGTTACATTCACAACGCCACGTTGTTCTATTACATAGTTGTGACCCTTGGTCGAAAAATATCATTGAATATCCAAAGCTATTATACTTTAACCATCTATCCCAGTGGTCGGCAAACTGCGGCTTGCGAGCCACATGCGGCTCTTTGGCCCCTTGAGTGTCGCTCTTCCACAAAATACCACGTGCGGGCGCGCAAGTACAGTGCTATTGAAACTTCGTGGCCCATGCGCAGAAGTCGGTATTTTGTGGAAGAGCCACACTCAAGGGGCCAAAGAGCCGCATGTGGCTCGTGAGCCACAGTTTGCCGACCACTGATATCCCAACCCTAAATCCCACCCGCTTCCACTCATAGCCGCTGACATTCACCAAATTTTCTGAAGATTCTTCCAAAGAACTCTATGGGTACAAGGATTTCCTGAACTCAGTGCTCTGGCATCTCACATTCTTTACCCACATGCTTTTCTAAATAAAAGTGTGCGTCTAACCCAGTCACTTTGTTACTTCTCTCAAGATCGAACTGCTAGAGAGAACCAAGATGGCGGCATAGGTTAACGCCGGAGTTTGCTGCTTTGAACAACTACTTCAAAAGTGAAACTAAAACACGGAACGGACATCACCCAGAACCACAGGAACGCTGGCTGAGTGGAAGTCCTACAACTAGGAGGAAAGAGAAACGCACACGGACACTCAGAGGAGGCGCAGTGCTTAAGTCAAATTCTGAGGTGCGGAGTGCGCGGAGCAGGCTGGCGGTGGAGGGCGCGGTTGTTGTTTTCAATCGGGAGGGAGTCGCAGACTCTGAGCTCCAGATACAGGCGAGTCTTTAGGGACCCAGGCTCAAACGGGAGAAGTGGACTGTCTGGCTTCGGTCAGAGCGAGTGCAGCTTTCTCTCCGAGCCTTGCAGCGGGTGCTGGGACTCAGAGAGGCAGAGCCCCTGGGGACAGGACTGAGAGCCGCCATAACTGCTCTCTCCGGCCCACCCTGTTGATCCTGTTCGACCCGCCCCGCCCAAGCCCTGCACAGAGGCATTTGCCGGATAGCCTCAGGCAAAGGCTAGATTAGCACCTCCCTAGAGGACAGAAGTTCTCTCACTGCAGACACAGCTGATTCTCATAGCCACTTGGCCTGGAGGTCAAACCCTCCCTGGAATTAGCTACAACAATCAAGATTTATCTATAAGACTGCGAACAAAGACCACTAGGGGGTGCACCAAAGAAGCATAACAAAATGCGGAGACAAAGAAACAGGACAAAATTGTCAATGGAAGAAATAGAGTTCAGAACCTCACTTTTAAGGTCTCTCAAGAACTGTTTAGAAGCTGCCGATAGACTTAATGAGATCTACACGAAAACTAATAAGACCCTCGATCTTATATTGGGGAACCAACTAGAAATTAAGCACACACGGTCTGAAATAACGAATATTAAACAGACGCCCGACAGCAGACCAGAGGAGCGCAAGAATCAAGTCAATGATTTGAATTGCGAGGAAGCAAAAAACATCCAACGGGAAAAGCAAAATGAAAAAAGAATCCAAAAATGCAAGGATAGTGTAAGGAGCCTCTGGGACAGCTTCAAGCGTACCAACATCAGAATTATAGCGGTGCCGGAAGATGAGAGAGAGCAAGATATTGAAAACCTATTTGAAGAAATAATGACAGAAAACTTCCCCCACCTGGTGAAAGAAATGGACTTACAGGTCCAAGAAGCGCAGAGAACCCCAAACAAAAGGAATCCAAAGAAGACCACACCAAGACACATCATAATTAAAATGCCAAGAGCAAAAGATAAAGAGAGAATCTTAAAAACAGCAAGAGAAAGTAACTCAGTTACCTACAAGGGAATACCCATACGACTGTCAGCTGATTTCTCAACAGAAACTTTGCAGGCCAGAAGGGAGTGGCAAGAAATATTCAAAGTGATGAATACCAAGAAATTACAACCAAGATTACTTTATCCAGCAAAGCTATCATTCAGAATTGAAGGTCAGATAAAGAGCTTCACAGATAAGGAAAAGCTAAAGGAGTTCATCACCACCAAACCAGGATTATATGAAATGCTGAAAGGTATCCTTTAAGAAGAGGAAGAGGAAGAAAAAGGTAAAGATACAAATTATGAACAACAAATATGCATCTATCAACAAGTGAATCTAAGAATCAAGTGAATAAATAATCTGATGAACAGAAAAAAAAAAAAAAAAAAAAAAAAGATCGAACTGCTAAATGAAGAGTAACAAAGAAGTAGATTTCCTCCAAGGATTTTCTATTGAATAGACGTTTTGTTCACATTGATGAATCTGTATTGTTAATCCTATCCTATAAACAAAAATTTTAGTGATATTTATTAAAATGTGATCTTCCAACTATACATGAGTGAGGCAGAGCCACACCATATAGCATGTATTGTGCAGTGTCTGATAATGGGAAAGATGAACAGCTATAAGATCAACGGCTGAGTCTATCATTCGTGAAATTAGGAAATAGATTTTCTCTCTTTGACTGAGTTTGCATTTCTACAATTTTAAAACCATCACAAAATGCAAACTACTTCTATATAGTCTCTTTCTTAGGTGGTAGAAAACCAGGTACAGAGGGAATCAATTGCTCAAACTTGAGTAGAAAGGAAAAAATCCTTCCACTGTTTAGTAAGATCTGATTAACGCACAAGTAAACTAATTAACTTTCCACTTTTAAGACCAAATTCAGCTCAAATCAGATGCCCTATTGAACGCCACCCAAGAACTGACAACCTCTCTGAAACCAGTTACTCTCGGAGTATGATCCAGGGAGGATTTCAGAGCCTCCAGATGGTCTGGGAGCTGCCCTCAAAATGAGTGTGAGCTGTGTGAGTGCCAAGCAGTCCTCATCAAACCAAGGAGGGGACCGGACTACCAGAAATCTGGCAATCTTACCTCAATTGGCCTGACATATAGAAATTAATTGGTATCATTTGTGTAGATACAAATAGGTACACAATCCCTATTCTGAATAAACTAGTCATAGATCAGAATTTAAGTGGGAACACCACTTCTCCCAACTCAGCTAGGACTTCCAGCCCCTTGTTCTGTATAACTCAGTGTGACTCAAGGATCTTATGTACCAGCAAGTCACCTTGTTTGGCACTAAATCACATGGCTTACATATGAAGAGTCAAATGAGACTGTTCACTACCGAAGTGTGAAAACACATTTGAAAATGTGCCACATACTGTTTGTTACTTGGCGGGGGGAAGGGGTCTTACCCATGGCATCATTGCCTTGGGTCTGACAACAGTACTAAGCATAACATTTTGAAGCACTTGGTGATTTAATATTTAAATTGTTTCCTAAATAGTTCATGTTGAATATATAGTGTATTCAGTTTAATTTATCGAAAATTTCCATCCAGTGGCTGTCGCCTTTCATGTAGGTCAGACTACAGATTTTTTTTTACTAAAAAGTGAATGGTTCCAAAAGTTACATAACTAAAATTAGAGCTAAGAAACTGAAGCTTACAATAAATTTTGCATAATGCTAATAATTAGGCTCATAATTCATTTTATTTCATTTTATATGGTCTTTATTTTATGCTTTTCTCATACTCTGAAACGTTATCCACTATTTCAAGGAATCACCAGTAGTACAAGAAACATTTTAGATATATCTAACCCACTGGAAAAACTATATAACAGTAGTCAACTTTTCAATTCAAATTCACTTGGAAGTTACTCCACAGATATTTAAACAGAAATATCTTGACATCCATTTTCTTTCATAAATTTAAGACACTATTTCTACCTTTGGTGCATTATGCCATTGTAGTGGTCACTGCTACAATGGATATCTGTCTAGCATCTATTTCCCTTTTCCTTCTTCATAATGGAAGCAACTTTGTTCAGATATACACTCCGCCCCCTCATTCCACACTGGAAGTCTTAGGGATGGACCCTATTTCATTGAAGCCAACTTTGCCGTTGGCTGGTTCAATAATTTAATGCAGTCAGGACATGGTATTCTCCTGGAGACCGTTATGCTGGCACTCAAAAGCTGTTCACCCTCTTCCCCTCCCCCATCTTAAGGAAACTGAGTATCAGTGGCCTTTGAGCCGCCTGCTGACTAAATCCCCAAGTCAGCATTCAAGGCTCTCTACTCTCCTTTTCCTACCTCTTTAGCCCTTCCTCCTTTGCACAACCTCCTGTTCCAGCAGCTAGAAGGGCTTGTCCCTTCCAGAATACGCCCCTGCATTTTCCATTTCATATCCTTCATCCGGGTTGTTCCCTTGGCTAGGAAAGCCCAACCACTGCCAAGTCAGTCAGTTCAAATCCTATTCATTGGATCCAAGTCCAGATCAAAAGTCAACTTTTCCATGAAGTCTTCCCTGATATCACCATTAATAAATGGCACTCATCATACACTAGTATCCCTTGTATCATAAATGAACGGTGCGTGCTTACAGCCTGTTGTAAAACTGTAAGCTCCTTAAGGACAAACTCTTGTGCATCTTTGTCTTCCACCACCGTCCCTCCCCACCAGAGTAGCTCAGTAACAATTCGTTGAACACATGAACACACGTTTTCATTTTTGAGGGGGAAAGTGCCTTTACAGAATAGATTATCATGAAGGCTAAAATGTCCTTGCAAGCCGTTAAAAACATTCTAGGGTGGCTTAGGAATAGTTCTGCTGAAGGAAAAGAAACAACACAGATGACCTTGTAAGCCTGATTCTGAGAATTATATCAATTCTTTAAAAGTACTGCCTAAGAATTCAAAAACAAACTCAACACAAGTGCTATTTACAAAAAAGAGTGGCATTTACTGTAATATACAAAGGTTAACAGATTTTTTTACCAAAAATTTCAGCTGTTCTTATAGTAATATTTAAGACTATTTACTTAATCTTATTTCACACTTGAAGACAGAGAAAAATGTTGGCTCTCAGACAAAATTTATTTGTAAGCACATACTGATATCATTTAATTATTAATCTACACATCATCACTAAAAATATACCTATCGAACTCCATGAAAGTTATCTGTAACTATTTCCTTCACTGGCTTCTATGGGAAAGGTATACAAAGTTTTGTATTCATCTCTCCCCTTCCAAATGAGTATGTACAACTTAGGTCAGCTAGTAAATATGATGTTACTTCAAGATCTATGGGTACATTATCAGTTCAAATAAGACCATAAAACTACGGAAAACATACTGAAATCTCGAGGGAGTGGGAGGGACCAGGGTTAACCACAATCTTCCATCAATCATTGAACCTGCTTTTAAAATAAAACCCTTCAGATAAATCTCAGTAAATCTCAACAATTAATTAAATGGAACATAAAATGTGATTCCACAGGACAGTGCACTCACAAAAGAAAGGCACCATATAAGATGAGAATCATTGTTTAAATATGGGCTATGCATAAAAATAAAACTAAGAAAGAGTAAATGGAGAGTGTAAAATTCAATTTAGGTTTTTAGAAACCACTTACAAGAAAACTGAAGACACGTTTATTCCCTTTGTGCTATTATTGTTATATTCTAGGTATTTTTGCAAGTCAATTTAAATCCTTTGGGGAAGATGCTAGAATATAAAAAATAAATTCTTGTTTTCTAGTGCAGCACACTGTATAGTCATTTTTAAAAATAAGGATCACAATTTCAGTGAAACCTATGTATGCTCATTAAAGATTATGGTAAAGGCACGATTTAAAGTTTTCTAAATTATTTCAAAGGCATCTCCCGTTTTCCTGGAGCAGCCTGGTAACCGGAACTGATTCTAAAATACTGCCGTTTTTGCCACTGGAACCAGTAAGTGTGGGAGTTCATTATCTAAACACGCGGGGCCAGAGTCCGGTCCGGGATCGCGGTAACCCAGTAGCAGGTGTAGCCACCACTGATCAGAGAACCGGGCTGTGCGGGCGGCGGGGACGGGGCGCGGGCGGCGGGAAGGCAGCGGCGGGTGGGCGCGTGAGCCTCGGCCAACAGAACGGCCGTGGAGGGCCGAGAAAGTTGCCTCCCACGACCTGGCACAGGCGGTCCCCACGCGGCTTCTGCAGGGACCGCCGGCCCGGCCTGGCCCCGCTGGCCGGGAGGGCTCTGCTACTCACCTTGCAGAGAGAGGAGCAGCAACGGCGCCAGCGGGGAGCCCCGAGAAGTCATGCCGGGGCCGCCGGGAGCGCGCCCGCCGCCCGCTCGGCTCTTCTTCGCGGCCGCGGAGGCGCGTGCCGGGCTCTCGGCGCTCCCGGGAAGCCGGGTCCGCCCCGACTCGCCGCCGGGTCGCAGACCGCCCCGCGGGGCGGACACCGTCGGGCGCGCAGACGAGGCAAGTGCGGCTCCCGCGCCGCCCCGCTCCGCGGAGGCTGAGCGGCAACCAGGGGCGTCCCGCGCTCGCCGGCCTCGCCCCGCAGCGCCACGGCCACCTCGCGCTGCCCCAGGACCCGCCGGCCCCCCGCGCCGCCCGGGGAGCCACTCCCCCCAACTCTCGCCCAGCTACTCCCGCAGCAGCCGGGCTCCGCTAGGCTCCGCGCCGCCCACTGGCCCCTGTCGGTCTCCCGGGCAACCGCGGCTCCAGCGCGACGCCTGGCGGCCCACCCGCGGAGCGAGCGCGGCGCAGCTGGTGCGGCCGCCACCTGTGCGCGGTGCGGCCCACGCCCCCGCACCCTCCGCGAGCGCCGGGGACTCTGAACCGCTAGGCTAGCCAGACAGGTGGTGTCAGCCCTCCTCTCCAGAGCGGTCTAGGAGGGATTCTTCCTGTTGCCGGTCTAAGATTTCTATTTGGCAAGTTCACTTTCTCCCAGCCCTCGCTTCTGTAACCTAAAGAATCTGAAAGCACCTGATAGGCAAAATTAAGTATCGATGAGGTGGGTTCTATTTTACAGCTTTTTGTTGTTAGTTTCCTGGCACCCTTTCTTTTTTGAAAAGAGTTTAGGGGCCATACCATGATCCGCACTCCTCATTCTATCAAAGAGATTACCATCTTCTCTTGACCCTTTAGTGAAATGTATGTCGACTTCTAATATATACAATTTTCATTTGTGTTGTGGTTCTCTCAAACTAACTTCAAGTGTTTGTTAACGAGTGAGGAGGTGATTTTACTAGGGCGATTGTTACTTTGGTTAGGTTTTCACTTTTGTTTCTCATTTACTTTTGTTGGGTGGGAATAGAAACCTTACTAGCATCTGAAATAATGTTACTTGAATACCTACCTACATCTTCCTTTATAAAACCTAATCTTCATTCCATTTCCGTTGAGGTCACTGGTCAGTATCTTATACCCCCCCCCCTCACTTTCTGCTTCAGCCCCTACCCCTAACCTTCTAAATTTGAGGGCATACCTGCCCAGGAAAGATCAGACCATTCTGGTCAATTTCTGCAGTGACATAAATTAGGGTTCCGGGAGCCATTCAGAAATTCTGAGCCCTCATCTAACAGATACAGTCCTCCCAGGGCAACTCAGAACGGAATATAGCACCCACAGGAGAAAGGCAAATATGTAAAACGTCTATACATTTGGATAAAGATTAGAAGATATGTGTAGAAAGGAAAATAACAGTGCTGTTATAATTTCACGTTGTTTTTTTTAAAGGGGACACATTCAGAAATGCCAGTCGCCTTTAATAAGAATACCCTAACAAGGTATAGTTTGATTAAGAATTAGAGGTGCCTCCACTTGGCTCTCTACTTCCAATTTGCTAGAATCTCTTACCAGATGTCTAGTGGCAAGAAGAGAATGGTGTAACCGTATAGAGGCTTTTATATTAATAACAGAAGGTTAAAATTTCAATTTTGATTTTATCCCTGGGCTTATTCTCATTCATTTAAACTCCAGAGCAAGGACTAGATGTGTGTGTTTTTTCCCTCTGTCGAAGCCAATCTCTGCATTCTAACCCAGTCACAAAGGGAGCATAAGAATAAGCGATATAAAGAGAAAACCAAGGAAGTTAGTCAGTTGGCAGGTGCTACTAGAGCAGGACTTAGCTTCACTACATCCCAGATTTAAATATTTCTTATATAATTAAATAAATAACCTAATAATCCAAGCTGAAAAACCTTATAAAGCTAAATAGCTGATATACTTCTTAGCATGTCCATTCAGCAAGTATATGTCTACTGAGTCTCTACACGACGTAAGGCACTGGTGGAAGGTTAGACACAAAATGTAATATATACAATCCTTGCCCTTAAATAACTTTTCATTGTACATGGGCCATGTCTGCACTGTCATGAATCAGCAGAGAAAGAGAGCTCGCGTGCCTCTTCGTCACCACAGTGTACTCTGCCTGGCCCGACAGGAGCTGGGGAGTTATTAAAATGACAGAGTGCTCACAGTTCGTTGGAACAGCCCTTTTAATAGAAAAAGAAGTGTGGCTTCTGAAGGAATGGGGCCGATCAGATTTCAGGAGGCAATCTGGCTGCCCAGAGCAGGAGGCAGATGGTCCATGGTGGACTTGAAAGAAGCAGATTGGGGGACTGGAAACTCCAAGTGCTGTACAAAGAGGCTTCCAAAGGCACCCTCACAGGAAGCAAAGCCAAAAAAAAATGTGCTTTTTAATTCACAGAGATAGTACCACTGGCATATATTTTGATTAAATATTTTAATTTTTTTGGTATTTAAATTGACTTTAATGCAAGCAATAAAAGCGAATCTACATGAGTTTTAACTTCATTTTTAAAAATGTTTTAATCCTCACCCAAGGATATTGTTGGGGTCCAACCCCAGCAGGTCTGGGATTCCCAAAGTTGTGGATGGAGTTGGCGGAGAAGGAATGACATGGAGACTGCGTTCAGTTGATCAGCAGCCTAGCCAGGTTCTCTAGCCAGGTTCTCCAGCCAGGTTCAGTCTGATAAATATTTTATTAGTAATGATGACTTTTATAAATTACTTTATCCTAATCTGCCTTATGACCACAATAGGATTTCGTTTAATCTCTGAATTATTCTAAGTGCTAAAGCAACAGACAACATCTTATGTTTGTTTAATACTTTATAAATGTCAGAGTACTTTCACTTATATTATCTGATTTGATCTTCATAGCAACCCCAGAGGGTAGGTAAAACAGGTATTGTCGCTCCCACCTCCTTCACATAGTAAGATATTGAGTCTCAAAAAGGTCAAGGGATACCGCCAGGATTGCAAATGCCAATGGGCAGAACTGGAACCAAGGTCTTCTCACATTTGCCCTAGTTTGTTTCTACCACATCACCTCTATTATCTTTTTACAGACCAACATCTAAAGAAATTTATATAAATCATAGTGTCTTAAAGCCATCTGTGGGGAACACTGCTGATGCCTCCCCACCCCCACCCCACTCCTATGCCCACATGAGTAACTGTAAAATTTGGATAACATTGCCCACAACACACCCTAACATTGCGCGCACACACACATACCCCTCTAGGAGAGCTATAGTTTGGTCTACTTAACTATGGAAGGAATGGAGATGGGAATGACTAGGACAGGGGACCCTGGAGCAAAAGACTCTGCTGTAGTATAATAATCTTGGCTCAAAAACATTGATGCCATGAGAATGCAGTCAACTTCTAGATATCTAAATGTGAATTATCCAAATTCAAGTTGTAATCCTAGACCAGCTTCCCTCCTCCACTCATCAAAATGCCAGATCATCTCTTTCCACAACCAGTTACTCTGCATTCAAAAATGAAAAATTAATTTCATTATTCAGTTAAGAGAAAAATAATTAAGAAAAATGATGGAGGAAATTATTAGACTTTCTAAAGTTAAATATATTTCTTTTATGATATTGTTAATTAGCTATCTTAAATGATGAATGCCATCTACCCATCTCCATAATGTATATCATTAAAGGTGTATTGCATTTAGGTTTTTGAAGACGTTTGTCTATGGAATATTTTATAAGAACCTCTTTCTTAAAGTTAGAAAATACCCTTCTGATCCTTGTTTGAACCAGTAACTCATTCTATAACGATTTTAATCCGGTTGCTTAGAACCATGTACAGTCTAGAGCAGAGCTTGCTCCTGTAAGAAGTACAATATGAGAAGAGTTTTTCTCCGCTGCACTTTGTGAAGAGCCAGTAAAGGCTCTGAAGTAATAATTTGTGGAGAAGATAATAGTGGAATTGCTAGAGTAATTAACAAGCCAATAAGTGTTTATTGTGTATTAAGTCAAATAAACCATTTAATATTTTAAAACATACTTCTCACATTGTGGAATCAATTTACAACTTAGACATATTGACCACTTAGTCTCATATCTGTTTCTGCTCACTGCTCTGGTAACTCTTGCTGGATAGGATTTACACAAAGGTAAACAACATCTCCAAGCTGGGTCCCTATCACCATTGTGAATATTACTGAAGCAAAGTTCCACAAAATCTACATTCATTTTGGGGTAAGTTTATGTTTTTCCTTTAAATCTTTTCATTATGAACACATTTCTTTCCAGGCAAAGTTCCTCTCTGAGCAGAGTTCATTGTAACAAAGTGCTATTAAAATCATTCAAATGGCAAATTTTAAATGTCACCACTGTGGGGTTTCTTTTTCTTAATTTTTCGTTTGTTGATACTCAGAGAGAAAAGGGGAGAGAGAGAGAGAAAGCGAAGGAACATTGATTTGTTGATCCACTGTCTATGCATTCTTTGGTTGATTCTTGTATATGCCCTGATGGGGGATCGAACCCACAATCTTGGTGTATAGAAATGATGCTCTAACCAACTGGGCTATCTGGCCAGGGCCCCACTGTGTTTTCTAAGACTTGAAAACACAATAACATAGGAAACATTTTATGAATGCAATAACATAGGAAACATTTTATGAACACTGAAAATGTTTTGTATTCTTTCTTGTAAGGATGATAAATTTCTAAAAATCTTCGGTCTCTTTACCAGTATTCTCTAACCTAAGCTAATCTGTTTGAAACTCTCATTTTGTTTTATATATTGGAGCACTCAGTATTTTCAAATTCTGATGAGTTTTTCATAGAAGTTTAATTTGAAGTGCAGGACAGACTTTCATTTTTTTTTTTTTTTGGCAACAAAACAGATTAGAGAACTTGACTTACAAAAAATGTAAAATCATATTCTTAGAAATCTTAAATTGATGACCTCTCAACAAATATGGAAAAATCAAGCCAAAATCTAGATGAAGAAAGGAATCCTTCAGCATCCAGAGTGATCCTATTAAGTCAAGATGATCAGATCACTCCTCTAACCAAATCTTCCCAGTGGCTTCCTGGCTCACTCAGTAAAAGTCCTTACTATAAACTACTGGGCTTGTGTCAATTTCTATTGCTGCAGTAACAAAGTACTACAAACTTAGTAGCATAAAACAACACAATTTATTATCTTACTAGAGGCCCAGTGCACAAAATTTGTGCACTCGGGGTTGGGGTTGTCCCTCAGCCCAGCCTTCGCCCTCTCACAGTCCAGGATCCCTGGAGGGTGTCCTTAGTACTGTCGTGGAGGAAGGAGAGGCTCCCGCCACCACTGCTGCACTCACTAGCCGTGAGCCCAGCTTCTGGCTGAGTGGTGCTCCCCCTGGAAGTGCATTGACCAACAGGGGCAGCTCCTGCATTGAGTGTTTGTCCCCTGGTGGTCAGTACGCGTCATAGCAACTGGTCATTATGCCGTTTGGTCAATTTGCATATTAGCCTTTTATTATATAGGATGATTCTGAGGTTAGAAATCCAAAATGGGTCTCATTGGGCTGAACTCAAGATGGTTCCTTTGTGGAGAGTCCTTTTCCTTACCTCTCCAGCTCCTAGAGTCCACCTACTTTCCCTGGTTCATGGCCACCTTCCCTTCATCTTCAAAGCCATCAACATTGAGCCAAGTCCTTCTCACACTACCATGTCTCTGACCCTCTCCCCTGCCTCTTCTTCCACATTAAAAATCCTTGTGATTACAATGGGCCCACTTGGCTCATCCAGGATAATCTCATCTCCAGGTCAGTTGAAGTTAATTCTATCTGCAACCTTAATTCCACTTTGCCATGTAAGGTAACATAGTCACATGTTCTAAGGATTAGGAAGTTGGCCTCTTTTGGGGCTCGGGGGGTATTCTTCTACTTACGACAAGGCCCAACTTGACCTAGTCCCCCATTATCTCTCTAATGGCTTCTTCTATTTTCCCCTCACTGACTCTGCTCATTGTACCTACTATGTGCCAGGAACCATGCTATGTGCTTTAACATGCATATTCTCATTTAAATCCTCAAAACAACACTGTAAGATGATTAGTTTTACCCCATTTTTCCAATGAAGAAATTTGAGATTCAGAGAAACTTTAAACTACTTGGTCAATAAGCCCGTAAGTAGTAAATCCCAACTTTGCTGACTCTGAGGCCAGTATTCTTTCCACTCTACCCTGATACCTCTATTTGAACTAGCAACCTGATCAAAAGTTTGGACCTGGTAAAACTTCTGCTACTTTTTAATACTAAATAATGAGTTTTTCAGATTTTAGCCTATCTTCTGAATTTGTTAGTAAATACTCTTCCTTAAACGATAAAGACTTACACAATTAAATGAATACCACCACCCCCTTAAAATTAATCTAAAATTTTATATTTAGTGAGGTTGAAAAACTGAATAATACCTGGATTTTATGTGCTACTAATAATAAAATCAGTAATGACCCATAAATTTGGAATTCAAAAACAGTGAGCCATCCTTTGTTTCTATGGTAACACAATGAGAAATAATTAGTTGGCCCAAAGATGTTTTAATTCCAATAAACTGTTTCACAGCTTTAACATCATTTTAGAAAAATCCATATATATCTAATTCTTATTATTGCCAAAATTCATAAATTAATACCATATATTTCTAACGGAAGAGCACCACAGCATTAGAACTTCTTGTGCAATATTTCAAATCTTCTCAGCCCTACCTCTTATCCCAGCTTTGGCTGCAAGCTTAGCTTCTCACAGGTGTGACCTGACAGTAGCTTATTTCACTGTGGCCTATACCAAGTACCTCTCTCTGCTCAGGAGCCTCTCTGACATTGCTGCCTGGGACACCAGCAGAGATCTGATGGCACTAGCATGCCCAACCTGGAAGCACCGGAATATCAGTACATATAGGGCCACTCTTGACTAGTGTGGGACAGGAGCCAATAGGTAATCCTACTCCCATGCACTCTCCAAGTGGGCAGCTCTTAGTTCCTCAAGCTCCTCAGAACGTCATGCCATGATCAACAGTAACCAACAGCTCTGGCTGGTGTGGCTCGGTTGGTTGGGCATCAACCCATGTACCAAAAGGTTGCCCACTGGTTTCCCTGTCCAGGTTGTGGGCTCAATCGCTGGTAGGGGAGCACTCAGGAGGCAGCAGATCGATGTTTCACTCTCTCCCTCTCACTTCCACTCTCAAAATCAATAAAAAAAATCTTTAAAAAATAAAACAAAACAAAAAACAGTAACCAACAGACAGCATCCAACAAAGAGTACATCCTTGATTGGCTTTTCCTCCCTCCATTTTTCACTCTCCCATCAATTAACCCTGCTCCCTGAAATTACTTCATAAATAAACTAACTCTACATAAGCCTTTGACTCAGGACAAACTTTTAGGGAAACCCAGGGTAAGATACCTTTCCTTAAGATTCTATGAATCTTATAGACCAATGTAACAGGACAGAGAACCCAGATATTGACCCAAGCCAATATGCTCAATTAATATTTGACAAAGGAGGCCAGAGCATACAATGGATTCAAGACAGTCTCTTCAATAAATGGTATTGGGAAAATTGGACAGATAGTTGCAAAAAAAAATGAAACTAGACCACCAACTTACACCATACACAAAAATAAACTCAAAATGGATAAAGGACTTAAACATAATATGGGGAACCATAAAAATCTTAGAAGAATCCATAGGCAGCAAAATATCAGACATATGTCATAGTAATATCTTTACCAATACAGCTCCTAGGGCAATGGAAACTAAAGAGAAAATAAACAAATGGGACTACATCAAAATAAAAAGCTTCTGCACAGCAAAAGAAACCATCAATAAAACAACAAGAAAGCCCACTGCATGGGAGAACATATTTGCCAATGTTATATCCAATAAGGGTTTAATCTCCAAAATTTATAGGGAACTCATACATCTTAACAAAAGGAAGATAACCAATCCAATCAAAAAATGAGCAAAGGACTTAAATAGACACTTTTCAAAAGTGGACATACAGAAGGCCAAGAGACATATGAAAACATACTCAAAATCACTAATCATCCGAAAGATGCAAATCAAAATAACAAGAGATACCATCTCACACCTGTCATAATGGCTATCATCAACAAATCAACAAACAAGTGCTGGCAAGGATGTGGAGAAAAAGGAATCCTTATGCATTGCTGGTGGGAATGCAGACTGGTGCAGCCACTGTGGATAACATATAGAGTTTCCTCAAAAAATTAACAATGGAACTCCCATTTGACCCAGTAATACCAATTCTAGGAATATATTCCAAGAAAACAGAAACACCAGTCAGAAAGGACATATGCACCCCTATGTTCATAGCAGCACAATTTACAATAGCTGAGATTTGGAAACAGCCTAAGTGTCCATCAGCAGATGAGTGGATTAAAAAACTGTGGTACATCTACACAATGCAATACTATGCTGCTGTGAAAAAGAAAGAACTCTTACCATTCACAACAGCATGGATGGAGCTGGAGAGCATTATGTTAAACGAAATAAGACAATCTGAGAAAGATAAATATCACATGATCTCACTCATTTGTGGAATATAGTGAACATAAACTGATGAACAAAAATAGATCCAGAGACAGAGAAGCATCGAACAGACCATCAAACTTCAGAGGGAAGGCAGGGGAAGGTGGGGAGGGGAGAGGGGGTGGTTAGAGATAAACTAAAGGACTTGTATGCATGCATATAAGCCTAACCAATGGACACAGCCACTAGGGGAGTGAGGGTATGTGCGAGGGTGAAGGTGAGGGTGGCCGAGGAGAGGTCAATGGTGGGGAAAGGAGACATATGTAATACTATATGTAATACTTTAAACAATAAAGAATTTTTTAAAAAAGAAATCACCAAAAATAAATTTTTAATTAAAAAAATAAAAAGATTCTATGTATCTGTGAATATGGTTCCTACTAAGATTCTACTATAGCTTTTTTTAATAGCCAACTCTTTACAAATTATAACATCAAAACTATTCTTCTTGTCCTAGAGATATTGGCAGGTCTCTCTAATGTATCTTTCTAGATAACTAGAATCCAATAAGGCATATTCAAAATAGAGCTTTTGCATTTGAAATTTTAAATAATAAAAGGTTTTCTCAATTTCAACTCTGCTATATTTTTATAACCTTTACAAAATCACTTTAACCTCTCTATGCCTGAACTATCACCTTTATAAAAATATAATATAATTCTTACCTCATAGGTTATTATAAGAATTCAATAAGGTAAAATATGTGAAAATTCCCATTATAATGTGTGGCAAGTAATATTACCTGCTGCTGTTACCATTATCAAATTATTACTGACTTACTACTTATAGATTATTGGTTTTATTGTTGATTTTATTTGAAATCCTGCCATCATGGGGGTAAAATATCTATTTTGTGGACTTGATATTCACAAAAAACCTTTTTATTGCATTGTATTTTGTAGCCATAAGAAAATATTTGAATTCATTTAATGCTCAGAACTAAGGTAACTCCACAGAATAAACTGAGAAGACCACTGTGTGGATCTTTGAAGTGAGAGACTTCAAAGCATTATGGCTTTAATAAAATACCTTTGCCTCATAACCAACCCTGCCCTGTCTTTCCACCATTACTAAGTGTTCATTCA
Organism: Myotis daubentonii; assembly: GCF_963259705.1. Taxonomy (NCBI): domain Eukaryota; kingdom Metazoa; phylum Chordata; class Mammalia; order Chiroptera; family Vespertilionidae; genus Myotis; species Myotis daubentonii. The sequence goes on along the minus strand of NC_081842.1, from coordinate 61,830,314 downwards.
TAGGTCTCAAGCAGTCATTCATCAATTCAACAAACACTATGCTGTGTTGTGGCAACTAGACAATTAGATTATGTAAAATGTATTATTGCATTATTATCCTATATAATAAAAGGGTAATATGCTAATTATACCGGCCGTCCTTCCGGACATCCTTCCTGACAAAGCCAGGGCCAGAAGGAAGCCAGCCTGGGACCTGGGTGCCTGCATGCCACCTGAGGGAAGCCAGCCCGGGTCCCGGGTGCCAGAGGGAAGCCAGTGCCGGCAGCCGGGGGAAGGAATTTCTTGCACAAATTTTCATGCATCGTGCCTCTAGTTCTATATAATAAAAGCCTAATATGCTAAGTGTCTGGTCGTCCAGTGACCAGTCGACTGTTCAGCCAATCAAAGTGTAATATGCTGATGATTTGCTAAGGCCACTCAATCACTCACTATGATGTGCACTGACCACCAGATTACGCTCTGACCGGTAGATTAGCTTGCTGCTAGGGTCCGCCGATCAGGACTGAGTAAGATGGGCTGGACACGCCCTGGAGCCTTCCTGCGGTCCCTCCCTGGCCCCGAATGTGCACTGGTGGGGTCCCTCGACCTGGCCTGAGCCCTTTAGCAATTTGGGACCTCTCGGGGGATGTCAGAGAGCTGGTTTTGGCCTGATTCCACAGGCCACTCCCCTTGGGAGGGCGCCAGACTCAGGGCTCATGTCTGGAGAGCACTGCTGTAGAGGTGCCAGCCTCTCTGATCTGGACTGATTGGGCGCAAGCCTGCAGCAGGTGCAGTGGGGCCAGGATGAGCGGGAGCAGCAGGTAGGAGCTGCAGGTGGCATTGAACTTCAGGTTTCAGCCTGATCCCCGCAGGCCACCCAGAGGGACCCCACCTATGCACAAATTCATGCACCGGGCCTCTAGTGAGGTTAATAAAATGATTGGGTTAACAAAGTGGCTAATTGTCCAGTAATTCCAGGGATTCTGTTGCTGGATCCACATCTATTCCCGCCCCAGCTGTGATTTAGCGCCACCTGGTGGCACTTCAATCTAAAGCTTAGCTATTGGTGAGAATGGTTGTGGGTCCTTCTCTTGATAGTTTAGGGCGGCATCAGTGATTCCAGAACAGCGAGTTGGCATGTGTTTCATCAGTTTACTGCAAGAATCCTTGGTCATAATATACAGGCACACGCCCTCTGCTTCCTAAGATAGAACTGACTGCCATTTAACCGCCTAACCTCACTCATCCCACCAGAACCTCCCTTAGAAAGTATGTACTTTATCCTCCACCTTCCCGTATCAAAAATGGCTGCACATAGGACAGAGATTAATTGCCAAACTCATTATATGTTACTTCTCATTAATGATGGGGCATATTATAACACGGTTTACAGTATTTGTTGAGAGTATACCATATCCCATGTTTTGCCCAAGGCACTAGTGATACATTAAGTAACAAAAATCAAAAGTTCTCTGCTCTTATGAAACTGGGCAATTAGCCATTTTGTTAACCCAGTCATTTTATTAACCTCATACATAGAAAATGCAGAAATTTATCACATAATCCTTCAAAACAAATGTCACAGTGGTATGAAGGAGAGAGGTTGGTTGCTAAGCAGGCCTCTAATGGAATTTAACATAAATAACAAGACCTAGGAAGAGTTCCCTGAAGAAATGATTCATCTGCAAGGACTGAAGGTTGACTAGGCAATGGGGAAGTAATAAATTCTGGCACAGGCAACAGAATGTGTGATGGAGATATTTTGAAACAAAATTATGCATTTTTAATTCCCTTTTGTAAACCATGTTTTTCTGATGTGTTCCTCCCTTTTAGATCAAGCCACGAGTTTTGTTGTGCACAGATAATGAGAGAATGGGTACCCAAGGAAAAAAGTCACTCTTCTGCTTCGAGAATGATGCTTGCTTCTAGAGGCTACTTTCTTGTATCCAGGCTTTATAAGAAAGAAAAGTTTTACCTACTTTTATTGTTGTTGTCATTGTTTGCAGTTTTATTTGCTTTTAATTCCAACAACTCCTTTTTAAGAATCGAGAGAGAAGCCAAATGGATTCAAACAAAAGGATAGGATTCTACTGTTAAGTCATCCTGAAAACAGGTCAAGGATATTACATAAATTAGGTTCCAACCCTAGCAAGAAAGATACAGAAACTTTTCAAAGAGAACCAATGGGGAGGTGGGGAGAGAGAGAGAGAGAGAGAGAGAGAGAGAGAGAGAGAGAAGGGGAGGGGAGGGGAGGGGAGGGGAGGGGAGGGGAGGGGAGGGAAGGGAAGGGAAGGGAAGGGAAGGGAAGGGAAGGGAAGGGAAGGGAAGGGAAGGGAAGGGAAGAGAGAGCGGGGGTAGTGGGGAGGCCAGGAAGTCAAATCTGAGTGTCCTCATTTTCCTTGCCGTGCATAGCAGTTCAAGAAGGCACTGCTACAATTTAGAGAATGGGAGGACGAGACTGGCTGGAGAATAGTCTTGATGGGCAGGCCAGAGATAGTCTCCCAGAGTTTCCCACACTCCATAAAGATGGGGAAGAAAGGAGGTCGAAGTTATTATGTTCTTGACTGAGGGGAGGGAGGCACTCTGAGATGAAAAAAAAAGAAAACAAAAGAAACTAGTGTCCATTTAGGGTTCCTAAAGTTGAAATAACACAGCCACAGATAAGGTCTACAGCAAGGTCAGAAAGATGGCCTCTTACATTTTCTTCTAAAACTGTTATTGTTTTATCTATCACATTTATATCTGAAATCATGTATATTTTATTTTTGTGTATGGTGTGAGATAGAGTCAGCCAGTTAACCCAGCCCCATTATTGAAAAGGCCAGCCCTCTCCTTACAGAACTGCAAGGTATGTAGCCTTTGTCTGTGATTTGTGTATGCAGGGGGGTTTATTCTTCTACTCTGTGCTCACTGATCAGTTTTTCTGCCCTAACTCCAACTCTGCACTGTCTTTATTACTGCAGGTATGTAATAGTCTTGGTACCTGGTAGTGTAAGTCCTTCAGCTTTGTTCTCCTTCTTAAGATTGCCTTGGCTACTCATAGTCCTTTGCGTTTTCATGTGAATTTTAGAATCAGCACCTCGATTTTCACAATAAAATCTCCTGGAAATTTTATTAGGATTGTGTTGAAACCATAGATTAATTTAGGAAAAATGATCTATAATGATAAAAGCATAATATGCTAATTAAACCAGACAACTGAACAACCTTCTGGACGTCATTCCGGACATCCTTCTGAATGAAGCCACAGTAGCGGGGGCTGAGGCACAGGCAGGTAGGGGTGATCAGGCAGTAGGCAGAGTGGTTAGGGGTGATAAGGCAGGCAGGTGAGTGGTTAGGGGCGATGAGGCAGACAAGCAGAGTGGGTAGGGGCAATCAGGCAGGCAGGCAGGCAAGTGGTTAGGAGCCAGTGTGCCCTGATTGTGAGAGGGATATCCAACTGCCAGTTTAGGCCCGATCTTGATTGGGCCTAAACCGGCAGTTGGACATCCCCCGAGGGGTCCTGCATTGCAAGAGGGTGCAGGCTGGGCTTAGGGGACCCCCACTCCCTCGTGCACGAATTTCATGCACCGGCCTCTAGTATCTTTATAATATTAGGTCTTTCAATCCAATAACAAGACATATCAAGCAATGTATTTAGAGTTTTTTATTTCTTACAATAATATTTAGCAGCTTTTGTCCATTTTTTATTAAATTTATCCCTAGTCAAATTTATTCCTAAATTTAGATAAATTTAAATCTTTGACACTATTGTAGATGTTATCATTTTTCAAATTTCATTTTTTTATTTCATTTTTGCTGGCGTACAGAAAAAAAAACAAAACACTTAACTCTTGTACATATAAATTGTTTCCAAGAATTGTACTAAATTCACTTATTGATTGAAGAGGTTGTAGATTCTTTTTAATGGTCTACATATACAATCATGCCATCTAAAAATAAGTTTATTTTCTTCCTTTTTAATCTTTATTTACTTATTTTTCTTGCCTTATTGCACTTCCTTAGGCCCCCGGAAATGTTGAACGGAAGTGACGGTAGCAGGCCTCCATGTCTCATACCCAATATCAGAGGGAAAGTTTGGAATATTTATCATTTAATGTGATGTCTCCTACAGGTTATTTTAATAGATATATTTATCAAATTAAGAAAATTACATTTTATTCTAAGTTTGCCAATACACAGTAGTGTATTTTTGATGTCTGTAAAATTCATAGTAATGTCACCTTTTTCATAACTGATACAGGTAATTTGTATTTCTCTCTCTCTCTCTCTCTCTTTTTTTTTTTTTACAATAAGATATCAGTTAAATTCCACCTAGATTAAATAATATAGGATGATCTCCTCACTTCAAAATCCTGATTTAATTAGATCTGTAAACACCTTTTTTCCAAAACAAGGCAACATTTACAGTTCTGGGGATTTGACATGGACATATCATTTGGGTATCACCACCCAGCCCATTACAACTTGGTTTGCATCAGTATTGCAATGGTGTGCCTAGATGTAGAATTATTCATATTTATCATACTTGTAGTTGGCTAAATTCTTTATATTGTGGCTTGATTTATTTTTAAAGTTTGGAATATTCTCACCTATAACCTCATAAAATCTTGCTTTTATTCTCTTCTCTCTTTCTGTGTCTCTAATTGACATATTCTAGACCTTCTGAATATGATTCCCATGAAGGGTGTGCTGGAGACAGCTTGCATCAACTTGCCAGAGTCAGTTGTTAAATATTCAAGTATTTTGTGATATGACTATTAAATCATTGGTAGCTTGAAATCAGCCATGGTGGCAGTATTTACAGCCTGGCAATCGGCTACTAGTATATCACCTACAAATCCAGGCTTTCTTATTTCAGAGAGGTGGATTACTGTACACATTTGTTATACTCTGTTTTTTGTTCTTTCTATCATTTTGTCTCTGTGTGCTTGAACTTGGATATTTTCTCCTGAATTGTCTTCCAGTTTACTAAGTCTGTATTGGGCTGTGTCCAACCTCATAGAACCCATCTATTGAGTTCTTAATTTCAAATATTGTTGTTTTTTTATAGCTGTCATTGTCCATTTCACTTTTTTATAGATTCCAATTCTCTGGTGAGATTTTTCCATCGTTTCATCTATTTGGTCATTTTTCTTTATTTTCTTATACATATTAATCACAGTTATTTAGAATTCTTTGTCTACAGACTTCAATATCTGGAGCAACTGTGGTCCTACTCAATTGTATTCTCTCTCCCTTAATTATAGATTCTATTTATCTTGCCTCATTGTATGTCTAATAGATTTTTATTGTATGCCAAACTCTTTATTTAAAAAAAAAATACATCATCTCCAAATAATGTTATCTTTCACTGGAGAGAGGTTTTCTTGTCCTCTACTAGCCTATAGTATGGGAAGCTGATAACCTCAAAATAATTAAGCACTAACTGGGTTGCGCTGAGTGTCCGTGTTGAGAAGGCTGGAGTCTACCTGGGGTTCACCTCTTTCCCTCAGGCTCTCTTGAACTGTTATTGACAACCAGGTGAGTTTCTACCTCTTCAGCTTTGAGGAGCTGTGGAGAAATCTAGCTCTACTCTTCCAACGTTCTCAGCCCAGTTCTTCCGTTTCCTACCCCTACATTTTAAAGTTCAGCATGGATGGACCTGGCGAGCATTATGCTAAGTGAAATAAGCCAGTCAGAGAAAGATAAATACCACAGGATCTCACTCATTTGTGGAATATAGTGAACAACAAAAGGACTTGTATGCATGCATATGGGCCCGACCCATGGACACAGACAACAGGGGGATGAGAGCATGAGTGGGGGGAGGGGGAGGGGTTATGGGGGGATGAGGTCACATATGTAATATCTTAATCAATAAAGAAATTAAAGATTGAAAAAAATAAAATAAATATTTTTTTGGAAAAAAAATAAAGAAATGAACTTCAGCAAATGTCTTGAAGGGGAGAGCAGCTATGTGTCGGAGGCACGTCCCCTTCCTGGTGGGTCTTTGTTTCTTTTTTCTTTTCTTTTTTAATATATTTTATTGGTTTTTTACAGAGAGGAAGGGAAAGGGATAGAAAGTTAGAAACAGCGATGAGAGAGAAACATCGATCAGCCGCCTCCTGCACGCCCCCCACTGGGGATGTGCCCGCAACCAAGGTACATGCCCTTGACGGGAATCAAACCTAGGACCCTTCAGTCCGTAGGCTGAAGCTCTATCCATGAGCCAAACCGGTCAGGGCGGGTCTTTGTTTCTTATCATGCAGTCGCGGAGGATTTCACTTCGCCTGTCAGAAGCCTTCAGCTTGGCTCCTTAGCCACCTGCGCTGCACCAAGCCTGCCTAAAGCCCTGTGGGGAAACCAGGCAGGAAAGTTTCCTTTCTTCCCTCCAGCCCCGCAGGGCCACAAGGAACATTATACATTTCTGTTTCTCCGGCAGAGTCCTTCCGCAGCCCAGAACTGCCAAGTGACCCCAGGGAGAGAAGTGGCTCGTGTTCGTCCACCTACCCGGGAATGCTTCTCTCTCTGGCATTTTACTAGTAACGTAAACTTGCTTTCACAGCTCTCTCATACCTTTAGAAATACTATATTTGAAATTTGTCTGGGTTTTGTAGCAGGAATTACCTACTATCTACTACTATATGCTACCTCTTAGTGTAAGTCCCAACGCTTCGTTTTTATAATATCCTCCGGTGTTCTGATAAGCAGCCAATCTCAAGCAACACTGAACTCATCAAAGAAACTATGACAAGATCGAGGTTTGAGTTGAGGTGCTGTGATGTTCAGGGCTTTCCCTCACATATGCAGGAAAAAGGGGAAAGTCCACAGAGCAGAAAAGGCACCCCAGCCATGGATCACTCACTGTTAAGAAGTATCCCAGGAAAGTTTAACCTTAAACTTCCATTTGTACAACATTGTCCCAAATTATATCATTGGTCCACTTCTATCTATAAGGAAGACTGGGAAATGTGACATTTGTTAGCGTGAATGTTGCCCCTGAGAAAACTGGCCTTCCCTTAGTAAGGAAAAAGAGGAGAATGTGTATTAGGTGGGCAACTGCAATCTTTGCTATAGTTTCATTCTTAGCACTTCCTTTTGCTTCTCTCTTATCTAACTAATAAATCCCCCTCTATAATTGCATAAGAGAAAGATTATTTTTTGCTCCAAAAACTTTCTCAAAATCCCAAAGAGAGTTCTGCTATTTCATATTTCCATGTAAGAAGCATGACCTCCATATCTGTAGTGATCTTTTATCATGAGAAAGAAACAATGTTAATGGCAATGTTTTCCCCTGTTACTCCTTTCTTCTGTCAAGTAAGAAATTTTTAGTAAATAAGTTCTTTACTGGTCCTGAAACCTGACTCTGGTTACACATCTCTGCTAAACTGCTTTTAAGAAATCGGGCTTTTGCTCTGGCTTAGTTGGTTGGTCATTGTCCTGTGCACCTAAATGTTGCTGGTTCAATTCCCAGTCAGGGCACATGCCCAGTTTGTGGGCTCCATCTCCAGTAAGGGGTGTGCAAGAAGGAGGCAATCAATGTTTCTCTCTCATTGATGTTTCTATCTCTCCCTCTCCCTTCCTCTCTTTCAAATCTACATATATATAAAAGGCTAATAAGCAAAGTGTCCCCTCAGGAGTTCAACCAGGAGACCGAGAGTTCGATCGCTCGCTATGGCATACGCTGACCATCAGGGGACAGCATGGAATGAAGCAAGGCCCCAGCTGGCAGCCTGAAGGCCTTGATCGGCCCTGATCACTGGCCAGGCCTAGGGGCCATACCTGTGCATGAATTTTGTGCACCGAGCCTCTAGTCAATAAGAACATTCAAAGAAAAGTCAGCCTTTTGCCCTGGCCAGTTATTCTCAGTGGTTAGTGTGTTAGTCCATGGACCAAAGGGTCTAGGGTTTGGTTCCTGGGCAAGGACAGGTACCTTGATTGCAGGTTTGTTCTCCAGCCCCAGTAGCAGCTCATGCAGGAGACAACCAATCAATGTTTCTCTCTCTCTCTCCCACTCCTCCCTCCTTTCCACTCTCTGAAAATCAATGAAAAAAATATCCTTGGGTGAGGATTAAAAGAATTTTTTTTTTAAAAGTCAGGCTTTTAAAGCAACATTTAAAAAATATGTTTTAAACAGAACATATTGTTTTAAAATAGCTTTGTACTCTATCATGTGATAAAACACAACAGTTTGTTTATCATAATGAAGAGATCATAATGGGATCTTTCTTAATTAGAGCATATAAAGATATATTAGTGACAATGACTGACTACTTTCTAAATCTTTTGTAAGAGAGAAGATCCTTGAGTTTTAGTAGATAGGGTTTGTAATTAAGACCACAAAAATTATGAAGGAATGAACTCTATTACCATGGAAATGAATTAAGTCAGGTATTTCAAAACAAAGAGTAGAAAGATTTCTTTTGGAAATGATCCTATTTAGAGGGTGAAAGAAAGACTACCAGGGGTGGGCAAACTTTTTGACTCAAGGGCCACAATGGGTTCTTAAACTGGACCGGAGGGCTGAACAAAAGCATGGATGGAGTGTTTGTGTGAACTAATATAAATTCAAAGTAAACATCATTACATAAAAGGGTACGGTCTTTTTTTTTTTTTTTTGGTTTTATTCATTTCAAATGGGCCGGATCCGGCCCGCGGGCCATAGTTTGCCCACGGCTGGACTAGACCAGTGATGGTGAACCTATGAACTCATTTTTTGGTTGATTTTTCTCTGTTAAATGGCATTTAAATATATAAAATAAATATCAAAAATATAAATCTTTTGTTACTGTGGTTGCAAATATCAAAAAATTTCTATATGTGACACAGCACCAGAGTTAAGTTAGAGTTTTTCAAAATGCTGACACGCCGAGCTCAAAAGGTTTGCCATCACTGGACTAGACTCTAACTTTTTGAGATTTTATGATTAAAATATAAATATAGCTTAAGGACATCTGGAAATGTGGGCACTGATTATTATCTAACTTTCAGATAACAACACCCCAGGTACCTTCAATGGTATTCTGCAGGCAGCAGTTAGAAGATAGGTGATATAAAAGTATTGGATATCATTGTTAATATTTTCTCAGTCTGTAGAAAATCAATAACCAACTTCTTTTAGTTCTTTCAGAGTAAATAAATATGATTAGGGAAACTAGTTAAAGCAAAAGGGGAAAGAGAAGGAAGAAAATCACATACTTGCCACTAATTAAAAAGGTGCGACTTTGTTAACAGTTGCTCACTGTTTCGCGAGGCAATTTTTCACTTCTCTGATTCTGTCGTCATGGCAATGAAAATGGAGATCTATTTCTTCCCAGCTTTGAAATTCCATAAAGCAATCATTCACTGAGGTCTGAGACAACTCTGGAAGAGAAGGCATTGGGTAGGAAGAAGAACAATTGTTGAGCCCCTGATAGGTGTTGGGCACTTTGCATTATCTCATTTAAGCCTGACATGAATACTGGAAGTATTTTCCACTTACAAGGGGAAACAGATCCATAAAGCACCTTGAACAAAAATATGTAAGTACTTTAAGATTATTTTTTTTTTCATTTTTAAACTGTACCCAGGTATCTACCTGGACAGCTAAGAATCATATCTTAGATATGAAGGGTAGGTAGCATCCAGGTATCTATCTTTAGAATATATGTGCATTTTGGGGTGTGGCGGTTGTTTTTTGGTTTGGAGTGTTGGAGTTTTGCCCTGTATTTGGAGTTTAGGCCTAAATCACAAGGAACTAGCCAATACTCATGGTCTCCTGGTGATGCATTTAAAGCATGAGAAAATCGCAGAGGTCTAAAGAACCTAAGAAAACACAAAGGACCAATTACAATTACATTGTCAAGAACATGGAGAGTCAGGGAAGTCATGGAGAGGAGGTAACAATGTGAGCTGGGCCTTCTATACTAATAAAAGGGTAATATGATAATTAGACTGGACGTCTTCCTGACGTCCTTCCAGACAAAGCCAAGGTGGTGGGGGCCGAGGCAGGGGTGATTAGGGGGGATCAGGCTGGCAGGGGAGCAGTTAGGGGGGCGATCAGGCCAGCAGGGGAGCAGTTAGAGGGTGATCAGGCTGGCAGGGGAGCAGTTAAGGGGCTATCAGGCCAGCAGGCAGAAGTGGTTAGGGGTGATCAGGCAGGCAGGCAGGGATCTGGCCTAAACCAGCAGTTGGACATCCCCTGAGGGGTCCTGGATTGGAGAGGGTGCAGGCCGGGCTGAGGGACCACCCCCCACCCCCGTGCACAAATTTCGTGCACCAGGCCTCTAGTATGGAATAAATTCCCAGACAGGTGAATTCAGCTGGAATTTTGATAGGGACCGTGTAGACTCTATAGATCCATTTGGGGAGTATGACCATCTTAACAATATTAAGTTTTTTAATACATGAACATGGGATATCCATCCATTTATTCGGGTCCTCTTTAATTTCTTCAGGAAATACAAATCTTTCACAGGAATCTTAAATAAGAGATTCTAGGACAGCTGTTCTCAACCTGTCGATCCCGACCCCTTTGGGGGTCAAACGACCCTTTCACAGGGGTCGCCTAAGACCATCGGAAAACACATATATAATTACATATTGCTTTTGTGATTAATCACTATGCTTTAATTATGTTCAATTTGTAGCAATGAAAATACATCCTGCATATCAGATATTTACATTACGGTTCATAACAGTAGCAAAATTACAGTTATGAAGTAGCAACGAAAATAATTTTATGGTTGGGGGTCACCACAACATGAGGAACTGCATTAAAGGGTCGCGGCATTAGGAAGGTTGAGAACCACTGCACTAGGAGAACATGCAGAGAAGGAAAAAGCTGCCTGAAAACTTTCCCATTTCCATAAAGCTCAGCTCTGTTTTTGTAGTGTATGTGTGTTCCCTGAGACTCCTTTGTTTCCTTATAGCAAACCTGCCATGCTTAATCTGATTTCTGTGCCTTATAATCAAATGATGCTTGGCTAAGACATTGCCTATCAAAATTAATAAGACTTTGAAAAGTTCAAGTGTCCAAAACTCAGAGTTGAGATTTCAATTCAGGTCTAGCTGGCTCCAAAGTCTAGGTTTTCCCATTACCACCCTTTATGAATTCTTGCATTTAACTGCTTGCCGATGTACCTTTAAGAGTTAGGCCACATTGCAGACCTACTAAGTAAGTACTTATCAAATTGTGCCTCTGCCTCCTAGAATGGCATTTTCCTCAAATTGCATTTCTAATTTCACCCTAGGCTCTCTGTGCTCATTCTTATCTTTCAGCTGTAACCACTAGACATTTCCCTTTTTATGATTTTTCCAGGCTTAGTAGCTGAAGCTTTGATTCTTCACACTCTGAGGATTATAGGAGAAACTGCTGCTTTATTCTTCTTTTTTTTCTTTTTACTGCTGCTCTATTCTTGAACATTATGCTTCTATTAATATATTCCAATGTCATATTGCCTTTTTAATAATAGCATAATTCTCTGGTACCTCTCATCTTGATCCAAAAAAGAAAAAAAAATTAAGGACATTTGCAAACCACAGCTTTACACCAATCAATATGACAGTGTGGAAAGAAGTAAACACCATCTACACAGTTTCAGCAGACACACTTTCTTCTCTTCTTTCTTAATAACAGCAGGACGCCTTCTCCAGTAACAAATAACACTGAAGAGACAAGGTCCAGAGAGGTGGGGCTGAAGCTGGAGATGGTATATTTTTAGTCGTTTGATTAAATTATGTATATGTGAAGTTGATAATTTATTGAAGGGGGACAGGGAAGCCTATGTAAATGTTTGCAGATGAATAATTAATGTGAATTTCCCACATCACTGGGCCTTTAATTAAAGCCACTGTGAAACAAAGCAAGAACCAAAGAGCATGGTCTTACAGCAGCTAATTGTAACTTTCCTTTCCTAAGTAACAATTGAGATCCCATGCTTAATTCGCATCTTTAAAGAAAAATAGACTATTCCTAGGGTGACAGTTCTTTTTTTATCCCAGTTTAACTAATTCCCTGCAGACAAAATTAAATCCATTCCTATATTAATAAATTTCCTCCTACTAAAATTTTACCCATGAAACTTTTGGGTTTTATTTGTGGGTTTTGCTTTTTTAAAAGTTGTATCAATTTTCATTTGAGGGCAATATATTGGTGCCTCTCAACATCTTACAAATGAATACATCATTTCTAAAACATTCAGTCCTTAATGTGTGGTTCCACCTGCTACCTACAACATCTTTGAGCATTTGACTTCCCCTGGGGCATTCCTCATCTCTCTTGTGTCGTATTCCTTATTATCTCTTTCTTACTCACCTTTCATCCCATAGTCCCATTGTTTATGTTTTATTTTTGCTCATTTCTGTTATCTTTCTGTCTCCTATTTTTGTCTCTATCTTTTACATATACTTCTGCTTCTCTTCATAATCTTACCCTTTACATCTTTTCCCTCTAATTTTATAAAAAACTTATCTTTATTGTTGAAAGTATTACAGATGTCCTCTTTTTTTCCCATTGACCCTATCCAGCCCAACCCTGCCTCCCCCAGGCCTTCGCCACATTATTATCTGTGTCCATGGGTTAGGCATATACACATACAATTTCTTTGGTAAATCTCTTCCCACCCACCCTCTTCCCTCTACGATTCATTAGTCTTTTCCATGCTTCTATGTCTCTGCATCTATTTTGTTCATCAGGTTTTTTTGTTCATTAGATTCCACATATGTGTGAGATCATGGGATACTTATTTTTCTCTAAGTGGCTTATTTCACTTAGCATAATACTCTCCAGGTCCCTTTATGCTCTCTCAAGGGGTAAGAGATCCTTCTTTTTTGCTGCTGCATAGTATTCTATGGTGTAAATGTACCACAGCTCATCTACTGATGGGCACTTGGGCTGTTTCCAGATCTTAGTTATTGTAAATAGCGCGGCTATGAACATAGGGGTTGCATATATTCTTCCTGGTTGGTGTTTTGGAATTCTTAGGTTATATCCCCAGAAGTGAGATCCCTGGGTCAAATGAGAGTTCCATTTTTAACTTTTTGAAGAAACACCATGCTGTTTTCCTTAGTGGCTGCACCAGTCTGCATTCCCACCAGCAGTGCACTAGGGTTCTCTTTTCTCCACATCCTCACAAGCACTTGTTTGTTGATTTATTGATGGTATCCATTCTGGCAGGTGTGAGGTGATACCTCATTGTTGTTTTAATTTGCATCTCGCTGATGATCAGTGACTTTGAGCATTCTTTCATATGTCTCTTAGTCCTCTTAGGAGAAGTTTCTATTTAGGAACTCTGCCCATTTTTTTTAAATTGGATTGTGCTACTTGCTCTTCTGTGCTCTGTCTCCCAGTCTGTCTCTTCGTGTTCTGCTTAATTTCTCTTCTCGTGGTCATGACTGTGATATCTGGGTGAACACTAAATCTCCAGGAACTGCTGCTCCCTGCCAGCTTGAAAGGTGGAGTAGTTTATACATGTGATGGACTGAATATATATATAATGAACTGTACCATGCGATACAGTTCCTTTAAAATCAATTTTCTGACATTCCCTGGGTGTGGAGCCAGGAGTTCTAGTCCTGGTTTGTAACATTTATAAACTGTATCACATTAGCTCAGGGAGCCTCAATTTCTTCATTTCTAAAAGGAGAGGTGTTTGGGCCCTCGAATGTCCCCTTCAGTTTTATAGATGCTGTTCCTTATCCACGCCTACTTGTGGAAGGAAGTAAGACCCAATTCTTAGTCCTTCCACAGCCATTGGTTTCTTGGCCCAAAAATTCTAGGTCTGGTGGGATTTTAGGCAGCAAAAGAAAGTGTTTGGGGGCAAGAAGCCTCCCCTTGTAACGCACTTTTTGTATGTGCTGCTAAGGAGAGCACTGAAAATGGAGACTAGGGAGGAAAAAGGAGAGATTAGGCAGTCACCTCCCCAGAACACCTGAGATGTGCTGGCTCCAAGGAAAGTTATTGTGAAGCCTGACCTCCCACCTCCTCCTACAGGGTCCTGAGACCTGAGATGGGCACTGAGTTCAGTGCAACTTCCTGCTTCATCCTGTGGGCACACAGGCAGCACCAACCCAGAACTAATGAATTTGACTATGTAAATGCTTATCACTTGTAATTATTTATATGAGCTACTCACTTTATTCAAAGTTCTTAATTAAAGTTTAGAGGCTTACAAAAAATAAAATAAAAACAAGTTAGGACAAAAAATTAATAGGTAAGAAATAATGGCAGAGTAAAAGCGAGACGAAAGGACAGATAACGGAAGCTGTAATATCCTCCAAACTTACAATGGGTCAGCCATACATTTAGCTCTGAGCTTCCTGGCAGGCACTGCAAAGAGAAACATGATCAGTTATAAAATACTAAAGGCCGGTGCATGAAATTCATGCATGGTGGGGAGGGGGGGTCCCTCAGCCAGGCCTGCACCCTCTTTAATCCAGGATCCCTCAGGGGATGTCCGACTGCCTCTCACAATCCAGGACCGCTGACTCCTAACCACTTACCTGCCTGCCTGTCTGATCACCCCTAACCCCTCTGCCTGCCTGATTGCCCCTAACTGCCTCTGCCTCGCCCCACACCCAGGACCCTGGACCCAGAATTCCCTCCTCTGGCTGGTCACAGGCACCCAGGACCCGAGCCGGCTTTGCCCAGGCCAGTTGCAGCCACAGGGGACCGTGGGGGGGTGGCTTGTCCCTCTCCTGAGCCGCAGGCACAGCTGCTGGCGCCCAGGACCACGAGGACTGTGGGGTGTGCAGATTGCCCCTTTCCCAGGCTGCAGGCACGTCTGCTGGCACCCGGGACCACAGGGTGTGTGGCTTGTCCCTCTCCTGGGCCGGGCCGCAGATGCAGGCACAGGCTGCAGGTGCAGGTGCAGGCGGGCAGCTTGCCCCTCTCCCGGGTCACAGCCTGGCTGGTCCCCATTCCTCTTTTGCAAGCTCATTTGTGCCTGGCTGGTCCCCATTCTTCTCTCTGCAGAGCTGAGTGTCTGAGCCGTTATAGTGTGACGGCGTGAGGGTGTGATGACCATTTGCATATTAGCTCTTTATTATATAGGAAAAGGTCCTTAAGAGATAAACAAAACAAAAGTTTAGGAGCTGTGTAACAATTCCAGATTCCAAGAACAGACAGAAATTTCTTCCATGAGTATTTATATAGACAATAATTTGTAATGTATTAAATCATATCCTCAATAGGATCCTTATAATTAATATGTTTTTATGGGATTATATCTATACTATCCTTCAATAGATAAATACTAGGCCAAAATTTAATACTTACCACTTATCTTTAAATTTTGTGAAGTGCAATAGTAATCATGTTCATCTTTAACTATTTCAGATTAATTGATGTCACCATAAGTTTCATTGATTACATGAAATTCAGTTCATCTATGTTTAGTCTTCAGAGTTTGTATGTTCAAATGTTTATAACAATAAAAAACTAAATTTTACTGAAACCCCAAGAGAAGGATCTGGGAGACATGATAAACTTTCTCTGAAAATGTCAACTTAGCATGCTTCTGGGACCAAAAAAGCAAAGAAAAGGAAGGCTTTCTGATCAAACAAACAAAACTGTCCTGTCTCAAGGGGGCAGACAAAGAATAGTGCCAGGTGAGGATTACACAGCTCGTTAGGGTTATGTTTTAAGACAAAGCTATAACCGAGCAGCCTAAATTGACAACTTAAATACAAATATAGCAGCATAAACTGTGAATTCTTTTATTCATCGCCCTACTTCGCTTCATGGACTATTTCTACATAGTTTATCCCTAATTCCAGCCCTGCTGGGAATAACTAATCTTACTGATCTATAGCACAAGCACACTTACAAAAAGATTTTATATCTATGTGGTCTTAGTCTGTTCAAGGTGCTGGAACAAAACACCATAATCTGAGTGGCTTATAAACAGCAGAAACGTATTTCTCACAGGTCTGGAGGCTGGGAAGTTCAAGATCAAAGTGCCAGCAGATTTAGTGTCTGGTGAGAGCCCGCCTCCTCATTTACTGCCGCCTGCTCATTGTGTCCTCTCTTATAACCCTCCCAAAGACGCCCACCTCCAAATACCATCACCTTGAGGGTTGGGATTTTAACATATGAATTTTGGAGAAACCTATACATTTCATCCATTGCATACAGATATACAGGGTGTGGCAAAAGTAGGTTTACAGCCATTCCTATGGAAAATAATGCAATAATTAATAAAGAATACAAGAATAAACTGTTTGCATGTACTCAACACTGTAAACATACTGTTGCCCTACCCTGTACACATACATACATATATAATATCACAAAGATACATTTAAAATCTATACAATAGAAAATACTCTATCATATAATTCACACACTAAATATCTTCATGTTGTATAAGAAAATGAAGATTGCTAAGCCCTCTCTGCCTGCAAAGTTCGTCTGAATCACTTTCAACCAACAGCACTGCCCTGAGGAGGTCTGTCCACCTTCTCCCAGTGAGTCAACTGTGTCATCTCCGTATCCATGCAGTGAGCTCAGACAGACCTACACTCTGCACTGATAGCTCCCTGCAGAAGCTGTTGGCCAGTGACATAGTTGGGTTACTGAGGCCTTTTTCAGCAGACTATTAAAATTACTCTGATTGGCTACCTCTTAGGAAAAACTTGGGTCATTAAGTAACTCTTCCCACCTATATTTTGAGTTCATCGCTGAAAGCAAAGTCTTATCTTCCACATTAATTTGGGGCTCGGTAGCAGTTGCTGTTTCTACCTCCCAGAAATGTTACTAGTTCTTTCCTAAGTCTTTGATAGAGGATCATAATTCCTTCTCTTCACCAGAGGTGGTTTTCAGGGGTCTGACATGATCCGAGGTAAGGACAGATCCGTAATTCCAGCACACAAATGTACTTGACCGCGAGCTCTTTCACTGTGGGGTCTCCAGCTAATTCCACTCTAGGTCTTCTGCACTTAGCTCACGGTGCCTGGCACAAGTGGTGAGCCCAAAATAAGGATGAACTTGAATATGCAAATAATTTATCATGAGAAATAGAACAACGAAGGGTATCTCATCATCTCAGCTAATCAACATAATTGCTTCTGAGAGAGAAATCAAATTGAGGTCAGAAGATAGCCTTGATACAATAAGAAAAATGATCTGAAGACATTTTTAAGGATACTGTCATTAAGCTGGAGTACCCTTGTAAATCACCTCATTAGGGACAGCATGTGGCAGAAATATGCTGGCCAAATGAATGACATTAATAGGTACAGTTGATAAGAATTTTTGTGTAGATTTCAGGAAGACGGGGGCAAGTGGAAGTACAATTTTTCTGTTTTTCCAAATCCTCACGTAAAAACAGGAAGAGCAACCAGATAGCAAAGTCAAACATTTATTGAACAATATTCACTTAAAAACTAGTGGCCCAGTGCATGAATTCATGCACATTGAAAGGAAATTAATTAGAAGAAATATTTTAATATCGCTACCCTTTCTCTATAGTAGAAGTGTCAACCAAATTCACGATCAACAATGACAGATCAAAACACACACGTGCGATTGGCACCAGGGAGAGCTTTATATGTATCATGCATGTGCAAGTCAACTTAGCCTTTTATAGATTAGATATAGATATAGGTATAGATATAGATATAGATATAGATAAACTTGCTTAGTTAGACCTGCTTTCTGACTTAGCTAAACTTTTTCCAGCCCAGTGAAGCACCCCAACTTCTCTTTCAGGTAATTGTCAATAACACAGCAGTAAATAACCACACGAAGCACATTATTGTTATAGATCATGCAGGGAGAACAAAGGGTAAAATATTTAACTGCAACAGTGTTTGACTATATTCTGCGCAGTGAGAAAACCTGAAGTCATTTTCAAGGTCCACCATTTCTTACTTCTTTTCAGCAGATCAAGTTTCTAAGCTTTCTAAATCTCCATTTTCTGGCTCATGAAAAGAAAATAGGATTCTATCAAGTCTTCTATCTACCTATTCCAGGACTTTGTGAGGATCAAATGAGATGAGGCACAGGAAAACACTTCACAAACATTTGGTTACATTGTGAAATGTTTGCACCTGGCTATCAAGAAAGTCTGGTTCCTGGGCTGAAGAAACTCCAAGGAGGCTAGTTGCTAGGGAGAGGAAGCCAGGCATTGCTATGTGATGTCATTACCACAGCAACCATTCTGGGCTGAACTGGGCATTGGGCCGCATTATGCACCATGGGGTCTCGGCAGCTCTGACAGCAATTTGGTGGGCTGTTGCTCCAGGATGGTAGCAGGGCCTGTGTCCCACTTGGGGGAAGCTGAGTGTTGGTTTGTTGGTGCCAAGTCCATGGTGCCGTTTATTTATTTATTTATTTAGCCATTTATTTTTAAACTAGAGGTCCAATGAACGTGTCAGCATTTTGAAAAACTCTAACTTAACTCTGGTGCCGTGTCACATATAGAAATTTTTTGATATTTGCAACCATAGTAAAACAAAGACTTTATATTATATATTTAAATGCCATTTAACAAAGAAAAATCAACCAAAAAAAAATGAGTGTCATAAGTTCGCCATCACTGGTATAGATGGCCAGTGTGCTTCACGACAGCTCCTGCATTGAGCATCTTCCCCCTGGTGGTCAGTGCACATCATAGCTACTGGTTAGATGGATGGACACTTAGCCTTTTATATGTATAGATTGAGTGACAAGGTATGCTTACAAACCACTGAATGCCGATGGGTGCTGGAGAACCACTAAGAGCCACAAACTTATGTGGCACTGATATCCCTTTAGTAAGAAATCAACCAGCTGCTGATGGGTTTAAGAACAAACCCCTTTACCAGTGTAGGTCCTCCAGGAAGGAGATGTTGATATGGAGTTAGGAGTGTCAGGAGAGGGCCGAACAATGAGAGAAAGTGCTGGGGATGCAATCAAAATGAGCTGAAGAGAGAAAAGGAACATCTAGACCAAAGTAGTACAGGTAAACAAAGCAGAAAACCCCAGAAAGCTAGTCATATTTTTAAATTTAATAATACATTTTATTCAAGCCACTGTATTCAAAATAATATAATTTAAACATGAAATCAATATTAATGAGATCATTTACTTTTTTTGGCTATTCATCACATTTTTTAAAATATGTTTTTATTGATTTCAAAGAGGAAGGGAGAGGGAGAGGGAGAGAGAGATAGAGTCATCAATGATGAGAAAGAATCATTGATCAGCAGCCTCCTGCACACCCCCTACTGGGGATTGAGCCTGCAACCTGGGCATGTACCCTTGACTGATTGAGCCCGAGACCCTTCAATCCACAGGTCGGCGCTCTATCCACGGAGCCAAACTGGCTAGGGCAAGTCACCACATGTAACACCACATATAACAAGGAGCTCTGTGCCATCTCTGACTCTTCCACATCACTCTTCCACCTTTTCTAAATCCTTGCCAGAGGATATGTTTTTATTGATTTTTAGAGAGGGAGAGAGAGACTATCAACACAACATATAACCTAAGATTCCGGGGTTGGGATGCGGACATGTCTGGGGGACCATTGTTCTGTGTATCACAATGGATTTCTCAAAAAAAAAAATTTAACTAGTAAATAGCTGGCAGGAGCTAGAAAATATTAGGGAGGTATGCATCTCCACACCTGCTACTTCCTTCCCGAAGGAACTCGCTAACTGTAATTGCTGGCTTCTCTCTGCTCAGAGATGGACTGATTTATCTAGTGGTAAATTTGAGAGGAACAGATTGAGCTTGAATGGCTCAGAACCCCCCCTTCCTCCTTTTAGGAGTGAGATGCTTATAGGAAGCACTAGGTTCACTGCTCCCCAGGGCCAGCCCTGGAAGGAGGGTTAGGGTGAGCCTTACCCTAAACCTGGGCTTTCCTTCGTAGGGGCTCAATATCTCTTTGGGCCAATGGATCTAAAGCCACGTCAGAAGATTTGGTGATATCAGTAAGAAAGGTGACATTTTGGCCCCATGTCCCAGCTTTCTTATTTCTCAAACTGTTCAGAGTCCAGGTACGAAAGAGAAGTACCTTTGTTGAGACTCCAGCACAGACCTCAAGAGAACACAGCTAATTCCTGTGATGCAATTTATTTCCCCAAGATGTCCCATTTCTCCATAAGTGGTTTTTGAGGATAGAGTTTATGTCGGAAACAGTATACAGCCTGGTGATGAAGAGTGAGGGTGTGTATTGTGACAGCCAGGGTTCAAATGGTGACTCCACCACTTACATATTGTGCCTCCATTTCCCACCTGTAAAATGGGAATGTTAATGCCTACTTGATAGAGTTGTTGTGAGTAGTGAGATCATAGAAGTAAAGCACTTAGAAGAGAGGCTTTACCGCAGTGCACGTTGTAAGCATTCAGTGCATGCTGTGTATTGTAATCCTTATACTAAGTCGTGCCCCATGTTGTATATGGCACAGAAATACTAAAACAGTGTATTTTAATCAAAAGAAACAGGGTTCTCTGCAGCAGGGACAATGGCTTACCCACTTACTTAGCATGGAACAGAGCTTATTGCATGTTTGCTGTGTGAAGAAATAAAATGGGAAATGAAGTTGAAAACTAAGGTAAGAAAATCATTCTGCCACATGACACAATTTGTTTTACTAAACCTAACAGCGAATAATAGGACTTAATTTCCACTTGGTCAGAAATTCAAACAAATATATGGGTGTGTTTTTTTTAAGTAATGGCAAATGCATTCTGTCTGATTTTGCATCAGAAACTGTATTCCAAGGATAATCTCAAAGCATTTCCCTATTGCCCGATGCAATCATGAGGCATTTGCTGCCCTCTCGTGGAATCAATTGCATATTGCACATAAAGGTGACATCTTAGTCAACTGACTTAGCTTCTTAAAAAATAAAACAATTTTCCTACTCAAATATTTTTTTCGATATACTCATACATATTCAAAAAATGTCTCAAAGTTTGCATTAATATCTCAAGTAACAAATGTATTTGCATTCATAATCTAGACTCTGGGAAATCAGTCATATTAAGTACAATGTTTCACTTTTTAAATTTTGCATCAATTGTAATAAACTGCAAAATAAATAGACTTAAAAATTGAAGCTAAAAAAGTCACAAGTGAATAATGCCATTTTAAATTCTAACAAGTCTCAAAGGTAGTTCAGTTCCACTACTACTGAAATATGTGTGGTTAATCCCTCTGGCTTGTAACTTCAGTGTTCGATTCAATTTACATTGCCAACGTTCTGCAGAGGAATCAGAGTCCTCAATGCAACCTAAATATTTTTTCTGAGCATCTAGAATGTGCAAAAGTTGGGAACGAGAAGGTAGGTGCAATATAACAAAATTAAAAAGACATGATCTCTGAATGTAAGAGAAAAGGTACTTGGGCATATATATATACCACTAAGTAAAATGGAAAGCAAACAATCAGAATATTATGGTACAAATTTGAAGACATACTAGTAGGAGTTTTAAGGGAAGGTTTACTCCAGGAAAGCTTCCTAAAGTAAGTGGTAAATGAATGGGGTCTTGAAGGATGAATGGATAAACCTTTAACAAAAATAAGCAAGGGAAAAGTTACCTTAGATCATATGGAAAAGGTGAACTAATAATACACATGAGTAAAAAGTACAGATTGAATTTAGAAAAGCTTACTAGTCAGGAATGGCGGGAGTGGCAGGGGTATGCAGAAATGAAGTCAGAAATAAAGGCTAGTTACCAATCCTAGAGGACTTAAATACCATCCAAGAAATATGGACTTCGATCTATCTGCCTTGAACAATTACTGAACATTTTACAAGAGGTTACGATAAGATCCACATTTTTAAAAAAATTGTTGCAGTTCAGAAGACACACTGAAAAGGGGAAAACCTGAAGTTAAGATCTGTTTGAAGGCCATTACAATGGCCCAGGCAACAGAATATGAGCTTTAGCTGTAATGATAATAGAGAAAAAGATACCGATATGTTTCAGAAAGAAAGCCAAAGTCATTCAACAGAGGATTGATGCAAGTGTGGGGTAAGAGAGAGGAATGAAAATAGGAGAGAATTAAGACTCGGACTCTCGAGTCTCAGCAACCAGAATGATTTTGAAGCCGGTAAGGAAGAGAGGACAGAGGAGACAGTTTATCTTTAGTTCCCATATGTTGTCTGGTTGCCAGATGTGGTTAATATACAAAGTTGTTCCAGTATCCACCTCTTATAAATGTTACAATTTATCACCATTTAAATAAAGGAAGAGGAGGGAGATCAAAAGTACATTTTATGCTCCAGTTTCTATAAGTTTTTAACGAAAATCTATGTCACATAATGCCTCCGGGCCTTAGGGTTTTCATTGGTAAAATAAAATTACAAAACCATGATAAGTTTTTAAGGTCCACAGTAGTTCTAAATTTTATGATTCTTTAATATTGTGATTAGTTATGGATAAGTGTTTGAGTTGACACAAGGTAGGCACCTTATAACCCAGGTGATCTAGAGCTTAGAAGCATATGGAAACTGTCCATAAAGAGGTGAAACTGAAAACATGGGAAGGAAGAAAGGCATAAGATAATTCCATAAAGAAAGCAAGGAACAAAGCCTATGGACTGGAGTGGGGGAGAGAGTGTGAGTGAGTGAGTGAGTGAGTGAGTGAGTGAGTGAGTGGGCGAATGTGTGGACATGCACGGGTATGTGTGTGTAGGTGAGGGGCAGTCCAAGCATGCAGGAGCCTTGGGGGCAGGTGGTTTGGGCCCTGGCCAAAGAGCCCCTGCCACTGCCACAGGCATTCCCTGGGCCCCAGAACAGCTCTGGTTCAGAAACCATGCCATTATGAAAGGTTTACAAGGCCCTTCTTGGAAGGAGGCTAAAGGGAGTGGCAGTGGCTAGGCACCCAGCCTCACCACCCCAGACTAGCCGTGGCCTGGGCCTAAACCCATGGGCACCCTGCCCTAGGCCCCGTGCCCATGTGCCCCAAGGACACAGCCCAGACCCTGTGCACGCCTGCCACAGACACCACCGGGACCAAGCAGCTAAGCGAACACCAGCAGGACCCGTGCACCTGCAGTTGAGACCTATAGGACCAGCTCTGTGGAGGAAGGCAGTACAGCTCAGAATAGAGATAATTAAGGTGTGAGACTCAAGGCAGGCCCAGCCTCTGGGCTAAGGAGTCCCTGCCAGCTGGACTACTAGGGGCTTCAACCTCTCAGACCTCAATCAGGTTGCCCAGGGCCAGAAAGAGACAGTGACTCACATTGACCTGCACCAGAGAAGCTCCAGGAGTCCCAGGGTAGAAACACCAAGGGACCAGATTCAGCAACATCAGAGCAAACTCCAGGGAGCTCCACAACTAACGGACCCAAAGTTTTTTGAGTGTGTGTTTGTGGTTTTGTTTTTTGGGGTGTGTGTGTGTGTGTGTGTGTGTGTGTGTGTGTGTGTGTGTAGTTTTTGTTTTTGTTTTTTGTTGTTGGTTTGTTTTTTCCCCTTGTTTTCTTTCTTCTCTTTTTCCTTACATATCTCTAATTTCTCTCTTTCCTTTGATTCTATTCTACTTTTATCTATTTCATTGTTGTTATTAATTTTCCTTATTTTATTTTTTTTTCTAATTGTTTTTCCCTTTTACTTTTCCTATCTATATCTTAATATACTTATTATTAATACTAGGGGCCCGGTGCACAAATTCGTGCACAGGTGAGGTCCCTCTGGGTGACCTGCAGGGATCAGGCCAAAACCCACAGTCCAATGCCGCCTGCAGCTCCTAGCTGCTGCTCCCACTCATTCTGGCCCCACTGTGCCTGCCATGGGCTCCCACCCAATCAGTCCCAATTGGGAGAGGCTCACACTACCACAGCAGCACTTGCCAGCCATGAGCCCTGCATCTGGTGCCCTCCTAAGGGAGTGACCTGCGGGATCGGACTAAAGCCAACTCTCCGATATCCCCCGAGGATTCCCAGATTGTGAGAGGGCACAAGCCAGGCTGAAGGACCCCACCAGTGCATGATTGGGCTGGGTAGGGACCGTGGGAGGGCTCCAGGACATGTCCGGCCCATTTCGCTCAGCCCTGATCGGCCGGACCCCAGCAGCAAGCTAACCTACTGGTTGGAGCATCAGTCCCCTGGTGGTCAGTACAAGTCATAGCGACTGGTTGGCTGTCTGCCCCCTGGTGGTCAGTGCACATCATAGCGAGCAGTTGAGCAGCCTTAGCATATCATTAGCATATTACACTTTGATTGGCTGTTTGGTTGTCCTGCCGTTCAGTCTATTTGCATATTACCCTTTTATTATATAGGACTAGGGGCCCAGTGCACGAAATTCGTGCACTGGGGGGGGAGTGTCCCTCAGCCCAGCCTGCCCCTCTCACATACTTGGAGCCCTCAGGCGTTGACCCCCATCACCCTCCAATCGCAGGATCGGCCCCTTGCCCAGGCCTGACACCTCTGCCAGAGGTGTCAGGCCTGGGCAGGGGACCCTCATTTCCCCCCATCACTGGTTCTGCCCCCAGCCCAGGCCTGATGCCTCTGGCCCAGGCGTCAGGCCTGGGCAGGGGACCCCCAGACCCCTCCGATTGCTGGCTCTGCCCCTGGCCCAGGCCTGATGCCTCTGGCCTAGGATTCAGGCCTGGGCAGGGGACCCCCCTCTCCCCCCAATCACCGGCTCCGCCCTTGCTCAGGCCTGATGCCTCGGCCAGAGGCATTGACCCCCATCACCCTCCGATCGCCTGATCGGCCCCTTGCCCAGGCCTGACGCCTCCGCCAGAGGTGTCAGGTTTGGACAGGGGACCCCCATCTCCCCCCGATCACTGGCTCTGACCCCCGCCAAGGCCTGATGCCTCTGGCCCAGGAATTATGCCTGGGCAGGGGACCCCCATCTCCCTCTGATCACTTGCTCCACCCCCCCGCCCAAGCCTGACACCTCTGACCCAGGCTTCAGGCCTGGGCAAGGGGACCATCATATCCCCCCAATCCCCGGCTCCGCCCCCCACCCAGGCCTGATGCCTCATCACCCTCATCACCCTCCGATCGCCGATCACCGGATCGGCCCCTTGCCCAGGTCTGAGGCCTCCGGCAGAGGTGTCAGGCCTGGGCAGGGGACCCCCAGCGCCCCGCGGTTGCAGGCTCCTCCCCTGCCCAGGCCTAATGCCTCTGGCCGAGGTGTCCAGCTCGGGCAGCGGGGACCCGCAGCTGCAGCGGCCCCGCGATCGTGGGCTCCGCTTTAGACCCTAGCAAGGGACCCCTAGCTCCTGGGACTGCCAGCTTCGACCGTGCCCAGCTCCCATCGCTGGCTCCACCCCTACTTCGTGCTATCACTGGCCAGGGCGGCAAAGGTGCCTGATTCTCTGATCATGGCTGGGGGGCAGGGCAAAGGCGGCCCCAGGGCCGCCTTTGCCCTGACCCCCAGCTCTTAGCTCCCCCCTGGGTTTCCGATCACTGTCAGTGGCAGGGGGCTTCTTCCTGCTTTCCCTTTCGCCCCCCTGCATTGTGCCTACATATGCAAATTAACTGCCATCTTTGTTGACGGTTAACCGCCATCTTAGTTGGCAGTTAATTTGCATATGTCCCTAATTAGCCAATGAAAAGGGTAGCGGTCGTACGCCAATTACCATGTTTCTCTTTTATTAGTGTAGATGTTTTAAATACAACATTATTATTTCATTTATTTTCTTTTTTTTTACTTTCTTTTTTTTTTTTTTTTTACTTTCAAATACATAGCAATAATTTTATTTTCTTCAGAATATCTCTACTAAAGATTATCTTCTAGCAGTTGGCTTGTTACCTCATTTATTTTTTAATTTTGTTTTATTGCTTAAAATATTACAAAGAATAGTACATATGTCTCCTTTATTTTCCCTGCTTGACCTTCCCCCGGCCTCCCCTATCCTTCTTTTTTACTGAAGTGCAGTATTCCATAACCTCAGAGGGAAGGTAGGGGAGGGCGGGGTTAAGGGGGAGAGATCAACCAAAGGACTTGTATGCATGCATATAAGCCTAACCAATGGGCACAGACACCAGGGGTGTGAGAGCATGAGGAGGGGGGGAATGGGGAAACTATGGGGGGATAAGGACACATATTTAATACCTTAATCAATAAAGAGAAAAAAGAGACATATAGATTTGCCTGAGGAACATTCTAGAAGATACATATCAAACACTTTTAATAAATGTTATAACTCAGGTGTAACTCAGATGAATTTTTTCTTTGTGTTTGCTTTTCTTACTTGTCTATAATGATTGCATTTAACTTATAAATGGAAAAAAATTTACAAAACCAATGTCCCTTCAAAGTTACAAACCATAGCCTTCACCTATTTTACTCTAATGTAGCCCTTATTTGCTCCACACATTTTAAAATAAATAAATAGGACAGATCACTTGTATATTTATATTCAACAGGCACATCTTGAGCACCTACTATGTTCTAGGTACTATTGAATAATTGATTTTACTTTGTGTACTTAGATTCTTCTCTCTGCTCCTAAGTGTGATACCCACTCTTCCTCTCACACATAAATCACAACTATTTGCATTTGGTTGTTAAGTCTTATCTCTAATTAATTGAATGTAATTAAGCCCATATTAAAAGATTATCTGGCAATATACTACCAACCCTTGGCATGCCTCAGTGGTTTTAGGCTTAGGAGAGCCAATCAAATGTTTCATCAGTCACCACCTCTGTATTGCCCAACTCCTAAAAATAGAGGGCTGCTGGTCTGGAGTGGATTCTTCAAGTTTATTTCAAACAGGGAGGGCCAGATCTCAAAACCTGGACCCTACTGGCCACCACTATCAAGTGAAAATTTTCCCACTTGTTAAATATTCCTTCTCCTGTCTTTCCCCCACCTTCCTTACTCTCTTTCTTTCTGGAGCTCTAATTCCTAATCCTAACCCTCCCTTCTGTTATAGGTGTATTAGATGGCGTGATTTTAGAACTTATTCTGACTAAATCTCCTCTTCTCCCTCTAGCCTTTCAGCCATCTATATATATAAAAGCTTAAGTGACCGTTGACCATTCTACCAGTAGCTATGACACACACTGACCACCAGGGGGCAGATGCTCAATGCACTGGATGGAAACATGGAATAGACCAGCCGTTCTCAACCTGTGGGTCGCGACCCCTTTGGGGGTCAAACGACCCTTTCACAGGGGTCGCCTAAGACCATTGGAAAACACATATATAATTACATATTGTTTTTGTGATTAATCACTATGCTTTAATTATGTTCAATTTGTAACAATGAAAATACATCCTGCATATCAGATATTTACATTATGATTCATAACAGTAGCAAAATTACAGTTATGAAGTAGCAACAAAAATAATTTTATGGTTGAGGGTCACTACAACATGAGGAACTGTATTAAAGGGTCGCGGCATTAGGAAGGTTGAGAACCATTGGAATAGACTGATGAATCTCAAAGCGAAGGGGCAGGGAGGGAGGGCGAGAAAAGATAAAGCAAAGATCTTATATGCATACTAGAGGCCCAGTGCATGGATTCATGCACTGGTGAGGTCCCTCAGCTTGGCCTGCAGGGATCGAGCCGAAACCAAATCTGTGCACCAGGCCTCTAGTATATGTATAAATCAACAAAACACAATGGGGCTTGATTTTCCACAGCCAGGATAACTCTTCCTAGAGGGGATGGGAAACAGCTGTTCACTTGTCCAATGAGATGGAGAAGAGGGTGCTCCAGCAGCAATGAACTGTCAAGGGGTGTGTGGGGGCATGGGTGGGGGGAGAGCAAAACTCTCCTCTCTACTCTCTTTATTGTGAGGCAAGATCCACTTGGTAACATGAAGGCTAAACTCTTCCTGGTACCACTGAAAACAGCACCGGCACTGTTTATAAAGACAGGATTAAAAAGTGGTTTTAGAAAATTAAAATTGGCCCTAGCTGGGTGGCTCAGTTGGTTGGAGCTTCCTTCACATGGTAAAAGGTTGCTGGTTCCATCCCAGTGGGGTACAGTAGGGAGGCAACTCATTAATGTTTCTCACATCAATGTTTCCCTCTCCCTCTCTCTTCCTCTTTCTCTCTAAAATCATTAAAAACATATTTTAAAAAAAAAGAAAAAACAACACGAAAAAACCCATATCCTCTGGTGAGGATTTAAAAAAAAAAAAAGACTGAAAATACATAATTTGGCCACATCACCATAATACTGATCAGAGTTTAAAGAAGAATAAATAACATTTAGCAAGACAATTTACTAGCACAGGGGCCAGCACTAATATTAGTATCACTAATACTGTGCTAGGCAACTGTAATTAGACAAATCAGTTGCGGAGGAAGAACGGATTGTATTTGATGGCAGTAGCCACCGCTGTCCAGGAATGCTGCCTTCTTGTGGTTGCATGAGTGTCATCGCCTGACATTTTTGGTGAATTAGAAGAACAGTTCCTGAAAAATCCGATTTGACATGCACCTCTGCGAACCTTCGCAAGAAAACCAGGAGGGTAGCGATTCACAAAGCCCTGAGGTCTAGACGCTGGGTGGTGGCAACGCCAGAGTATGGTCATCACCTCTTCTCAAGAGAAGGGTGTCCACACTGCGCACCAGCGGAATCCCTCTCCAGACTCTGCCCAGAGCCAGGGGCAGCCCTTCCCCCAGCAGCTTTGGGAACCCAGCTCACCTTCAGGCAACAGCCCACGCTCCAGAAAGGAAGGAAAGAAGAAAGAACCAGTTCACTGAGGCCCACACAAACCCCGCGGGCATTATTGCCCAGGGTTCCCCAAGTCGCCTAGACAACCCAGACCGGCCCCACCCACAGCAACTTAGACCAATCAGGGACAGGCAAAATATGTGAGAGCCTCCCAAAGAGGCTCCGAGGGGGAATCCTGGGGACCTGAAAGCACAACCACGCACCCAAATGACAGCCACCTGGATGGCCAGGAAGACAACTGGCAGAACCTGTACAAAACGGAGGCAGATAACCAGACTGATCCCAGAACAGCTAACCAGGATGACCTAGGAGTATCTGGCCAGTCTGAACCCAACGTATTTGGCCAAGCAGACCACAAAGTGTCCAAATACAATAGGCACAGAAGATACGATCCGACTGACCTAAAGCGTCCAACCGTTATAAAGTTGCTGATCACAGAGGAACTAATAAGGTTGACCAAAGAATGTCTGAACGGAGAAACAGCAGGACATCTCGCCACGCGAGTCATGCAGAATCTGAACGGACTAACAGTCAGAAGCCTGTTCGGCCCAAAGGACTAACTTCTGAACACACTGATCGCAGATCATCCGGCCATGCTGAGAGCGCTTCTAAACAGACTGACCGCACATCGTCTGTCTCATCTGAACGAAGAGCCTCTGAACAGACTGGCCACAGAAAGTCTGACCAAGATAGCCGAAGGGTTTCTGAACCGATTGACCGCAAGTCTGGCCAATATGATCGAAGAAGTTCTGAACCGATTGACCATATGAAGTCTGGCCAAGATGACCGAAGGGTTTCTGCACCGATTCAACTCAGAGAGTCTGGCCAAGATGACCAAGAGGCTTATGACCTGATTGACAGCAGAAAGTCTGGTCTGGTTGAACAAAAAACTTATCAACCGGGTGAACATAGATTGTCTGACCCAATTAGCTACAAATCATCGGTAAAGACTCACCACGAAGCACCTGACCAAATTACTGAACTAGCTGAAGACCAGGCAGCTGAAGACCAAACTGGTGGCAGCATTCAACAACACCCTAGAGTTATCATGCCTCTCTATCGTGAGTATGAAAAGGTGGAAGATGAAGATGATGACATAGATGACAACCAGCCTGACCTTGGAGAAAGTGATGAGTATGATGACAAAATACATACCAGCCAGAAGGGCAAAGAGGTTGACTATACATTAGATTCTAAACAAAAAGATTTCAGAAATTCCAAGGTTTCAGATATAAATAAATATAAAAATGATGAATTCATGAAAGCATTCAACGCATTTGATACCAAGGTCACCGGTAATTTACAACCACAAAACCACAACTTTTCCCCAAGATTCCCCTCCATCTCATCTAAAGGGAACTATATCATCGGTCAAGAAAATGGTCAAATCATAGTAACCAAGCCTGTAGGTTAAAGGGGCATTTGATACCCACCTGGGAGGTTGGAAGCCAAGCTAGGGGCCTATAATGGTGGTATGGAGGGCGGAGGTTGGGCACAGGTTGAATCAAGGATGAGAAATAAACCCACATGCTATGATATGTGTGACCTATAAGATTCAGGAAGGACAGGAGAAGGATAGGATATATAGAGATGAGTTGCTTTCTCTGCTACCCTAGGGCTATTCAGGAATGATCAATGAACCAGCATTCAGGAGACCTGGGTTTCAAATCCTGGTTCTGCTGCTAATTCTATAACACTAAGTCACTTCCCCTCTCTAGGCTTCTACCAAAGAAAAGGAATTGGAAGTAAACTGGAGATCCCTATGAAGGGAAAAATAGTTGAAGTAGATTGGAGAAGCCTAAGGTACCTCCCAGGACTTGAGATATATTATATTGCCTGGAGGATCAGCTAGATCTCTCATAATAATGTGTCTTTTTTCCAACTCCTGGTGTTTAGATCCCATCATCACCAGATTCTTCTGATAACAGCAAAAAGAAGAACTTCCTGGCGCTTTTTGATTTATTAAAGACTCTTTGGTGGGGGGATATTTCCATTTTAGGATACTTCAGGATACCAAGAAGGAAGGAGTTCTATTCAATACCAAAAGAGGCGATTTCCTTCTCTCGTATATCAAGATCCATATCAAATTTCACTACAATACATGGAGAAACACCACATTCTGCAAATATTCCAGGTAAACCTCTCATTCCCTTTCTTTAATTGTGATTTTTCTAGTAATTATAATGTAAAAAACAAACTTTGACCTGGTTTTCATGTGGTATAAGAAAGAGCCTTTGATAATACAAAGGATATAATCTCATTGAGAAGTCAGTAAGATGTATTTTTTAAAAAGTAGTAAATGATAAACACCAAATGAGTGATACTTACCATGTATGAAGTCATTCAGAAGGATTGGGTAGATTGGTTGATAGGAAAAAAACTTCGCAAAGAGTTAAAAGTTTGAGCCAGACTAGGAAGGAAGAACAAAATATTGGCCATTGAAAAGGAAATATAAAAGCTTTCCAGGCATCATATAATACTTTCAAAAGATAACCAACCTGCAACCATCTAAGAAACCACATTGCTTGGCGGGAAGGGGGGGCGGGGGAGGGGGGTGGGGGAGGGGGTGTAGAGCGTGAGTAGTTAAGAGTTGCTTCTAATTATAAAAATTTTGAGCCATATTGACCTCAGGATTTGGGGCTGAAACGTCTTTAAAGTATAACATCCTTCCCCAGCCAGTGTGGCTGAGTGGATTGAGTATTGTCCCATGCACCAAGAGGTTGCTGGTTTGATTCCCAGTCAGGGCATATATTCTGGGGTTGTAGATTCTATCCCCAGTAGGGGTCATGCAGGAGGCAGCTGATTGATGTTTCCATCTTCTCTCCCTCTCCCTCTTCTCTCTCTAAAAAATCAAGATAAACATTTATTTTTTAAAGTATAACATCCTTGTCCAATATAGAATTACAAGAAATTATCACATTTATAAAATGTTTACTGTTTGGTGGGTTGTTTTTGTTTACCTGACATGTTTATTTTTATGTTAATATTATTACCCAGCAAAGTACATATCCTATCTAATAAAAGAGAAACGTGGTAATTAGCCGTACATCTGCTACCCTTCCCATTGGCTAATCAGGGCGATATGCAAATTAACTGCCAGCCAAGGTGGCAGCCGGCAGCCAGGCAGATTGAAGCGAACATGAGGCTTCCTTGCTTCAGTGATGGAGGACTCCAACGTTCCCCGCCTGCCCCTGCCGGCCTCTGAGCTTGCAGTTTGAAACATTGTTACAAATATAGAAGCTAAACAAAACCCCAGAAACCTGCTTTCAGCCAGCCAGGCCTCAGAGCTGGAGTTGAAACAGTGTTTCGATTATAGAACCCAAACAAAGCAGATACCTGCTTTCAGCAGCGGAGGCCTAAGAGCTGGAGCCAAGCCTCAGAGTTGGCCCAGAATAAAAAAAAAAAAGAAAAAAAGGAGCGGTTGGGAGCTTCAGTCGCCCGCCAGGCTGAAAACAGCCCTCAGCCCCTCACCCAGACTGGCCAGGCACCCCAGTGGGGACCCCCACCTGAAGGGTGTGTGACCAGCTGCAAACAGCCATCATCCCCTCATCCAGGCTGGCCAGGCACCCCAGTGGGGACCCCCACCCTTATCCAGGACACCCTTCAGGGCAAACCAGCTGACCCCCACCCGTGCACCAGGCCTCTATCCTATATAGTAAAAGGGTAATATGCCTCCCAGCACCAGGATCAGTGGAGCCGCAAGGCCTCCCGGCACTGGGATCAGCGTAACAGGGGGCAGGGCCCAAACCCCCTGATTGGCCTGCGGCTCAGTGTATGACAGGGTGCGGGGCCACAACCTCCCTATCCGCCCTGCTCTGTTCGTGACAGGGGAAGGCGCCCCAACCCCCTGATCAGCCCTGCTCTGTGCCTGATAGGGGGGAGCTCCCCAACCCCCTGATTGGCCCTGCTCTGTGTGTGACAGGGTGCGGTGCCCCAACCCCCCCCTCCCATGGACCCTGCTCTGTGTGTGACAGGGTAGAGCCTCAACCTCCCCATCGACCCTGCCTTGAGTGTGACAGGGGGCGGTGCCCCAACCCCCCAATTGGCCCTACCCTGAGCGTGACTGAGGGTGGCATCGCAACCTCCCAATCCGCCCTGCTCTGTGCATGACAGGGGGCGGTGCCCCAACTCCCCAATCAGCCCTGCTCTGAGCCCGACCAGGGGCTGCACCTAGGGATTGGGCCTGCCCTCTGCCACCCGGGAGCAGGCCTAAGCCAGCAGGTTGTTATCTCCCGAGGGGTCCCAGACTGCAAGAGGGCACAGGCCGGGCTGAGGGACCCCCCCCCCCCTCGAGTGCACAAATTTTTGTGCACCGGGCCTCTAGTCTATAATAATAAAAGCACAATATGCTAATTAGATTGGATGACGTTCTGGATGAAGCTGGGGTCCCAGGTGCCTGCTGGCAGCCAGAGGGAAGCCCGGGTCTCAGGTGCTGGAAGGAAGGCCTACTCTTGCACAATTTCGTGCATCTGGCCTCTAGTTCATATATAATATGTGAGTACATGAAATAACTTTGTGGTTAGAAAGGTGTAAAATAAGAATGACCCACCTCAAATGAAAACATTTAAACTTAAATTTAAAGAAATAGGGTGTAGAACAGTGGTTCTCAACCTTCTGGCCCCCTAAATACAGTTCCTAAAGTTGTGACCCAACCATAAAATTATTTTCATTGCTATTTCATAACTTTAATGTTGCTACTGTTATGAATCGTAATGTAAATATTTGATATGCAGGATGGTCTTAGGCGACCCCTGTGAAAGGGTCATTCAACCGCCACAGAGGTCCTGACCCACAGGTTGAGAACTGCTGGTGTAGAAGAAAGATCACAAACTGCAAATTTAGCTCAAGGTTCCAATCTAACTTAGCCATTTTTCATCTTTGTTATTTGGAAAAAACTACATAAACTTCTGTGAAGCTTAGTTTCCTCATATAAAATAGGGATAAGTGATACTTCATCAACTCTGCTCTATGCCTTTTCTTTGTTAAGATATTGTTTTGTGGGTGAGCACTTTCTGCCTTTGATCAAAGAACAACTAATTACTAAACTGAAGGAAGTAAAATTCTAATCATTCTATAAATAATTTCCTTCATCTATTAAGAAAAAATAATGCTTATACATTCAACATTGTTATAAGAAAAATTAGTTATCAAATGATTATTTAATAAAAACATATATGAAATATACTAGAGACCCAGTGCACAAAAATTTGTGCACTCAGGGGGGTCCCTTAACCCCACCTATGCCCTCTTGCAGTCTGGGACCCCTTGGAGGATGTCCACCTGCTTGCTTAGGCCCGCTTCCTGGGGGATCGGGCCCAAGCTAGCAGTCAGATATCCCTCTGGCAGCCCGGCAGCCCTCGGGGGATGTCCACTTACCAGCAGGGAGCAGACCTAAGCTGCAGTCGGACATCCTTAGTGCTGCTGAGAAGGCGGGAGAGGCTCCCGCCACCACCGCTGTGCTGGCAGCCATCAACCTAGCTTGTGGCTGAGCAGAGCTCCCCCTGTGGGAGCGCACTGACCACCAGGGGGCAGCTCCTGCATTGAGCATCTGCCCCCTGGTGGTCAGTGTGTGTCATAGTGACCAATCATTCCCAGTCGTTCTGCTGTTAGGGTCAATTTGCATATTACCCTTTTATTAAAGAGGATAATTGGTGTAAATACATTAAACAGACCATGACTATCTTACAACTAAAATTTGCCTCATTGTTATTTCTTACAAATGATAATTGTTTATTATAACTTGGGGGGTTATTCAACAACAAAAAAGTATGGTAGTGAATCTCTGAAGTTTTATATATGCTTGCTCATTTATTATTAGAAACAATGAACATCATTTTAACCTTTTAGAATCAAAGGCCTCTAAAGGAAGGCTCTATGTGAAATCATAATATTTTAAAATTTTATTCAAAGTACTTTTTTTCTGATAATTCTTCAGAGCAAATAATGCTAATTTCTCAGTCCAGCGAAATCACAGTTCTCAAAACTAAAACTTTCTCACTACCTCTTTGATCCTGGAAACTAGAGAAATATCCATTGATACTTATTACTAAAACTAGAGGCCCAGTGCACAAAATTCGTGCACTTAGTGGGTCCCTCAGCCCAGCATGCACCTTCTTGCAGTCTGGGATCCCTCAGGGAGTGTCTGACTGCTGGCTTAGACCCACTCCTCTTAGGCCCTGGGAGTGGGCCTAGGCCGGCAGTCAGACATTTTTAGCACTGCTGCGGAGATGGGAGAGGCTCCGTCACCACCACTGTGCTTGCCATCTGTGAGCCCGGCTTCTGGCTGAGCAGTATTCCCCCTGTGGGAGTGCGCTGACCACCAGGGGGCAGCTCCTGAGTTGAGTGTCTGTCTCCTGGTGGTCAGTGTGTGCCATTGCAACCAGTTGTTCTGTCAGTTGGCTAATTTGCATATTAGCCTTTTATTATATAGGATTATATTCCTCAAAATTTTACCTAATTTTATTAGTACTAAGAAAATAATTTGTCACTTTATGAAGACATATGAATTTTTTTAAAATGGTATGTACATGTTAGTACAAAAGATTGTTTCAGATATAACCTGATCATATAACTTTAGCTCAGAACCATAATGTGATGTCTTATGCTCTCTCAGCAGATCACTGAAAACTTAGTTTATGAAAAGCCAGAGGACCCCCTGAGTTTTATGCTGAGCCAGGTATGCAATAGGAGAAAAAGAGAAATATTTTTATTATAAATAAAGCACACATACAAGTGTATAAAACAAAACATGTACAACTCAGTGAATTGTCATGAAATGAGCAAACCTATAACTACCATTTCAGTTAAAAAAATTAAAACATTTCCAACATCCCAGAAGCTTCCTTCCTTTCTCTCAGTTATTATTCTTTATGAATTGCTATTATTCTGACTCTTTTGATATTATCTTCCTCACTTACCTTTATAATTTTACCACTAAAAAAAAAATCATAAAAAACTTTTTTTTAGATTTTTCAACTTTATATACTGGGAACCATATAGAGGTATTCATTTGTTTCTAGTTACTTTTGCTCAAAATTATGTCTGTGAGATTAATACATACTGTTGTGTGTAACTATAGTTGATTTTCATTGCTGTATAGTTTTCACTGTATGAAATGCCACAATTTATTCATTCTATGATGGATGTGAATATCTAGGTTATTTCCAGCTTGTAACAATTAGAAAATTTTTTCCTATGAAGCTTTGTGTACATGTCTCTTAGTGCACATATACTAGTACACACATTTCTCTTGAGTACATACCCTGTGAGTGATTGCTGGATTATAACATATGTGCTTGCTCGGCTCTAGTATATTATTTCAAAAATTTTCCAGCCCTAGCTGGTCTGGCTCAGTAGATAGAGAGTCAGTCTGAGACTGAAAGATCCCAGGTTTGATTCCAGTCAAGGGCATATGCCCAGGTTGCGGGCTCGAACCCCAGTAAGAGGTGTGTAAGAGGCAGCCAATCAATGATTCTCATCTTTGATGTTTCTAACTCTCTCTCTCTCTCTCCTTTCTCTCTGAAATCAATTTAAAAATTTTTTTCCAAAGTATTTGTACCAATTCATACTCGCAACAGAAGTGTATATTAGAGTTCCAGTTGTTTTACATCCTTGCCTAGACTATAAGACTATATCCAACAGTTAGTATTATCAAACTTTTTAGCATTAGCCATTTTTATGGGTGGTTAGTAATAAATTATTGTAGTTTCCAGTTGTTTGTTCCTGATTACTAAAATTGTTGCATGTATTTTAATTTGTTTTTTAGCCATGTGGAAGTATTTCTTTTCCCATTGTATCAATAGTCTTTTTATTTTTATTTTAACTCATTTATAACTGTTTCTGTATATTCTGGTTGTGAAATCTTTGTTGATTTTGTTTGTGACAAGTCTTATCTCACTCTCTGCTTTCCCTTTTTATTTCTTACAGGTATTTTTTATAAACAGAAATTCTTAATTTTGATATAGTCACATTTTAACAATCATTTTATTTATGATTAGTGCTACTGGTGTTCTGCCATAGAAGTCTCTCCTTTGCCAAAGCTCCTAACCATAGTCCCCTATATTATCTTGTAGAAATTTGTTAGTGGGGTTTTCTTAGGGAAGGTGTTAGATTTTGTTTGTTGGTTGACATTTACATTAATATGCAATCAACCTGCAATTGATTTTGTACAGGATGTGAGGTGGTGGTGTTTCATTTTTTTCCCAAGTAAACATCCAATTGACCAAACATCTTTTGTAAAACAAACAAAAAACCCATACCTTTCACA
Organism: Myotis daubentonii; assembly: GCF_963259705.1. Classification (NCBI taxonomy): domain Eukaryota; kingdom Metazoa; phylum Chordata; class Mammalia; order Chiroptera; family Vespertilionidae; genus Myotis; species Myotis daubentonii. Next base: position 61,793,527 of record NC_081842.1, on the reverse strand, counting down.
CTGCTCTTTATTTGGTATATTTGTCTATTCTTGCTCTAATACAAGACTATCTTAATTAGTATGCCTTACAATAAGTCTTAATATCTGTCAGAGTTAAGTTCTCATATCTTATTGTTTAAAATACCTTTGGTGTTTTTAGGTGCATGTCCATATCAGTATTTACTTATTTATTTATTTATTTTTATTTTATATATTTTTATTGATTTCGGAGAGGAAGGGAGAGGGAGAGAGAGATAGAAAAATCAATGATGAGAGAATAATTGATCGGTTGCCTCCAGCACAGCCCCTACTGTGGATGGAGCCTACAACCCTGGCATGTGCCCTTGACCGGAATCAAACCCAGGACCCTTCAGTCCACAGGCTGATTCTCTATCCACTGAGCCAAATTGGCTAGGGCTCCATTTCAGAATTTAGAATTAGTTGTCAAGTTATAGAAATGAAAAAACAGGATAAAACTCAGAAAAAGAACTAAACAAAATGGAGACAAGCATCTATCAGACAAAGAGTGCAAATGAACTTGATATAAGAAAAGATATAGTGAGAACTTCAACAAAAAGACAGAAAACACTAAAAAGGCTATAGAAAACATAAAAAAAGAACCCATCAGAATGGAAGAATACAATAAAGAATACACTAGATGGAATCAACAATAGATTAGATAAGCAAATAATTGAACCATCAATCTGAAAGACAATGTAATGGAAAACACCCAACTGGATCAGCAAAAAGAAACAATTTTTTAAAATTAGAATAGTATTTTTTAAAACTATGGAACAGCATCAGGCATAACAACATTTACCCAGAAGAGAAGAGAAAGAAAAAGGAATTGAAAACCTATTTGAAGAAATAATGACTGAAAACTTCCCTAACTTGGCAAATGAAATAGACATACAAGTCCATAAAGCACAGAGATCCCAAACAAGATGAATCCAAAGGCACCCACACCAAGACACATCACAATTAAATGTCAAAAGTTAAAGTCAAAAAGAGAATTTTAAAAGCAGCAATTGAAAAATCAGTATGTATGAAGAAGTACCCATAAGACTATCAGAAAACCTTTCAATAGAAACTTTGTGCCCAGAAGAGACTGGCAAGAAATATTCAATGATAAAAGGCAAAAACCTAGAATGGGGCTAAGCGAAATGCTGAAATTTAGCAAAAGATAGGAGATAATGTAGACTATCACCCACTGTAAATGTTTGCAAAGAAATATATTTTAAATATGGAAAGAAATATAAAAATGCTGGTTAATTAGACAGTAGACCCAAATCCCTTATATTTGATGCATTTTGATATATGGTTTCATAATTCTGTCTGTTTAAATGTGTACTATTATTTCTTTTTCTTGATTTCATTTAGTTATATACATTCCTGATCATCTGATTATTTATTTTCCTTATAAAAATACATCATCAAAATAAAAAATTGGTTGAGGTCAAAGGAAGGAAGGAAGGAAGGAAGGAAGGAAGGAAGGAAGGAAGGAAGGAAGGAAGGAAGGAAGCTACAACCAAGATTACTCTACCCAACAAGCTTATCATTCAGTATCCAAGGAGACATAGTTTCACAGACAAGCAATAAGGAAAAAAGTTCATCACCATTAAACCAGTTTTACAAGAAATGTTAGAGGGATTTTCAGTAGAAAGAAAATACCAAAAATAGAAATAAGAATATATAGGGCCCTGGCCAGTGTTGCTCAGTAGTAGAGCATTGGCCCACAAACTGAATGGTTGCAGGTTCTATTTCCCACCTCCGGTTGGGGCAGGTGTGGGAGGCAACCAATCAGTGTGATATATCTCTCTTCTCTCTCTCTCTCTCTCTCTCTCTCTCTCTCTCTCTCTCTCTCTCTCCTTCCCTCTTTCCCTCTCTTCCACTCTCTAAAAAATAAATGGAAAAATATCATCAGGTGAGGATTAACAAAAAAATAAATATGAAAGAAAAAATTCTCACTGACAAAAGCAAATAGTAATAGCAGTTGATCAAACAATTTTAAAGTTAGTACAAAGATTAAAAGGCGAAAATAGGAAGATCATGTGTAAATGCAACAATAGTTAAGGGGTACACAAATACACACCAAAAAAAGAGAGAAAAATGACAAAAAATAAACATTGAGGAGATGAGTAAAAACATGTAGTGATTTTACATGGAGACTAAATAGCATGCTATTAAACAATGACTGGGTTACCAGAGAGATCAAAGAAGAAATAAAAAACATCATGGCAACAAACAACAATGAAAACACAACAATCCAAAACCTGTGGGACACAGCGAAAGCAGTCTTGAGAGGGAAGTTCATAGCTTTACAAGCCTACTGCAAAAAACAAGAAACAATGATAATAAATTACCTAGCCCTACAACTCAAAGAGCTAGAAATAGAGCAACAAGAAAAGCCCAGTGTAAGCAGAAGGAAGGAAATAATAAAGATCAGAGCAGAGATAAACAACATAGAGAACAAAAAAAAAACAATACAAAAGATCAACAAAACCAAGAGCTGGTTCTTTGAAAGGATAAACAAGATTGATACACCTCTAGCCATGCTCACCAAGAAACAGAGAGGACCCAAATAAACAAAATCAGAAATGATAGAGGCAAAATAACAACAGACCCCACAGAAATACAAAGGATTGTTAAACAATACTATGAACAACTCTACTCCAACAAACTAGACAACCTGGAGGAAATGGACATATTCCTAGAAAAATACAACCTTCCAAAACTTAATCAGGAAGAATCCAAAAATCTCAATAGGCCAATAACTATGGAAGAAATTGAAGCAGTAATCAAAAAGCTTCCAGCAAACAAAAGCCTGGGGCCAGATGGCTTCACAGGGGAGTTTTACCAAACATTCAAGGAAGAACTAAAACCTGTCCTCCTCAGACTACTACAAAAAATCCAAGAGGAAGGAACACTTCCAAGCTCATTCTATGAAGCCAGCATCACCCTAATACCAAAACCAGGTAAAGACAACACAATGAAAGAGAATTACAGGCCAATATTCCTCATGAACGTAGATGCCAAAATCCTCAACAAAATCCTAGCAAATCGGATCAAGCAGTACATCAGAAAGGTCATACACCATGACCAAGTAGGTTTTATCCCAGGGATGCAAGGATGCTACAAAATCTGCAAATCAATAAACATAATACATCACATAAACAAATTGAAAGATAAAAACCATGTAGTCATATCAATTGATGCAGAAAAAGCATTTGATAAAATCCAACACCCTTTCTTGATAAAAACTCTCAGCAAGGTAGGAATAGAAGGATCATACCTCAATATAATAAAAGCCATATATGACAAACCCACAGCCAACATCATAATTAATGAGCAAAAACTAAAACCATTTTCCCTAAGAACAGGAACAAGACAGGGATGCCCCCTCTCACCACGCCTGTTCAACATAGTATTGGAAGTACTAGCCGTTGCGATCAGACAAGAAGAAATAAAAGGCATCCAAATTGGAAAAGAAGAAGTAAAACTGTCCTTATTCGCAGATGACATGATACTGTACATAGAGAACCCTAGAGACTCCATCAAAAAATTATTAGACTTAATAAATAAATTCGGCAATGTAGCAGGATACAAAATTAATTCCAAGAAATCTGTGGTATTTCTTTACATCAATAGTGAACCTACAGAAAGTGAGACTAAAAAAGCAATCCCATTTACCATCGCGCCAAAAAAAATTAAGCTACCTAGGAATAAACTTAACTATGGAGGTAAAAGACTTATATGCGAAAAATTACAGGACACTGAAAAAAGAGATAGAGAAAGACATAAACAGATGGAAGAACATACTGTGCTCATGGATTGGTAGAATCAACATCATCAAAATGTCCATACTACCCAAAGAAATCTATAGATTCAATGCAATCCCCATCAAATTACCAATGGCATATTTCACAGATCTAGAACGAACGTCCAAAAATTCATCTGGAATGAAAAAAGACCTCGAATAGCTGCAGCAATCCTGAGAAAGAAGAACAAAGTAGGTGGGATCTCAATACCAGATATCAAGCTGAATTACAAAGCCACTATTCTTAAAACAGCTTGGTACTGGCACAAGAATAGACATATAGACCAATGGAATAGAACAGAGACCCCAGAAATCTACCCAAACCATTATGCCCAATTAATATTCGACAAAGGAGGCAAGAGTATACAATGGAGTCAAGATAGTCTCTTCAATAAATGGTGTTGGGAAAATTGGACGGATACATGCAAGAAAATGAAACTAGACCACCAACTCACACCATACACAAAAATAAACTCAAAATGGATAAAAGACTTAAACGTAAGATGGGAAACCATAGAAATACTAGAGGAATCCACAGGCAGCGAAATCGCAAACATATGCCGAAGGAATTTCTTCTCTGATACTGCTCCTAAGGCAATGGAAACTAAAGAGAAAATAAACAAATGGGACTACATCAAAATAAAAAGCTTCTGCACAGCAAAGGAAACCATCAACAAAACAACAAGAAGACCCACTGCACGGGAGAACATATTTGCCAATGATATCACTGATAAGGGTTTAATCTCCAACATTTACAGGGAACTCATGAAACTTAACAATAGAAAGATAAACAATCCAATCAAAAAATGGCAACGGACCTAGATAGACACTTTTCAAAAGAGGACATACGGAAGGCCAAAAGACTAATTATATGAGAGATGCAAATCAAAAACGAAAATGTGGTATCATCTCACACCTGTCTGAATGACTATCATCAACAAATCAACAAACAACAAGTGTTGGAGAGGATGTGGAGAAAAAGGAACCCTTCTTCACTGCTGGGGGAATGCAGACTGGTGCAGCCACTGTGAAGAACAGTGTGGAGTTTCCTCAAAAAACTAAAAATGGAACTCCCATTTGACCTAATGATCCCACTTCTAGGAATATATCCCAAGAAACCAGAAACACCAATCAGAAAGGATATATGCACCCCTATGTTCATAGCAGCACAATTCACCATAGCTAAAATTTGGAAACAGCCTAAGTGCCCATCAGCAGATGAGTGGAATAAAAAACTGTGGTACATCTACACAATGGAATACTACGCTGTGGTAAAAAAGAAGAAACTCTTGCCATTTGCAACAGCATGGATGGAACTGGAGAGCATTATGCTAAGTGAAATAAGCCAGTCAGAGAAAGATAAATACCACATGATCTCATTCATTTGTGGAATATAGAGAACAACATAGACTGATGAACAGGGTCAGATCCAAAAACAGAGAAACAGCGATCAGACTATCAATCTCGAGAGGGAAAGTAGGAGAGGGTGTGGGTAAGGGGAAGAGATCAACCAAAGGACTTGTATGCGTGCATATAAGCCAAACCAATGGACATGGATAACAGGGGGTTGAAAGCATGAGTGGTGGGAGGGGAGGTTTGGGGTTAATTAGGGGGGATGAGGACACACTTGTAATACCTTAACCAATAAAGAAATTAAATATTAAAAAACAAGAACAACAACAAAATGTAGTGATTTTAGAATGTGTTCAAACTTAAGCAACCATCAACTTAAATTAGACTGCTATAAAGATAGCTTGGTATAAGTGAAAAGCACATGGTAACCATAAACAAAAATATCTAGCCCTAACTGGTTTGGCTCAGTGGATAGAGCATCAGTCTGTGGACTGAAGGGTCCCAGGTTCAATTCCAGTCAAGGGCATGTACCTTGGTTGTGGGGACATCTCCAGTAGGGTATGTGCAGGAGGCAGCTGATTGATGTTTCTCTCTCATCAATGTTTCTAACTCTCTATCCCTCTTCCTTCCTCTCTGTAAAAAAAAATCAATAAAATATATTTTAAATACATATATATATATATATATATATATATATATATATATATATATACACACTAGAGGCCTGGTGCACAAAATTTTGTGCACTCGGAGTGGGGGGGCTGTCCCTCAGCCCGGCCTGTGACCTCTCGCAGTCAGGGACCCCTCGGGAGATAACGCCCTGCTGGCTTAGGCCTGGTCCCGAGTGGCAGAAAGCAGGCCCAATCCCTAGGTGCAGCCCCTGGTCAGGCTCAGAGCAGGGCCGATTGGGGGGTTGGGGCACTGCCTCCCGTCACTCACAGAGCAGGGCCCATCAGGGGGTTGGGGAGCTCACCCCTGTCACACACAGAGGAGGGCCCATCAGGGGGTTGGGGAGCTCCCCCCTGTCATGCACAGAGCAGGGCTGATCAGGGGGTTGAGGAGCTCCCCCCTTTCACTCACAGAGTAGGGCCGATAGGGGAGTTGGGGCACCGCCCCCTGTCACACACAAAGCAGGGCCAATGGGGAGGTTATGGCTCTACCCCGTCACACACAGAGCAGGGCCCGTGGGGGGGGGGGGTGTTAGGGCACTGCACCCTGTCACACACAGAGCAGGGCCGATCAGGGGGTTGGGGCACCGTACCCTGTCACACACAGAGCCGCCGGGCAATCAGGGGATTGGGGAGCTCCCCCCTATCAGGCACAGAGCAGGGCTGATCAGGGGGTTGGGGCGCCTTCCCCTGTCACAAACAGAGCAGGGTGTATAGGGAGGTTGTGGCCCCACCCCCTGTCACACACAGAGTCGCAGGGTGATCAGGGGGTTTGGGCGCTGCCCCCATCACGCTGATCCCGGTGCCGGGAGGCCTCTCAGCTCAGCTGATCCCAGTGCTGGGAGGCATATTACCCTTTTACTATATAGGATAGAGGCCTGGTTCACGGGTGGGGGCCGACTGGTTTGCCCTGAAGGGTGTCCTGGATCAGGGTGAGGGTCCCCACTGGGGTGCCTGGCCAGTCTGGGTGAGGGGCTGAGGGCTGTTTTCAGGCTGGAGTGTGACTGAAGCTCCCAACCGCTCCTTTTTTTCTTTTCTTTTCTTTTTTATTATGGGCCAGCTCTGAAGCGTGGCTCCAGCTCTTAGCCCTCTGCTTCTGAAAGTAGGTATCTGCTTTGTTTGGGTTCTATAATCGAAACACTGTTTCAACTCCAGCTCTGAGATCCTGGCTGGCTGAAAGCAGGTTTCTGGGGTTTTGTTTAGCTTCTATATTTGTAACAATGTTTCAAACTGCAAGCTCAGAGGCCGGCAGGGGCAGGCGGGGAACGTTGGAGTCCTCCATCACTGAAGCAAGGAAGGCTCATGTTCGCTTTAAGCTGCCTGGCTGCCGGCCACCATCTTGGCTGGCAGTTAATTTGCAGACCTCCTTGATTAGCCAATGGGAATAGTAGCGTATGTACGGCTAATTACCATGTTTCTCTTTTATTAGATAGGATTGTTTCAGGTCTTATATTTAGGTCTTTGATCCATTTTGAATTAAGTTTTGCACAAGGGGACAAACTGTTATCTAGTTTCACTCTTTTGTATGTGGCTTCCAATTACCTAGCACCATTTATTGAAGAGGATTTTTTCCTCTATTGTGTTTTTCGCTCCTTGGTCAGAAATTATTTGCCCATTTACATGTGGTTTTATTTCTGGGCTCTCAGTTTTGTTCCGTTGGTCTGTGGTTTTGCTGCCAATACCATATTGTTATATATATATATATATATATATATATATATATATATATATATATATATAATTGATTTTTTACAGAGAGGAAGGGAGAGGGATAGATAGTTAGAAACATCTGTGAGAGAGAAACATCGATCAGCTGCCTCCTGCACACCTCCTACTGGAGATGTGCCCGCAACCAAGGTACATTCCCTTGACCGGAATCGAACCTGGGACCTTTCAGTCCGCAGGCCGACGCTCTATCCACTGAGCCAAACCAGTCAGGGCTACCATATTGTTTTCATTATCATAGTTCTGTAGTATAATTTGAAGTCAGGTAGTGTGATACATCCAGCTTTGTTCTTTTTTCTCAGGATTGCTTTGGCTATTCTGGGTCTTTTTTTGGTTCCATACAAATCATGACTTTTGTTCTATTTCTTTAAAAAATGACATTGGGATTTTGATGGGGATTGCATTAAATCTGTATATTGTTTGGGGTAATGTAGACATTTTAAGTTGATTCTTACACTCCATGAACACAGAATATCTTTCCCATTTCATTGTATCTTTTTCAATCTCGTTTAATAATATTTGCAGTTTTCAGTATATAGGTCCTTCACACCCTTTGTTAAGTTTATTCCTAGGTATTTTAATTTTTGTTTGCAATTGCAAAAGGAATTACTGGTTTTGTTTTCATTTTTTTTTTTTTTTGCTGAGTTTTGTCATATTCCTCTGACAAAGGTTGACGTTTTTGTTTTAGCTAGCAGTTAATACAGTTAGATTCAATTTGAAGCACTCTCTTGCCTTCTGTGGTTAATGGGTCATAGCTCAGGTGAATTCTTTAAGCTTTCGCTGCCTACTTTGAATCCATCCTGAGAGCGCATGAGTCAGGTGTCAGCCTGAGTCTTGTGAAAGTTTCATGCACAGAATTAGAGACTCTCTTTCCCTCTTCTAGGTTTTCCCCTCATTCTTCAGTATCTGGACATATTAGCCCAGGCTTCTTCTCCTGAAAGACAGTGGGATTGCTAATAGAATTGTAGGCATTTCGGTGAGTTTTCGTTAAGTCAAAGTTACAAATAATGAGGAATTCATTCCAAATTGGTCAGTTGCTCCAAGTTTTGACTCTCCTTCAAAATCTGCCTGTCTTTGCTTAGTCTCCAGAATCTCTTGGTTGCTGTGAGGGTTTCTTAATTTGTGTTTTTTTTTTATTTGGTTTTTGTTTTATAGCATGGGGAGGGTTGTATTTTGTTTCTATTACACAGCTGTTATTTGCAGGATTTATTTTTTAAGTGCTTATTTTTGCATATAGGAAGCCGATATATACATTTAAGGTTTTTCACAAATTTAAATATGTGGTATTTTCATTTTATTTACTTCAAAATAGTTTCTAGTTTTTATTATGATTTCCTCTTCAACTTACGGGTACTTGGACATTACATTATTTATATAAATTATCAAATATCAGGTTTTCTAGTTACCCTTTGGTTAATGATTTCTAAGTCAATAGCACTTTACTCATAGAACAAGATTCAAATCTTTGAGATGTGTTGACATGATTTATGATGTAGCATGTGGTTAATTGTTTTAAATAATTAATTGGGGTTGAAAAAGATTTATTCTGCAATTACTGGGAAGTATTCCAAATATATCCATTAAGTCAGATTTGCTAAATATTTTGTTCGAATCTTCATTGTAAATTTGCTTAATGTCCTGTAGTTCTGTCAAATTATGCTGTGTCTATGTAGTTAAGGCTATGTTATTCGGTGCAAGTTAATTTAGAATTCTTAGATCTTTCTAGTAAATTGAACTTTTTATCATTAAGGGGTATAGCATGAACTCTAACTACTCTGTTTAATATTTTTATAGCTATGCCAGATTTATTTTAGTCAGTGTTTAAAGGGTATATATCTTTATTACTTTTAACTTTACTCTCCCCTTAAGTTTTATTTATTTTTTTATAATATATTTTTATTGATTTCAGAGAGGGAGGGAGAGGGAGAGAGAGAGATAGAAATATCAATGATGAGAGAGAATCATTGATTGGACTGCCTCCTGCACGTCCCCCACTGGGGACTGAGCCCACAACCCAGGCAAGTGCTCTTACCGGGAATCAAACCGTGACCTCCTAGTTCCTAGGTCGATGCTCAACCACCGAGCCATGCCAGCTGGGCCAGAGTTGTTTACAATTCTAATTCTAGATTTCAACATTAAATGTAGCAATGACTACATTTAATATCTTAGCAATGACAACTTTTTGAAACCTCTCAGAAATAAGTTACTGTTGTTAAGAGAACAATATTTGTATTTGGAGCTTTTTCTTTTTTTCTTTTTTTTTAATTGTTTTATTGCTTAAAGTATTACAAAGAGTAGTACATATGTCTCCTTTTTATTTTCCCCCTTGACCTTCCCCCAGTCTCCCCTACGCCCCAGTGTCTTGTGTCCATTGGTTATGCTTATATGCATGCATACAAGTCCTTCGGTTATCTCTTACCGCCCCCCCTCCCGCCCCTCAACCCTCCCCGGCTTTCCCGCTGTAGTTTGACAGTCTGTTCCAGGCAGCTCTTCCTCTGTATCTATTTTTGTTCATAAGTTTATAATGGTCTTTATTATCCATGAGTGAGTGAGATCATGTGGTGTTTTTCTTTCATTGACTGGCTTATTCCACTTAGCATAATGCTCTCCAGTTCCATCCATGCCGTTGCAAATGGTAAGAGTTCCTTCCTTTTTAGAGCAGCATAGTATTCTATCGTGTAGATGTACCACAGTTTTCTAATCCATTCATCTACTGATGGGCACTTAGGCTGTTTCCAGATCTTAGCTATGGTGAATTCTGCTGCTATGAACTCAGGGGTGCATATATCCTTTCTGAGTGGTGTTTCTGGTTTCTTAAGATATATTCCTAGAAGTGGGATCACAGGGTCAAATGGGAGTTCCATTTATAGTTTTTTGAGGAAACTCCATACTGTCTTCCATAGTGGCTGCACCAGTGTGCATCCTTTTTCTCCACATCCTCTCCAGCACTTGTCGTTTGTTGATTTGCTGATGATAGCCATTCTGACAGGTGTGAGATGGTACCTCATTGTTGTTTTGATTTGCATCTCTCAGATGATTAGTGACTTTGAGCAAGTTTTCATATGTCTCTTGGCTTTCTGAATGTCCTCTTTTGAAAGGTGTCTATTTAGGTCCTTTGCCCATTTTTTTATTGGATTGTTTATCTTCCTTTTGTTAAGTTGTATGAGTTCCCTATAAATTTTAGAGAGTAGGCCCTTATCAGATATAACATTGGCAAATATGTTTTCCCACACAGTGGGTTTTCTCCTTGTTTTGTTGATGGTTTCTTTTGCTGTGCAGAAGCTTTTTATTTTGATGTAGTCCCATTTGTTTATTTTCTCTTTAGTTTCCAATGCCCTGGGAGCTGTATCAGTGAAGAAATTGCTTCGGCATATGTCTGAGATTTTGTTGCCTTTGGATTCTTCTAGAATTTTCATGGTTTCCCGTCATACATTTAAGTCCTTTATCCATTTTGAGTTTATTTTTGTGTCTGGTGTAAGTTGGTGGTCTAGTTTCATTTTCTTGCATGTATCCGTCCAATTTTCCCAACACCATTTATTGAAGAGACTATCTTGACTCCATTGTATGTTCTTGCCTCCTTTGTCAAATATTAATTGAGCGTATTGGTTGGGGCCGATTTCTGGGCTCTCATTGATCTATATGTCTGTTCTTGTGCCAGTACCAGGCAGTTTTGAGAACAGTGGCTTTGTAATACAGCTTGATATCTGGTATTGAAATCCCACCTACTTTGTTCTTTCTCAGGATTGCTGCAGCTATTCGGGGTCTTTTTTTAGTCCAGATGAATTTTTGGAGAGTTCGTTCTAGGCCTGTGAAATATGCCATTGGTTTTTTAATGGGAAGTGCATTGAATTTATAGATTACATTGGGTAGTATGGACATTTTAATGATGTTGATCCTACCAATCCAAGAACATGGTATGTTCTTCCATCTCTTTATGTCTTCCTCTATCTCTTTTTTCAGCGTCCTGTAGTTTTCTGAGTAGAGGTCTTTTACCTCCTTAGTTAAGTTTATTCCTAGGTAGCTTAATTTTTTGGTGCAATGGTAAGTGGGATTGTTTTTTTAGTCTCTCTTTCTGTAAGTTCACTATTGGTGTATAGAAATGCCATAGATTTCTTGGCATTAATTTTGTATCCTGCTACATTGCCGAATTCATTTATTAAGTCTAATGATTTTTTGATGGAGTCTCTAGGGTTCTCTATGTACAGTATCATGTCATCTGCAAATAAGAACAATTTTACTTCTTCTTTTCCAATTTGGATGCCTTATATTTCTTCTTCTTGTCTAATTGCAATGGCTAATACTTCCAGTACTATATCGAACAGGAGTGGTGAGAGTGGGCATCCCTGTCATGTTCCTGTTCTTAGGGGAAATGGTGTTAGTTTTTGTCCATTGAGTATGATGTTGGCTGTGGGCTTGTCATATATGGCTTTTATTATGTTGAGGTATGATCCTTCTATTCCCACTTTGATGAGAGTTTTTATCAAAAATGGGTGTTGGATTTTGTCAAATGCTTTTTCTGCATCAATTGATATGACTATGTGGTGTTTTTCTTTCAATTTGTTTATGTGATATATCACGTTTATTGATTTTCGGATAGTGTACCATCCTTGCATCCCTGGGTTAAATCCTACTTGGTCATGGTGTATGATCTTTCTGATATACTGCTGGATCCGATTTGCTAGGATTTTGTTGAGGATTTTGGCATGTATGTTCATGAGGGATATTGACCTGTAAATTCTCTTTCATTGTGTTGTCTTTACCTGGTTTTGGTATTAGGGTGATGCTGGCTTCATAGAATGAGCTTGGAAGTGTTCCTTCCTCTTGGATTTTTTGTAGTAGTCTGAGGAGGACAGGTTTTAGTTCTTCCTTGAATGTTTGGTAAAACTCCCCTGTGAAGCCGTCTGGTCCTGGGCTTTTGTTTGCTCGAAGCTTTTTGATTACTGCTTCAATTTCTTCCATAGTTATTGGCCTGTTGAGATTTTTAGATTCTTCCTGATTGAGTTTTGGAAGGTTGTATTTTTCTAGGAATTTGTCCATTTCCTCTAGGTTGTCTAGTTTGTTGGAGTAGAGTTGCGCATAGTATTGTTTAACAATCATTTGTATTTCTGTGGGGTCTGTTGTTATTTTGCCTCTATCATTTCTGATTTTGTTTATTTGGGTCCTCTCTCTTTGTTTCTTGGTGAGCATGGCTAGAGGTTCATCAATTTTGTTTATCCTTTCAAAGAACCAGCTCTTGGTTTCATTGATTTTATGTGTTTTTTTTGTTGTTGTTTTTTTTTTTGGTCTCTATGTCATTTATTTCTGCTCTAATCTTTATTATCTCCTTCTACTTACACTGGGCTTTTCTTGTTGCTCTCTTTCTAATTCTTTGAGTTGTAGAGTTAGATGATTTACTATCATTTTTTCTTGTTTTTTTGGGATAGGCCTGTAGAGCTATAAACTTCTCTCTCAGGATTGCTTTCATTGTGTCCAATAGTTTTTGGATTGTTGTGTTTTCATTGTCATTAGTTTCCAGGATGTTTTTAAGTTCTCCTTTGATCTCATTGGTAACCCAATCAATATTTAATAACATGCTATTCAGCTTCCAAGTGTTTGAGTATTTTGGGTTGTTTTTATTGTAGTTTATTTCTAATATTATGCCATTGTGGTCTGAGAAGATGCTTGGTATGATTTCAATCTTCTTGAATTTGGGGAGAAGGTTTTAGATGTCTTTCTTACAAATATCACATAATATAATTTTTACCATAATTAAAATCTGAGAAGTTTTTAATTGAAGAATTTAGTCCATTTATATTTGATGTTAAAGATATATTTGGTTTACATCTATTGCCTACTATATGCTATCTATTTGTCCTATCTGTTCTGTTTATTTTCCTCTACTTTTTGCCTTCTTTTATCACTCCATTTTTCTATTAGTTTAGAAGTTACACTCTCTCAATTTTTTTTTTACAGTGGGGCAACCTTTTAAAAGTAATAAACTTTATTTTTTAGAGTAATTTTAGTTTTACAGAAATAGTAAGCATAAAGTACAATGAGTTCCCATTTACTGGTACTTCCTTTCCCCATCTTTGGTTTGCCCTATTATTAACATCTTGCATTAGTGTGGTACATTTGCTACAGTTGGAGAGCTAATAGTGACACATCATTAACTAAAGTCCACCATTTACATAGGGTTGTCTCTTTGTGTTGTACATTCTGTACATTTTTTAATGCATATGATATGTATCTGTAATTACAGCATTATACAAAATAGGGTCACTGTCCCAATATCCTCATATTTTTACTGGTTCTCCTAGAGATGACAGGTATTCTTGACTTACCAAAGTCTAAATTATTTGTATAGTTCATTACAAGGACTTCAGTACAATGCCTACATATTTTAACCCCAAACTACTTGGTAATTCCAAATAGATCAAAATTGCAATTGGGAAAAAAAAAATCTTTTTCATTCTCCTTAGGTAAAGAAAATGATAAAAGACAGAGAGAAAAATGCAATTGACGACGAGTGAATCTCTTCAACATTGTTTGCAACCATCAGTGTCAATTCTACGTCTGTTTCCTACTTTGAAAAATGGCTTTTGAATGGTCATTACTAGTGATTCTGCCTAAATGTGTTCTTAATTTTTTAAGTAAAAATCTATAAGGCATTTTTGTACAATTTGCATAACAATTACAGATACCTTTGGCTAGTCATACAAAAATATACATGCTATGCTTATCCATACATTGATATTTCAATACTCATTCCTCCAAAGTACTGAACAATAAGTTCAAAAAGGATCTCAAAGAGGATCAGAAACAGAATATTAGCCATTTATATGCAATTCTCCCAAAGAATACAAATCTATCAGCCAAAGAACTTATATGCATAGCCAATGGACACAGACAACAGAGTGGTGATGGCCAGAGGCAGGGGGGCAGGGACTACAGGACATCTATAATAGTTTCAACAATAAAAAAATGTTTTTAATTTTTTTAAAAAGAGTCTTTAAAGTTGTCAAAAATTTATCAGAGTGTAGATTCAACAACATGAGACTGATTCTATTACCAATCTAATTACTCCTCCAGGAATAGCCTATTTTACTTAGGACAGAGGCTCTTATAAAATGTCTTCATTTAGTATAAGCCATAAAACATTTGTTCATCTGAGATTAATTTAATAGAGCAGCTTCCCAAACTTTCGCTAATGAAAACCTGTGCTTGGATGTTAATAAATACAACATTTATTTAAGTTAAACACACACACACACATACACACACATCAAAACAAAACAAGACACAAATCTGTCATATCTCCAAGCTGTTTATAAAAAATTCAACCAGAAAAATGTGTGAAAAATAATTTGTAGCAGCACTTTTTTTTCTCTTGATGAAAGGTTATTGTAATATCTTTTTTCTTATTTCTTAATAGTTCCAGCACATTTTTACTATTTTCCTCTTTGACCCTGACTATTATATTCTGCAATTAGTAGATGTAATTAAATCTATTCCTGGGGACATGTCCCATCTGATTTTTAACCTACAGCAAAATTCAAACGTGTCACACTACTCTGTACACACCTATGGGAGAGGCAGAATGTCTCTTTCTCATTACCTTTATTCCCTGAAGAGTATCTACATGGATGGAATGTGTAACCAGTCAAACTGGTATTTAAAAACAGAAAGCCTTAACGAGGTCTGTCTGGTATGAGAGTATCTGCCCAGCAATCATAACTGATATGATCATCTGATAGTACTTTTGTGAAACTTCATTTAATTTCTATTTGGACATTAAAGCAGGTTTGATTTTTTTTAGATTGTTTTACTGGTGACTTGATGTGATTATGTGGTTGCAATACAATGAATTAAGCTTCTGTTGAACATTCATGCTCAAATCTTACTTTTTTTTAATACCTGAATTTCATTCCTAATAATTATACTAAAAATACCCTGCTCATAACTTCAAAGTTCATTACATTTTTCTTTCAGTTGTTCACATAATGTGTAGTGCTCAGACTCAATAAATGTTATCCATTCAGAGACAGCTTGTCAGTTACAGACAGTGGGCTGGCAAAACTGGGTGAAAGCTGATAAATTTGCAGTGAACTTTTGGGAAAAGTTTAAGTGGCATGATTAGGACTACAATTAATCAGTTGGTTGGACAAAGTCACCCAAAGATTGAAGGACCAACAATATTATTAAGGCTTGAACACTGGGATGTTATCAATAACATCTGAAACTAAATATTGAATTTAGTTCACTGGTTTTCAGCCCTAATACCAGAGAGCTTTTATATGTCTGTTAAAGCAGAACACATCAAACGAGACCACACCCCCTTCTCACTGGCTTTCTGTGATACATTTCACAACTGTCATTTTGATCTTTCAGTGAGGCAGTGGACCAGCGGAATGGGCTTGCTATGGTTCAGTGATCCTGTCTAAATCTATTTGACTGAAAGGAGAAGGGAGAAAATGGAGATCAAGCCTCTCTTTCAAAGTGAGTCAGACTCTCTATTAAAAGAAATTCTAGTGTAGATCAATCAGCTAAAAGTACGTACATTTAGTTCTTAGTCCTTACTAGTACACTTTTGGCTCTTTTCAAGCATTACTTAATGTGAGATTGGGGGCGGGGAAGTAGTGTTTTTTCCAGGACTGAGTAGATACAGTTCACCCTACCTTTCAAATTAGAAATTCATTCATTCATTCGCTCAAAACTATTCTAGTTTGGGTGAGGCAGCAAGGGTGGAGGATGAAAGACAACGAGTAAATAAATAAGAGAACACCAGATTCTGATTATGTTTACAAAGGAAATAAAACATGATGATATGAGAGAAAGTAAGTGGAGTAGAGAGGACAGGTACGTCATTAAGGTGATCAGAAAAAGCTTATCAGAGGGAGTGAGCTGAAGGGCACCTGAAGGTATAAGGTTTCAGCCCTGGGAACCGCTAGGACAGGGATGGGCAACCCCTGGCACGCGTGCCAAATATGGCACGCCAGTAACTTTTGCTGGCACGCGAAACCCTCTCTTATAATCTTCCATTTACAATTTTTGTGAACATTTGAATGACTTAAGTGTTAAATTACAAGGAACTGGCAAGACACCTGATGTTATGTTTGGTTACATAAAGGCTTTTGAAAAGAAACTGGAAGTCTTTAAGTGGGATGTGGATGGTGAGAGATTTAGATATTTCCCAAACCTCAGGAGGCACGTCAAAGACCTCCCAAAAGATGACAGAACAGACTGTAAAAGCCTTCAAAAGCTGTTTTTAAACAACATCGAGTCAACTATTGAGCAGTTCTTCTCAAGATTTGCGAAATTCAGAGAACTGGAAGAGACAGCCAAATTCATGAGGTTTCCAGACAGCATGAAACTGGAGGAACTAAACTTACAAATGTTTTCATGGATAGACATGGCTGACTTTGAAATGCAGTTGACTGAATTTCAGAGTAGCTCAATTTGGAAGCAGAAATTTATTGACCTTGGGGTTGACTTGGAAAACATTGAAAAAAAGTGATTAGAGACCGGAGTACCAGAGAGAAGTGTCAAAAACGAACTATTGAGGGCTTGGAATGCCATTCCAGAAAATTTTTTCTGTTTAAAAAACTTTGCAACAGCGTTACTCTCCATGTTTTCATCCACATACGTTTGTGAATTTTTGTTCTCAGTGATGAATTTTGTTAAGTCTCATAATAGGAGTAGCCTGACAGATGAAAGCAGTAGCTCGTGCATATCTCTGAAGGTCACGAAATATAAACCTGATGTAAAATTTCTGTCATCAGTGATGCAGCAGCAAAAGTCCCATTGATAATATCAAACGGAGTCATAAAGTTTTCTGTCGGACTATCAATGTACATGTATACATTAAAAAATAAATGTATTTTTCATCATTATATAATGTTTTTGTCGCTCAAATGAATTTTATTATTTCTTCAAGGTTCTTCACATATGTACTCCTTAAGAGATATCAAGTAGGCATAACATGTTCTCAAAAAATTAGGGTTGGCACGCAGAAGAATTTTGAGTCAGAGATTTTGCTGGTTTTGGCACGCACTCACAAAAAGCTTGCCCCTGTGCTAGGAGAAACGGATTTCCACTATGGGAATAGCAAGTGCAAAAGCCATGTGGTTGGAGCATACATAGGGTGTAAGCAGTACCTAATGAAATTGGGAAGAATACGTGAGCAACTTGTGAGTCACAGTAAGGTGTTTGGATCTTAACCCTGAGTGCAAAGTGCAGCCAATGAACAGTTTTAAGCAGAGAAACAACAAAGTCTGATTTATGTTCTTAGAAGTTCTCAGAACATTTCTGATTAAGAGGGTAGTTTTAAATTGCATCACAGAATCTTCCACCCCAATACCTAATAACATAAACAAATACTTCAAAATAAGAAAGGCCACAATTTAATTCACTCTTTTTCTAAAGTGGGTGGCCAAGGAAAGGAAAAGAAGGTTCCAGGGGGAAAGCAGAGAAAAACAGCTGTATTTGTAAAAAGGCAAAGGCCTGGAATTCTTTTCGCCCCTAAATTCAGACAGTGTTACTCCATCTTTCTGAACTTCTAACCAGGAAGTAGGAAGGAGTGAAGGGGGAGGGGGAGGAGTCTGAAACTGACTCCGGCTGGAAGTGCAGTTTCAGAGCTAGACTCAGAACTGAGGGCTGGGTCCAAGCTCTGAGTCGCCTAACAGAATTGGTCCAGCCAGGGAGGAGAGAGAATGGGAAGAAGGAACTGAGCAGGATCAACCAGAGAAACAGAAGCACGAAGAGACCACGGTGTTCTGGAAGCCAGAGAGGAAAGTAGTATAAGAAGGATGGAGTCATTGCTTTATCAGTCGCTGCTAAGGGGACCCAGTGAAATGAAGGCAAAGTTGTGTCCTCTGAACGTGGCAACGTAGAGGTTGTTTGGAACTTGACAAGCAGTTGCAATGGAGTGGTAAGAATGGAGGCAAGATTGAATTTGGTTGGAAGTTGTTTTTTTTTTTATCTAGAGTGTCCAACAGGTAAAAACAAATCAGTTGATTAGGGAAAGTAAGATCATTCCAAATACTGAGACCAGAGATGCTGTTTTGTGTTGGGACCTCTTACACCTGACGGATACGCAATTGTGCACAACATTCTCAACAATATCTCTGCGATGAACACAAGTATCATAGGCTTGTCCCTTAATGTTGGACATCAGAGATAGTAATAGAGGCCTTTCTTAACTGGGTGAAAAAATTGGGCTAACTGGTGATTTTATTGGAATATGGTTGTTCCATATAATAATTCCATATAATGACCATATGTGATTATTGAAATGGGCTAAAGTCCCTTTTAATTACAGGAGTCTATTAATACTGGCATGTCCCTTTCCTGGGAGAGGGCTAGCCTTGCTTTCAGACATCCTCTTTTGATGACCGTAATCTAAAAATATGAACTAAGTGAAACATTTATCATCCATAGGAACTGCAGGGGATATGAGAATGTTAATGAATGTTGAGCTAAAGGATTGCTGAGTAAGAGAGAGGACCCAGGAAAGATAAAACAACCTAAATTTATACATTTCAGCAAAATTTGCAGAGAGTCAAAACCTGCTGGAGAAAAAGCAATTTTCAGAGGCACCAGAGAATTGTGTGGACCTGGGCGCTCAGGAACATAATTTTCAGGTTTGGCTCAGCTGTGTTTAATATGGAAGCTGAGCTTTAATAACATTTAGACTCGAGAGTTACACTGATTGTCTAACTACACTCCAACAATATAGCCTAGGAGTTGAGTGTAGGTTGTGAGGACAGACCGACCCAAGTCTTTACCTATAAATAGCTCTGTGACCATGGGCAAGTTAGCCTCCTCACCCTCCAGCTTCCTCGTCTGTAAAATGGGGCATAATAATAGAATGTGATTCACAGGGCGATTGTGAAGAGTAAATCTGACACTGCCCGGGACTTTTAGAAAGTACTAAAAATATGGTAAACAACATCATGGTTTGAGAATCCTTTTCTCCCCCCGGAAGCTGGTGATTAGAGCAAAATGGATTGTGTAACCCACACTTCTGGTTCAGAGAACTTCCAGATGTGGGGCTGTCTCTTTTCCACTCAGGTGACACTATAACCTTTTCCCTTCTCATAAAACAAACAAACAAACAAACACTACTGCGTTTTAAGTGAAGGGTCTGCTTAGGGAGTGCAGTGTTTGTGAATAGAACTATTCCAGTGGTTCCTTGTCCCAGAGATGAGAGAGAAAAGCCCATGAGGGTTGGAAAGTTGAAAGTATGTACAAGATTAACAGCCTGTAGCCAAGTTAGAAATCCCATTAGTCACCAGGCCAGTTAAATTGTCTTGGAACAACTACAGAGAAGGACAGCTTTGGAGGGTGATGGTGCAGTGATATGGCCAAGCAGAGAGGGGACAAGTATGCCTTCCTTTAGTTCCAGGTTCCTGAAATGGACTGAAGATGGATTCAGCTTGAGAACTGGGGTCTAAGAGTGTGGACAAACTAGGTGCAAATCAATGAAAGGGCAGAGCACCTTCTGGGGGTTAGGAGAGCTGGCTGGGGATGGTGAGAACTCTCATCAGCCAGACCTGTACACCACTCCCTTCTACACCGAGGCTGCTAGTGGTGAGCCAGATGGTGGAGGTGGTGATGACCGTGAGGAAGAGACAGCAGCCTGTCCCAGATGACATTGCTTCACTCTCGGGGTGTATACAGGAAATTGGAAAGGGGTGTATTTTTAGAGAAGACCATCTCCCTTCTGCCACCCTAGCCTCTCAACCACTGGAGTCTCACATCTAAATTGCAATGATAGGAAGGAAATATCTAAGTCTTTATTACTGAATGGAGATTCCTAGTCATGAGAATTGAGAAATGAGCTTTGGAATCTAGTTAAGAAGCGGTTAAGGAAAAGGAGAGATTAGCAGAACACAATTAGAAAGCAATTGTTGGAAGAATAAACCAATCATATTTACATGTTAAGGACCTGAAATTCCTCCTCTAATCACTTGAAGTTATTATCTGAAAAGTAATTTTCCCTTTCCTAGCTAGTTTCTTGTTTCTTGTTGTGGGTTTTGTGTTCACATTATCCGTTTTGAAAAGATT
This sequence comes from Myotis daubentonii, assembly GCF_963259705.1. Lineage (NCBI taxonomy): Eukaryota > Metazoa > Chordata > Mammalia > Chiroptera > Vespertilionidae > Myotis > Myotis daubentonii. Next base: position 61,772,941 of record NC_081842.1, on the reverse strand, counting down.
TGTGTTTATTTTCTTTCCACGTAATTCTGGTAACAGAACAAAAAGTGCCTAAGATGTAAATGGAGACGTATGTCCTTGTTTGCTTTCTTGCTACTTTACCACAAAGATTTCCAAGAGTATGTTTTAAGTAACTTACATATTTCTCTTTTTATCATTGTAATATAGATCCTTTGTAAACATATGAACTACAAAAAAAGAAAAGCCATCTACATTACATTCTCCAGATATAAATAACCCTGTTAACATTTACATTCTTCCTAACTTTGTAATTCATTTACGCATAAATACACTTTAAAAAAAATAAAAGTGTATCAATTATACAAACTATTTTGTAACCTGCTTTTTTCACTTTTAGTACTCTAGAAGAGTGTTTGGTATATCATAAGTTTTCAATAAATATTTGTTGAATAGATGAGTGCACATATTTTCTGTCATTAAACATTCGTCTGTGGTATCTTTTTTCATCACAATCACACAGAATTCCATTGTGTGCATCATCATGCTGTGTTTGACCAGGTCCTGGAGAGCTGAGGAGGAACAAGGCATGTGATGGACACAGAGACCAGGGCCCTGTGCAGCCCCCTCAACGGGAACGTGCTGCCCAGCTGCTGGAAACACCAGCAGCCCCAGCCCCCACTGTCGGCGCCCTCCAGGGATTGCCTCAGCCACAGAGACCCCCTTCCCAGGGCAACCCCTAAATGAGGACTGACCACAGAGAGGCCCAGTGCAGAGCAACTGCAGCTGTTTCCTGGGGCTGGGGGAGGGGTGCACCTGAGCCTGTCCCACCTGCATGGCAGCTGGCCTTCCCTCTCTGCCCAATGCCAGTTCTCCCCTCTCCTTTCCATGGGGGTTCAATCCCACATAAATACACTGCACACTAAACTCTGTCTCAGAGTTGGCTTCCTGAAATATCCAACCTGTTACAGAGATGGTCCTGACCCAAAAAAATCCTGAATCTATTGACTAAAGCACCCTGTAAATTCTAACATTACTGCCATTACCCATTGCTGAGCCAGGCAAAATAAACTATGGTGCGTGTGTACCATGATATGTTATGCAGCCATTAAAAGAAATGTGGTTTCTCCAGGCCAGCGTGGCTCAGTGGCTGAGCGTCCACCTGTGAACCAGGAGGTCATAGTTCGATTCCCGGTCAGGGCATATGCTTGGGTTGCCGGCTGGATCCCTAGTGTGGGACGTGCAGGAGGCAGCCAATCAATGCTTCTCTCTCAACATTGATGTTTCTATATCTCTCTTCCTCTCCCTTCCTCTCTGAAATCAATAAAGATACATTTTTTAAAAAGGTGGTTTCTTTTGTTCAAATATTGTTGGTGTTGTGTATACACACAGTGGGTCAAGGTGGGAGGGGAGGGGACAGGTGGGAGGAATTGGACGTTATCGGATAATTACTTGAGCACTCTCTCTGTGCCTAAATTTCTCCCAATCTGTTGGTTCCCAGATCTCTTGCCCCTCAGGCTTTGGACTGCCTCAGTGTGAGCATTACTTGGGCAATGACTATCCCCATAAACATAGCATTTGCGAGTTACAAAAGCCAAACTAGACGTGACCCTAGACAGCTCCTTTTGAACCCACATGACTGTGAGCAGCCAGAACAACAGACAGGCCTTTTAATGCACCAAAAGCAGAATAAAGGACCAAATCACACTAATGAAAACAAATCAAACCAACATAAAAACAAAAGCCCTGAGAGTGCGCTTGAGGGAAGCCCGGGGAGGGTCCAGAGGAGTGAGGTGCTGAGCCCTGAGCTTTCCTTGGTCAGAGTCATACATTCCAAAGCAGCAGACGTCTACTGACAGGAGACTTCCTGTTACTTCCCACCTGGAGGCAGGCTCAGGCTGCATCAGGCTCAGCCCATGTGAGATGCCTCCTCCCAATCACAGACCATCCTTCCCTGGTCCTGAAGGTTCAAAGAATTGCTGTGGGGTTTTAAAGCGCCTCCAGCCAGCTGGGCTTGCAGACTGGGCCTGCACAGCACCGGGAGGAAGAGGCAGCGAGGGCACCGGCACCGTGAGTAAAATAACTTCACTCTGCAGGGAAGGCAGCTGGGCTCTCAGTGTCCGGGCTGCTCTCTCAGGAGGGCAGCCAGCAGTCTGGAAGGGGAGGAGAGGAGTTAATTTCCTATCCCCCCTCCCACCCCACCCTTTTTTTTGTAATTTAGAACATTGTGACTGTTCTGTTCCCTTTATTTTCAACTGTACAAATTGCTTTCTGGAACCCTTTGGTATTGCCCAGTGCTCAGAACTAAGATTAAACCTCTTCTGGGGCTGTCCTCCCTCCACCCTGATTTCAACCTCAGATTTCCTCACAGAAAGACCAAGGAAAATCCTAGAACCCTGGGAGAACCAGCATGTCCTGATTAAAGCTCAGACAGACACCTTGGTGGACCCCCAGTTTCCTCAGGGAGTCAGAAGAGTAAAAGAAAATGTCAGGAAACTGCTCATGTTCTGAATAATCAGTCCTTAGCCTAGCAGAGACCAAGTTTTCTGGTCTCCTTGTCAGAAATCATTTGGTTCTGCCAACTAGGAACGGGGTTTATGAAATAATTTACTTGGGTTTCTTCTCTGCAAACAATTCTGTTTAATAAATGTGTCCGTAAAGAAGTCAACAAATTTGCTTTATCTATGCAATGTCATTTTTATTCTGCAATAATTAGCTGATCTACGGGAATCTACAGGCCTAAATGTACAGGGTGGGGCAAAAGTGAGCTCACAGTTGTTTGTATGGGAAATAATACAATAATGAATAAATACTAATACAAGAATAAACACTTGTGTTGTGTGTACTCACAACTATGAACCCACTTTTGTCCCACCACCACTGAGCACTTGAGAGGTGGCTAGCACAACTAAAGACCTGAATTCTTATTTCTTGAAATCCTTTGAATTTTAATAGCTACTGTTGCTGCTAGGTACCATTTTGGTCAGAGCAGGTTTAGAGTTTTTAAGAAGAAAAAGGAAGGGTGCTCTGGCCCTGGAACAAGCTCCTCTTTTCATCATTCCCAGGGACTCATCCCACCCTAAATGGAAGTAGACCAGCAATTGAGAGAAAACCTCCACACCCGTTTTTATTCTCACCTCTAAGTCATACCACTGTCTCCTCTCGTCCGGGTTTCAGACTCCGGGCTAAGGCAACAGCGCATTGTGTTTCTCGCTTCTTCCTTTCCTACCTCTCCTTTTGTTTTCTTTTGTTAATCCAAATTTCTCTCGCATGAAGTAGAGTTTGAGGTTTGAGGTGTGGTGGGTATTATTTGGTCCAATAAACTTAGGTGAGGACAAGAGGTAATGAGTTTGAAAAAAAAAATGGTCTCACTCTTGGTGGGCGAGTCTCACTCATTCTTTGAAAACTGATTTGTGTAGTGAGTAATCAATGGTTTTTAGACCTGTTCAATGTGTCTGGAAACATCAACGCTACAGATATGAATAATATAACAACTGAATGAAGTCACAAGAAAAAAAAAAGAAATAAAACTGCTGCCCATGGAAAAAAACCTCTACTCTTCAGAGCAAAAGAACTCCCCGGATGTTGAGTAATTCAAATAGAGCATCTTGGTGCCAGGCCACCGGGCAGTTTCCTATAGGGTTGGGCTCACCAGGAACTGTTCCGTGTGTGGAATACATTTTGAGGTGAGCTGCGTACTTTCACTAGGGGACAATGTCATTTCTGAAGTGGACAGCTGCTACTATGCCCTCTGTCCTCTACCGGTCCCACCTTTAAAAATTCACCCCATCCCTGCCCGGCCGGTGTGGCTCAGGAGTTGAATGTTGACCCATGAACCAGGAGGTCACAATTCGATTCCTGGATGGGGCACATGCTCAGGTTGCAGGCTCAGTCCCCAGTTCGGGGAGTGCAGAGGGCAGCCAATCAGAGATTCTCTCTCATTATCTTTCTCTCTCTCTCTCTCTCTCTCTCTCTCTCTCTCTCTCTCTCTCTCCTCTTCCTTCTCCCTTCCTCTCTGAAATTAATAAAAATATATTTTAAAAAATAATTAAAAAGATAAAAATTCACAGCACTCCACCTGCATCCTTTCTAGCTCTGCCAGGTTAAAAAAGAAAAGAAAATCAAATACATATGTGGGAAGTGCTGCTTTAAAATAACAGGCAAGTTTCAGAAAAGCCCATGTGTGAAACAACTCATATGTACTGGGGGCTAAAGGGAAGGAAGACACATCATATTACCAGGAGTCAGTCTCTTTCCATAGAGATGGCCCCACGCTCCAAGTCATGAGTTATGAGGTGTGTCTTTTTAGGTCCTACCCTCTCCTTGGGTCTCTTCCGTCTCATGGCATCTTCTCTCTCCCTTTGGAAACATGAGGAAGGGGTCTGATAACAACATTCACAATAAGGCACTGACATTGATGACTGTGAGACTCAGTGTGCCCCTGTTATGTGTCCTGTTTGTATTCTAATCAGGAGCAGCAAAGGAGTGATTCTGTAATTGTGGGATTTCAGAAATTAGGGTGAAGAGTGAAGATTCTTTGAAAGGAGGGCAAGGGTGGAAGGCTCTCTCCAGCTTTGTAATGTGGCTCCCCTTGTGGCTTAACTTGTTTGTAAGGGAAAAGGGCAAGCTCAAGGGCAGGGCATTGGGAGTATCTCTTAATTTTAAAGAAAGATAAAAATAAGTTATCTATCCATACTTATAAAGGGAGAATCATTAGCAACAAATCCAGTATAAGCCTGGCTTTAGAGACTCTGCAATGACGCTTCTATGCTCTTGAGCAAGCCACCGCCCCTCTCGGTACCTTAGTTTCCTCGTCTGCACAATAGGGAGGCTGACTACCAAGCCTCTAAATTTGCAGTCAGAGCCAATATTCTTTCATGATATGAATGGGCATGTGGCCAGTCAATGCCCGAGGACAAATGACACTTCAATTTCTTCTTAATCATGTGCCTTCTGAATGAGACAAAAGCTACCAAGAGTTAGTCATTGGTTTCCAGGTGAGTCACTCATCAATTAATGTGAAAGGTTATAATTTTGTTTCTTTAGTGCAATTATTTGTCAAATTGACTTTTTTGTGTACAGTAATGTATTCCTTTGTGGGTTCAGAATAACTGATTAAACAAACTTTGGTAAAGAAAAGAGTTAACAAAGTATCAGGTTAGATTGCCGTGGCGGAAACCAGCAGAGGAGAAAAGCCACACTCACATATCCGCCAAACAGGACATGTCTGGAGAGCTGTTAGAGGCGGCAAAGAGAGGAAGGTGTGGAAGAAAGGATAGCTTAGGGCAAGGGCACTTGGGGAAAGAAGAGGTTTCTCAACTGAGCTTCAGACAATGGCAAAGCGTTCCATAGGCAGAAATAAGAGAAGGGATCATCCCAAAGGGAGAGACAACCTAAACACAACCTGGACGCAGGATCAGGGCGCTCAGGGCAGCAGCAGACAAGCAGCAGGCCCTTCGAAGTCTGACTGGTACGGTCTTGAATGCAAGCTAAGGAGCATGAGCTTCATCGCTTAGGTTGGCCAACCTCTCTCCCAGGAGAATGAAATGGTTGGGTCTGGACAAATAAAGTAGATGCAGGCAAAGGGAAGGCATTGTTATATCTCCACGAATTGAAAAGTCAAGACATTTTCTAATACAGGAGAAATCTGGATTTGAAGAGATTGGTCCGCAAGAGAGAATGGGTTGGTAAGAGGAGCCATCTGGCGACAGGAAGTAAGAAGGGTCCTGTGGCAGAGCTGTGGGTACAATGGGAGCTCTCCAGGGCTCTCCTTTGAATGAGGGGGATAGGGAGCCTTTCTGGGTGTTGAAGCAGGAAGTGATATGAAATCAGAGCTGTGTTTTAGGACAGTGGCTCTCAAGACTGATTGTCTGGCACTTAGAGGGCAGGTTTGATTTTTTTGAACACGACAAAGTGTTGATAAATTAAATTAAAAATAATTTTAAGTAATCAATTTGGCCTAAATTCATACTTATAAACTAGATTCTAGCTAGACAAGTGGTAACAAGCACCCAGATTTAAGAAAAATTTGTGAGAGAAAAAATGCTTAAAATGACAAATTTTGATCATTAATTTTTCTCCAAATTATGAAATGACTGCAATTATTTGGTTTTGGCTCAAAACATGTTGGCTCAGTAGGTGCAACATCTGTGCTCTGTAGGGTCATTTATGAACCTCTGCTTTAGAAGTTCACCCAGGACGCACTGAGTGGAATGGAAACAGAAACTGTTGAATGCATTGGAGCCAGCGTTAGGAGCTGTCAGTAGGAATTGGAAGGAAAGGGTAAAACTGTCTCAGGAAATATCAGAGGATGATCATGTTTGCTTCTATCAAAAATAGAAGTCAACCCAAATTGGGGGGGGGGTGTATGATTCAGGGTTCTTCACAGAAACAGAACAAATAGGATATGTATGGATCCCATTCTGTTTCTATGAAGAACTGAGAAAGAGACAGACAGAGACAGACAGAGAGATTTATTTTAAGGAATTGGCTCATGTGATTATGGGGCTGGCAAGTCAGAAATCTGCATCCCAGCAGACTGAAAAGTCAAGTAAGAAGTTAATGTTGCCGCCTCGAGTCTGAAATCTGCAGACTGGAAACTCACACAGGGATTCTATGCTGCCATCTTGAGGAAGAATTGCCTCTTCTACAGGAAACCTCAGTCTCTGCTCTTAAGCCCTTTGACTGATGGGCTGAGGCTCACCATGTAGTGGAGGATAATCTGCTTTACTCAAAGTCTGACTTAAATAATAACCCTATCTTTAAAAATATCTTCACACAGATACCTAGACTGGTATGTGACCAAACAACTAGTTAAGTTGACAAATAAAATTGACCCTGACATAGTGTTCATTTCGGTACTTCCTTGTCAGGCAGGCAGAGACAAAACTCAAGAAATCATTAACCTCTAAGGCACTATGACTACAGGCCCAGAGGACACCAGTTTATGTTCTATATGTACCCCATTTGTCCATCCCTTCTGTCCTCTCTCCTTCTCCGAGAAGGTCAACAAATTCAGAATTTTTTAATAGTCACTGGTGTGAAACTTTATCAGAGTTTTTCTCTCTTTTTTTTTAACCTATATAAGTTCATTAGTCTGGCCTAGGCACAAAAATATGATAGCTGTCAAAGAACTCAAAGAGGTTAGCCGGACCTGATTGTTTTCTTTCATAGAAATCATGTTGCCTTTACTCTGAGGATATCAGCGCTACAGCCCTTCCTGGAGGCCTTTCCAGCCTCTCTGCTATGGGCGTAAATTCACTTGCCCCACTTCTCCAGGATCTTTTCCTAGGAACTTTCCCCTCGATGGGGGTCTTTGACGCAGAGACTATGTAATATCAATTTACACATTTCAACCAGGGTTTTCCAACTTCACTCTTGAGTGTCTTCTAAATTCTTGGGTAACTTCCCTCTGAGCTCAGTAACTTCCCTTCATGTCTCTTCTCTGTTCATTCTAGAATAGTGGTTTCCAAATACTCTGGGGCTAGCCACGTGGTTAGGAAATTTAGGGCTGATTAGGGGAAGCTCTGTGAGGCCCAGACTCCCTACTCTCGTTTCAGCCAGATTTTTACCTATTTGTATATATTAGAGTTACATATTGAAATCATATTCCTTTTGAAAATATGGCTCTGCTTTAAAACAAAATTAAACCACTAGTTTTCGGTGCCTTCACCATGCAATAGTCTATTAGCTCTGGTCTGTCTGCTTCAAGTAACTGAGGCAAAGGTAAAGAAAGTTAACATTGTACGGGTAATATTGTGTTAGAATTTCACATATATTCTCATTTAATTTTCACAGTAACCCTTCTAGTTAAATATTACTGTTGTGGAGTGCGAGCGACAGAATGACCAGAACTCCAGACTGATTAAAATTTAGAGAGCCTTTATTGACTGGCCAGTGTCCGCTCCTCCACTCGGGAAGCCCAAGAGAGAAGTGGCCACGACCATCTGCAGAGTCCAATGTTTAAAGGGGACAACTACATCCGTGTTCAGGTTCCCATAGCAAGCAAAGCCAAGTTACAAAAGCTCATTGCGTAGTTTTAGCCAAGCTATTCATCATCCTCCTGTTATTTATTTCTGGGCAACTTAAAGGTCAGGACTATTCTTAATTTTAATCTGTCTGTTCTTTGTAGGCCGTTGCTCAGGTGGCTAGAAGCTTTGCGCAGGCTGTCAAGCTGCTGAGGTGGCTAGGTAATTAAGCAGGCCTAACAAAGTTTTCTACTCTGTAACATTACAATGTCCATTTAGAAATAAAGTTCAACAAATTGAGTAACTACCTGAGGCCACAAGACTGTTAAGGGGTGGAGTTGAGATTCAAGCTCGGGTCTGCCCAAAGCCCATGTCCTTTCCACCTCACCATACTCTAGCCAGCTCTGCAATAAAGGTCTAGGCCAGTTGTCGGCAAACTGTGGCTCGCAAGGCACATGTGGCTCTTTGGCCCCTTGAGTGTGGCTCTTCCATAAAATGCCACGTGCGGGCGCGCACGTACACTGCGACTGAAACTTCGTGGCCCATGCGCAGAAGTCGGTATTTTGTGGAAGAGCCACACTCAAGGGGCCAAAGAGCCGCATGTGGCTCGCGAGCCACAGTTTGCCGACCACTGGTCTAGGCAAAGTTTATATTGCACGCATATATTCATTCACCCATTCAAATACACATTTTAAAAATGTACTTTATCTGGCCTTTAATTTAGCAAAATAATTTACCGAGTGCCTACTATGTTGCAAGCACTGTGCCACCTTGGACCTAGAAAGGCAAATAAAACAGGGTCCCGGTGCCTTCTCCTGCTTTGGAGACTCTTGCAGTGAAACGCAGGACAAGCCCTTCCTAGGTTGATACCAGGAGGAAGGAAGGGACAAGGGCAGCAGAACAGGGTCCTCCCTGAGGAGTGTCTGCGTCAAGGAGAAAACAGCCCCGGATCAGAGGAGACAGAACCTCAAAGCTCACCTCTGCATCAGCTGGCCAAAGCCAGAGGGATGAGGCCGGATGGCGGGTGTTACCCGCTCAGGAATGCTGATGGAATGCACAGGGGGCCTCTCCCATATGGACAGGATGTGCTGCCTGGTGCCTGACTCTGGCCACAACCCACGCACAACTGGGAAGCTTTTTTTTTCTCTCCCAAAGAGACTTTCCCCCCCCCCCATGAACCCTGTGAACCCTCCCATGGAAAATAAAAAGAGGGGCACACATGGGGAAGGCCTCCAGGCCCCTCCAGCAGAGCAGCGCAGGGCAGGGGGAGAGGGAAGGAGGAAGGCGCTGCATCACCTCAACCTCGGAGCCCTTGGTGGGGGGCCATTTATGCAGAACCTCCCTCCTAGGCCCCAGGGGTCACTGGTGCATAAAGCAAAAGCATAACCTAATACCCTGTCCTTCTTAAATATCCCCTGGTTATTATTCATAATTTCTTATGTTGGTAAATAATTTTAGTGTTGGCAACCCCTTCTGCATCTTTCATCCTAGTGGTCACAATCCCCTCAAGTACGCGTGTTTCACCCATTTGATAAATGCGGAAGTAGACCCTGAGGGCATTGCCCAGGGTCACACAGGAAGGACGGGCCAGGCTGGGGTCTGGATCCAGTGTTCTGAGGCCGGGTCCAGGTTGCGCACTATGCGACCACGGCCGTGAGCCTAGCACCGGAAGCCTAGACCCGGCTCCCCAACCGCCCTCCCTCTTGACGTCTGTGGCCGTTTGGGGGGTCGGGGGGACAAATGTTTTATGTTCCTTAGACACCAACCACATCTAAACAAGGTGGCCAAGGAGAGGCCATGAAACGTGGACTCTCACATTGACCTCTACATTTGTACCTTTTACATCCAAGGATTTCAGTCCCCGGGGGGCGGGGGTGATATACATCTAGACAGGTTTCCTGGAAAAACAAACATGTGGGTTTGGGGGAAATGTGCAAACATTAGTGCAGCGTCAGGGGCTGAGGAGACAAGATCCTGGGGAAGCAATTGAAGAGAGGCCTGGTTGGTGGTTCTGCCCTTTGCAGAGGCTGCGTCGCCTGAGCAGGGAAATGTGCCTGCTCTCTCTGTTCCAAGAAGTGACCAGGTGTTTCTTTTTCTACTGAAAGTACTAGCTATGGGACAGGCCTTTATAAGCTGCAACATGTTAAGGAAATGATCCGGAGCTGGAAGACCTGGGTTTGAATCGCAGCTTTTGCATTTTCTAGCAATGTGGCTGAGCAAAGGGATCTCTTCAAGCCTCCTTTTCTTCATCTGCAAAATGACAACAAGGCAGGTTCTCCCCTAGACCTTCCAGGAGTAGGGCAGGTCTGCTCACACCTCGATTTTGACCCAGCAAGACTCATTTCACACTTCTGACTCCAGGACCGTAAGAGAATACATTTGTGTGAGTTGGTTGTTTTTTCTTTCTTCTCTCTTTCTCTCTCTCTTTTTCTTTCTTTCTTTCTCTCTCTCTTCCTCTCTTTTTTCTTTTAGGGTGACATTGGTTAATAAGATCATATAGATTTCAAGTGTACATTTCTATGATACATGATCTATATATTGATTGCATTGTGTGCCCACCACCCAAAGTCAAATCCTCTTCCTTCACCATATTTTTGGTCCCCTTTTCTACCGCCCGCCCTTCCCTCTGGTAACCACCATACCATTGTTGTGTCTATGAGTTTCAGTTTTATATCCCACATCTGAGTGAAATCATATGGTTCTTAGCTTTTTCTGTCTGACCTATTTCATTTAGCATAATATTCTCAAGGTCCATCTGTGTTGGTGCAAAGGAGATATTTCATCTTTTATTATGGCTGAGTAATATTCCATTGTAAGCCACTAAGTTCATGGTAATTTGTTACAGCAGCAACAGAAACCTAATACAGATTTTGGTAAAAATACCAGCTCTCAGGTCTGTTGAGAGGATGATCATAAGTGCTGAGCATGTGGTTGTTAAATGACAGCTTTCAGCATCATTTTGTTACTTTAAAAAACAAGAGTGACTTTCTAAGTTATTATGTGCCGCTGATGCGAAGGGCCTGAAGGAGAAGAGGACGCATAGCAGAAAAGGAGAAAAATCTAGTGATCTGCAACTTCAGAGTATCTTGTGCATCGACCCACTCCTGCCTTACAGACATCAACCCACAGCCATGCCTCCTGGCATTTCCTACCACATGCTTGTCTGGATTTTCTCAACTCACTCTTCTTTTCACTCAAACCAAGCTCCTATCTATCTCTTTCCTTCTCCTCTCCCTCTCTTGTCAGCATTTTTCCACTCTGAGTCTGACTTACAATCTCTCAGAGTATCCAGTTGTCTCTCCCCCTTTTACAACTGTGTGGCAGAATCGCCTTTGAGAAAGTATGGGTGTTACAGGACATAATTGGCTCATGGGGGCCAAATCCTTTTTCAGGGTCCCTCGCTCCTCTCTGAAACCATAAAGTCCCTCTCTGACCTTCTTCCTTTTCTCCATGGCCTTTTTCCCCCTTTATTCCCTGTGTGCGGTCATGTTTGCCTTGAATCGTGTTGCTTATAATCACACTTTGTTGAAAGAACAAATGTGCATTTTCTGTGCTTTCAGCCCAACTAATCACCACAAATAGGCTGCACCTGGCAAACGGGTGCCTACTCAGCAGTGATTGGTAATGGTGCTGAATTTGGCCTCTCCAGAAACTTGCCCTTTACTCTCTATACGTGTGTTGTCTGAACTTCTACCTTTCACAGTCTATTTACTTATGTATCAAGTTCAGATGGTAACCCAACTGGTCTGTGCAGACCAGCGGTGAGCTTTACGATGTGGCCCACCCACCCGGCTCCATGAGTAAGGCTCCCCCGGGTGCAGTTTGTGCATTAACTCCTTCCGGGCCCTCGGGCTCCCCCCGTCTGGTGTGTAACAATCTCGGGAAAGCTTGCGTGGCATTGTAAGCGTGCAATGACATTTCCAAGCAGAAATAAATGAACGGCATTTCTAAGCAGAAACTACACCAAGGGGTCTTGTAACAAGGGCCAGATTCTTCTATTTACTCAGCAAACATTGAGGGAGGGCCCGGTATGTGCCCAATTCTGAGCCAAAAACACATAAATGTTAAGTCTTCAGCTCTCACAGCTACCCAGGTGCACGGGAAAGGGGAGATATTCGGAGATGTTTAAGATTCCTTGGAAGGTTGTTAGTACTTACAATGGAATATAACAATGAAGTTCAAATTTAGCAAGGGCTGCGTCTTTGTCTCCCACTGATCTCCACACAAACTGAGACTTCAGCCAAACTGACTAGATTGCAATCTCACGGGCTCCTGGCTCTTCTGGGCTCTAGTGCTCCACCTTCCCTTTACCTGGAATGTCACCCATCCACCCCTAGTCTGCTTATCAAAAACCATACATATTCTGCAAGGCTTACATCTCCCCTCCTCAGGACCTCTACTTAGGTCTTCCTAGCTGTATTATAACTCTTTAGACAGATATCTCCGCTTCCCTGCTAGAGCATAAAATCCTAGACTAAAACTATTTCCCTGACATTTTATTTCTATGTATACCTCAAAACACAGCTTGTATCATTTAATACAATGTTATTAAAGCATGAATGCATGAAGTGATTGGTTAATTAATTTAATGACTAAAACATTGAAAGATGTGGATAGCTCTTCTCAAGGTGATTCCAGGGCAAGAGCCAAACACTTACCCTGTGTTCCTCCCAGAGTCCTAGGGGAGGGAGGAGCCCACTCATCTTCAGGGCCACACAAAGCACTAAGCCTGAGCTCTGGAGTCACACAGACCAAAATCTCCAGCCTAGCTCTTGCACGTGCTGGTTGTGTAACGCCAGGAACTCAGTTGACCTGAATTAAAGCTTTAGTGTTCTCATCTGCAACATGAGCCGCTTCACCTTTTTCCTGTTTCTACCTAAATGGGTTATGAGACTTAGATGACTGTATATACAGTGCCCAGTGGAGTGGCATGTAGAAGGAACTAAATGTGCTAGTCCCTCTTTTCTCCCACTCCTCTAAGGTAACAATGTGCTTTTTTATTTGCCAAATACTGTTTTATGAATTTATTTTTTTAATTATAGTTGGCATACAGTATTATGTTAGTGTCGGGTGTACCGCATAGTGATTCAACCTTTATCTACTTTACAAAGTGATCACCACAATAGGTCCAGTAACCACTCACCGTACATAGATTTTACAATAGAATCAACTCTATTCCCTATGCTGTACATTACATCCCCATGACTTATTTAATAAATGGAAATTTACCCTTCTTAATCCCCTTCCTTTTCCACCCTTCTCCCCTCCCCTTTAGCAACCAACAATTTGTTCTCTGATTTCACTTCCATGTGGAATCTAAAACACAAACGAACCAACAAAATGAGACAGAAACAAGCTCATAAATCCAAAGACCAAATGCCAACTATTTTTGAAGATAACAAAATATTCTGAAAATAATGGTTTTTAACAACTGCCTATAGTCCCTCTGGGAACCAACTGTCAACCCTGGTCAACCCTTTGGGTTTCATCCCAAGGCCCCTCCGTGAGCCTCAGCCCCACCCAGTCATCGCCCCCTCAGGTCTGCCTTTGTTGACTTGTGGGGCCTCAGTTCGTCACTCAGAAGTATGCAGTCTGTATATCCCACACCTTATAGAACTCCTGAAAGTACTAATCAGACCTTGGCTAGTTTGACTCTTTTTTTCTTCTTTATAAAATTACAGTGATTACTGAGTTTAGTAACCAAATGTCCTCCATTGCTAAGTGATTTCATGACTTTGGTTTGGATGCTTTGAAATGAAAAGGCAAAACACCATTGTGTGACTTAGCCATGCTGTAGAACTTGCAGTGGTATTTGTCACCTGTGCCTATTAAGTTGTAATATTCTCAACTGTGTCTCCAGCTTGGGGGAAATCCTGAAGATGGCCAAAGACAACTCCACCATTCGTTGCTTTCAGGGCCTGCTGATTTTTGGAAATGTGATTTTTGGTGTAAGTAATGAGTATTTTTTTTTTTTGACTATTCTGTTCTTTCTGTAATTATGATTTTAGATCAATTAAAAGTGAAAGTTTTCCCCTGGTTGGTGTGTCTCAGTTGGGCGTCATCCCATGCACCAACAGGTTGCCAATTTGATTCCTGGTCAGGGCACATGCCTGGAATATGGGCTCAATCCCCAGTGGGGGGCATGCAGGAGGCAGCCTATCAATGTTTCCTCACATTGGTGTTTATCTCTCCCTCCCTCCCTTTCTCTAAAACTTGGTTTTTAAAAATATTTTTTTAAAAGTGAAGGTTTAAAGGAAATTAATGATATAATTATTGGCTCCCTACATCTTTTCTTCAGTTTAAGAAATATGTTAGTGAAATATACTAGCTCAGATTTAACTTATAAATAATCGTATATAGCTATGTAATATGTCAAAAGAATAGGTTAAAAAATAGATATTTCCTTCTTAAGTTTAAAGCAGAGAAATGTAAAAGGGGCCCCATTGGTCATGGTCGGCGTCCAAACACTCCCACCACACATCCGCTCTGGTGTTTCTTTCCTATTTCACCTTCATTTGATTTCATGGGACTCTGCTTTTAAGGCTGTTGGGGGCAAATGTTTGCGTCTGCTTGTTCTCATCACACAGGGGCCACTTCGGGGTGTGAGAGTAGCCGAGAGGCCAGGCTGGGGGACACGCTATGGTGGGAGAGCAGATAGGAATCAGGAACGCTGGCTCTTGGCCCAGCCCTGCTTCTGACTCCGTGTGACTCAGAAGGTGGGAGAGATAATCACCAAGGTTCTTTCCAGCTCTAACATTCAGTGGTACGCTGGCACTGATAGATAGGACCAGGACCAGTTACAATATCACAATCCGGGAATTTGGATGATAGTCGTGGAGGTGGGAGATTGTTGTCATACATGAAGACATTGTTTGAGTGGCTCATGCCCCCAAAACTTTGTAATGGTCTGAAATGGGGTCTTTCCCCAAATAGCAATGAGATCAACATGTGGATGGAGGCGTGCAACCAATTGGTAGGCTGGAAGGAGCTGTTTGATTTCCTGACAATGAGTTTGAATCAGTTGCTGAAACCTATGCAGGGGATAGAGTCCATCTCTCTTCCTCCCTACCCCCTACTTCTCCATCCCTTCCCAATGCTGCTCTCCCACCAGCCTGACAGAAGCCCCTCTGCCCCCAGATGTGTGGCATCGCACTGACCGCCGAGTGCATCTTCTTTGTATCCGACCAACACAGCCTCTACCCACTGCTTGAAGCCACTGACAATGATGACATCTATGGGGCAGCCTGGATCGGCATGTTCGTTGGCATCTGCCTCTTCTGCCTGTCCGTGCTAGGCATCGTGGGCATCGCAAAGTCTAGCAGGAAACTTCTTCTGGCGGTAAGACCTTAACTCTCTCTACAGTTGTCTCCTGGACCGATGTTGATGAATTGTTTCTTCTTCCCTGAGCACAATGCTTTGGTGGGGTAAGGGGAGCAGAGGGTGCCAGGTGAGATGGGAGAGGGAGGGGCAGACTCTCCCTGCAGTGAAGCTTGACCCAGTGGGGGCAAGGATGCCTTCTGCTATCGCAAGTGCAGAAGACTCCAGTACAGGGAACCCAAAGGGGAGACCCCCAGGGGTGACCCTGTTGAATACTCTCCAGACCTGTGCTTCTCCAACTGTTGTCTGCATGTACCCAACTGGTACAGCCAAGAGTTCATAGGCCAAAGGACAGAGTGAGAACTTCATAATTAGAGTGTTTTCTCTTCACAATGAGAGATTTAAAATATTACTGTAGCATTAGTATTAAAACTTGGTTACAAAATACAAGATTTAAGATTAGCATATAAAATACAAAATATGCATGAATTTTTCAGAGAAAACTTGAGCCTTTTCTGACACTCTTTAGCTCAAGGCCGATGATGTTGTGTGTTGTCCTGCGTTACAGTGTTTCGCATTCCCTCTGCTTTCCAGGGATCCCAGAAGAGCTAATGCACACGGCCTAGGGTACAGCCTCAGCTCCCACCTGCCTGTGGAGGCTCTGACTCTGTGCACCTACAGAGGCTCTTTGGCCCCAAGACACCTGCCCTGCCTTTGCAGAGAAAGTAAATTTGAGATATTTTGCAAAAATCAGCAGACCTAAGAACCCTGGGCACTGGGTTAAGACTTTTACTCTCTGCCCCCAGGCTCAAGACAGTCGTTCCTCACTCTGTGATGGGGTCCACCCCCCACGCCCCATCCTGAAACAACTCTCCTACCCCAAGGCTGCCGGACCTGAGTTCCACGTTTAGGGAACCAGTCTGGCAGCTTACATGCTTGTTGGTTCACTCCCCTGTGCTCTGACCTTGTCCTGGCACCCAGGGAATGCAGACCATTTACATTCTCCGGTTCCCTAGCGTGAGTTCGTTCCAGGCAAAAGCCCCCACTTTTGGAGGGCGGGGAAAGGAATGCAGGGAAAGGTAGGGGAGGGACAGATGTCCCTAGAGACATGCTTCGGCTGCATCTGTCTCACTGTGGGCCAGTCGTGTGTGCCTGACGCGGCCAGGAGAACTGAGCGGGGAGAGAACACTCTTCACCACGCCCCCAAAGAGAAGGGGCAGGACGCCCTACCAGGGGCTGACGCAGAAAACATCTGCACCCCGTGCCTCCTTCCCAGAGAGTCTCGAGGGGTTCCTGAGCTTCTTTCACAGGAGCCAGCCAAGCTCTTGACAAAGAGCAAGACAGCAGCTAATACAGGGAGGAAACTGCTATGAGGCCTCTGGAGGTGCTCCTGCTGTCTACCCTCCAGCCAAAGCTTTCCTCTGGGCCTAGTGCTCAGGGCAAGAACAGGTTCCCTGCGTTCTCCCACCAGCATGACCGAGGTACCCTTCCCAGAAGAACACAAGGTCTGATAGTGTGTGTGCAGGGCTGAGGAAAGCAGACACAGAACTCTCGCAAGTAGTCATCGTCCCAGATTCAGGGGTCGTTTGTTGTTTAGGTATTTTCCAGACCTAAGTAGAGGCAGTGTGGTGTGAGGGCAACATGTGTGTATGCGTGCCGCACACACATAAACACACGCACACACACGTGTACACACATCAGTTCATTCTCTTGTATTTGTTTTTCTCAGTTAAAATAGAAATGCAGGAGACTGGACTGAGAAAGCTCTGTATTCAGTGAGCATTTGTTCTCTGAGGAAAAGGAGAGAATTGGGCTGATTAGCACCAAGTCTTGCTCCAAGCTGCTGATCAACAAGGGTTTGTTGAATAACTATGTGAACAATTGGATGATTGCCTGGCCAGTGTGGCTCCGTGGTTGAGCATCGACCTATGAACCCAGAGGTCACAGTTCAATTCCTGGTCAGGGCACATGCCTGGGTTTCAGGATCAAATCCCAGGAGGGGGAGTGCAGGAGGCATCATTGATGTTTCTATCTTTCTCCCCCTCTCCCTTCCTCTCTGAAATCAATAAAAGTAAAATTAAAAAAAAACTTTAATAAATAAATAATGGGGTGATTATATTTATATGACTCTACAGGGGTGGACAAAAGTAGGCTTACAGTTGTGAGTACATGAAAAAGAGTTTATCCTTGTATTATTTCTTATTATTGTTGACCTACTTTTGCCCACCTCTATACTGAAAAAACATAACAATTATTTGTTTTAAAAAGTCTTCCCTTGGAGGTAAATGTAACTCTTTTTTTTTTTTTTTTTTTTTTTGCTTTCCTTTCAGTATTTCATTCTGATGTTTATCGTCTATGGCTTTGAAGTGGCATCTTGTATCACGGCAGCAACACAACGCGACTTTGTGAGTAAATCCCAACAGCACAGATCAAAATGATCATGCAGATCATCATTATTATAAGATAATAATTAACATGTATTAAGCTCTTACTCCACACCAGGCACTCTAATATGTGCATTAATAAAAAACATATAATTTTACTTAATCCCAATAATAACTCTATGAGATGGGTATTATCGCTATTGTCAATTACAGATGAAAAAAATGAGACCTAACAAGGTAAAGTAACTTGTCCAAGGTTACAGAGCTGGTGAGTCGAAGGCAGGAATCCTGAGTCCAGGCAGTGTGACTTCCAGGGTCCAAGCTTATAACCCCATGTGCTTGTAACCCCTTGTAACCCCCTCACCGCTGTGCCATGGCCACTGCTCCCCAATAGGACAATCACCAATCACCACATCTAAAACTTACTCTCAATTCAGCATCCTGCTTTCTTTTCTTTTCTCCAATCCCTGGCCTGAGCCACCCTGCAATGCCTGTCCACCCTGGTCTCCCAGAGATTTCTTTGAAGATGGGGATTTCTCCCTAATGGGGCCTTCAGCCAAGCCACCCAGAGCAGCCTCATACCCACCCCTACCCCTAGTCAGTGCCTCTGAGCACAGTATTTACTCCAGCAGACAGTGTTCAGTGCCCCCAGCAATGGGCTGAGCAAGTCACTTTGCCTCCTTGGGGGTAAGTGTGCTAATGAACTCTTTCCCTTGTATTGTATTGCCTCCTCCCTCTGTAGTTCACACCCAACCTCTTCCTGAAGCAGATGCTGGAGAGGTACCAAAACAACAGCCCTCCAACCAACGATGACCAGTGGAAAAACAACGGAGTCACCCGAACCTGGGACAGGCTTATGCTCCAGGTAATACCTGTGATCCTGGGAAGATGCCATTTTGTGCCCAGAAAAGTCCCCAGGGGGTGTTTGTATGGCTGGGAGTGAAGTCACAGGGTGGGGACGACACCTCCAAGGGGATTTCCTTCACAAAGGGACTTGACGTCAGCACGTGCATCTGATGCTCTTATTTACCAGCAGGGGACAGGAGGTGTACACATGACTCAGAGGGATCCCTGGATCTATATTCATTTCAAGCCATGATGTTGATTAGCTTGCATGGATAGGGATAATGACATGTTCAAGAAACTTAGATTAATCGCACACTTTGCCTCTTAGAACTCAGGCGTCACTTATATTAAAATGCAAAGTGTTGGCTCCTCTGCCTCACAGTGAACTCCAGTGGCAGTCACTGTCTGTTTGCTTATTCAGCACCTTCTCACAACTCCTATGGACCAGGCCTGCTAAGGACCAAGAGTCATGACTTGATCACCCAGTTGTCTCTACCGCATATCCAAGTTTACCTCAAATGTTATAAAAATCCAAGTATTTCAGAATATTACCACCTCTCCGTGGCTGTACGTATGTAAATTCTTATCCCCTACATAGCCTAACACTCACACTGCTCCCAACCCCCCACCCCTAACACCACCCCAACACCAACATTTCAGTCTGTCATCAGTAAGCTCCCTCATGGCCTCCACCCCTTCTTTGAATTCTCTCCCCTCCATTCTATAATTTCTTTCATTTATTTTAATATTCCCATTCCAATAATGTTTTTACCCTCTTTGGCCCTTCAATTCATTGGCCACTTTTTCGCTTTATATCATTCTCTTGTTAGCAAGAATTGAGCTCCTCAAATGAAAATGTGAATGTTCACACATTTGAAAATTCCATTTGCCAACTTCTTTAAAATCCAGTCTGAAATACGCTTGACTCTAACTTAACCATCTTTACCAAAAATGCTCAGGTCAAAATACAGGATAATTATTTTCTTTGGTAAGATATTTTCCATAATCCACTGGCAAAAAGGGACATGCTTTAAGGTAGTTGATTTACCACCAAGTTTGCTTGAATATATTTATTGTAAAACTTGAGAGATTCCCATAGGTTTCATTTCTTCCCTTGAAGTATTCTAGCAGAATTTACAACATGAAAGGAATGTGATATGAGTTGTGTTTTACCCTCCATCCTCAATTCTGTCCAGAGTGTAAGGAAGTTAGCTATGTGTTAATAGATCTTTCCTATGTAGAGGCACAGCTGTGTGTCACAAGCTTAGATTATTTTTTCAGTTTATTTTCTCCCATTATAAAAGTAATACATATTTACTACAGAAAAAATGTTAAAAATATAGAAAAGTAAAACAAAAAGAATTAGTCATAATCTCTTCACCACTAGAAATGTTAATTTTCTGATTCTCAACTTTTTCATATGTAATATGAGCCTAGTTGTGCCTCTCTCACATTGTTGTATATAGATATTAGTATTGTATTTCTTAAGTATTAGTATTTATTGAGGGTGTACTATGGACCAGGCAGAATACTAAACATGTTAAGTGTATTAACTAATTTAATTCTCATGACAGCTCTATGAGGTGGGTACTTTATTTATCCCAATTTTACAATGAAGGAAATTGAGGTTTAGAGAGTTTAAATGACCTATCAAATGTTAAAAAACCCCTTCAGGGCTAGTAAAGTAATAAATATAAAAATATTTTACAAACTCTAAAAGGTAAGTTCTCGATACCTTCAGCTCTCATTGAGGCACTTGTAGTAAATGTAAACTATGGTACACTTTTTATATTTTCATCCTCCATAAAATCTCAGTTGCTGCATTGATGGCCCTAATAAGGACCACGGAAGAGCATTCTGTATCTCTCATCTGCCGACAGGACGGTTGCTGTGGTGTGAACGGCCCATCAGACTGGCAGAAATACACGTCTGCCTTCCGGACGGAGAATAACGACGCCGACTATCCCTGGCCTCGTCAGTGCTGCGTCATGAACAAGCTGAAAGAACCTCTCAACGTGGATGCCTGCAAACTGGGCGTGCCTGGTTATTATCACAGCCAGGTGAGTCCTCGCCGCCTGCCCCTCCCCGCCCCCCCCCCCCAACACCTGCCAGGAGGTCCTTCTGCTCTTCCTGAGCAACATACTGGTTACTGAATGTAGCCGTCTCTCCATAAAGAATTCTGCATTCTTCTTCCTAAGCCTTATGCTATATTCTCCTCTTAGTAACATGCGAATGCTGATCAAGGGCTGATGGGGGAAATGTTACATTTTAATCAAATGAACAGAACGTGAGAATTGCAATAGCAAAATCCAACTTTGCTTAAAGGAAAGCGATTTGTACAGTGTCTAGAAGTGGTGTCTCAAAAACCATTTACCTTGAGCAAAGAGTTGCTCTAGTTTTGCAGAATGTAAATTGGGAGGAATGATCTGCCAGTTCCAAAGCAATGGAAATTGCTGAGGCCGAATGCCGTAATTATATATCCACTTTCCTTATTCAGTAATCATACAGGATAGCCTTAATAAAACGTTAGAATAATGATTTGGGTAGAAGGTAATTTACATACAGATGGTTTTTGAAAAAGTGTCTCCGACCTAATGAGGATGATATGTTGATGATGGAAACTAACATTTACTGAGTACTTACCAAATGCCAGACACTGTTCCAAGTGCCAGACATATATTAACTCATTTAATGCTCACAGGTAGGTGCCAGTCTGGTCCCTATTTTCCAAATGAGGAACTGAAATACAGAGATTCCAGTGGGTACCTTGCCCAAAACCACACAGGTAGTGAATGGTAGTCAGGATTCAAATGCTAGCAGTCTGGCTCCAGAGCCCAGACTCCAAGCCAAGAAAGAACTTGGAAATATTCCCATAAAGCCCTGAAGAGAATCCTCACACATGTACAGCCAGCCTCTGAAATGCTGTGCACTGCTTTGCAAGTAACCACCTGGAGGAAAGCAATCTATTAAATAATTGTGTGCCAGCCTATTAAATAATTGAGAAATGTCCAGCTCTTTAGTCTTGGAGTAAATCATACAAAGTGCACTTCCAGCATGAAGGACAGCCCTGCGGATCATCCGGCCACACCTGGAAGAGCGCCTGGCCTAGGAATGGTCAAGTTCATCAGAAAAGGACATGATACAGATTATTTTGCAGAGTCATTCAAATCAACCCTCATTTAGTTCTTTAGAATCATTTTAATCAGTTATGGTCACACTGCTATAAAAATTAAATGTATTGCCTATAACTATAATGCACAATATAATTATCACTCTCAGGAGTCATAAAATGCTTTCAGTATTTCAACCCTGGAGCTGGCCCGTGCAGATATACCTTGACTGGATTGTAACTGCATACAAACTGTATTATCTCCTTGAAAGGGACAGAAATAATACTATTTCAGAAAAATACTATTACATCCTAGTAATGAGGGACCTCCACACCTGTTGCAACAACCCTTCGGGCACCCTCCCTTACAGTTCCTTGGCCTCACCTTGTCCTTGACATTTCCACCTCCACTACCCAAACTCGTTATCACTCAACCCTGCTCCCCAAATTCCTGAATCCTGAAATTCCTCTCTCCGTCCCTGACTCCCTGTGTTCCTACTTTCTCAATCTCACTCATCCTTCAACCTCAACATAATCTCTTATCCATTAATCCTTTCAAATTCCCCCACCCCTGTTCCCCAGATTCTTACAAAATAGGCCATCCCGGTGCCTCATATACCTCCCTTCTATTATTGCAGCTGACACCTTGAACTATATTATAATTACTTGCTCACAAGTCTGTTTTTCCTATTAGTCTCCTTGAGGGCCATGCATTATTAGTTCTATATCTTCACTACTTAGCTTAATGCCTGGCACAAAGCAGGCATTGATAAATGGTGGGTGGGCAAATTAAGAGGTGAATGGTTCTGTTTCCACATCCATGTTGTAGTTTTTCAAGATCTACTAGTATATTGTACGAGCGAATGCTAACAAGATTAGAGAAGTCATCGTAAGTGTGGTAAGAATAGAAACGAACCAGAATTTTTCATAGCATGTCAGATGCAGATATGTATATTCTTGGATCGTGGTCCATCTGCCCTGGAAATGCAAGTGTGCAAGTTTAGATCACTACACTCGAGAGTGTTATGATGGATGGAGCTAAGAAAGGTCCAGTTACGCACCACAGTAATGATGAAAAGGCACTCAATGAGAAGAGGTGAAAGAGACTGGGTTTTTGTTTGTGAGCTCCATGAGGGAGAGACCCGTTTCTGTCTTGTCACAGATGAATGCCCATCCCAGAGCCTCAGACAGATTATTGGACAAATGACCATCTCCCAGGATTGTCAGGATGAGCAAGTGAACAATAAATGTAGGAGTGTTTGTGAATTATCAACTGTGTCAGATAGGATATTTTCGTAATCATTACTTGAGATGATATTTGCACAAAGTTCTGAATGAAGTAAGGAAATGAGACCCTCACTTAAAGGAGATTGGGGAAGAGGGTTCTAAACAAAGGAGGCAGCAAGCGCAAAGTCCCTAAAGGAAGAGCATTCTTCACTTTTTGGAGGGACGTCAGTACGGCAAGGCCAAAATGAGCAAAGGAAGAGTGGGAGGCAAGGATGGATCTAGGTTTTGTAGGGACTGAAGCTTATAAAATGTATAGAGCATGGTCCTCCTAAGGAAAAACAATTAAAAACATGCACAGCCCTAGCCA
Source organism: Myotis daubentonii (assembly GCF_963259705.1). Lineage (NCBI taxonomy): Eukaryota > Metazoa > Chordata > Mammalia > Chiroptera > Vespertilionidae > Myotis > Myotis daubentonii. The sequence goes on along the minus strand of NC_081842.1, from coordinate 61,749,769 downwards.
GTTTTTCTCAGTGGATAGAGCTTCGGCCCATGGACTAAAGAATCCCAGCTTCAAATCCAGTCAAGAGCACATACCTCAGTTGCAGGCTTGATCCCTGTGCAGGAGGCAACGGATCGACATTTCTCTCTCAGATGGATATTTCTCTCTGTATGTCTCTCCCCCTCCACTCTCTCTCTCTAAAAAAAAAAAAAAAAATATTGGAGAAATATCCTCCATGAGGATTTACAACAACCAAAAAAACCCCAACAAAACAAAACAAACAAACAACAAAAAACATGCACACAGGTGCAGGGCTTTGAAAGGGTCTTGCAAATGAGCAGCCCTGAAGCTCAAACTCAGTAGCTTTGCAGTAACACAGCCTCTGGCAGTGAAGCTGGTTTCTCTCTCTGTTCCCGCAGCTTCTCAATTCTAGAGATTCTACGATATGGAAGGGCCATATCATCTAGTGCCTGTGGTCCATTGTGAGGGCTTGGGGTTTCACTTGAAGGGTGATGGAAGCCATTGGAGGGCTTTGAGCAGGTATGCAAAGTGATCTGACTCACGTTTGTACAAGGATCCCCCTGGCACCTATGAAGGCTAGTAGAGTGCCAAGGATGGACTCAGTCCCGGGGAGACCGGTTAGAAGGCCATTGTAGTGATCCCGGAGTGAGGACCAAGCTGGTAGCAGGAAGTAATAAGTGTCTGGATTTGAGATATATTGTAAAAGTAGACCCAAAGGATTTGCTTAAGTATTTGAAGTCAAATAAGAGAAAAACAGTTAAGGATAATTTCAAGAGTTTTCATTTGAGCATCTAGATCAGTGGTTCTCAACCTGTGGGTCGCGACCCCTTTGGGGGTCGAACGACCCTTTCACAGGAGTCGCCTAAAACCATCGGAAAACACATAGATAATTACATATTGTTTTTGTGATTAATCACTATTCTTTAATTATGTTCAATTTGTAACAATGAAATTGGGAGACACCACAACATGAGGAACTGTATTAAAGGGTTGTGGCATTAGGAAGGTTGAGAACACTGATCTAGATGATTGGAGGTGCCTCTGACATAGATGGAGAAGAATAAATTGGGGAGAAATCAAGGCATAGCAAAGGCAGGGCATGCCAGTGGATTAACAAGGGACTGGGGCAGGGGCAGAAAGGACAGAATCTCAAGTGGGCACCTGTAGCTCAGGGGTGGGGGGGGAGCCCTAAACTTCAAGGTCAGCCATTCAAGGACATTTTCCTGTGAAACTCTGGTTCAGGGAACCAGCTGTTTTTTGCATTATGCAAAGAACATTCCCAGGGCTTAGTGGAGGGCAGTCAGAGAGCAGGTTTAGCCCTGCACATGTGTATCACTCCAGAACTTTGCATAGTGACTAGAACAGAGTGTGCCATATGTGAAAACTTACTGGATTATAGCATGCATGAACAAATAATTTGATTAATAAAAAAATGAATCGTGCTTTTGCACATATACCAAGGCTCCTCAAAGTCTCACTAGAACCAATAAACATATGTTGAAATATGATGATAAATGAAAATTTAGAAAGCATGATAGAGGGGTCCCTATATCATGTGATTAAAACAACAACAACCTCTAATTTTCATAGAACAGAACACTTTTATTTAAAAACAAACAAATCAAAAAGTAACTCTTCCCTTGAGCAAATCAGCAATAAAATCTTTTGGAAAGGAAAAAATTCAAATTTTATTAAGAATACTTTACATTAAACACATATTCAATGCGGAAAAAAAATGTTAAGCTAAAATAGCAGCCCAGCTGGTGTGGCTCAGCAGTTGAGTGTCAAACCATGAACCAAAAGGTCACAGGTTTGATTCCCAGTCAGGGCACATGCCTGGGTTGCACAGGCTTGATCCCCAGTGGAGGGCATGCAGGAGGCAGCTGATCGATGATGTTTCTCTTTCACCAATGTTTCTGTTTCTCTATTCCTCTCACTTTCTCTCTTTTGAAAAATCAATAAAGGAAAAAATTAAAAAAGAAAATATAATAGCAACACCTTTTTTTTAAAAAAAAAAGCTTTAATCAGAAGTAATTACAAAAAAAATAGCATAAACCTTTGCTGTTTAGATTGAATGATAAAGACACAAGTAAATGTGATATAGAGGAGTTGTTCAACAGGATTATTTCTATTCCCCGGGCTGTTAATAACTGGCTGTCCATGGGGATGTGGAAATAGCCTGATCATGTTAAACTGAACTTTGATTCACATAGCAGGCACTGCCCCACCCATCTCTTACATCTTTTTTTTTTCCTGGCTCCTCTCACACTGATGTGGAATTGCCTGCTCCTCCAGGGCTGCTATGAACTGATCTCTGGACCAATGAACCGACACGCCTGGGGGGTTGCCTGGTTTGGATTTGCCATTCTCTGCTGGACTGTGAGTATTTCCTGGCACATGCTTTATTTCTGAGAGGACGGTGATAAGGAGAGACTTTGAGATTGCCCTTCGTTGCCCCAACCTTACTAGACTGTCTGGAAACCAAACCTTGGACCTGAGAGCTAGTCAGGAAACTTCTGGCGCCTGAGCAAGGACAGTGGCATCCCTTCAGAGGTGGGGAGTTACCTGCCCCTACCGGGGACAGGATGTGTCCTGTTAACCAGCTCCTGCTGGGTGATTGCCTGCTCCCCCAGGTCTCAAATCTCATTAGCTCATTATGGTGAGGTGTCAAAGACTGCCATCATCTATGGCTCCCGCCAGACCCTGACCTGCCTAGCTCCGCCCAAAGAGCTGCCTGGGCCAGTCTCACCTGTCCCACTGCCCCGTTGTTAGATGCACATGCAGCAAGAGGGAGGAGCAGTGGCTCTCAGCCGTGGCTGCGCATGAAAACCTCCTGGAGGAGCTTGAAAACCCAAAGCACGCCAGGACCCCAACCTCTGAGATGCCAATTCAGTTGATCCAGGGGTGGGGTCCAGGAATTTTTTTTTTAAATTTCCAGATAATTCTAATTTGCTGTCAAGATTAAGAGTCATTGCATTAGGGAAGCAGTCCTAGATTTTGGGTGTCAGGGCCCCTTTACTCTCTCAAATTATTGAGGTTTCCAAAGAGCTTTTGTCTGTGGGGGCTATCCCTATCGACTCTCACACTATTGGAAAGTAACACAGAAATGTCAAAATACTTATTAATGCATTTCAGATAACAATAAAAAAACAATTGCATGTTAGCATTAACAACACATTTTTTGTGTGGGAAAAATGACTGTTTTCCTAAACAGCAAAGTAGTGAGAAACGTGGCGTTGTTTTAGATTTTTGAAAGCCTCTGCAGTGTGTGGCTTAATAGCAGACAGCTGGATTCTCATATTTGTTTTTTCAGTCCCTCCGTTACAATATGTTGCTTGGGTTGAAGAATTTGAAATTTTTCACACTGATATGTGGTTGGGGAAAAGAAAAAACAAAATGTTTCAATAGCCTTACCTAAAGATAAGTGTGAATTTTCTTTGGTATTACCCAAAACCTGACAAGTAGTATTCTGAGGGTTAGTTTCCATATGGAATCTAAAACGATGTCAATGAACTTTTCAGACTCTGTTACATTAGGATACATTACGTTGGCATGGCTTGCATTTGGCATAAATCTTTTGCCCGTGCATGATTCTATACCATTGATTACCTGTGAAAACACTGGCTCATGGTGTTATGTAGATCTTCCAAATGTTGGCCAATTCCTTTATGCAAGACGAGAAATCGCATTCACTGATATTGCCACTTTAGAAAAGAACTTAAGCATTGGGATGCCATCAAGCTTGTGGGGACAAATACAAGTTCCATGATTTTTGTTGGAAAGCTCAAATTTATCACTCTCAACAAATATTGTGAGTTTTTTTCCCCTGAAAGTGACAGACACCCAACTCTGAACAGCTTTTCTGTTAGTCATTTTTTCAAGTAAAAATGGTGTTCCATGAAAAATAACCAGTTCAGTGCACAACTCGAACAATCGCCCAAGTGCTTTTCCTCAAGACAACCATCCTATTTCAGTTTGCAACAAAACTGCTTTATGCATGCTTCCTTCTTGTTCTACTGAATGTTAAAAGGATGTGTACTCAAAGGTGATCATTTAATAAAATTAGTCATTCTTACTGCTCCGTCAAGGACAATCTCAAGTAAAACTGGCTTAAAAAAAAAAACTTTATTGTTGAGAGTATTATAGAATACATATATGCATTGCCCATGGACACAGATAATAGGGTGGTGAAGGCCTGGGGTGGGGTGGGAACTGGGTGGGGGGAAGAGGAAACATCTGTAATATTCTCAGCAAAACTGGCTTTTTTTCAGCAAGTGCATAGCAGTGAGAATGCAATGACAACTAATACAGTTTAGTGCCTCTGCCTTGAATTTCGCTAAGATGCCAGCAGTTTTACCTTCCACTGCCTTTGCACCAACCATTTAAATGTGAAAACAGTGAAAGGGACAAATAAATTATTAATATTGTTATGCAAATATTTTTGCTTCCAGGACCCCTAAACCAGCCCACACTTTAAGAAATGTTGGGTTTGGGGTGGGAAACTGGGTGAGGCAGGAGGGAGGAGAAAAGCACCTCCTTGGAGAAGTCTCTTATGATCCCTCAGACACCCCGCACACACCTCTAGCTGGGAACTGCTCCTCTTTGAGGTGTTTGTCTCTGCCCAAAGCCTGGCAACCAGCTGCTTTTTGTACCCCCAGTGCCTAGCAGGGCCTACAGTAAGTGCTTGAAAACCCATTGAATGAATGAAAAATGATAACAGTGAACTTTCTACTGTGCCATGTTAGCAAGAACTAAATGGGCTAATGTTTAAAGGCGTTTGAGGATCTTAGAACTCCAGGCCAGTTGAAACCCTGGATATTTCTGCAATCATCAAGTGGACGGGACTCTGGATCATGTAAGTCCCCTTGACGTTCAAAATAGGAGAGGGAACTGGATCTATTGAAGGCCTGCTAGAGACAAGGCATCATGTCACATCCCCACAGCAGTAGCTAGGTAGGTAGCCAGACTCCTATCTGAGAAGGAATAGAGAAATTCAACAGGGTTCTTTAGAATTGTGCTTAAGAAGAGCTCCTGGGCACGTCCAGTTCACTGCGGCTCACGGAGGCCCTCCCACAGTGGTTCCACAGGCAAACCCTGAGGCTGACTGCCTGGGCTTGACCCCCAGCTTCACCACCTACTGGTTCTATTGACCTTGAGTACAAGTTACTTAAATTCTTTTTGCTTCAGTTTCTTCATACGGTTTTGGAAGCACTGAATTGAGTTATACGTGTAGCAACTAGAACAGTGCCTTATGTATAGTAAGTTATCAATAAACATTAAACACTATTATTATTACTTCCGTATCTCATTTAATCTTCTCACTCTGGGATTGGTGACGATGTTATTAGATTACTTTACAGATGCAGGAAGTGAGTGGCAGGTCTGCCACAGAACCCAAATAGTCTAACCCCTTATCTGAGGCAAATTCTTGAGTTTTGGGGGGCAGCTGTTCCAGGTCACAAGCATTTTTGGGAAAAGAGAGAGTCCCCTGGGAAGAGAAGTTTATACTAGAAGCAAGAAACTCATATTCCAAAATGATACAGACTAGAAGTAGGAATCCACTAGAGCAGCGGTTCTCAACCTGTGGGTCGTGAACGACCCTTTCACAGGGGTCGCCTAAGACCATCGGAAAACACATATATAATTACATATTGTTTTTGTGATTAATCACTATGCTTTAATTATGTTCAATTTGTAACAATGAAAATACATCCTGCATATCAGATATTTACATTATGATTCAAAACAGTAGCAAAATTACAGTTATGAAGTAGCAACGAAAATAATTTTATGGTTGGGGATCACTACAACATGAGGAACTGTATTAAAGGGTCGCGGCATTAGGAAGGTTGAGAACCACTGCCCTAGAGGGTAATGAGCCCTGATGGGAAGAAGGAAGAATTTCCCCAGTGGGCGGGGAGGGGGGTCGGTGAGGGGAGGTAGGAGGGGGAAATTTAACAGAGAAATGACTGACGTTGCTTAAGGGAAGATTACTGTTAAAAATCCAGTGTCAAAGCCTGAATGAACTTAGCATCACTTTTCCCCAAGTATGAGATGTTCCTAAACCAATCCCCTATTATTTTTTTTTCTGTCTTTTATATTCTAGTTTTGGGTTCTCCTGGGTACCATGTTCTACTGGAGCAGGATTGAATATTAAGAATGCAGTGTCACCCACGGACTCTGGATTTGGTGCTGGAACTGCTCTCTCCTAATATTCCACGCGTGCCCACAGGAACCTGAGTTCTCCCTCGAGCTGCCGAGTCAGTGGGTACGGAGTCCTTTAGGCTCTCTGGCTCCTGGAATTCTCCCCACTTGCATTTTCACCCTAGGATTCTGCAACATTTTTATGGACCGTAAGAGAGGGGGGATTTGGAAAGTAGACAATAACGTCTCCCATCCCTGTTTAGTTTTAATTTGGGGGCGTAAAGGCATTCACAGGAACCTGTGCTATCCCAGCCAGCCAAGTCCGTGTTTAGACAGCAAATCGGCCTGTGTTTCTCACTGCTAACGGACACCTTCAAAGACTTTCATTCATCTCAGTGTCGTCCATGTGGAAGAACTAAGGAAAAGGTGCCGAAATATATCTTTTGCCTTTCTTTCTGTGGAGACCTGGGTGATTCTTTTAATGCTACCTTGGGATCCCTTCACACCCCAGGACAATGCCCGATCTTGAGTTAACAATGGCTGATACTTCCTCTCAGACATTGTAGAGCAGCGGCTCTCAACCTGTGGATCTCGACCCCTTTGGCGGTCGAACGACCCTTTCACAGGGGTCGCCTAAGACCATCCTGCATATCAGATATTTACATTACGATTCATAACAGTAGCACCATTACAGTTATGAAGTAGCAACGAAAATAAGTTTATGGTTGGGTCACAACATGAGGAACTGTATTTAAAGGGCCAGAAGGTTGAGAACCACTGTTGTAGAGTGATGTCTGTTTAGTAGCCTCAACCTCCCATTAGTTAAAAGTATGTAGACTTCCTGGGACAAAGTGGAGGCCCGTTATATATATTTACCAGTCTCAACTGGAAACACCTTTCAAATAGAGGAGACGCAAGCCAGCTGTTAGCTAGGGGATTTGTGGTGATTTGTGTTTACTGTCAAAATATTTCTCTTCTGAACTGTTTCTGGCCCTGAAGGAAGTTCATGTAATTCAACATCTGTCTTATAAAAAAAGAGGGCTTTTACAACAAGGGCTTTCTCTTGTTGTTATTCCTGGGAATTGAAGTTTAGGAGATGAGGACTCGATAGGGCGCGTTTCCTCTTGGACACCAGTTACCCTGCTGTGCAGTTAAATGGTGAGACCTTCTACGTTTACCTTTATTTTTTGCTCCTGCTGCACTTAGGACCAGAAGTGGTCATGGAGCCGCTGTTCCTCAAGTCCTTTGCCTCCTGTGCTTGGAAACACCTCTGACTCCAGCTACCAACTGTCTCCTATGAAGAAAATGTGCCTGTCACTTTAAGGTCCTACTCCCAGCCCACTCTGTCACAGGGAATGCCCCAATGCCATGCCCTGACCAGGTTCCTGTGCCTCAGGCTGAGCCCTGGGACAGGGAGAGACAAGAGAGGAGCAGAGGGCAGCCTCCGCTGTACACCCGGGGGTAAAGCTGAGGCAGCAGCCTGACTCATGATTCCCAGGACAGGGGGCTAAATACAAGCTCATGTCCTGCCCCACATCCGGCTTGACCTGCCCCTGGCTCACCTAATCTTCCAGGGCAGGGCTTGGGTGTCAGGATAGATGACACGTACGCTTGGCTGACAAGGTTCTGTCGATGGTCTTTTAGAAGAGAGAGAAGAAACTTACTAGTATTCCAGGCAGAGCTTTGACATGCCTCTCTCCCGTCTTCCTTTCCATCTCTCTCCCGTGTTCTGGTGCCTTCTCTTCCACTGCTGACTAGGTTTTCCATTGTCCTCATGCTCTCCACTGGCTGAGCAAACGCTGCCCACTCCTGCCTTCCCCTCCAGGTCTTCATGCTTCACACATAAAACTCCATCCTCCTCGTGATTTGAACTCAGCGAGGTAGAAGTAAAACCTTTTTGAAAACTAATTCATACTAAGGGGTGAGTGGCAACTAGTCCCCACTCTCTTCATCTTCTCTACAGGTTTTTCTTTGGTAACTGAAATGTATCTCTAGTTGGTGGAACCCGAGTCAGCCCTGGGAGCAGAAAAGAGCTATTGTGAGGCAACATGGCCCGCCTGCTGCTCCTTAAATCTTACCTCCTGCTTCTCTACCAGGAAGTGACTATAAAGAGAATGAGTCTTCAGATAGCAGCTGCCCCCACCCCCACCCCCGGGCGCACCTAGCTTCCTTCGTGGAGCCTCAGCCTCATCCTTCATAGAAGGTGCCAGTGCTACTGCAGATGTACGTGGGCAGGCTCTGCTTCTCCCAAAGGCAAATAAGGCCCCGAACCCACTATGTCCAGGCCCCAACACTTGGGAAGGACACACTTTTCAGCTAAGACAGACCCGGACCTGAAGATTCCCCCACAGAAGGTCTAGCCATTCAGGACTTCTGTTATTCCTGCTAACTTCAAGGCAGCTTTTGCTCTGCCCAGTTCCTGCTTACACACACACACACACACACACACACACACACACACACACCGCCTTTCCAGGAAGCCCAGCCTTGCCCCTCTTCCTTCTGGCATCTGACACTAGAAAGGGGATTCACAGTGAGACCCAGGCTACTATTCAGGATGAGGCCCAGGCCCTGCCTCACCAAAGACACCTCCAGCCCCACCAGCCCAGGGAGAGGAAAGAGAGTGGGAGAGCCTGGTTGCTGGCGGGTTGCTGGGCTTCAGGCACACCCAGACCAAGCCATCTTATGAAATTTCTCACGTCTCCAGCATCTGTTCCCCTGTTACCAAGTCGGCGAGGAAAAGGTATTACCTAGCACCAGAAATGTGTCAGACTAACTCTGGGGCAGGTTTTACCTGATTACAACACCAGCGGGTCATTCCTGGGCCGTTTCCTCCCCAGCTCGCTACTCAGGCTCCTGGCAGGCTGGCTGCGTACACTGAATGTTAGGAAGCCTGCTGCTCATAGTATCAGGCCTACAGCTTCTTTTTCCATCCGCTGGAATAAATAAGAGCTGCTTCCTTTCTAAGCAGCAGATCAGGTACTCTCCAGACTCCCATAAAGAAAAGAAGGAATAATAATAGTCATGTGAGTTTGCAACTCTAATCTCTCTTTTCCACCCCAACCACAACCAACCTGATTGACAAGCTGGGCTGAGGTTGAGGAATTGGAAACTGAGCTGGTTCCCCGTTTCTATTGACTGAACAATTTCCTTTCTCCTTCTGTATACAGCATTTCTTTGTTTCTCTTCCCTGCTTCACCACACCCAGATCTTTATCGTGTCCTATACCTGAGACTAAATCAAAGAAGAAACCCAGAGGAGGCCAATTGTAAGCTATTGAGTTTGCTTTCATGTGTGACATTTTTTTTTTTTTTTTCAAATTGAAGAGTCACATTTATTGCAAATCCGGGACTATGAGGGGGCATTTCGCTCTCCCAATTCTCATAGTCTATGTGTGACATTTTTATGATAAGGCCCAAGTGGCCATATCCAATGAGCAGAGCCAAAAGAAATCTTGGAAAAAGGCAAGATTCCTGAGGAATTCGTAGTTCCCAGATTCTTCTCCAACCCTCTCTCCTCCCATCCCCCCACCAACTCCCAACACATACCCACACACCCCCCCACACACATACACACACACCCACACTTAAAGAAGACAAATAGGATTAAAGGGAAATGGTGCCATCATGCCCTACTTTCTCATGGCCTCTACTCTGAGTTCCTCTTAAAAAAAGAAAAAGGGGGAAGCCCCTGACACTAAGAAGCTAGCCTGGCCCCCACAACTAGGTCATGCTGTTCTCCTATTAGATATAAACAATCTCATAGGATCCCAACCTCAGATAAGGTTCCTCTGTGACCAAGATAAACGGAGGCAAAGCAAGGCCACTTCACAATTCTGTGTAAGCGCAGACAGACACAAGGTCACCATGCCCCCCACCGAGTGCTGCACCCCCTTTCTTGGCTGAAATGAGTGGCTACTATGTGTTTACCTATTTCAGCTCTGGTTTCCTGCTAGTCCCTCCCTATGGATGAAGTGTACTGAGATGCACAGCCACAGAACTGCCCCCGCTTTCTGAAAGTACCCCATAGAGAGCACACCTTGCTTCCTCAGACCCTCCCCAAATGACCCGACCCAAGCCCAAATGCTATCATAGGTTCTTTCTAACTCCCTTGGCCTGAGACACCTCACTGTTCCTCAAGGTATGCTCTCCCTCACTGCAATGAGTCATGATCCCAATTTATTTACCTGCAGATGTGTTCCTGGGGGTCTTTGGTTGAAGGACATGACACTCTCCAATCACCACCCTTATTTCCTCTCCTTGTGTATTTGTCATCTGTTACCATGAAGTGGTTAAGAACAAGAGCTTTGGAGTCAAATACCTGGCTCCAAACCCCAGCTCTGCATGGCTTTGGCAGGTCACTTGGCCTCCCAGCAACTGCTTCAGGGAAACATGTCGATCCTCACACAGATCTGGGAGGGTCCCGCCAGATATGCAAAGTGTGCATTAGAATGGCTAACAGCCTGTCGGAGATACCGACAGGAAGTTGTACCATAAATCTGTTCTGAAGAACTCTACTTGGCCCATAATCCCTAGGAACATGCCAACTAATGTCATCTTGCTTCAATTTATTGCAGTAAGTTTAATGACCAAATATATTGGTCCAAATTAACTGGCCCTCAAACAATAGTTATGAGTAATAGCTTTTCAGCAAAACTCCTACTCCATCGTGGAAGAATGTACTAGGGTCATGAAGATAAGACATTTTAGTGGATACATCTCAAGTTCTGTGTTGTTGTTGTTTTAATCCTCACCCAAGGGTAGGTTTTTATTAATTTTTAGAAAGAGAGGGAGAGAGAGAAAAAAACTTTGATCAGTTGCCTCCTGCACGCGTCCTGTCCAGGGACCGAACCCACTACCCAGGTATGTGCCCTGACCAGGAATCGAACCCACAACCTTTTGGTGTACAGGACGATGCTCCAACAAACTGACATACCCAGCCAGGGTTCTGTGTATTATTTTTAGCTACAAATGAGATCTCTGCCTATGCTGCCTTCACAGAAAAATCTCATAATCTCCTGACAATGTAATATTCCAAGGGCAAACACACACACACACACACACAAACACACACACACACACAAAGATATTGGAGTCAAGAGAGACCTGAGTTCAAGTCTTATCTTTCCCTCTCACTTACTTTAGGGAGTTACTCACTTGAATCTGTTTTTTCTTTGCAGTATGTATATACCTACATTTTTATTGGAAAGTTACAATAAAAAACACACACAAGGAAATTGACTAATAAGAAGCTAGCACTCAATTATTGTTATGCCCCACCCTTCACCAATCTCTCCCCCAAGGTCCAAAGTTACACACACTCACATACACACACCACACACACTTACACACACATACACACAAGGTACAATTTTATTTGCATTTTCAACTTCAACAGCTGTCGGTGGAGCACTGGAGCCTTTGCCTGTACAGGCAGGGTCCCTGGGGAAGGGCCTCTTGGCCACATCCTTGTGAATGCTTTCAAGACTCATCAGGCCCTCTCAGCAGGTACAAGGCCATCTTCAGGGTACCTACACCAATCAAGGAGGCAATCGCTTAAATATATAAGGTACTAAGGAATAGACTTTTTAAAAGAAGTTTGGAATGTGATTACAAAATAAATGATGAAACGTACCTGCCTGTGGCCCATCTTGAGGAGCATGGTAATGGCTTTGGAGAGCGACTGTGTATGTTTAGGACTTGGGGAAAGTGAGGTTTCGAGTCTGGCAGAAAATGTCTCATCTCACCCAAGAGTCCACTCACAGAGCATCTGGGTGCCCCCAGGAAATCTGTCTGATAGAAGCTTGAGTAGAAGTGAGGGCATTAAGGGCAAAAAAAGAACACAGAGAGGATGTCTGGAAAAAGGTCAGAGACCAAATGAGAATGGGACGTACTCTTTAGGGCCCTGAAGATACCTTTTCCAGGAACTAGGACCAAAATATAGCTTCAGGAAAACTACAGCAAAGAATGAGAGAAGCCTAGATGAAGGAGATATTGTATAATGACCTTGTGGACAGGAGACCCGAGTTTGCGTCCTGAGTCTGCCACTTACTAGCGGAGGGACTTCTGGAAAGTCCCCCACCTGCTTTTAACCCCCACTTCCTCACCTACCCTGCTTATCTCAAGATTCAACAGGATCCATCGAGTGCATGTAAAAACACTACAAGCCATAGAGTGCGATGCATGGAAGTGTGAGAAAAAACACAATGAAATCTGATAGAACAGTCTTCATGCTCAGTACTGTGATGTCCAAATAGACTCCATCCATATAATCCTTGGCTATTATGGCAGGCACATCTACAATTCTCAAACACCGTGGCCTCTGAGTGGCAGTTGATGGGAAATACACAGGGCGGGAAGTAGAGGAAAACTCTGCTCCAAGGAGACCGAAGGCCCCTGCTTGGGAGAGCAGCCGCATGCCCCAGCCAGCCCCTGGGCTTCATTCCCATGAGGTCCGTGGCACCGTGAGGAAATAAAGGTCTTAAAAAGTTATCTTGCCCTAGCCTGTTTGGCTCAGTGGACAGAGTGTCAGCCCTCAGACTGAAGGGTCCCAGGTTTGATTCTAGTCAAAGGCACACACCTCAGTTGTAGGCTTCTCCCGGTCTCTGGTCGGGGCACGTGCAGGAGGCAACCAATCGCTATGTCTCTGTCACATTGATGTTTCTCTCTCCGTGTCTCTCCCTCTCCCTTCCACTCTCTAAAAAATACTTTAAGCAATAAAAAAAATTAAAATTAAAAAAAATAAATAAAGATCCCATGCTTGAATATAAAATAAATAAATAAATAATAAAATAAAATAAAAATCAATGGGAAAATATCCTCGAGTGAGGATTAACAAAACAAAAAATGTTTTAATTATCTTCCACATCAAGAAGTTTCATGAATCATTTAAGTGACTTGGACATTATGTTGGTTGAAAGAATTATAAGAATTATCTGAATAGTAATAGACATAGTATAGTGATTACTAACATTTAAAAAATGCAGATGCTTTGTTAATAGCTGAAAATGCACAGGGAGTTCCCACATGGCAATAACTGTATGTCATTTCCATTGACTGAGAAATGGAATTCTCAAATATGGATTTTCAAGTTCCTTGCACATAGTCTCTTGCTTTATCCTCCTCAACCATAGCCAGGGACCCACAGCCTCCAAATTGAGGACCCCAGGATTGGGGGTTGGTCATTACAACGGTTCACAAGAAGGGAATAGGCACACGACGATGAAGAGAACAAAACCATGATGTGGCCGAGGGGACCAGAGGCACAGGCACTTGCCACAGGCCTGGAGCGGCTTCCACAAGGTGGCTGGACACAGGAAGAGCAGGGGAGGAACCGAAGATGAGGAAGAGGGGGAGTGGGAGGGCTGGTCGCCTCTGTTTAGTTTTTAAGCTGTTCAGGATTATGGATACTGAAATCAACACATCTGTAGGCCTCACACAACAGTAAACAAGATTGAGCACCCAAAGCTTTTTTATATTTTACTGCAGAGGTATTTTCGATGTATTATTAGTCAATATGTAATTTGTAAACTGCTCATTCATACCCTACATGTACAAAATCATTTTACAAAAATTACTGAAAAAGTAGTAGATAATGTGTCTTCTGCTGGGATCTTACTGGAAGGTGTATCCGGGCAGGTGACAGGATTAGCAGCAGCAGCAGCCAGTACTGTGGCTGCCTCTCCATCTGGCCCTGTCCTCCAACCACCTCGTAAATTCCCAAGTCCACTGCATCTTGGTTCTTCACCTTTCTCCCCTCTTCTGCCGCTGTCTTCTCACTGGGACCAGCCTCTTCACAGATGGCCATGCAGGATAAACGAGGAATAGAAATACATCTTCGTACCTTTCTCCCTCCAGGGAGAACAATTCTGGTTCTCTGGGACATTCAGCAATCTTATTTCCAGTGGACTTTTTTATCCCACAATGAACCACTTCAAACTTAAATAAATCTCCTTCAATTAGGGTTCTCAAGTAGCCTGCATGAGAGCTTTTGAGTCTTCCTTTTACACTTAGTCCTTCAAACATCTATTACAATATTTTAACCTTCGTGATCAAAACAACTAAGAACGCTGTTTTGTTACTATTGGGTTATGTTCCATCTCACCAGGAGCTCTACTAAGAAAATACAAAAAGGAAAAGTTCAGCTCGATAATCAGCTGCAGCACGTTCTTAATGTGTGCTACTAGGGGAAGTCTCTAGGCCAAAATTATTGCAATCAGATATCCAGTTCTTCCGAACATCACCAGACAATCCAGGGTCATGGGCCAGACCAGAAGTCCACCGTGATGTTGACATATAAAGGATTGTAATCCACGGATAGTAATTTATAAACACAACTGTTCAACCCATCTGTCCTCCAGACTCGTGACACCTGATGTAAGAGCTTCATCCTAAAGATAAAAAGAGCAAATGTGTAAGACAAGAATTTAACATATATTTCCATCACTTTTTGCCTTGCCACAGAATTTCGCAAAAGCATCTTGGTAAATTATTACACCCGTTGGGTTTCTTACTGCAAGAAAGTTTATTTTCCCCACCTAAGGTAACAGACATCAGTGACAGCCATGTGTTCCTGTGCCCGACTCCATGTAAGACCCTGGAGATCAATGATGAAGTGTCATGTAAAAATGACACTTGCATAGAGTGAGCCCCTAGCCTATGGACAGAGGATGTACAGATACAATATACACTGATACAGTGTGGTATGTGTCGTGCCCTGCTAACAGGTCCTTGTATAGGCTTCAGGGGATCTATGAATCCTCCACTGTTGTTGCGTCTGTATGCAGGGAGTGTACATAACTTTCCTAAGAATCTCAAAGTCAGAATGTACGGAGAGCAGGATGAATTAAAGGCACCTCACTTCATGATGGAGTCTGGAGAGGGGTTGCAGAGAAAAAAAATTTGAGGCTTAAAAGAGGAGAAATTCACTACATGAAGAAGGTGAGGCAAAGGACTCCCAGGAAGGGAAACCACCCTGGGCAAGATGCACAGACATGCAAACAGCCGAATGCATTTGAAGAAGAATAAGTAAGTGTGTGGCCAGAGCCTGGGATGTGGGTAAAGTGGGTGGTGAACTGGGCTGGTCCCAAGAGCCCAGCAGAGAAAAGCAATCCACTTCAGTGACAGTAACAATGTGCACGGAGATCAGAAGCACAATGTTGAGCTAAATAAAGTCAGGGGAAGATAATACAGCAGGATTCCACTTATAGAAAATTGAGAAACATGCAAATTAAACCATCTTTTGTGTAGGGATACAAATATATGGAAAAAGAAGAAAACCAAGAAATGGCACAAATAATTACAATTATCACAAAATTTCAGGAAATTGTTGTCTCCTGTCATGGGGGGCAGATATGGGGAGAGCCACACAGGCAACAGGCATACATTGGGTGGCGGACACCACTAGTGTTCATGGTATCAAGAATCTTCAGATTTTTCATATAATTTATAAGTATTCTTTTGTATCTATTCAGTAATAATTTTTTTTTTATTTAAAGAGAAAGATGCATGCCTATGGACAGAGACTAGTAAGACAAAGGGAAAATAGAAATATTCGTTTTGTTAAAGTGGTAGATTTTAACAAAAGGGCTAAAAGCCCACTAATATTGTTTTAAAATATAGACTTCAGAGGGGTGGAGGCAGGCTAGAAAGGGTCAATGGGGGGAGGGGGAAAGGGGACATATGTAAGACTTTCAACAATAAAGATTTAAAAAGAAAAATGTAGACTTCAACAAAAGGGCCAAAAGCCCTTTAAAGCTATTGGAAAAGTGAGGGGAGCCCTGATCGGGTGACTCAGTTGGTTGAAATGTTGTCCATACACCAAAAAGGTTGTGGGTTCGATTCCCTGTCAGGGAACATATGCAGGTTGTGCATTCAATCCCTAGTCGGGGCACTCTGGGGAGGCCAGTGATCGATGTTTCTCTCTCACATTGGTGTTTCTCTCTCTCTCTCTCTCTCTCTCTCTCTCTCTCTCCTTTCCTCTTTCTGCAAATCAATAAAAACATATCCTCTGGTGTCTGTTTAAAAATTACCCAATAAAAAAGCTTTGAACGAAATAAACAGGCTCATCTGATCGGATTTCACAGCATCCAATACTGACAGAAGGAACTAAGCAGGTAGCCGGCAAGGCTCGGAAGCCAGGACTTACCGCCCTATGTTCACCTCATTGCCTCGGTCTCTAGTGTGGAAGATCATTGTATATTTACCCACATCAGGCATTGGCCGGATTATTTTCATTCTATGAAGTTCAACCCTAGAAAAAGAACACAGGTGGTTAAAAAAAATTCTAGTCTACTTACCTACCACTAGGCACTTAAACAGAATCATTTGTAAAAATTTATACACAGGTGCACACACAGTCAGAGTCACACATAGCTTGCTTATCTGCATATTAAAGAAAGAATTTTCTTAGAATGTTGGGCCTCAGGCAATAAGTCCATCAAAAAAAAAATCACACTTAACATTTACTTTTGGGGTACAAAGGAGATATGTCAATTTATAGTGTGTCATTTTCCAAAAGCAACTGAGAAAGTACATGTTTTAAAACATCATGATTTAAGATATATAAATGTCTAATCACTATGTTGTACACCTTAAATTAATATAATAGTGTATGTCCATTTGTAATTGAAAAATATTTTTTTAAAGTGTGACAAATAGGAGAATCAAGTCTCTTATGATCCCAATTTACTTAGCACTTCCTCCTTTTTCCAAAGTAATGACAAGCTATAAAGCCCATGAACTTAGGTTCAAATCTAGACTTTGTTCTTTACAATCTGGTAAGTCAGTTCATTGTTCTAGGTCTTGGTTTCCCACCTATAAAATACCCAGGGTGTTACAGAGGTAATCAGACAGGCTCAAATGAGAGCGTCCACAGGAGCATGCTTTGCAAACCCCAAGTAATATATAAGTGCAAAGAAGGGTGGTGACTGCTGCAGAGGTGAGCCAAAAAATATTTAGTAAATAAATCTCAACCAACTTTTATGTTTAAATCATCTAATCATCCACGGCATTGGTTGGGAATCATTCTGAAGGCTCTGATGTTCTTATCAAACAAAAGCAAAACTTGGGGCTCCCCTGGACCTGGCAGCCAAGGAGCGGGGGGATAAAGGACAGCGATGATACATGATCAGTGCAAAATTCTACTAACCATCCATCTGGGCAGCAAAATGGACTTGGGGAAGATGATGGATGTCGTTTACCTCTAGCCTTCGCTACTCTTGCCCTGAAATCGAGTGGATACCCTTTGTCCACTTCAAAAGCCCCAGCCACATAGGCCTTGAAGAGCTGTTGCCGTCACATGGCCACTCCTATGGAGACTTTGGTCAGGGAAATCCACGCCCCTCCTGCCAGAAACATCCCAGACTCCAAGCCTACACATGGGGACAAGACCAGCAGGGAGCCTTGGCTTCTTTAGGCTGAAGCAAGGGGAAAGTCTGGCAGTCACATATATGTTAATTCAGAACCGCAGCTAACAGAGTTCCTTCCCAAGAGACAACAGCAGGAGGAAAGGGGGTCCCCAGGAAGGCCTTGTTATTATAAGTCTAAAGACACTGGCCCCAGCCTGCCGGCGTGGCTCAGTGGTTGAGCATGACCTGTGAACCAGGAGGTCACAGTTCGATTCCCGGTCAGGACACATGCCTGGGTTGCAGGCTTGACTCCCAAAGTGGGGTGTGCAGGAGGCTGCCGATCAGTGATTCTCTCTCATCATTGATGTTTCTGTATCTCTCTCCCTCTCCCTTCCTCCCTGAAATAAAAATACATATTTTGTTAAGATACTGGCCCTAGGCTCTTGAAAAATTACTTATCTCTGGGAGGTAGGGATGCTAATAGCTATCTGGCTACAAAACCCTGCTCAGGAGAGGGAGCTGAGAGAAGAGTTCAGATATATTCTCTCTGAAGCCCTCAGAGAGGAGAGCAGTCCTGGAGAACATGAGGGTAATGCTAGCAGCCCGGAGGTCGGCCTGGAAGGCAGGCAGCAGCTGCTCCCTGGGTATGCGGGGCTGGCTAATGCCTAACTGAGAGGACCTCTAGGCCAGTTCCGGGTGTGCAGCTCCACAGGCTGCTGGCACTCCTTGCTCTGGGCACTGGGAACTGGGCAGGATTCCCTGGGGTCTGAGAGAAAGCACAGGCTTATAACAAGCCCTCTGGCCACTTTCCTCGAATTACAGCTTTGCATTCACTGGTGAGACCTTTCTCAGTAAGCAGTGCTCACTGACAAGTCCACAGAGACCTCCGTCAACACTGCAGGCCCCTAACACCTGCAAGCCAGGAGCAGGCACCTTCCATCATTTCCACACTGCCAGGGTCAAAGAGCAATCTGGGCATCTTCCCTCCACCCCGACACCCTTTACGCCCAAATCTGCGGCCTCGTGCCCTGCTGGACTGGCATCTATAGGAACTATAGCACACAGGTTTCCAGAGCCATCACTGACCACAGAGCCCCGTGAAGGGGACCTGTCTCTGTTGTTCACCTGAGTCTGAGGTCATCGTCTTCGCCTCCCCATCCCCAGTAGTTGTTAGAGAATCCATTCACCTTGAAAAATTGCTCTCGGCTTAGGGCAGTAACACCCCCAAAATATCCGTTGTAACGCAACCTGGAACAGAAGAGAGGAGAGAAAAGGTAAGAGCATTAGCACAAAGGCTTTTTGTTCTCCACAGACGCTGGAGAAGTCTCTGATTCGGGGCCGGCATTCTAGGAACACTTGAAGACCATGCACTCCACCCATCCATGCCTGCTGGGCACCCGCCTCCTAACATTCCTGGCCTTGCCTGTCTGGCCTCCATTCCTGTCTAGACAAGTGCTCACATCTCCTCGTTAAGCAACGGTGCCACCCACCTGTTATTGTTAATGTTTAATGTTTGTGTGCAGAGGTCTACAGAAGTACCTGTAAGTGTGCACCATACCATAGGATGTGGATGACAGATTTCATCCCATGTGCCAATCCAATGAGTAGCTGTAGCTACAGGGCACTGGGTTAAGAAAAATTCTGAAGCTGCACCCAGGTTCAGCATGAATAAGTGTCATAGAGAATATACTGGTATTTTTACTCTCACTTTGTTTTGGGTGGTGGTAGAGAGCAGGAGACAGTTCCTGCTCACACCTTGTGTGCAAATTTCCACTTCCAGCAAGCAAAGTTCCATCTCGGAGTCTGTTCCTGAAGAACCCAATACACCTCAACTAACCTGATGTTTCTGGTTTGAGCAGTTAGGTAGATGATAATGGCTTTCACAGAAACAGAGTATACAGAACGATAACTAAGTTTTGAAAGGAAAACAGTAAATTATGTTTTGAATAAGTGCAGTCTGCGATATCCTTGGTGGTCAAAAGGATATGGGGTCCAAGTTCAAAAGAAAAGAGAGGCTAAAGACATGGCTGTGGAAATAAACTGTCAAGAGGTGGTACCTGGAGGGCAGGGGTAGGGGAAATACACTGCCAAGGACTATGCAGCAGGTGAGAAGAGGACAGAGTGGGGAGCCATGGGGACAGCCACAAGAAAAGGGGAAAAGAGAAGAGATCAAGAGGGACCAGAAGGTACCTCCCAGTCACATGGCACTCTTATGATTACTGGTGGACCAATTAGCAAATCAGAGAAATAAAGATATCCCTCAAGATAACACTGTAACAATTCAGAAATGCAAATGAAGGCAGCTTAATAACTTGGATATTACTGAATAAAAGGGTGTGCATATATGGAGGATTTCTAACTTTAATTAACTTCGATTCAAAGTGCTCTAGGACCTATGAAATGCTTCTCATTTTCTAGATAAGAAGAAAAACCAAAAGAAGATCAACAAACACATAGACACATGCCATCTAACGGGTAATTTGTGGTTCAACAGTTTGTTTCTATGTTCTGACCACAGATGGGGAGGACCCTGTTTAACTCATAATGGAAACAGATTTACTTATATACCCTTGTGGGAAACTGTTTATTGTCTTCACTATCTGATAAGCATAGACAGAGAACCCACCGAAACCCCCCCCCGCCCCCCCCCCCCCCACCAAGGCTGGATGCCTTTGAAGCCCTAGCAAAGCTCGGAGCTAGGCGCCACCTCTGTTTGTCCAGACAGTGGTAGCTGAAACTACTCCCCCATTTATTATTATGCAAATCCTTGCTGATGGGCTAGTCTGCTTGTTACTAGGGGGTCACCTGCCTAAGGGCTATGCTATGGGTGCATCCCAGATCAATAAAAGCTTGGT
Source organism: Myotis daubentonii (assembly GCF_963259705.1). Taxonomy (NCBI): domain Eukaryota; kingdom Metazoa; phylum Chordata; class Mammalia; order Chiroptera; family Vespertilionidae; genus Myotis; species Myotis daubentonii. The sequence continues at coordinate 61,729,423 of NC_081842.1, read as the reverse complement.
GAGGCCTGAGCACGGGGAAGTCCTTCGGGACTTGCCGCCTGGTCCCCCAATATTGCAAAATTATCTCGTGTCTTTTTCTCTCATTTGTTGTGCGGCTCCTCTTTCAGATACCGAACCCTACTCCACGCAGAACATGGAGGGAGTCTTACTCGACAACCCTCAACCTAAAATTCTAGAAAATGCTGTAATTATAACCTAAAATAAACAAAAGGAAATAAAGTGCTCAGAAGGCAACTATTTCTACCCAAGACATCCAGGACAGTGACCTGTTGCCATGGTGACTGGACTCTTGCTGGGAAGAGACTCTTAACTACCTAAAGACCAGTAGCTTCATCAGGGCAGAGTGGAAGCAGGGCCCAGGCTTAACATGCCAACCACCACGGAGGGGGCACCAGCAGAAAACCAGCATTGATGACCTGACAGTGACCTATGAAGAAACCACTTTGCACCATGAGCAAGTGGCTGGCTAAACTCTGTGATCCCTGGGCCCCGCCCTCAGGGTTTATAGTCTAACAAGAGGTGAGCGTATCAGGATTCTGAGGAAGGAGACGCCACACACTGGAGGATTCAGACAGGTAGGAAAATGAGGCACCTCTAGATGGCCAGAACTCCACGAGGAAAAGGAAACAGGGAGAAAAGTGCAGGCGGAGCAGCACCTGGAGACGGTCAGCTGTGGTGGGAAGTGAGGAGAGCATCGGAAAGGAAGGCTGAAGAACTCCAAGTCTCAGTGGCCTCCTGGGTAGCAAATGTCTATGTGTGTATTGATCTTTGCTTTTGGTGTTTCTTCTTATCTACTTAATTGGCCCTGGCACAGTTTCATTGCTTTCTAAAGGGCTGTAAGATTGGGAAAATGTAGTCATACAATCATAGTTGAGTCCTTGAAGAAAGCAGGCAGGTACTAAGGCGATTCTTAGCAGTAAAATTTGCCACAGGCTGGTCCAGAGCTGGTCCAGTCAGTGGGAGAAACAAGAATCTGAGACCAGTGGGGCAAGTTACTTTAACTTCCTCTCTGCATGGGTGTAAAGTGAAAACATTTCTTGCATTTATCATCCTCATGCAACTGTTGTGACAATGAATAAAGGGCATATGGATTTAAGTTCTGTGGCGTAGCGACAGGGAGCAGACACACAGTTACCATCAGGGAGCAGACACTTAGCTGCCTGCCACCATAGCTGCCAGCTATGGAGGGATTCTGCCCAAAGTAGCAAAGATAAGGGCATCAATGCATGCCTCTCCATAGCCACAGAAGATGAGGCAATTTAAATATAACAAAGCAAAGAAATATAAATGACAAACCAGGACCAGAGGAAAACTTCAACCAGACGAGATTAAAGTGGGAAACATATTAGAACTCAGATCTGCAAATAAGACTCTTTTCAGCCTGGCCAGTGTGGCTCCGTGGTTGAGTGTCAACCTATGAACAGGAAGTCATGGTTTGATTCCTGATTAGGACACATACCTGAGTTATAGGCTCAATCCCTAGAAGGGGGCCTGCAGGAGGCAGCCTGTCAATGACCCTCTCTCATCACTGATGTTTCTATCTCTCCCTCCCCCTTCCTCTCTGAAATCAATAAAAAATATTTTTTAAAAAAGATTTTTTTCAGCTTTAAAAAGAAAGCTATGGAGAAGAGGGTAAAGGGGAGATAAATGATGGCAGAAGATTTGAGGTGACGAACACAAATACAATATACAGGTGATATAGTATAGATTTAAACATCTGAAGCCTATATAATTTAATTAACCAATGCCACCCCAATAAATTCAATAAAAAGGAGATGAATTTGGTTCAGAACTTCTTACAGCCAGAAGAAAAAGAAGGACACATTCATTCCCCTGATTCACATTAGGAAAACCTGCCAGTTACTCAAAAAAAGACAAAGGCTCTCTGATAGTTATAAAAGAAATGTCTGGCCAGTTACAATAGCAAGTCCAAACAGCAATATTTGTACAGGGGCTGTTTTTGCTTTTATTTATTTATTTTTTATTGATTTCAGAAAGGAAGGGACGGAGAGAGATAGAAACATCAATGATGAGAGGATCATTCATTGATCAGCTACCTCCTGCATGCCCCCTTCTGGGGATCAAGCCCAAAACGTGGACATGTGCCCTGACTGGGAATCGAACCGTGAGCTCCTGGTTCATAGGTTGAGGCTCAACCACTAAGCCACACTGGCCAGCCCAGGAGCTGTTTTTAGAGTGAGTAGCCTCTGAAGAAATCCATGATTGTGACATGGAAGTTTTATTCAAAATTAATTCCCAGCAGCAATGCCCCAAGAATTCAGTTTTTTGTGGTCCAGCTTAACATAAAATCTAGAATTCCAACAAAAGGCCTGCCCTTAAAACAATCCTGTTATTTGCACTGGAAAAATAAATCCAGTGCAATTGTAATTTCTCACCACAGATGTTTACTTAGTATCTATGTCAAAGGTTCAACATACAGATACGCTGAGCTGTAGATAGTGTCAACATATCAATACGCAAGTGAACCGATGGTTTTACATGTTCCTGAAAATACACGGTGCCCAACCATGATACGCTGCTTTCTTCACGGCCACGGTGGTTCAGAGATCAGAAGACAAAACCTCCAGATAATGAGATTCAGATCCATGATTCTCTTCCAGAACCTCCCCAGCCCTGTGGACCCACCACACCTGCCTCATTCAGGCACATGGCATCTTCACCCCCTCACAGCTTTTTCTCCTCCTCCTTCCCCCAGTCCTTACCAAGTGCTCATAGTTAAATTTGCTAAAGTTAAGTGCAAAATTGGTGCAACTCCACTGTAGCTGTCTCCCCACCAGCACACAACAGGGAGCCCTTTGAGGGCAGGCAGCACGCCTATTCAAAGTGGTCTCATGGCCTGGAGTACAGTAAGCACCATACACTTGAGCACATGGGAATGGCAGGCTCTGGGGGAAGCGGACAGATAAGTGTGCACACACACAAGCAAATAATAGTTTCATTCGTAGAGAATTTTCTTGGTCACTATTTCCCCTGGGCTGTGCTTAAATAGGAGCTGGTATAAAATAAGGTTGAAAAGCAGATATGCCTTTCCTGGGCGGGGGGCACAAGAAATGGGGAATGAAGACAGAAATGGGGTGCCTAGCACTTCCCACGGTGGCTTTGAGAAAAGGAACTTGTCCTGGGTGTTCTGGCTCCTGAGCTGACTGCTCAGTAGATACTCCCCTCCCTACTCTCCCTCAGAACTCGGGGAAGATGCCGACGTCCCATTCTCACTCAGGGACCTAAGAGCTGAACTACAGGGCACACATCTGTTGCCTCCAAGAGGGGAACTCAAGGACAGACAGGTAAGTTACTTAAATTCTGCACAGTGGGGACAGCTTGAAAAAGTTCCAGGGTGTGGATCTGCAGGTGAGGCTGGCCCTGGTTTGCAATGCCTGCATTACTTTCCCTTTTGTCTTTGGGCTCCTCTGCCAAGGCTGTTGTAGGGCTTTGGTCCTCAAAGGAAAAACCTGATTTCTCATATTTCCGTTTTGAACTTTAAGTGATATGCCATGTGTATTTTTCCTAGTTCTCGTTTTCCTAAGACACTCTGGGCATGACATCGCACAGCCTTGGCGACAACAGGGCAAGCAGGCCAGGAGCAGAGGCGCCTTACCTGTACCCAGTGCTGTTCCTGCCCACCACCAGGTGCTTGGGCTGATCCTCACACCTGTAAAGATTCAGGTCATTCTCGGGCACCAGGTCCACATCGTGGAAAATAAAGCAGTCCCACATTTCATCCTTGAGAGCTTCTATATAGCCCACATTCAAGAGTTTGGCTCGATTAAACTTTTTACTCCCAGCCTGTAGATAGAGAAGTGAAAGTTGAAAAGCTCCTGAGACGATTTCACAGTGGGCTCCCTTCAGTTCAGATGCAGGAGCTGGTATGAATTACTCCTGCTACTCACAACTAGGGACAGGAAGAAGTGACAGTAGGTGCAATAACAATAAAAGACAGTCTGTTTCTTAATGTTTCATACAAACTTAGATTCCGTAACTGGAAAACATACCATGAAATGAGTTGTCGTTGAATGGGTATAGAGTCTCAGTTTTTCAAAATGAAAAAGTTCTAGAGATAAGGGGCACAAGGTGAATATACTTAACACTACTGAAGTGTACACCTATAAATAGTTAAGGTGGTGAATTTATATTATGCATAATTTTTCCACAATTTTTAACCCATATATAGTCCAAAAAAAACTGTATATACACTTTAACAGTTGATAGCTCAATTTTGAAAATGAAATGTATTTTAATAAACACTGCCTTTATAATTATTCAAAGTGTGTGTACACATTTTGGGGGGGATACCACATATATATATATTTTTTTTTCAAATGGATGTGAGGGCGATCTGGCTGCGACACCTGTCACCCCGCTGATTGCCAGGGTTGATCTGGCTAATGTGGCTGGCTAGGCGGGGTCCCTTTCCTTCCTCACCGCTCCATGCTCATCCCTCCCAAAGCTGCACGCTTCTTCGTCAAATAGGGTGACCTTCCCCAACAGAGAAGAGGACTTCTCTTCGGTCAAGGGTATATGAGTAGCTTCGCTCCTCTGCTAGAACCTCCAAACAAGCTCTCAAGGTCCCATAGTTTTAAAATACAAGTGAAAATAATTCAAAAAATTTAAAATATATCTTTATTCCATGTAAAACTACAAAACCTTTCTTACATACTAGTCATACTGATAAGTATCATTGCCTCACTGTTCAGCTCTAAGCTCATCCCAATATTATCCTACGTAATCAATTTACACTAAGCTTCCAAGACATATAGCTTGCCAGAAAAGACCAAGAGTTCGTGACCTGCCTTAGCCAGTTGGCTCAGTGGATAGAGTGTTGGCCTATGGAGTAAAGGGTCCTGGGTTTGATTCCGGTCAAGGGCATGTACCTTGGCTGTAGGCTTGATCCCCGACCTTGGTTGGGGAACATGTGGGAGGCAACCAATCAATGTGTCTCTCTGGCATTGATGTTGCTCTGTCTCTCCCCGTCCCTTCCACTCTCCCTAAAAATCAATGGAAAAATACCCTCAGGTAAGGACTAACCTAAAAAAAATTAAAAATTTAAATTAAAAAAAAAAGTTTGTGACCTATAAACAGAGGTTACTGATAGTATTTCTAAGCTACTTAAAAGTCTCTTGGAATCACTGTAAGAAAATTCTGTTTTCATGTTTAACAGTGGAAGCTAATCCCCACAGTGACCCCCCAAGAAGGGATTCATCACTGGGTAAGAAAAGAACACATTTCGACCAGTAATAAGATCAGAAGTAAAGCATGAAAAAGATTTCACAGCATTCATATTTTCATGGCTGTTTAGATCAAATTCCTTCAGAATAAATTCCAGTTCAATAAACAGTTTATCATAACAAAAATATAGGCAGTTCTCTCAAAAGTTTCCATAGTACTCTCCTGAAAAGAATAACACAAAGCAAACATTTTTCTACTCATGAAATATATATATTGGGTGTAGCTGTCCTGAGAAAAAAAACTCAGAGTGACTAACCATGTTAAAAGCAAAAATAATTATAAAACAATATAATAATAGTAAAATTTTGTTTCAAATACTAAAATAATAGGCATAGAGGTATTGTATATATACATTAATTTTCAAAAGCCCCAGTTTATTATAAAATATACATTGCAGAGCTATACATACCCTCTGATGTGTCAAAAGTTTTCATTAAACAAATATTACTGGTTATAACCAATAGCAAGGATGCAATTAATGATTTCTGCTTGCATTTTTAGCATATGTAAGGATTTGAGGGGAAATTTTTGGAAGGCCCAGGGCAGTTTTGAAAAGCTAGACATGGACGTTTAAGTTGATGCCTTATTTTTCTTTCAATAAACATTAATATCAAATAAAGATATCTTTAATTACCCACTCCACTTTGCGCTAAACTCTTCAAATGCTAACACTGACACTGTGTTCCTACGAAATCATGCTTCTGGAAGCCAAATAAGTAAATCAAGAAACAAAAAAAAGGGGGGGGGAGGAGAAAGTGAAAACTAAACATGTTTTACATAAGAAATAGTGGCAAACTTAAAGGCAGAATAGTGGAGAGGGCCATAGAACTCCATGCTATGAACACACAGTAGTCTGTCAAATCCTGCTAGATCCCCAGTGAGTAGCCACACTCAATCATGCAAAACAATTCCAATGTCTCATTGTGTAGTGTATAACGACGCAGAGGGAAACGTAGGTCTATCTCAGGGGGAAACTGTAGGGCAGCCATTGGCGAACATGGAAGGGCTCACAACAAAACAGGCCTCCTCTGGAGGTTTAGTGAAGGGGCAGTGAAGTTTCCCAGCACTTAGCTCCATCACTCCACACTCTGGGACAAGAATTTCTTTCACTCCTTTCAAGGATGAACAAGGTAAGAGATCCCTCCTTTGACAACAGTTTGATGTGCCTTTTAACCAAGACAGACAGGTGGCCAAGTACCTCAGAGAGAGGAGAATCTGAGGCAGAGCCCTGGTCTGTCCCCACACTCACCTGGTGGATGATGTAGATGCCATATTCCAGCTGCTGCCTCTGCAAGAAGGGATGAAGATGTTCTAGCAGGTACATCAGGTGTCTCTCTCGGTTCCGGTGTGGAATGAGGATGGCAACCCGCTGCAAAGCCTTACATTCCTCGGGGTGATACCGGCCTCTGTGCACTTTGGGATTTTCTGCCTGCACGTCTTCCAGAGTAAGATCTGGTTTGAAAACGAGCTTGTCCTGACCTCCTACAATTAAAACAGAACACAAGAAACAACAGTAGCTCTCTCCTTAAGTGTTGATAGGCTGGCATGAGCGAGTACACATGTAAGCATTTAGAACATTGCCTGGCACTGTATGAGTGCTAGCTTTTATTATTACTACTTCAAAGCCTCATTTGGTCATAAACTACAACTGCAGAATGATATGACTCAGGTTTTTGGCTACAAAAGCCAGAAAGTGACATATAAGAGCATTCCCTTGTGACTGGATAGCCAACTTCGGCTCAGTGATTCAGCCATAAATTAGAAATGCATTCTGTCCTGATGACCCTGGTGAAAAGCAGAGGGCAAGACTAGACTAACTTCAAATGTGCTCTATCCACTTTTCCTTCTCAAAGTTCCAAAGGAGGGTGAAGCCTCTTATAAAATCAAGAGTGTTCCGTGGGATCAAGCTCATGGACAAGACCCCTTACCCACTCCTTCCCTGGGCTCTGAGGAGCTATCCTAGCTCCTTGGAGGTAAAAGAGCATAAGGATGTAGAAACTAGCCTCACTCCCTAACCCAGCGATGGCAGGCATGTGCCATCGTAGCAGACATCCCCGATGGAGCATTTGCTCTGCGAGTCCGGACACAGCCTGGTGGGATGAAACCCAGGAGCCGTCCATGGTAACCAATCTCATGCAAGACTTTGAAGATCAGGCTGAAGACAGGGACCCTCCTCTTGGGTCTGAATGAACAGGGAATACTGACTGGAAAGAAATGAAACAGAGCGCAGGGAACTGAGCCACACTTCCTTGAAGCTCCATACACACTGGTCAGGCTGTAAGATCTCATGTTGCTTGCAAGTAGTGCTCTCCTCTTCTGAGCCAAACAACTGCAGGTCCTTCCTATGTATGTCACGGTGCCTCGCTCCCTGTGACCATCCCCTCCCTACCCTGGCTGTGGCTGCTGAGACCAGGCTCCAGCGTCCATGAAGTAAAGACTCTGCCAACAGCACCAAGGGCAAGTGACTGTTTCCAGCCACCTGAGGAGAGTAACTCCTGGAGGCTCTGCATGTGACCAGAGTCAGCAAGGCACTGAGGCCCTAAAAACAAACGCTAAGAAAAGGAGTAAGAAGAAAGGCAAGCTAGCGGGGCCGCTGCCAGGCCACAGAGCTTCTGGGAGATGATGGTGTGGCTGTTGAGGTGGTTTCCTGTGTAGCCTGTTAATAAACCCCATCATCCGAGTTACCCTGCTGCGCCTCTCTTCTTGGCCCCTGAAAGAGCCCCGTGCAGCAGGTCTGATATAAGGCAGTCCCCTTGCTCACTTTCTCATTGCCATGATTTTTTATGATCCTAACCTTCCAGTTCCTGCTTCCACGTCCTCTATCAGCCTCCTACCACCCTCAGTTTTTGTCCCTTCTGGCCCATCTTCCTCCATCTCTAATTATGACACCCTCTTAATCCAGGTCCTTGCTCAGTTTTGTGTCACTGCCCATCTATTTCTGTTATTGTTAATCCTCACCTGAGGACATTTTTTCATCGGTTTTCAGAGAGAGTGGAAGGGAGGGAGGGGGAGAGAGAGAGAGACATCAATGTGAGAGATACATCAATTGGTGGCCTCCTGCTCCCTCTCTGACTAGGGCCAGGGATCAAGCCTATAAACCAGGTATGTGCCCTTAACCAGGAACCAAACCTGCCACCCTTCAGTGCACAGGCCAATGCTCTAACCACTGAGAACACAGGCCAGAGCTGCCCATCTATTCTTATAAATGCAAATATGGCTTAAATACGCTGTGAGGATTTTGAACAAGGAGGATAATACCGTCAGATTTGCACTTCAATAACTCATTTTCCTATCCCAGCTTGTGTAATTTCTGAGCAGAATAATTCCCTCACACAATTCAGAGTAACGTTTTGGCTTTTCCAGGACTCGGTAGAGAGAAGCATGCCAATAGGAACACAGTACAAGACTGTGATTCCATTAGGAAAGCAGGTCTGCAGGTTTTTGTAAAGAGCAAAAAGCCTCCGAAGAGCCCCAGGTTGCCCCACGGAGAGTTAATTGCATGTACACAGAGGGCCACCTCTACAGGACAGGGAGGGGCACGGGCTCTGCAGGCTGGAAGGGCTCACCCTGCCTGCATCCTGCCCACACGCTGTGCCCTGAGGCAGAAAGACAAGCGTATGAACACACTGTGGTCAGCACCACAACAGGAATATAGGCAGACACACAGGGAGCATGAGATGAACTCTGGGGCAAGCCCCAGAAACCTTTCGGGAAGAGAAGTTATCTAAGCTAGACTTTTTGTGAATACACAGGAATCCACCAGGCAGACACGAATTGAGAAAAAGGCATCCCGGAAAAGGGAACAATATGTAGGCTCAGTGCCTGACAGACCATCAGCATTTAATGTCCTAAAGAATCAGAGGTGTGCTCGAACCTTTGTGGGTTATAGACAATATCGCAGTGGGGTTGTTCTAATTAACGTGTTCGCTAAAACCAGTTCACTGCTGATTTAAACTGAAAGGCAACACATCAAAGGGGAACATACAACATATTTAAGAAATAACCACTAAATGCAACACTGAAGGACGGACTCAATCCTGTCCTTCCACTCCATACTTTTGGCCAAAGAGATGCTAGCAGATGGGGCACAAATGGAGGCCTGACTGGCTTGTATTTCTCCACTTGTGGTCTGCAGATGCCAGGAGAGAAGTGCCCAGGCCAGCCCCTTAGTCCCAAGGATGAGAGACCTTTGGAGCAGGACCACCAGCCTAAACCAACTGACCCCGAGCTCACGCCACAGACTTGCGAGCTAAATAAATAATGCCTGTTGACGTTTCCAGCTGGACAATAAAAGTGGATGTGCGCATATAGTGGAAGACTCTGCATCAGCCATATGGACACAGCTCACAAACATAACGTCGAACAACGGGAGTTCAGACACAAAGGAGTACACAGTGCATGTTTCCAAGTAGGCAGAGTTCAAAAGCAGGGGAGTCTGTGAGTGGGTTACAATCCCTAAGTAAGGGTCGTGACTGAAAGAATGGGAACGCCTAGGGTCCCACGAAGATTCCATTTCATAATTTACATGCCGCTACACAGGTATGTTCACTTTGTGAAACTTAGTTGAGCTGGGCACTTCTGATCTTTGTACTTTTCTGTATATGTATCTAGTAAAAAAATTTTATGTAGCACTTGTAAAAAAGAGAGCAAGAAAGAAAAACAAATACTCACTGAGGTGTGGAGAGACGGAAGGGCAGTCGTCCAGGTCTGCTCTTTTCACAGAGGCTTCGTCAGCCAGAGTTTCTTTCTCCCCCAAAACCACGGCCTTTTTGAAAGTAGTAATGAAATCCTTTGCTTTAGGAATCTCCTGAATAGCACTCACAAAGTAGTTGCTGGTGGCCCACCCCACCACCGTCAGGCATAAACTAAAAAGCAAGAGTAACCGGAGTTTGTAGGAAAGGAAGGAAGTCACGTGGAAGCCCATGTCTTGTTATGTGAGCAGATGGGTCACTCCGCCTCACTGTGGGCGAGAAGCTTCCAGTTCAACTTTTCCAATCCGAGTGCACGCTCGGTGACAGCTGAAGACGCAGTGCCTGCTTGTGCTCAGTAGTTCTGCTCCAACAATCTCTGGAAGGCAAGCACAAAGACGTGTTTCTGATGGAAATCCTACCCTGCGATGATTCACGTCACACGTCAGCGAGAACTGAAAACCTATCCCCCAGGGAACCTGACTGACAGTAATGGGAGTTCTCCAGCGAGGGTTTAGAGATCAGAAACTCAGAGACTTTCAAGGCAGAAGGTCCCAGCCATCTATACATCACAGGAGTTCTCTCTGGGTCATCTCTGTCACCCAGGAAGAAAGCCATGCCCAGATATTAGGAGGAGAAAGCAGAGACAGGAAATGCCTCCTCAGCTTTGAGCCGGCACAGCCTAAAATACAGCTGTAAGGGTCCTCTTCCTGGCACAGCTGTAAGAGAAGGTTAACCACCTGTGAAATACTGTTACGGGGAACAAGACAGAAGCTCTATCCTGTGAGAGTTAGAAAAACGTGTTCCTCAAAAACAGGGATGAAAAATCAAGGATTTTCACAATGAGGCACTGCATGGGCACATCCCAACAGGTGGGGGAGAGGGCAAGAAACATAAGAGAAGCCCAATGCAGGAGGTCAATCATCTACAAGAATAACAGGTAAAACTGGTTACAGTCAGGGGTTTTGATTCAGACAGAAACTATAACTCCACCACATATTGGCCCTGAAACCTGTCTTCTTATCTATAAAACTAGTGGCCCAGTGCACAAAATTTGTGCACGGGGGTGGGGGGGGGTGTCCCTCAGCTCAGCCTGCACCCTCTCCAATCTGGGACCCCTCGAAGGATGTCCGACTGCCGGTTTAGGCCCCATCCCTGTGGGATGGGGCCTAAACTGGCAGTCGGACATCCCCCTCACAATCTGGGACTGCTGGCTCCCAACTGCTCGCCTGCCTGCCTGCCTGATTGCCCCTAACCGCTTCTGCCTGCCAGCCTGATCACCCCCTAACCACTCCCCTGCCAGCCTGATTGAAGCCTAACTGCTACTCTGCTGGCCCAGTTGCCCCTAACTGCCCTCCCCTGCCGACCTGGTTGCCCTAACTGCCCTCACCTGTAGGCCTGGTCCCCCTCCAACTGCCCTCCCCTGCAGGCCATCTTGTGCCCACATGGGGGAGGCCATCTTGTGTGAGGGCATGACAGTCAATTTGCATATTACTGCTTTATCATATAGGATGGGGGTAAATATAGTACCTACCCAGAGAGGTTACTGTGGGACTGGATGACCTAATATATTCATACATCACATGTTAGCCCACTTCCTGGTGTACAGGAGGCACCCACTACCTGGTGACAATCGCTGTTGATATTGTTATATGCTTTACTTTAAGTAACTTTAGGTTAGGAATGCCCAACAGGCAGACACACTGGAGGTCGGCAGAACCACCTTTCTATGTTTTTCACTGTCATTTGATAAACTGCCATGCTGATTTCATACTTAAGTATAAATCAATCTCTGAGGCCACATAAGTGAGGGCCCAGCTGGACCATGGAGAGTGCACTAAGGTGATGAAGGTGGTGAGTAGCAATACTCCCACATCCTCTCTGCATTGCCAAAATCACACCTCTCCTCAAATTCTAAACATGTTAACAGAAGAACAAAGAAATGCTAAAACCAGGGCATAATAATCTCTATAGCCAAACATATCCTCAATTATATGAATAGAATGAATATTTTCTATACCAAGTGATAACACAGAAACGCTTATGATTAAATTTTAAGTAACAAAAATGAAACAGAGAAAACAAACTCTATGTGTGTGTATGATTACTACTGAAATTATAGAAATAAGAAAACTCTAGAAAAAAAATATAGCCAAAAGCTAGCAATAATTGTATCAGGAGTATGGGATTAGCCAAGGATATATTTTTCTCTTTTCTTTTCCAAATTTTGTATAATACACTTCTGTCTTTTTATAATGAAAACAAAGTTGCTTTTAAATGAGATGTGGGGATGTGGTAATTTACTATGAAAAAAAAAAACAAAGTCTTAGCTACTTTCAAAAGGGCCTCATACTTACTGAAGGGTAGTATTTCAAAATGTAGCTGAAGGCTAGTTTGAGGGAAGCCTAGAAAGCATTTCTCTCTAGACACAACGTAATAGATGGAGGTTAGGTTCTTGGGTCAAACCACAAAAGAGAGGTTTTGACCCAGCAAGCAATTAAACAGTATGACCTGTGTTTAGTCTTGAAGGTACCTAAAAAATAACAGTAATAACAGCTAATAAGAGTGGTTTATTTATGCATTTACTCTGTGCCATGTAATGTGGTTAAATCACTTTATCACCTTATTTAATTCTCATTTCAACCTTACGAGCTAAGAATTATTAGTCTCCTCATTTTATAGATGAAAAAATGAAGGTTTAGAGAAATTAAAGAACTTGCCCAAGACACACAAGTAGTAAGTGGTGAAGCTGGGATCTGAGCCCACGTGGTCAGCCCCAAAGTCTGGGCTTCTGCCATATCCTTCACATGGACATTTCAATCTCTCTCCTTGTGGCCCGGGTGCAGCCAACACAAACCCTGTCCATAGGCAGAGTTTTCTTTAGCAGCCTCCTATCTCTCTCCCACATCCTCCTGTCCCTTTCCTCGGGCCTGTTTGTTCAACGGGCTTCCTGAAGTTTCTTCTCTTCCCTCCAGGTAAGCCTGCAGATTCCTGGGGCCAATCAGACAACCTTGTGGACTTAATGGCAGGAAGCACAAATGCTAGGATTGCCAATAGCTTTTGATTAAAATCTCAATCTTGGAAAATTTGGACTGGAAGCATTGTTTTTCTAAGAGCTGCTTGTGGAGGGATGGTGCCCTAACAGGGACACTCACCTGCCTGAAAGGACTTCTGATCACAGAACTACAGTGCATGCACACACACACATTCTGCAGAGGGAGGGAGTGTTTTTTAGAGAGAGTTAAAAACCTACCCAAGTAGTGAGTTAGGAATAGGCATAGACTACTGCTGCTGAACTGCAGCCCAATTTGTCCAAAGATAAGAAATTCATTATAAAAGCAAGGGGCCATCCTTATGATCTATAATAATAAAAGCATAATATGCTAATTAGACCAGACGTCCTTCCGGACGACCTTCCGGACGAAGCCAGGGCTGCGAGGGAAGCCAGTGCTGGCAGCTGGGGGAAGGAAGGCCTACTCTTGCACAAATTTCATGCATCAGGCCTTCCTTTTTAAGTTAACTAATTATTAGTTACCTTAATAATTAACTAATAAGTAGCTAATTATTAGTTACTTAATAATTAGCTCTTCATTGCTAACCCTGCTTATTGAGACTATGTTGGATCCAATGAAAAGTAATCACTTCTTACTTTTTCTAGTCTTAGTGCTCTCCTCAAAACTGACTATACAGGGAGCCAGCACGAAGGAAGCTCACGTGTGAGGTCTCCGTGGTCCTGTGAGTGAACATCCAAGGTGCAAACTGTCTCTAATACAGCTGATTTTCATGAGAGATCTCCCCAGCCTGCTTATCAGCTAAGGAACTGAAGACAATCCCTTTAGGCATGTTTCCCCAGCTAGAAAACAGTAAAAAAAATAATTTACAATAGTTGCTGTAAGAATTTAATGAGCGTATATACACAGACACACCTCGTACATTCCAGGAACATGCTAAAATGTGATTCATGCTCAAATTTTACCAGAATGCTAATAAAGATAATGTTATCTCTGAAGTTACATATTGAATACAGATTATTTTTATTTTCTATTTCTCTGTAACTTCCTATTCTTCCTTCAATTAGTATATGTTATTCCTATAATTTAAAAAAAGATGATTTTTTTTAACAAAAATTCTTTTTAGGGCAGGTAACTTCTGGTTGGTGTTTGGGGAAAATGTTATCAGAACAGACTTACTCATAATAAAATTTTAAAAACTGGGAGACCCGGAACTCTCTCTGAAGAGAGTTTTCTATTTCAATCAAGGTTCTCTTGAAGGAAAGAGGAAACATGGCTGAAGAAAACAAATTCAGGTAACATGAAAGAAGTTATTTTAGGGCAAGACTTGCCACCCTTTTCCTTTCTAGAAGTTTGCCCTAGAGTTAGTTCAAAAATAATGTTTTCATAATTTTGTGTTTCCTCTTCTCAATTCAACCAGTCTTTTCTGAGCACCCGCTATTTTCAGGCATAGTGCTGGGCATACAAAGGAAAGACAAAGGGAACTGAGGTAAAGTCCTTACACCAGTGGTTCTCAGCCTTCCTAATGCCGCGACCCTTTAATACAGTTCCTCCTGTTGTGGTGACCCCCAACCCTCAAATTATTTTCGTTGCTACTTCAAAACTGTAATTTTGCTACTGTTATGAATCGTAATGTAAATATCTGATATGCAGGCTGTATTTTCATTGTTACAAATTGAACATAATTAAAGCATAGTGATTAATCACAAAAACAACATGTAATTATATATGTGTTTTCCGATGGTCTTAGGCGACCCCTGTGAAAGGGTGGTTCGACCCCCAAAGGAGTCGCAACCCACAGGGTGAGAACCACTGCCTTACACTCAGAGATTATTTCAATCCTTTCTTAGACTTTAATGTTTGTGATCTGTTTTCAAATAGGCCAGCCCCACCTCAAAAATGGGGAAATAAATTAAATAAGATGGCAAAATATGGAGAAGTACTAAAGCTAGGTGGTAAGTCTGAGAGGGTTCGTTCGTTTGCTTTTTCTCTCTACTTTTGTATATGCTTGAAACTTTCCATGACAATAAAAGAAAAAAAATCTAGTAAGGAAGACAAGCTATAACAAAAGGTAAATCGGGCCTGGCTGGCATGGCTCAGTGGTTGAGCATCAACCTCTGAACCAGGAGGTCACAGTTCGATTCCGGTCAGGGCACATGCCTGGGTTGTGGGCTCAAGCCCCAGTAGGGGGCATGCAGGAGGCAGCCAATCAATGATTCCCTCTCATTATTGATATTTCTATCTCTCTCTCCCTTTCCCTTCCTCTCTGATATTAATAAAAATATATATTTTTAAAAAGGTCAATCTGCATGGATGATAAGTATTATTCCTAGAGAAACTTTACACACACAAATAATGCACCACCATGGGGGGTGGGGAGGAGAAACAGAAGGTGTCACTCCACAAATATTTACTAAGCACTTAATCACCAGGAGGAAAAGATGTGGTTTCCATTCAGCGGCCAAAGGTGCCAAAATAGCATTCTAATGTTTCTAAATCCATCTGGTAATCCTGGAGACATCTCAGAGTGGGCATGCTGTGGCCGCAGGCACACGATCCTACTCCGGTGGCTTTCTCTGGGGCAGCACCAGTGGAGAGGTTGAAAATTGCCACTCCTTTCACTCCTGCAGAGTTCCTGAGAGCTGACTATTTTTCCCACATCGTCCTACCTTCCTTGGGCCTCTGGTATTCATGCTCCTGATTATAGCACCTTTGTGTGGGTTCTGAATCATCACTGCCCAGACCCTAATGAAGCAATGGTTCTTTGGTTGGGGGGCAAAGGTGGGCTAGAAGTAGTCATTTACACTCAAAGCCATTTAAACTCAAAGACTGAGCTCCTAGTGGCCCAAACTGGAAGCATCTGAGCAAGAAAATAATGATGGTGTGGATAAAAATCTGTAAGAAATCACAAATTCCTAACTGGGCAGGTCATGGTGGGTAGTCACACCTCAGGCCTATAACTTGTTTAGTGAAAGGTTATTAAACAATCCTTGTCCATTGTTCTTGTGCAGCTAGGTTAACACACCTTGGAAATGACAGAAGTAATTGCCTCAAAGGCGCAACCTTTGAGAGAAAACAGAATTTTAACT
Source organism: Myotis daubentonii (assembly GCF_963259705.1). Lineage (NCBI taxonomy): Eukaryota > Metazoa > Chordata > Mammalia > Chiroptera > Vespertilionidae > Myotis > Myotis daubentonii. The sequence goes on along the minus strand of NC_081842.1, from coordinate 61,713,391 downwards.
ATCCTGTAATTCAAGATAGTATATAATCTTAACTATCCTATAATCCAACCCTGCTTTGCTTTCTCCCACCTTCATGTAATCTTCCTTATGTTCTCTCCTTAATTTCAAACACATAAAAGAAACTACAAAACTGTTATTCTCCAAAGCATCTGAGGCCTTGCTTTCTAGCAACTGTCAGTTTGGCTCAAATAAATTCTTATGAAAATTCTCTATATGTTTGGATGTTTCTTATGTGGACAACAGCATTGTATTGTAACCTTCAGAATAAACTGAATATCCATGAGTTCACAATGATATAAATGATCAAATAAACTTCCAATTAATAAGGAAGCAGGAGATGAAAAAAATCACCATTAGGCAACACCACTGCACTAATTGTCCAGACAAGAACCACCATGGGTGCTCAAATTAATGGGTGAAAATTTGAGAATAAACAGTTTGCATCGTCTCAAAATATCTCCTCCAGGATAATTATTAACTACAAAAGAAAAGACAACGTTAGCTTTATAGGGGAGAAACCTAGCAAATATCACCTTAACTAAGTGATCAAAGTTAATATCACCTGTGATAAGACCTCTCAACTTCATGAATCAGTGGTAATATAACACTCTCTCTAATCGGTACTCTTCTACAAAACTTTATTCTACAAAATAATTAACTGGTACTCTTCAAAAGGGTCCAAATAATGAAAGACAGGGAAAAAACTGGAACTATCTCAAACTGGAGCAGACAAGGGGAAATAACTAAATGCAATTAGTAGTGTCCTGGATGGAATACGGAAACAGAAAGAGGAATCATTTGGAAGCTAGAGTAGGTGTGATTACCGCCTCTGCCTCGGCCATCACCTCCTCTGTTCTCTGCTGCCCCCAGAGAGTGAGGCGGGGCTCTGGAGTCACCATGGAGCCCTATTTGCCGATGGAGGACAAGACCAGGGAGCCCGCGACCCACCACTCCATGGACCCTTCCTTCCATTTCTTGGTGCCTATCCTTTGCCACTGACACCACGGTGGGTACAGGAATTGCTTTCTGTCTTTCAACAGTTACTGGAGTGCTTGTCTGGGAGAAAGCTGGATACAGTAAATGGAAAAAATCTTGGAAGCTGCTTGACAGCTGTCGTTTCTCAGACCAGTCTGAAAGAGATATGCTCATTCGTTGGATTGGTGGATCTGAAGTACAAAATAATTTCTAGATAAGTAATGAGATGTCACCTGTGATCATCTCCAAAAAGAGGCCATCGGAAGGAACTATCACAGAGAAAAACCTGTGTATTAAGTTTTGACCAGCGGTCTGAAGCAGATCAAATGGAAGTTGTGGAGCACCTTGTTTCCCAAAGGTCATTAGCAACATGGACCTACTGGCTTGTCCCTGACGCCCATGCTGCACGGGGACCCCATGACCACTTCACCAGAGCAAAGCTTAGATCGCAAAGCAGGAGACATTCTTTTCGACCTGGATCCCAGGTCTCTGCATGTGGCAGAGCTGGTCTGCAAAGAAAGGCAGCAAGTGATCTCCCAAGAGATGCTTTGGAAGAAGCTGACGGAACGAATGGTGGGCACGGACCCTCCCTGGAAGTGACTTTCAGAAAGAAGAGGGTGGGATTGGTGCCTGTTTAAAAATAGAGCCACAGCCCTGGCCAGGTGGCTCAGTTAGTTGGAGCATCATCCCGTACACCAAAAGGCTGCGGGTTCAATTCCCAGTCAGGGCATATACCTAGGTGTGGGTTTGATCCCCAGTCAGGGCGCATATGAGAAGCAACTGATGGATGCTTCTCTTTCTCTCTCTCTCTCTCTCTTCCTCTCTCTCTAAAATCAATAAACATATACTTAGCTGAGGATAAATAAATTAGTTAAAATAAAAATAGACCCCCAGGTAGCTCTCCCAATTCACTTTATAGACGACAGATTCCAACTGCTAGTGAGAACCTCACAGCTTGCAGAGGATTCAGTGTCCCCCTGAAAATAGTGAAGGTGTCTACTGTTCACACTATGATGATGAAAAAATTATCAATGGCCTATGAAATAATTCTATTAAGATCTGGGATAAAACCAGCTTGGAATGTTTGAAAGTGTTAATGGTGCACACGGGCTCTGTCCTTTGTCTCCAGGATGACACGTATCATTGTGACTAGCTCTTCAGACTCTACAGTGAGGGTCTGGGATCGTAACATGAGTGAAGTTCTGAACATGTTGATGCACCATAAGGCTGGACTGCACTGACGCTTCAGCAATGGACTGATGGTGACCTGTTCCAAGGACAGCTCCAACGCTGTGTAGGACATGGCTCTGCCAAACCGATTTCACTCTGCTCCTGGTTGCCCACTGTGCTGCTGTCAATGTAGCAGACTTTGATGATAATACACTGTATCTGCCTCTGGTGACAGACCATCAAAGTCTGGAGCAGGAGTACCTGTGAATTTGTTCGTACTCTGAATGGGCTCAAGCAAGGCATTGCCTGGCTCCAGTACAGGGACTGGTTGGTTGTTAGGGAATCATCAGATAGGTCATACCATCAAGCTATGGGATACTAAATGTGGCACCTGTTTAAAGCAACACGAAGAATTGGCCCAATGCATCCATTTGACAACAAAAGGATTGTCAGTGGGGCCTAAGATGGAAAAATTAAAGCTTGGGGCTTGCAAGTTGCTCTCGACCCTTGAGCCCCAGCAAGCACATTGTGTTTGCACACATAGGTAGAACATTCTGGGTGTGTGTTTGCACAGCTTGATGAATTGCAAATCACTAGCAACTCTCATGATGACACTACTTTGATTTGAGATTTCTTAAATGTGCCTTCCAGTACCAGGATGAGACCTGTTCTCCCTCCATAACATACACTTCATCTCCAGGTAACAGCCTGCACTTTACCCCTTTCAGGCTTCCCAGTCTTGAAGTACTGGCTAAATGTCTACCGATACCTAAGGGTGTTCTTCACAGCTGAGTTATGAAGTTGTAGATGGTTCTAGATGCTGGGTAGATGCAAAGCAGCCTAACTCTAAGTACTGGTATTTCTCACTGCCCATTCTGGCCTCCACTTTAAGGTTCCTTAGCTTCACTGACTTCAAGCAGGACAGAAGCCCTTTTCCTCCCTCTATCAGGGAAAAACAAATAAATGCTTCAAATGTAAATTGTTCATATAATAGGAACACAGTTTGTTCCCCAGAAGTAAATGGACAGTCAAGAGAAGACTTGGCTTCTCATTTATAGTGCTCTGCACTTTGGTCTGATATTAAGAAACAGCATTCTTCTTTGGTGAAATTTTGGGTGCCAGCACCTACCCAGAATGTCCAGGGCTGTCCTTTTCAAAAGTTAGCATTCCCCTTTTGAATGTCCATGTCATTCTGAATTCTGTCTTATATTAGGAACATGTTGGACAATGGGAAAAATTTCTCTGGATCAGTGGTTCTCAACCTTCCTAATGCCACGACCCTTTAATACAGTTCCTCATGTTGTGGTGACCCCCAACCATAAAATTATTTTCGTTACTACTTCATAACTGTAATTTTGCTACTGTTATGAATCATAATGTAAATATCTGATATGCAGGATGTATTTTCATTGTTACAAACTGAACATAATTAAAGCATAGTAATCACAAAAACAATATGTAATTATATATGTGTTTTCCGATGGTCTTAGACAACCCCTGTGAAAGGGTTGTTTGACCCCCAAAGGGGTCATGACCCACAGGTTGAGAACCACTTCTCTGGATTGTTTTAGTAATATTTTATTTTATTACACTTCCTTTCTGTACCATTACTTTTCATTTAAAGAACTATAAGCCCGGTTATATTATCTCCTAACAGGTAATATAGCTCTTTTATTAACTGTCTCTATACCTCAACCATCTCCTGATATTTGGTAAAATAACATCTTTATGCATGTGCTTGCCTCCTAAATTAAAATATCTGCATATAGATATAGCGTACATACCAATTTAACCTCAGGTTACTGGAGTCCAGCATCTCATGGTCCCCCAGGCCTGAGACACTAGTACAGAGTGTGTTCCCACTTAGCCATGGGCTGGGCTTAAGAACCTACACCAAGGTTCATGTGGATTACCTAGAACACTTCCTGCAGTGTTCATATGGTGTTTTAATTTTGTCATTGTCATCATGTGTGTGGTGTTTTTAATGGGAATATTGTTTTAAAATGTAATTTCTAAAGTTTAACACAATGTTTTATTTGTTGTGCAGTACATACAATAGAGTTACCTTAACATTTTGTTGTTGTTCTTTTCCTCATAAGTACTCCTGAGTACTAGCAGTCACTTCCCATAGTAAGCATCTGGCTTCACTGCCAAAAACCACTGTTCTGTGAGTTTGTTACCCTGGGGAGGGAAGAACGAGGAGGCTCTACTAACGGGGTTTCCTGGCTCTAGAATTCATGCTTTCCGACTTTGTCAGGATGTTAACTGGCCTGCTTGTATGCTGGAGCCCATATAGTAGGTCGGGCTGGTCCAGAGGCCCATCTCGAGTGAAGGGTACGCCTACGTGGTGCAGAGACTCAAGCTCATGAATCCCAACCCTGTCATTTCTGGTGTCACCTGCTGATGTGGCCCTGGCAGGTTCCAAAGCTCTCAAGTGCTCAGCAGCCCGAATGTCTGAATGGCATCATCATGCTGACCACGCATGGAAAGGACTGTGGCATTGTGTTGGCACTCCTTTTCCCCTCTTCAATATTAGGTTTTGATATGCCCCCTGCCATTGTTTCCAAAGATCAAGGAATGTAATAACATTTTAAAGGACCAATAAGAACTTCCTATTAATTAAACCTCTTCCCAAGGACTACTAAAGGGAAGGACCCTGGTCTCTGTTTTGTCCTTTGAGCTGAGAACGGTGTTGAGAATCAATGAGTGTGTATGTGATTTGTTTATTGGGTTGGCTTTGCTTTTTCCTTTTTCTATTTCTTTTTTTTTAATATATTTTTTATTGATTAAGATATTACATATGTGTCCTTATTCCCACGTTACCCCCTACCCCCCCCCCGTCATGCCCTCACCCTCCCCCCCCCCCCCCCCGTTGTCCGTGTCCATTGGTTAGGCCTATATGCTTGCATATAAGTCCTTTGGTTGATCTTTCCCCCTTACCTCCACCCTCCCCTACCTTCCCTCCAAGGCCCAACAGTCCAATCAATGCCTCTCCGTCTCTGGATCAGTCCTTGTTCATCAGTTTATGTTGTTCATTATATTCCACAAATGAGTGAGATCATGTGGTATTTATCCTTCTCTGACTGGCTTATTTCACTTAGCATAATGCTCTCCAGTTCCATCCATGCTGTGGCAAATGGTAAGAGTTCCTTTTTCTTCTTCCTCTTCTTAAAGAATACCTTTCAGCATTTCATATAATGCTGGTTTGGTGGTGATGAACTCCTTTAGCTTTTTCTTATCTGTGAAGCTCTTTATCTGACCTTCGATTCTGAATGATAGCTTTGCTGGATAAAGTAATCTTGGTTGTAGGTTCTTGCTATTCATCACTTTGAATATTTCTTGCCACTCTCTTCTGGCCTGCATGGTTTCTGTTGAGAAATCAGCTGACAGTCATATGTGTACTCCCTTGTAGGTAACTGACTTTTTTTCACTTGCTGCTTTTAAGATTCTCTCTTTGTCTTTTGCTCTTGGCAATTATGATGTGTCTTGGTGTGGTCCTCTTTGGATTCCTTTTGCTTGGGGTTCTCTGTGCTTCCTGGACTTGTAAGTCTATTTCTTTGACCAGGTAGGGGAAGTTTTCTGTCATTATTTCTTCAAATAGGTTTTCAATATCTTGCCCTCTCTCTTCTTCTGGCACCCCTATAATTCTGATGTTGGTATGCTTGAAGTTGTCCCAGAGGCTCCTTACACTATCTTCATATTTTTGGATTCTTTTTTCTTTTTGCTTCTTCGGTTGGATATTTTTTGTTTCTTCGTATTTCAAATCTTTGACTTGATTCTTGGGATCCTCTTGTCTGCTGTTGGATCTCTGTATATTATTCTTTTTTTTAAATATATTTTATTGATTTTTCACAGAGAGAAAGGGAGAGAGATAGAGAACTAGAAACATCGATGAGAGAGAAACATTGATCAGCTGCCTCCTGCACACCTCCCACTGGAGATGTGCCCGCAACCCAGGTACATGCCCTTGACCGGAATCGAACCTGGGACCCTTCAGTCCGCAGGCTGACGCTCTATCCACTGAGCCAAACCGGTTTCGGCTGTATATTATTCTTTATTTCAGTCAGTGTATGCTTAATTTCTAGTTGGTCTTTTTTCATATCCTCCAGGGTCTCACTAAATTGATCGGCGGTTTCCATAAAATTCTTGAAAAACTTTATAAACGTGGTTTTGAACTCTATATCCAGTTGTTTGCTTTCCTCCATTTCTGTCATTTGTGACCTGTTTCTTTGTCTCCGCATTTTTTATGCTTCCGTGTTGGTAGAGTGGTTTTGTGTGCTAGGTGTCCTATAGGGCCAGTGGCTCAGCCTCCCCAGTTACCTGAGGTGGACACTCTTGGTGCACCCCCTTGTGGGCTTTGTGCACACTCTTGTTGTAGTTAAGCCTTGACTGTTGTTGGTATCAGTGGGAGGAATTGACCTCCAGGCCAATTGGCTGTGAGAATCAGGTGTGTCTATGATGGGGGAACTTCTGTGCTGGAGACACCCTTCTGGGGCAAGACTTGCTTCAGTGGGGCTTTGGTGCTCACTGAGTCTGCCCCCTGAGTGTGTCCCTTATGGATCTGAGGAGTTGTAATCTGGATGGTCCCACTCTGACCACTGGGTACACTGGCTCTTGGATCTAAGGAGGTGCTAATTTAGTCTCTGCCTAAGGTTACCCGGCAGGAGCTACGAAAAGATCTGCAGATTCCCCTTCCTTTTTTTGAGTTTGGAGGTGCCCACATGGGGCCCAGCAGTGAAGCAACGCAAGCTGCTGTGGGGCCTTGGGCCTTCTCTTGGAAGTTCTGGGTCTGTCTGGCCCAGCTGTAATTTGTTAGGTAATTTTCAGGTTGCAAAGGGCCAGGGCATTCATATGCAAAAGCCTCTGCCGCAGCCTGGGTGGGGCGGGGTCTCAAGGAATCAACAGGGCGGAGCAAGCAGCTATGGCAGATTCTCAGCCCTGCCCTAAGGGGCCGCGCATCTCAGTGTCCCAGTAATTGCTGCAAGCACCTCTGAGGGAAAGCTGCCCTCAATTTCTGAGTTCTGCCCGCTGCCAGACAGTCCAGTTTCTCCCTGTATGAGTCCTGGGTCCCCAGAGACTTCCCGGAACCGGAGTTCAGAGCAGTCGGGAACCTGTGACTCCCTCCCGATTCAAAAAGACAGCCTCGTCCTCAGGTGCCAGCCCCTTTCCGTGCGCGCTCGAGCCTCCGTACCTTTGCACTTTACTTCCGCAGCTCCTGACTCTGAGTGTGCTGTTCTCTTTCCTTCTAGTTGTAGAATTTCCACTCAGCCAGCCTTCCTGTAGTTCTGGATGATGTCCGTTTTGTCTTTTTGTTGTATTTGTGAAGTTGTGGTAGGAGGCAGCAAGTTCGGTGTTTACCTATGCCACCATCTTGGTTTCTCCTCTTCCTTTTTTTTCTTAAATACATTCCCTCCCACGTGTTACTACATTAATTCCTATTTTTAAGAAGTTGAGTCTAAAAGTGTAAAAAATAAGCCTCCACTCATAAGGTAGATGTTGTAAGCTTGATAGTGGTTGTGAAAGTGATTTCTCTTTCACCATTCTCACAGTGTTACTAGCAAACTGGTTAGGTGAGTCCAGGGGAGGGAGGAAAAGGGAGAGAAGAAAGTAATTCTTCTGAACAAATGGACTTTCTGTTGTTGTTTAATATAAAGTTCTTTTCCTTGGAAAATCAAGGCATTTGAATATGCACACAAACTTTGGATAGTGCCTAATTATAGCAGAGGACTTTGGCACCCAAGGAATTCTGAATTTCTGGGATTATAGTAATTTGCAACCGTAAATCACTGCTAGATTTGTGTTTTAAAGTACTGGGATAGTTTAATTCTAACTTGTAATTAATTATGCTTGACAATTTGAAATAAGTTTGTATCTGAACAGCTATTAAAACTGTTAAATTGTACAGGCACATCATGACAGCTTTGGACTATAAAATGTGCTTAATAAAAAACAAAAAGTTAACCTCCATCCAAAAAATTGCTCAGTGATGTCAATAAATGAAGTATGAGTATTATGCAGTACCTCTAATCTGACTTCATGCAATTGTTACTTTAGCTACTAATTCAAAACTAATACTCTTAATAAAGTGTCGCAATACTCTGAAAAAAATATATCATCAGCAGGAAAACTGATGAAATTCAAATAAAGTCTGTAGTTAATTGAATTGCTAACTGAACTGGTTATGTAAGGGGCTATATTAGGGGATGTTGAATGAATTCTCTGTCCCATTTTTGCAACTTCTCTCTACATCTAACATTAATTAAAAGTTAATATAAAAAGTTGGAGACTGAGTATAAACAAAAATATGGCAGTAAAATTAATTTAATTCTCAAAGAGAATCACTGATTTACGTATTCCTATGACCTGACACATCGCTGGTGCTGAATTTGGTAAATAATAAATTACTTTGTAGGATATGATAATTAAAATACATAAGTACACTACTAAAACAGATGGAACACACACAAAACAAAAAGAAAAAATATTGTTTAAGGAAAGGAAAACATTAGCTGGGTGTAACATTACATTTTGGGAAGATTTTAGAAAATGAAAAAGTTCACCCCAATGCCACTCCCTTCAGTTTACGAACAGCAGTCCTCTCCTAAGGGTAGAGGGCCCTATCTCTAATAAATGGCACTGTCTTTTGGTCATGCCCACCACCTTCTGCTCCTCAGTCACTAAGTACTCCAAAGCAGTCCTCCTCTTCCCCGACTCTAAGAGGAGTTACTACTTCAACTGCCCCTTCCTCCCTGAATCCCAGAGCACAATGGAGCAGGGTTCCCGCATCTGGGCAAGAGATGCCGGATGACCCTGTTTCACCCATTTTACAGCAAGAGTTGTCATAAAACAGTCAGGAAACATGAAGTAAATTTAACAAGCAAAGCACTGCAATTAGTTTATATAGTATATGTTATGCAACATAACAGAATTCATAAACTTTCTGATGGGAGATTTAATGGAGGTCCAATGTGTGCTTATGAGTCATTCTCAGCTACCCCACAGAGCCCTACAGAGGGGTCAGAGTTCCCTTTCTACCGTCAGTAGGGACACGTGGATGAGGAGTTCTGAGAAGACCTGAGGTAATGGAAAGAAACGGCTCTGAAGTCATGAAGAACTGAGCTCAAATCTTGTTAACAGATATAATAAAAGGCTCTGGGCAAGTGAGCGACGTGTCTGAGTCCGTTTTGCCACTTATTTAAAAAGCATTTTTCAAAATGTGTTTCCCAAGAGTGCTTATATCTAATACAGAAGGGAATCTGTTTACATTGCAGATTCCTGGGCCCTACTTTCAGAGAAGCTGGGCCTGGCACTCAGGAAAATAAATTTTTAACAAGCTCCTCAGGTGACTCTTACTAGTATACCCATTAAAGTTTGAGAAACACTGAAATAAGAGAATGGGCCTGAAATGCAATAGATCCTTCAGAAATGTCAACTTTTCCTGGTGAGGAAAAGCAGTACGGATATGTGAAAATTAGATTTTAAAAATGCATTTGAATAGTTTTTTACTCCATCAACCATATACTTTCATTAAAATGGTGTTTAAAAAAAAAACTTAACTACGTGGGAAAGTGCTCATAATGGCTAAGTTAAAAAAATAATACAAGAAATGTACATAAATATAATCCCAATGGTGGTGTGTGTGGTATGCATGTCTTTTATATATAAAATGCCAGGAAGAATCACTGATGGTTGTTTCTTCATTACAGAATTAAAGAAATTTTATTTCTTCTGTATCTTCTAATTTTTTCTAAAATAGGGTTTTATGATCATAAGCAGTGTTTTTTGCAGACAAAATGACTACATAATTTCCCTTTAAAATACATTAAAATTTTGAGATGACACAATAGAAAGGGATTATAACTTTCAGTCACTTAAGTTTGCCAGCAATTCATTCAAATAACCTTCAAGGAAATCTGTTCTAAAGAGACCCCAACAACCCAAATCTCAAATAAAAACCTCACAAGCTATCAATAATCTTCAATGCCAGAGAATCCTGTGGTCGGTGTTTGAAATTACTATTCCTAAACTCCACCCCCAGAAAGTTTCATTTCAAAGGCTTGAAGTGAGGCCAGGGAATCCATACTTTCAACAGGAACCCAGGTTGATTTGAGAAACCATTGTGCATTGATGGCTTAAAGAGAGAGAGAGAGAGAGAGAGAGAGAGAAGAAAACCACCACTGATTTGCTTTGGATGTTCCCACTTTTGAGTACAAAAATCTTCAAAGAGATGGTTAGTTCCTAAATCATTTACATGCATCTCTGGAAAAAGCATACATTAAATAACACTCAACTTAAAGTAGATACTAAATACTTATTCTATCAAGTGGCATATAAAATAACAGAGCTGCCCTGGCCGGTTTGGCTCACTGGATAGAGCGTCAGCCTGGGGACTGAAGAGTCCCGGGTTCGATTCCGGTCAAGGGCATGTACCTTGGTTGCAGGCACATTCCCAGTGGGGGATGTGCAGGAGGCAGCTGATCGATGCTTCTCTCTCATCGATGTTTCTGACTCTCTATCCCTTTCCCTTCCTCTCTGTAAAAAAATCAATAAAATATATTTTTAAAAATAAATAAATAAATAACAGAGCTGGTTTTATTCCCGCCCCCAAGATTGTGGTCCGACAGTGTACTTCTCTTTAACAGATGTTTCTGATCCGATCAAAGCATGAATCATGAAAGTGTTTGCAATTTCGTGAGGCTTAAAGACCAACTCTGCTCTAGAGTTGAAAATTTTCAAAAAGATAAATAATGATCCAATACAGCATTATCTCCTCCCCTAAGAGACACATTCCAGCACTCCTGCCCAGGCCAGGTGCCTAAAACAGCCTTCTGTCCCTCTTATTAAACCCAGTCTCTTAATCTGGACCCTGAATCCTATTCATCCCTGATCAAGATTCCTTAACTTTCTTGCATTTTAATATATTATTTTCTTTAAAAATGTAGAAATTTTGCAATTCAACAACAGCCCGGCCACCATGGCTCAGTGGTTGAGTGTGGACCTATGAGCCAGGAGGTCACGGTTGGATTCCCAGTCAGGGCACATGCCCGGGCCCTGGCTCAATGCCCAGTGTGGGGCGTGCAGGAGGCAGCCAATCATTGATTCTCTCTCATCACTGATGTTTCTCTCTCTCTCTCTACCACTTCCTTCCTCTCTGAAATCAATAAAAATATTTTTTTTTTAATTCAACAAGAAAAAACTCTCCTCAACCCTCAAATTACAATCTTTTTCCTCCTCCTTTTCATCATCAAAGGGCTGGAGAGGTCTCGGGGTGCCCTGGCTGCCTCCGCAGCCTCATCCCTCACCCACTCTTGAACCCTTCAACCGGACACACGCCCACAGGTGGATACCTGCTGTCCTAAGGCTACCACCCCAAAGGCCTTTTCTCAGTCCAAATCCTCCTGAACTCTTTTTTTTTTTTTTCAAACCTAGGTTTAGCCCTAATGGAAAAGATCATCAACAGACACTGGACGGACACAGAGCCTTGACTAAGGGCAGGTGTCTCAGAAGTACTCATTTTTTAAATGTCATTTCCCCAATTACACTTAACATTCAATATTATATTAGTTTCAGGGGCACATCGTAGTGTTTAGACATTTATACCCACCTGGCACCATACATAGTTATTGCATTATCGACTGCATTTGTGCATTACATCCTGGGACTATTTTGTAACTCCGATTTGTATGAAGTACTTTAAAATCAGCTAGCTCTCACCACTGCGCGCCCCGCAGGCCCCAGGCTGCGATCAACAGTCCACTTCTAGGTAAAAACCCGAGGGAGGAGGGCTCCAGTGAACAAGGGGCTTTTTTCACGTTGATGTGCCCGCAGGGAGAGAGGAGCCTGGAGGGGGGTGGAGGGGCACGACCCCCAGAACCCTGAACCCGGGCCTGGGAGGATGTGGGAGGAACCCTGGAATCTCTTCCAACCTGGCAGCATCTCGCCTGGCTCCCCGCCGGCGGCAGGGCAATCGCCGCGGTGGCGCCCGCCCCGGAGCCGGTGCTTCCCGGCCAGTTCGGCCTCCGCAGCTCCCGCCCCGCCCGGCCGCTCGGGCTGCAGCAGGACCACCCCGCCGAGCCCGGGCCGCGCCAGCCCACGCGCGCCCAGCCCCGGCCCGAACCCCGCCTGCCGCCGGAGATGCCCAGGCGGCGCCCCCACTGCCCTCCGCACGGAATCGCGCCTCCCGGGCGCCCGTGGAGCGCAGGCCGGGGGTACTCACCCGGACGCGGCGGCTGAAGGCACCGCTGGGAGGAAGGAGAGGCAGCGAGAGGCGTGGGGAGGCTCCGGAGCGCCGGCTCCGCCCCCGAGGGCAGCTGGTTTCTCCGGCGCCAGCCTGGAGCCCCGCCCCGGGTCAGACCGAGCCCACCCGGGCGCTGGAAGGAGCTCCCAGAGTGGAAGGAGCGGAGGATGGCACGTCCTTTAAGAGAACTTGGAGCCTGGAGCCCATACTGCGAGGTGCTGGCGCTTCCTCCATTCCCTCCCCCATCAAAGCTCACAAAGCGTCCTAGCCGGCTTGGCTTAGCGGATAGAGCATCAGTCTGCGGACTGAAGGGTCCCAGGTTCGATTCTGGTCAAGGGGCATGTACCTTGGTTGCTGGGCACATCCCCAGTAGGGGGTGTGCAGGAGGCTGCTGATTGATGTTTCTCTCTCATCGATGTTAAATTAAAAAGGAAAAAATAACTTAAAAAAAAAACTCACCAAGCATCTTGGGAAGAAGAGCCAAACCGAGCCAGGCCGAGCCCCCCGCGTGGAGCCAGACCGTGAAGAGCACTGAAGAGTGTCAAATGCCCCTGCACTAGGCGCCAACCATAGAAACTCGCTCTGGAGGAAGCTTAGTCCCAGAGGATCCAAGCAAATACAAGTTCACATTAAAAAAAAAATCAGCAAGCACAAAGGCCCCACATAAGTGTCAGTCAGCAGAACTAATACCGAACAGATTTAGAATTGTCTAACAAAGAACACATGAGAGTTTAGTTTTGTTTTTTGAAAAATTCAAAAGTTACAATGGCGATAGAGTACCGTTGCATTGGAGAAACCTGACAGATACGTACTCCGCATTAATGTAACCAGTAGTACAGTTTGACCATCACACATGATGTGATGCTCTGAGGACATGACATCACCTTTATTATATTTCTGCCAAAAGTACATAGTTTTAATTTAATCATAGGTAACAGACAAGCCCAAATCAAATGTCAATATCATGAAAGACAAGGAACGGTGAGGAACTGTTTTGGATTAAAGGACACTAAGGAGTTTTGACATCTAAATTCCTGCACTGGAAAAAATTGCTACAAAGTATTGAGACAACTGGCAATGAAATGTACAGTGTGGTAGATTAAAATAGCCTCCGGTTCTTTGGCATTCCTCTCATTGAGAAATGGGGATATATTTCCCTTCTGTTTATTTTTTTATTTCCCTTCTGTTTAAATCTGAGCTGGCCTGTGACAGCTTTGATGGGTGAAGCAGAATGGAAGTGAAGCTATGCCAGTACTAAACTGAAACTCTAAAAAGCTGCTTCTGCTTCCTCTTTCACTATATTTTGTCAAAGCAGCCACAGGGCATCCTGGATTTATAGGGGAAATATATACCCATTTCTCAGTGAAAGAAATGCCAAAGAATTTAAGGCTATTTTCAATCTACCACACTGCACATACTCATTTCCAGTTGTCTCAATCATATACTTTATAGCAACTTTTTCCAATGTACCAGTAAGACCACACATAGAGGAATAAAGGGGTCTCTTTAATCTCCGTTATGAGCTGAATTGTATCTCCCACCTTTCCCCTGATTCATATGTTGAGATCCTAATTCCCAGTACTTCACAAGAACACTTTATTTGAAAATTGGGCCTTTAAAGAGGCAATTAAATTAAAAGAGTGAGCCCTAATCTAATATGACTAGTGTCTTAATAAAGAAGAGATTAGGACACAGACAACACGGATAGAGGATGACTATGTGAGGACATAAGGAGAAGGTGGCCACTTGCAAGCCAGAGAGAGCAGCCCCATAAGAAATCAAATCTGCTGACAACTTTGCCTTGGACTTCTAGCCTCCAGAATCATGAAGGGGGAAAAAATCTCTGTTGTTTAAGCCACCCAGTCTGTGATATTTTGTTATATCAGTTTTAGTGTCTTTTTAATCTGAAATAAGTTATCTTTCATGATGATGACATTGTTGAAGTGTACAGGCCAGTTGCTTTATAGAATATTCCTTACTTTGGGCTTGTTTGATTGGTTCCTTATGATTAAATTCCAATTATGCACTGTGGACAGAAATATGAAAAAGATATCACCATAAGTCCTCATGGTGTTATCTCATGTGCGATGTCAATTTGTATTATTGGTGATCTCAAAAATCACTTGTTCTTGGAACCCTGAGCCATCATGTAAGAAGCCCAGGCACACTGAGGCTGCCATGCTGTGAGGAAGCCCACACTAGCCATGTAGGAAAGCCAAGAGGTGCCCAGCCAGCTCCCAACTGTCCCAGTCCCCACCCACTCAGAATCACCCCCAATTGAGGCTTTGGATATCATAGAAGAGATATCATGAGTTCTTCCCACTGTGCCATACATGAATTATTGACTCACAGAATCATGAGGCATTGTTTTCTAAGTCTCTAAGTTTGAGGTCATTTGCTATATAGCAATAGAGAATCAAAGCTGATCATATATTATATGATAACTAGCCCGGTGCACGAAATTCCTGTACTGGGGGGAGGGGGGCAGAGGGGGGGCAGTGAGTGTCCCTCAGCCCGGCCTGCGCCCTCTCGCAATCCAGGATCCCTCAGGGATGTAGCAGTGCACCAAGCAGCACGTGGCCAGGGAGGAGCCAGAACCGGGCGGGGCGCCACACCGCTCATGCTCAACCCGGCCCACTGTGCCTGCTGCCGCCATTCGGTGATGCTGCCGTGGAGTCGGGAAAGGCTCCTGCTGCAGCAGCTGCGCTCGCCAGCCTGAGCCTGGCTTCTGCCTGAGCGGTGCTCCCCCTGTGGGAGCGCACTGACCACCAGGGGGCAGCTCCTGCCTTGAGCGTCTGCCCCCTGGTGGTCAGTGCACATCATAACGACTGGCCAACCGGTCATTCCCGTCGTTCCATTGTAAAGATCGCTGAGGATTTTAGATAGATAGATAGATAGATAGATAGATAGATAGATAGATAGATAGATAGATAGATAGATGATAGATAGATGTGTGTGTGTATATATATATATATATATATACACACACACTAGGGAGTTCTTCCCACTGTGCCATACCTGAATTATTGACCCAAAGAATCATGAGACATTGTTTTCTAAGTCTCTAAGTTTGGGGTCATTTGCTATATAGCAATAGAGAATCAAAGCTGATCATATATTATATGATATATAATATATGAATTCATGCACCTTGAAAGGAACTGTGGGCCATGAGGCTGCAGTAGGCACAGGGACGTGTCTCAGACCATCCTCTGTGCCCCTGCCTGGCCCCTCCTGCCATGGCCCCCGGTCCCCTGTCTGTTGGTAGCCCCACTCCCGCCCGCCACCAGTCCCACCCACTGATGGCGCCAGCCCCGCTCACACCCACTGACAGCTTGGAGTGATTGGGGCCAGTGCCAGTAGCGGTGCGAGTGGGCATGGTTTCAGCCTCAATCCCCGGTGTGTGGATCCCCAGTGTAGGGCATGCAGGAGGCAGCAGATCAGTGATTCTCTCTCATCATTGCTGTTTCTATCTCTCTCTCCCACTCCCTTCATCTCTGAAATCAAAAAAAAAATTTTTTTAAAGCCACAGGGAGATAAACATACCCAGTTAGCATGGCTGAAATTTAAAAGGCTGACCATACCAAGTATTGGCAAGGATATGAAGCAAATGGAACTCTCATACATTTCTGTGAGAATGTAAAATGGTACAACACTTTTGGAAAGTCTGAAAATTTCTTTTTTTTCTTCTTTAAATTTCTCTTTATTGTTGAAAGTATGACAGATGTTCCCTTTTTTCCCCCATTGATCCCCTCCATCCCAAACCCAACCCCAACTCCAGGCCTTTACCACACTATTGTCTGTGTCCATGGGTTATGCATGTAAGTTCTTTGACTCATCTCTTCCCACCCCAACCCTACCCCTCTTCCCTCTGAGATTCAGCCATGCTCCCAAGTCACTGGATCTACGTATTTTGACAACTTCTTAAAAAGTTAAACATACACCTACTATATGATCAAGCCATTTTACTCCTTGATATTCACCCAAGAGAAAAGACTTGTACATGAATGTTTTTAATACCTTTATTTGTAATTACCAAAAACTGGAAACAGCCCAAATAACCATCAACAGGTTAATTGATAAACCAATTGTGGTATAGCCATATTATGGAATTCTAATTAGCAATAAAAAGAAATGAACTATTGATTATTGCAACCACATGGATGAATCTCAAAATTATGCTGAGTGGGGAAAAAAAGAACATACTGTATGATTCCACTTACATAAAGCTCTTGAAAATGCAAACTAATCTATAGTGAGAGAAAACAGATCAAACAGAAAACATAACGTTTGCCTGGGGTTTGAGGCCTGGGCAATACAGGAAGGAGTAATAACAAAGAGGATTGGGGAATATTTGTTGTTGTTTTATTAATTCGCACCCAAGGATTTTTTTTTCATTGATTTTTAGAGAGAGTGGAAGGGAAGGAGAGAGGGTAGGGAGAGAGAGAGAGAGAGAGAGAGAGAGAGAGAGATCAAAGACACACCAATTGGTTACCTCACACTCTTGCCCTATCTGGGGCTGGGGATTTAACCTGCAACCCAGATACGTGCACTTGACCAGGAATTGAACCCACGACCCTTTGGTACATGGACTAATGCTCTAACCACTGAGCACACTGGCCAGGGTGGAATGGGGAAAATTTGGGGGGTGATGGATATGTGGTAATGATTTTGATTGTGGTAATGATTTCACATGTGTATACATATGCCAAAGTTTAAAAACTTTGCATAGCACTGTGGAAAAACATGGATAAATGTTATTATAATCTGGATAAATTGAAAACGTTTAAAAATTGCATGGCAAAAGCATTTAAAAAGTCAAAAGGCAAATAAATCTGGAGAAACTATGACTCATATTACAGAAAAAGGATTAAATCCCTTGTGTAAAAATCTTCTTTTTTGTTTTTAAATTTCTTTATTGATTAAGGTATTACATGTGTGTCCTTATCCCCCCATTACCCCCTCCGTGACTCTCCTACTCATGTCTTTGTCCCCCTGTTGTCTGTGTCCATTGGTTAGGCTTATGTGCAAAAAATCTTCTATAAGTGAGTAAGAAAGCTTAATAAAGATTTCAAAGTTTAAGCATAGTATTTAAATTTAAAATGATAACAAAAGAAAAATGGGAAATAATATAAGTAACCAAGCACATGAAGAGGAAAAGAAATGAAGAGAGGCTTAGTGAACCATATCTCACATCATTCAGAGCCTGGAGTTAACAGACACTGAAAAAAAAACAGTCAGGCACCACATAATATTTAGTTCAATGGCACTGCATATGCAATGGTGGATGTATGAGGTTATATGGAGCTGAACAGTTCCAGCAGTGTAGGGATGTCAGAGCACAACACATTACTCATGCCTGTGGTGATGCTGATGTAAACAAACCTACTGCATTGCCAGTCATATAGCCCAGCCCTGGACGGCATGGCTCCGTTGGTTGGAGCATTGTCCCATCCACCAAAAGTTTATGGGTTCAATTCCCAGTCAGGATACATATGTAGGTTGCAGGTTCGATACCTGATCAGGGCACTTATGAGAAGTGAACCATCTATGTTTCTCTCCTCTCTCTCTACCTCCCAACCCCTCCCTCCCTTTCTCTTCCCTTTCCCTCCCTCTGAAATCAATGAGCATATCCTCTGGTGAAGATTTTAAAAAAAAATACAGCACATAAAATTACGTACAATGCATAATACTTGATAATGATAATAAACAACTATCCTACTTCTTTATGTATTTACTCTACTATATTATTTATTGACTAGAGGCCCGATGCACAAAATTCATGCTCAAGTATGGTCCCTAGGGCTGGTCTGCGATCAGGGTCATCTCCCCCGTCTGTCCACAGCAGGCCCTGCCCACCCCCCGCCACCACCCACCCCCAGTTCCCCGTTCGCCATCAGGGGATCAGTGCCTGATGGCCAGAGGAAGGGACCGAGAGGTCGGCTGTTCCCACCCACTCGCTGGCCCTGCACCCACTGTGAGTTGCCCTCTGTGTGGGGGGCGACTGACAGGGCGAGGGCCTTAACTTGGTGCCACCCACGTCCCCCGGCCTGGGTGAAGGGTGGTGGTGGTTCTGGTTCCTGGTCGTTTTGGTTGTTCCACCATTTCGGTCACTGGACTTTTATTTTATAGGACTAGAAGCCCAGTGCACAAAAATTTGTGCACTGGTGGCGGGGGGTTGGGGGGGGCGTCCTCAGCCAAACCTGTGCCCTCTCACATTCTGGGACCCCTCGGGAGATAACCACCTGCTGGCTTAGGCCCACTCCCCTGGTGGCAGATGGCATGCCCAATCCCACGGTGCCTGCCCCATCTCCCCTGGTCGCAGATGGCAGGCCCGGATCCCACGCTGGGGCGGGCAGTGGCTCGGGATCGCGCTGCCCCCCACCCTCCCGCCCCGGGCCACACACGGCAGGCCCGGATCCCGCGCTGGGGTTGGCCTGCCGCAGTGGGGCGGTGCAGCGGGATCTGCCTGAAGTATGCAAATTTAACAGCCATCTTTGTTGGGTTAATTTGCATACTCTTCTGATTGGCTGATTAGTGTAGCAAAGGTATGGTCAATTAGCATATTTGTCTTTTATTAGTGTAGATAATTTGAGTGTGCTCTTTCTACTTATAAAAATGTTTGCTGTAAAATAGTATGCCGTGTTACTCCAACAGGAGCCTCATACATCTCTTGTTTACCATATCTCGATTGCAACATTTTCTCTTGAGCTTGATTAATCTTGTGTTGTTTTAGAAATTTAATGTAGCCTAAGTGTACTATGTTTATAAAGTCTACAGTAGTATACAGTAATAGTCTAGGCCTTCACATTCACTCTTCACTTACTCCTGACTCACCCAGAGTAACTTCCAATCCTGCAAGCACCATTAACCATGGTACCTATACAGGTACCTGCACAGGTGTACCATATTTTATCTTTTATACCATATTTTTCTGTATCTTTTCTGTGTTTAGATATGTTTAGATACATAAATACTTACCACTGTGTTACAATTTCCTACAGTATTCAGTACAGCAACATGCTGTACAGGCTTGTAGCTGAGGAGCAATAGGCTATACCCGTGGTTAGCAAAGTCATTAGTCAACAGAGCCAAATATCAACAGTACAATGATTGAAATTTCTTTTGAGAGCCAAATTTTTTAAACTTAAACTATATAGGTAGGTACATTGTTATTAACTTAATTAGGGTACTCCTAAGGCTTAAGAAGAGCCACACTTAAGGGGCCAAAGAGCCGCATGTGGCTTGCGAGCCACAGTTTGCTGACCACAGGGCTATACCATAGGACCCAGGTGTGCAGTACTATGTAGGTCAGTGTAAGTGCACTCTACGATGTTTGCATAAAGATGAAATTAGCTAACTTTCTCAGAACATGTCCTGTTGTTAATTGATGCATGAATTTAGATAAATCAAAAACTAGTGGCATAATCATCTTACCTAATAATAGACAAACATGTAAATTAACCATCCCTCCACTACACTCAACAGCCAATCAGGAGAGTATGCAAATTAATCCAACAAAGATGGCGGTTAATTTGCATACATAGGGGTGAAGCAGTGGAGCAAAGACTGAAGGCTCCGGCTGGAGCGAAGGTCTGGGTTCCAGGTGCCGGAGGAAAACTGGTGCCAGCAGCCAGGGGGTGGAAAGGCCTATTGCACGAATCTCTTCGTGCAACGGGCCTCTAGTCTATAATAATAAAAGTGTAATATGCTAATTAGACCAGAGAGCCGAACAACTTTCTGGATGTCATTTTGGATGAAGCCACAGTGGCAGGGACAGAGGCAGAGGCATTTAGGGGTGATTAGGCAGGCAGGTGAGCAGTTTGGGGCAATCAGGCAGACAGGCAGAGTGGTTAGGGGCAATCAGGCAGGCCAGTGGTTAGGAGCCAGCGGTTCCAGATTGCGAGAGGGTGCAGGCCGGGCTGAGGGACCCTCCCCGCCACCACATCCCATGCACAAATTTCGTGCACCGGGCCTCTAGTAGAGTTTATAATTATAGTACTAACTACAAAAAGAATTAAAAACAAACTCATGAAGGTAATTACCTTTGGGTAGTAAGACATGAGGATGAGGGAGAAGTTTAAAAAATAAAGCAGGAATCTTCTTCCTTTTTCCATTTGATACCATTCTATACCTTTTTTGTGTGCTTGCTTGTTTTGTTTTTGTTAATCCTCAATCTAGGATATTTTTTTCATTGATTTTTTTGAGAGAGAGTGGAAGGGAGGGAGAGAAGGGGATAGAGACAGAGAGAGAGAGAGAGAGAGAGAGAGAGAGAGAGAGAGAGATGTTAGAGAGACACATCGATTGGTTGCCTTTGAATGCACCCTGACTGGGGCCAGGGATGGAACCTGCAACCCAGGTACATGCCCTAGGCCAGAAACTAAACCTGCGACCACTCAGTGTGCGGGCTAACATTCTAACCACTTAGCAACACCAGCCAGGGACCATTCTATACCTTTTGAATTTTTTAACCAAGTGCACGTATTACTTTTGTAATAGGTATTCGTTATACAACTATCTTTTTAGTTTTGTTAAATTTTAGGTTTAAGGCATATGAGAAAAATATAATGTATCTATTTTTAAAGTTTTATGGCCTACACATTTATGTTTTCCAGAAAAAGCTAAGCCCCTTCCAGAGCTGGCCTCTGCACAGTCATATTTTCCAAGGAAACACTAACCCACATCCAAAAATAACAGAGAGGCAATTTAAATCTTTACTGCGGTGTCATGAAAACATCAAAGGGGGATTTCACTCATAATATATAACAAAACCTCTTCAGATCTTCTGTCTATTACCCTCTCTCAATATCTCACACCACATAATAGCAGCTCCCAAATCTCTGTCCTCTCCCCAAACTTCCATAAATCACGCTCGACTGTACTCCTACTTCCCTTACTGTGCCTATTCACTTCTCAGTCCCTGCCATTCAAATATAAATGTAAATCAAGCCTTTCCCGATGTCCAAGGGTCTTTCTTCTTAGTCTGGGGAACTAGCATTACTGTCATGTTATTTCTAAAAAAGCAAAAAAAAAAACCCAAATGCTAATTTCCAAAAACTCTACCCCCAAAAAAACACTTGCGACATAACCTGATGGAATTTAGTTACAAAGCTGGCAGTTTCTCTACTGTAAGCATCTTAACACAGAAGCCAAGTTGTACTCATCTTTGTATTCGCTGAGCCAAGGACTTCACACATAGAGTAATGCTTCACACACCAAATGCACATGGAACTGTTTTGTTTTTTTTTTTTTTTTAAGGTAAGCAAGCAGTGAAATTTAATTTTTTTTTTAATTTTTTAAAAAAATATATTTTATTGATTTTTTTTTATAATCTTTATTGTTCAGATTATTACATTTGTTCCTCTTTTGCCCCCCCCCATAATTCCCCTCCTCTCAGTTCCCGCCCCACCCTCCGCCCTCACTCCCCACCCACTGTCCTCATCCATAGGTGCACGATTTTTGTCCAGTCTCTTCCCGAATCTACCACACCCCTTTCCCCCCCAAGAATAGTCAGTCCATTCCCTTTCTATGTTCCTGATTCTATTATAATCACCAGTTCATTCTGTTCATCAGATTATTTATTCACTTGATTCTTAGATTCACTTGTTGATAGATGCATATTTGTTGTTCATAATTTGTATCTTTACTTTTTTCTTCCTCTTCCTCTTCTTAAAGGATACCTTTCAGCATTTCATATAATCCTGGTTTGGTGGTGATGAACTCCTTTAGCTTTTCCTTATCTGTGAAGCTCTTTATCTGACCTTCAATTCTGAATGATAGCTTTGCTGGATAAAGTAATCTTGGTTGTAGGTTCTTGGTATTCATCACTTTGAATATTTCTTGCCATTCCCTTCTGGCCTGCAAAGTTTCTGTTGAGAAATCAGCTGACAGTCGTATGGGTATCCCCTTGTAGGTAACTGGGTTTCTTTCTCTTGCTGCTTTTAAGATTCTCTCTTTGTCTTTTGCTCTTGGCATTTTAATGATGATGTGTCTTGGTGTGGTCCTCTTTGGATTCCTTTTGTTTGGGGTTCTCCGCGCTTCTTGGACCTGTAAGTCCATTTCTTTCACCAGGTGGGGAAAGTTTTCTGTCATTATTTCTTCAAATAGGTTTTCAATATCTTGGTCTCTCTCATCTTCTGGCACCCCTATAATTCTGATGTTGGTACGCTTGAAGCTGTCCCAGAGGCTCCTTACACTATTCTCGCATTTTTGGATTCTTTTTTCATTTTGCTTTTCCCATTGGATGTTTTTTGCTTCCTCACATTTCAAATCATTGACTTGATTCTTGCGCTCCTCTGGTCTGCTGTCGGGAGTCTGTATAATATTCGTTATTTCAGTCCGTGTATGCTTAATTTCTAGTTGGTTCCCCAATATAGCATCGAGGGTCTCATTAGATTTCTTGAGGATCTCACAACATTTATCGGCGGTCTCACCAGTCTTTTCGAGGGCCTTACTAAGTTTATCGGCAGCTTCTAGACAGTTCTTAAGAGACCTTAAAAGTGTGGTTCTGAACTCAATATCCTCCATTGACAGTTTTGTCCTGTTTCTTTGTCTCCGCATTTTTTATGCTTTCTTGGTACACCCCCTAGTGGTCTTTGTGTGCAGTCTTGTTGCCTTTAAGCCTTGATTGATGTCAGCAATACCGGGGGTGATTTGACCTCCAGGCTAACTGGCTATGAGAGTCCGCTGGGTCTGCAGTGGGAGGGCTTCTGTGCTGGATCTCTAAGGCGGTGCTAATCTAGCCTTTGCCTGAGGCTATCCGGCAAATGGTTCTGCGCAGGGCTTGGGCGGGGCGGGTCCCAGGGGATCTACAGGGCTGGCCGGAGCGAGCAGTTATGGCTGCTCTC
This sequence comes from Myotis daubentonii, assembly GCF_963259705.1. Taxonomy (NCBI): domain Eukaryota; kingdom Metazoa; phylum Chordata; class Mammalia; order Chiroptera; family Vespertilionidae; genus Myotis; species Myotis daubentonii. The sequence goes on along the minus strand of NC_081842.1, from coordinate 61,690,162 downwards.
AGTTCCTTCCCCAGGGGCTCTGCCTCTCAGAGTCCCAGCAATGGCTGCAAACCTCCGAGAGAAAGCTGCCTTCGAGTTCCGACCGAAGCCAGACAGTCCCGCTTCTCGCGTTTGAGTCTTGGTCCCCAGAGACTCGCCCGGATCTGGAGCTCAGAGTCTGAAACTCCCTCCCGATTGAAAACAACAACCGCGCCCTCCGCCACCAGCCCGCTCCGCGTGCGCACTCCGCACCTGAGTATTTCACTTCAGCACTGCGCCTCCTCTGAGTCTGGGTATGATATTCTCTTTCCTCCTAGTTGTAGAATTTCCAGTCAGCCAGCCTTCCTGTGGTTTTGGATGATGTCCGTTCTGTCCTTTAGTTATATCTCTGAAGTGGTTGTTCGAGGCAGCGATCTCCTGCGTTAACCTACGCCGCCATCTTGGTTTCTCCTCCACATGGAACTGTTGAACTGTAAGTTGGAATTCAGCTTTTATGGGAGAGAGTGGGGAGAAGAAGAAGAAAATGTTTACTGGGTATCTACCAGGGAGTAGGCACTATGCCTTTATAGTGGTGATATTTCTTTCTACCTTCTTCTCCAGATTGGTAATTCTCAAACGGGAGCAAGAAAGCAGGTGTGCAGGAGTCCATGTAGTTTGAAAGAACTCTTCATGTGGTGCTATTATTCCACAAGCACACCCATCATACTAGTAAAGCATTCTAATACTCCTGATACATATAAATTAGGACACTTTCACAAACAGTGATGTGTCCAAAATATCGTTTGACCTTTAGCTGTTCAGGATGAGGGAGAAAGATTAAGAGCCATTGATGGAAACTGTGTGGGTGTCTCTAATGCATACAGATTCAAAGATGCCCACTAGATGGCAAACCCACATCTCAAATGTTGACGATGACTGGGTTGTCCCTTCTGGGCATTTAAATAATTCAAGCCAGGTTCCTATAGGCCAAAATATTATATACAGTTTAAGGAGTATGCAAGTTAATTTTGTGATGATCATCTTACAAATAATTTCTAGGGATACAGGCTAAAGTTAGAGCTCCACGGTTTCTAAAATCTACTATGATTTATTTTCCATGCAGGATAGAGTATCCATGCGGACAAATTAAATTCTCTTACCAGTCCATCTGATTTTATATTCAGGCTTCAAATCAAAATCATTGGGGGGACTACAGAAATGCCAAGGCCAGGATTTGACCCCAAGAAGTTTAACTCCAGAAGTTAGGCAGGAAACAGGATGTATTTCCACCTCTCGCCGAGAGTGAAAAGGGAGAAGAAATGCTAGCGTCCTTTCCCTAGTTTGCAGCCGCCTGATGACCCCACATCACTGCCAGGCTTAGCTAACACTGCCCTGCTAACAATTCTCCGGTGCCCCACCCCCCACAACAAAGTCAACTCCAGGCTAGCACAAGCTAGATAGGCCATCAATTTCTTCCACACCCAACACTTTCTCTTGCTTTCCATTCCCTGAATAAGTCCTGGGCTTACACAGCTCTGCATCTCTAGAAATGCTGCTATCCTTGATATCCTAAAGGTCTTCTCTCCTATTATCTGCAGGAACAACTAGCTACTTGTCAAGTCTCCACCATGGTCACCTCCTCTAAGAGGCCATCTGTGACTTTGCCAGGCAATAGCGCACTCCAACTTCAACGCTCCCACCATGCCATTTATCTCATGATATAGCAATTGCCAGTGTGCCTGGCTCTCTTGCCACTTAGAGTGAGCACTGCATGGGGGCATGGAGGATGTCTTTCCAACTTAGTGTCCTCAGCACCAGACCCAGTGTCTGACATGTAGAGGACACCCAGTAAATCTGATTGACAGAATCAATGCGCAAATGCTGAGCATAAATAACCAGACGTTGCAGACCCTTAAAAATCCTAGCCTTCAGGTCCTGGGATATAACTTCGGCACTGAAGCCCTTGCAGAGGTGTGGGAAGGGATGGAGCAGCAAGGGACCGGAGCCAGGGAAGGCCACTCAGGGCTGCAACAGTGACCCCACTGAGCTTCCTTTCTCTGGTGTTCCAAGAACAGTCCTTCAGAACATTAAAGTATGGGAGAGGGAGTCTCCGCAGCACTGTTTATCCCCCCTCCTCTACAATCAGGTGACTCCCTAGCTGTTTTTGTAACTGTATTTCTTGACCTCCAGTGGAACTCCTTGTTGAAACGAGCATTCATTGTATAAAATTGCTTCATGCCAGTGGCAGCCAGAGATACAGATATTTTCGAGGGGCTCTACCCAGAGACTTCTTCTGAGATTACTTAGACCAGAGGTTCTCAACCTGTGAGTCACGACCCCTTTGGGGGTCGGACGACCCTTTCACAGGGGTTGCCTAAGACCATCGGAAAACACATATATAATTACATGTTGTTTTTGTGATTAATCACTATGCTTTAATTATGTTCAATTTGTAACAATGAAATTGGGGGTCACCACAACATGAGGAACTATATTAAAGGGTCGCATCAATAGGAAGGTTGAGAACCATTGGCTTAGACTGTTCCTGATTTGATCATTAGAGTAATAGTTCCAAGGCAGGACTGAGGGCTAGCTCTGCTCTTTCAATATGTTGGCTACATTAGTTTCCTAGGGCTGCCACAAACTGGGTGGCCTGAACAACAGAAATAAAATTCTCTTGCGTTCTTGGTTGCCAGAAGTCAACATCAAGGAGTTGGCAGGGTTGTGAGAATCCTTCTAAGGGTTGTGAGGAGGAATCTCTTCCATGCCTCTCTCCTAGCTTCCAGTGGTTTCCTGGAAACCCCCAGCATGCCTTAGCTTATAGAAACACTAGAGGCCCAGTGCACAAAATTCATGCACGGGGGCGGGGGGTCCCTCAGCCTGGCCTGCACCCTCTCACAATCCAGGACCCCTCAGGAGATGCCCGACTGCCAGTATAGGCCTGATAAACCGGCAGTCGGACATCCCTCTAGCAATCTGGGACTGCTGGCTCCTAACTTCTTGCCTGCCTGATAACCCCTAACCACTCTGCCTGCGTTATTGCCCCTAACCACTCGCCTGCCTGCCTGATTGCCCCTAACTGCCTCTGCCTCATCCCCGCTGCCATGGCTTCATCTGGAAAGTCGTCCAGAAGGTCGTTCGGCTGTCAGGTCTAATTAGCATATTATGCTTTTATTATTATAGACTAGAGGCCCGGTGCATGAAATTCGTGTACAGGTAGGGTCCCCAGGTCTGGCTGGCGATCAGGGCTGATCAGGGCCTTCCAACTGCCGGCTGGGGCCTTCCTTCATTCTGCACCACCCCCTGGTGGTCAGTGTACATTAGAGCAGGCAGTTGAACTCCTGAAGGGACAATTTGCATATTAGCCTTTTATTATATAGGATAACTCCATCCTCTGCCTGATCTTCACATGACATTCTCCCTGGGTACAAGTCTGTGACCAATTTTCTACCTTCTATAAGGACACCAGTCTTATTGGATCAGGAACCCAGCCTACTCCAGTTTGACCACGTCTTACCTTAATCACATCACAACTACCCTATTTCCCAAGAAAGGTCACATTCTGAAGTACTAAGGGGTTAAACCTTCAACAGTGATTTTAGGGGAAACACATTCAACTCATAACATTGGCCATCTTTTCTAAAGCAAAAATCAGGACACGCACTTTGGCATATGGTTTAACAATGGGTCAGAATTGTCTGGAAAGTGTGGGGGTTTAGGAAGGATCACTTTTAAGAGTAAATCCAGGCATACACATGTTATCTGAGAGTTTTAAAACATCCCTAGGCAGATATCTAACTTAATAGGTTCTTCTAAATACCAGAAATCAGAGCAGAAACCTGTGGATGCTCTAAATAATCAGTCCTAGGAAATCAGAGAGGACTTCCCATCAAATCAAATCACTGTGAGATGGATAGATACACACACACACACACACACACACACACGCACGCACCTTCTTTTGAAAGTTGGAGCAAGTAAATGACATTTGTATGCATTTGACTAGCTTCTTTAAGGATCAGTGTGGAGAATTAAAAATGTGTATATTGAGGATTTTAAAAAGCAGAATGTTTCCTGAAATAGACATAAGATTTTGCAAGTGTAATTTTTATTACATCTGGTACTGTTTCCTTATCACCACTAGCCCCCACAAACTTGGAAACATATCCAAAAGTGTGGCAGAATAATAAGCTAAGAAAATTCCAGGGCAAGTGAAATGGGGAAACTGAGACCCAAATAATTAAATAAGGCCAAACAGTTTGGGCAGCTTGCAGTCAGCTAGTGAATCACAAGATCCTATTTTTCCCAACCAAGGAAGCTTAAGAGAAAAAGGTTAGTACCTCTCCTCTCTAACCAGAGAATGCATAGCTTAAATCACCCTAGCCTGGGAAAATAGAGAGCATTCAATGCCATTTATGCCAGCCAAACCCAAGGACAAATATCACTTGAGGAATGTTAGAGCAGAAAAGGGGAGGAGGGGGGAAGAAAGATGGATTGGGTTTTTTTGTGTGTTTTTTAAATATAGTTTTATTATCGATTTCAGAGAAGAAGGGAGAGGAAGAGAGAGATAGAAACATCAATAATGAGAGAGAATCATTGATCAGCTACACGTCCCACACTGTGGATTAAGTCCACCAACCCAGGCATGTGCCCTGACGGGAATTGAACTGGTGGCCTCATGGTTCATAAGTTGATGCTCAGCCACTGAGCCATGCCAGCCAAGCAGAAGAATAAGTTTTATCTCACCCACTAAACAAAGAAATCAGCTGTCTTAGAACTTGCCCAACAAGATGACTAAAGTATGCACAAACATTCTGAGATGAGCCCCAACAATGTAGCAGGGCACTTTGAAACCTAGTCTGCTACCTAAGATATCCAGCAGGGACACTTTGAAACTTATAGGGAGAAGGATATAAAACCCTTTGAATCCCTACTGGGTGATGTGCTCAGACTAACTGAGTTGCCTGCTTGTGCTTAATGTCAAGTGTATTTTTAATAAATGTGCTAGCTTTGCTTCAATGCTGCTATCTGTCACTCATCTGAAATCTTTCTTGTGAGATTGATAAGAGCCAAGGAGGGGACAGCCCCATCCTCTGACTCAGAGAGCAGTCCAGTAACACAAGATATAATGAAAAGCAACAGGAATATATTATCCACCAATGACAATATATCTTCCCTGATCAAAAACTGCTTTACAAGAAGCAATCTTACCATTTCTGAAAAGTTTTCCAGGTTCTAAGCACTTAAATATAAAGCAAATAATTTCAAACCATGTCAGAACTAGGAATTATACCTATAATAATAAAAGCACAATATGCTAATTAGACCAGACGTCCTTCCAGATGACCTTTTGGACGAAGCAGGGGACTGCAAGGGCCAGGCAGCCACCATGATTGCCTCGGGCCAAGGCAAGCCACAGAGGCTGCGGCTGCGAGGGCCAAGCCCCTTGCAAGAATTTCATGCATTAGGCCTCTAGTAAATAAATAAATGAAATAACCTGAAAGTCTTATAAATGTGTTTTATATGGGACAAGGGATCAGAATGGGGGAAAGACCCCCAAGAAATTGAGTAATGATGGAAGAAACAGAAGCATTGCTCAGCGAGAAAATAAAAATCACTCTTTTTTATGTATTGAGCACAGACCTGGGTACAGGCAAAGTGTAACACAGTGAAATGCTCTCTCTTTCTAACTCTATCTTAATTGTAGCCTGCATTTCTCCAGTGCCCTTCAGGCAGTAGCTCCTGCTATAGAAATGTTAATTACTAGAGGAATTCTGCTTGAAGGTTGAGATTTTGGCCAAGATTTACAGGAGCCTCAAGACTAGACTCAATTTGGGGGGAGCAGAGGAACGCTCAGGTGTGAGACACAAAGAAATTTCGAGATTTCCTGCTGTTCCCACTGCTCTTCTGTTGGTGACTAGATGTCATCGGTTGGTCATCACACACTTCTTGCCCTGCCCATTGTTCCTTCCCTGGACATAAAAGAAGCCTTAATTCTGGATTCTCTTAAGATGGATTTGAGGAAGCTGTAAGCATTCCCCACCCCCATTTTCTCAAACTTGATGCCTTCTTGATCAATATAACTTTTCTTACTCACTCCAAACTCTGGCATTTTGAATATTGGCCTTTTTGGAAGCGTTGGGCACACGAACCTTGAATTGGTAACAAAAGTGCTGGGCATTTCCCCTTATCTTATTTAATCCTCACAACAACCCTACAAAGCAGATATTGTCACTTTCACTTAACAGATAGGGTAAGTGAGGCTCAGAGAGGCTAAGTAATTTGTCCAACTAAGTCCATGGGGCAAGCATGTGGCAGAAGCAGGCATGGAACCCAGGTCGTCCAAAGCCAAGGTGTCCAAAGCTGGTGAGGGGCCTGTGGGGATCCAAAGCGTTTCCATCTCAGAGCAGACTAAGTAGGAACACCAGGCATGGTGAGGATGCTGGAGTGGGCGGAGAGGAGAGTGCGGAGGTAGATTTCTGGGCTTCAAGGCCTAACAACAACTGTGTATTGGGAAAACAATTTTGTTCAAGAGGGCTATTTATAGGGATGTTTTTCCTCAGTACTTCCCTCATCTCCTCCCTTTTGTGTTAAAAGGCGCCTGGCAGATTGGTAAAGGGTTACAGGCAATGCACAGGAAACTCTGGAACACAATGAAAGGGGTGGGGACAGATCCCCACCCACCTAAGAAAGTCACTTACTGCAGCATTCAGAGACCCTGGGGGAGACAGCTGGAGCTCAGAACTGCCTCTCTGCTTCTTTTTAAAAAGGCCACATGCCCAAAGGGGTGATGAACAGCGGAAAATCAGAAGCAGAGGAGGAGCAAGAGGCAATGAAACAAACCAAACCAAACACTGAGATAATGGAAATCCATCAACATCCCAGTCATCCCCTCTCCTGTGGACTCCCCAATTCTATGAGGAATTCCACTTTTTCTTCACCACATCTCTGTTCAGTTTGGCAACAACAAAGACAGAACAGGGAGTGAGAGGAGAGAAGCCAAACCTAGCAGCTGACTAGGACCCAGGACCTACTTCCAGGTCCTCAGGGCCGACCAGCCAGGCTTGGGGGGCTGCCTCCTACAGGAACAGCCCTGGCGTCCTTCCCCAGAGCCACTGAATAGAGGCCTCCAGACAATTGGACCCAAATTCGGACTTAGGCAGAGTCAGATGTCGGTATAATAGTGATTCAACCCAGGGCGCTTGGCTCTCCCTCTGGCCCTGTGAAGTGTCTTCTCTGCATGTGACTCTAGGAAGGAAGTTCCCCGCTGCTGCTTGGCAGTGGCCAGGCCGGAGGTGGAGTGGGACAAGGGGGTCTTGTGCTGCCTGGTTCCTGCACCGATTCTGAAACACTGAAGACTCATTGAATGCTACCCTGTGCAGTATGGGTCAAAGGTCATTGTGGGTTTTTAAAAGCTCTGCAGAACACAAAAGATCGCTGAACCTCTTGTTTTTAAACAGCATTCGGTGCAAAGAAATTAGAGTCAAATATAAGTGGGGGAAAGGTGTTTCTCAAATCATCTCAAACACTGTGTGCAGGTGTCCCAGATAATCTCTAACCCCAACCTCTCAAAAATTCTCCCCAGTCCTGCACTGTACACTGTCAAAGGGCATTCCCTCTTGCGAGCTCTGATACAGCCCTGGACATACAGAGACGTGTGTTTTTGTTTTGTTTGTTTGTTTTTAAATAGTGTTTTCCCTTCCCAGCCCCCATCTTATAAACTCCGAGTCATCTTGGACTCCACTTTCTCTATATTAGTATTTACATAAAAGTCTGAGGTTCTGAGTTAGCAGGTAGGGGCACTGATCAGTGGCATTTCTTTTAAAAAGTTAGTAAGACTTCATTTTTTGTAACCGAGTCTTTTTCTTTCTTCCTATTCCATCACCTCCTGCCCTTTCTACTTCCAAATGTCTGGTTGATGGTGAAGCAACTGAATCACATTCTCAGCTGGGAATATGAGGCTATACAGTTGTTTCCCAATGCTACCCTCCTCCCCCGTCGCCACCCAGTAATGTTTTGCAACCCAAGGAACTGAAAGGGAACTAAAACACACAATGAGAGACAGTGAGGGTGGGGGCGAGGAGGGAGACAGAGAGAGAATATAAATTATAACAATGGCGATGTCTCTTCTTCAGTGTTTAAGCGTGGAGTGAGACCCTTTGGAGGCCTCCTTCTCATGCCCATCACTGCGCCTGCTTGTCCTCAGAAGCACACTCGGAAGCACAGCTGGCTTTCGTGGTCGCAGAGGTGGAGCGATAGAGGGTCTGCTGACGCGTCTCTGGGTGCACCACCAGCAGGCTGACCGTTTTCCTGGCTTCTAGGGCTGGGAGGCTGACTCTGGTTCTTGTTCCTTCTTCACCTCTTCTCCACTCTGTGCTGTTTGCTTAGAGACTGGTAATGTGAACCTCCCCAACCCACTAAGAATGCTGATTCAACATCATCTGGACGCTTAGAACAACGACTTGCAGCAAAAACCTAAATCTGGGACCCACAGCACAGAGAAATGCAACAATGGAGTGTGGGAGACATGACTTTCTTTCTTCTTTTTCTTCTTCTTTTTTTCCCCTTTATTGATTAAGGTATTACAAATGTGTCCTTATCCCATGAGACATGACTTTCTAGAAGCCCACTTGCTCTAGCCATTCTCGTTCCCTAGTGGCTTCCGATCCTCAGGGCACTGGCACTGGGCTGAGGGGCAGGGGCACAAGGCTCTCTCATAGAAGAGTTTCGCCCAATATAATAGTCTGCTAGAGCTGCCATAACAAAACACCATAGATGGGGTGGCTTAATCAATAGAAATTCATTTTCTCACAATTTGGGAGGCTGGAAGCCCAAGATCTGTAGGTTTGGTTTCTCCTGAGGCTTCTTTCCTTGCCTGGATGGTGGCCACCTTCTTGCTGTGTCTTCATGGGGTCTTTTCTCTGTGGTACACATCCCTGGAGACCCTCTGTGTCCTAATCTCCTCTTCTCACAAGGACACCAATCATATTGGATTAGGGCCCTCTCTAATAGCCTCATTTTAACACAATCACCTTTTTAAAGGCCTTACCTCCAAATACAGTCAGATACTGAGGTACTGGGGGTTAGGGCTTCGACATATGAAAGGGGAGGCACAACGCATTCCACAGTGACAAACTAGCGTCTTTCAACTGGGAGGAGGGGAGAGGAAAGGGGGAGAGAAAATGTGCCCAGTAGGAAGATGAGCTAAATTCAGAACATATTAATTAAGCACAGTCCATGGACAAAGAATTACATGTATATTTAATTAGTTAGGCACTAGAAAAGGAGACTAAGATTGCTGATCACTAACCCTATAGACAAACTGGGTAACATCAAAGGCTAGATCACAGGGGACATTAACATCTCCCAATACTCACTCTGTCTTCTTTATTTAGGGCAGAGAAGATTGTTACCGTCTTGGTGAGTGAAGGATGCAGAGGGCCACCTCCATGGGCATTAGTCTTAAACAGTTGCAGGTAAGATAAAGCACAGGCAACGACAGAACTCTGCTGCACGAGCTCCACGGGAGTGCAGAGCTTTTTGCACCAGGACAATCTGCTAAAGGCATCATTTATATCATTGGCCAATAGCTTAACCAGTCCTCCTGTTAACAATCATACATTATCTTCATAGAACCTGCTTCCTAGGAAATCCACAGCCCATTGAAAAAACCTGTGGGAATCCAAATCTGACTTTTTTCCACAGACCCAGAAAAAGGTACACATCCAAGAGAAAGCAAGGAGAAAGAGAAACATGGGAAAGAAAGAGAAAGAACAATAGAAAATCAAGAGTGTCCAGAATAAGCCCTAGCTGGTTTGGCTCAGTGGATAGAGTATCGGCCTGCAGACTGAAAGGCCCCAGGTTCGATTCTGGTCAGGGGCACATGCCCAGGTTGCAGGCTCAATTCCCAGGAGGGAGCGTGCAGGAGGCAGCCAGTCAGTGATTCTCTCTGATCATTGTTGCTTCTATCTCTCTCTCCTTCTCCCTTCCTCTCTGAAATCAAAAAGAGTATCCAGAATAAGTCCAGCACCTACCGCAGGGTATGCCCAGCAATGAGAGGGAACAGAGCAACTGGGGAAGAGGCAGCTTTCCAGGCTCTGAACAAGGCTGTCACCATGTGGTGTCATTCTGGCTTCATAAGTTGTGAGTTCTTCCCACCATGAGGTGAGGTAAGTGAGCATTATCAAGTAGAGACAAATAGCTACCATGGACACATATCTAGAAAGGTTTCGCCAATGGGCCCAGGCATGACGGATGCCTTGCCCAGTGCTCAGTATCACCTCAACCCTGAACCCTAAACAAGTTGAATCCAACTGATCGGGAAGCAGGAACCAAAAGGTCTCAGGCTGGTCCAGATTGAAAATGCTATGATTGTCCCTTTGGGGAATCCTCAGTAAAGCATAGAAGAATCTTAGGGCCAGGTCAAGGTTACTAGCTTTACTGGTTCACCTAGACAGGCCTGTTTTGTGACAACCTCCACCAGCTGGGTTTTGATGGTGAGTAAGGGGGTCTGGTACATAGCTAATGTTATACTGGGAAATGTTTTTGCAAATTACTTGTAAATGACTGTTTTCATACTTAACTTTTGAACTTTACTGTGTGAAAGACCATTATTTAGTAAAAATGATATGTAATTAAAAATTAATTCATACTTGAATGAAGTCTGTTGATTAGTTAATATTGGGACAATATGAATTTCCTAATTTTGATCACTGTATTCTAGTTATATAAGATATGAATAGCCCTCGCTGGTTTGGCTCAGTGGATAGAGCATCGGCCTGCGGACTCAAGGGTCCCGAGTTCGGTTCCGGTCAAGGGCATGTACCTTGGTTGAGGGCACATCCCCAGTAGGGAGTGTGCAGGAGGCAGCTGATCAATGTTTCTCTCCCATTGATGTTTCTAACTCTCTATCCTTCTCCCTTGCTCTCTGTAAAAAAAAAAAAATCAATAAAATATATTTAAAAGCAGTGAAAATACAGAACCCCTTTCTAAAAAAAAGATATGAATATTTGGGAATGCTGGGTGAAGGGTATATGGGAATTCTTTGAGTATTTTTTGCATATTTTTAGAGCTGAAATTACTTCAAAATAAAAAGTTAAAAGAATGGTTTTAAAGATTTAAAAAATAAATCATAGGGCCTGACAATTCGTCCATAATTTGTGCCTAGGGGGCCTAGACCCAGAAAAAAAGTACCCCTTCAGCCTCTCTGCTTTGCTGCCAAAGTAATGAAATCCACTGTTGGTCAGATGAAATAGCAAATATGACTGTTTTTGCTACAGTAAACTCCTAAACAAATGGCAATGGTAATGACTACAGTCTCATGTGGAGATGCATTTGTATAAATAACAGGAGGAACAAGCCATTATCCTAAATACGCCAGCAATATTCGAAAATGCTTAGAAATTGCTATTCTGGCAGGAGGCAACATGGAGTCATTGACAGTTTTGAGCAAAATAGGCATCTAATAACAGCCATACTACAAGAAGCTTCATCAGGCCTCTAGTATATAGGACGGGTAAAGTGGGAAGAGACCAGACTCAGCCACTGGGGAGTTATTCTAACAACTGAGGAGGGAGCAATCTCACAGATGGGAAGGAAGAAATCTAGACCACAGGCATTTTGAAGGACTCACGGGTCTGGGAAGGACCAGCCTGGAGGTGTGGGCAGAAAGACAGAAATGAGTCAGTGGCTACTTGAAGATGTCTCACCAAGATTGAGGCAATGTGGTGATGTCATTGAGAGACAGATGGAAAATGGAAGGAAGGCGACAACATAAACAGAGACTGGGCTGAGGACTCAAGTGGCTGCAGTGGCCAGGCAGGTGCAAAGGGGGAAGACAGGCATGGGGGCTAAGCAACTAACCAGGGTGCCTCCAAGGGGACTGACACAACTTGGCATCAGCAGTCCTTGCCCTGTGGTGTCCGTGTTACCAGATCTTCCTTTTTTTTTTTTTTACAATAAAATCCAGAAATCCAGCTCTGTTATGGGAAACCTCTTAACTCTTTAGTATTGGCAATTAATTTAATTTTTTTTTGAAGCATGGTGTATGCCAAACCAAACACATCTGTGGGCCAGATTCTACAGGCAGGCATTCATTGTGACTTCTGACAAAGAGATGAGGTTAAGGGTTGAAGTTCATAAACTATCTTGATGAGATAAGTGACCGAAAGGTATTTGGTAACTAAAATACTATAAGCGAGGCTTGTACCAGGAATCTGAGCTGTATGAATGTCCCTACCCTTCAAGTCTATATATGGGTTGAATTTATACAGGAAGTTGGATCTAAACCGCCAATGGTTAAATCACAAGAATTTGCGTGCTTACTAGTACTGTGTGCTGAGTACACAGAAGTCAAGGAATTTCAAATCTAACTGGGGAAGAAAACACATGCCCCCCTGAAAACTTGAGACAACTTATGAAACAATAATTTCTCTGTGGGAGATGCTTTCTCCACATTGTGCTAGAATATCAACGGCTTTACATTCTGATTCTTTCCCCAAACCCCATCACACCCGCTTCTGGGAGTCCAGAAAGGAGGAAAGCCTAGCAATAATGTGTGTGTGTGTGTGTGTGTGTGTGTGTGTACTTGAATCTGTGACCAGATTTCTAATTCCCTGGGCAGTGGTTACCAAGCCACAGCCTCTGCCCTCCTCTCACTTGGGAGGGGCGCTAGCTGGGTTGGGGGGTACCTGGGCGCCGAGTGGAGGGTGAGAGCGGCGGGCGGAAACCGCGCCCTGTCAAGTGTCTCCGCTCGAGTCCTGTGTTTTGTTCCTGTCATTACTCTTTCAAGGTCTGTGTAGGAGCAGGCAGGCACCGAAATAGAAAGTGTCAAAGCGCTGGTGACAAAGAGGATAAACAAGGCCGGGCTTCTTTCGGTCCCACTGAGCCCCCTCCGTCCCGAATGCCCGTGCGCCCCCTCCCGCCCCGGCTCAGCGCCGTCGGTGGCGCAGGAAGCGGCGGCTCGGCGGCGGGCGGCGCTGGAGGGAGAGCCGCGTTTCCTCCGCGCTGCCCAGTGATCTCCAGCGCCCCAGCCGCTCGGCGAGCCGCGCGATCTCTCCCCCACCCCGCACTCCTCAACCCACCCACCTACTTCCTCCGCTCCTCACTCACACAGGCACGGAGCTGCCAAAAATTTCCACCCCCGCCCCCCTCCCTCGCGAACTTCCTTCCAGCGTTTCCTGAGCTAGATGATCCTAGGATTTGTAAGACAGGAAAAAAGGGAAGGCGCGAGGGCGGGCGAGGGAGACAGGATGCTGGCTGTGCCTTCTCCCGAAGCCGTCTGAAGGCAGGACCGCGGGCTCCGCGAACAGGACCCTCGCCGCCTCGCGCCGCCTCCTCGCCCCCCGCGGCCCCGCGCTCCCCGCGCCCGCGCCCGCTCCGGGCGTCCCGAAAGGCGGAGAGCCGCGCTCGCCCTTCCTCCCCGGCGGGCGGAGGAAAACACCCCAAGACACCGCAAGAGCCTGTGAAAGTCCCTGGGACTCCAAGTGAGGAAGTGACACTCCCTAGCCAGCCGGCCCCCAGCTGCCAGCTCCGCACGGCCTGCGGCACCGCGGCCCGGGAGGAGCGCGCCGTGGGTCTCAGGCTCCGCGCCGCGCCGCCCCGCGGGGTCCATGCGCTCTGCCCCGGGCCCAAGTGCTTCTGGACGCCCATGCGGCCCCCCAAGCCGCGCGGCAGCCGGTGATCTAGCCCCGGAGACCATCTCCGGCGCGGTGCCAAGCAGCGGGGAGGGGAGCACGGAGGGGCAACCTCTTGGGGACTAACTCATGAAGAACAAGGGTGCCAAGCAGAAGCTGAAACGAAAGGGAGCCACCGGCGCCTTTGGCTGCGACCTGACGGAGTATCTGGAAAGCTCAGGACAAGATGGTAATGTGCCTTCGCCTTTTTTTCCGCCTTCTTTTTGTTTGAGGGAGAGATGGACTCTCCTGGGGTGTGTTCGATTCAATTCACAAGTTAATGTATTCCAGGCCTCCGTGCTCATTTTACTTTTTTTTTTTTTAAAGAACAATACGATTCTTAAGGTGCACAGCGCTGCCACCCCAACGCGCAGAGGTAGTGTCAGCCTCACAGAAGCCGTTACTGGGCGGTGCTGCCCCCGTTTTACCGGGTACTTCTGGGGGGTAGGGCTGGGAACTCCAGAGACCTTGATCTCAAACTTTGGATACGGGAGAGGAGGGATGCGGGCTGGGCGTGTGGGGTGGGGATCAGTTACGACCACAGTTATGACCACCTTGGGTGTCCCTCCCGGGCTCTCCAATTTCATCGCTCACATCTTTTTTTATTAATGTGCTGGAAGGCAAGGGGGTGCGGTGGATCCTGGCTGGGGGAGTGGTTGCACAAACATTTTCTGAATTTCTGAACTGATGCCAAATACATAGTACCTCCCTCCCTCTCCTTCCCAGCCCCCCAGCCCCTTTACCCCCTCTTGGCTTTCAGATCAGCATTTGGTGTGTCAGACAAGAAGAGTGTTGTAAAAAGGTCAGAGGGCCTCGATTTTAAAATAGCTTAGGGCATGTCAAAGAAAAGGAGAGGGTCTCTGTTTTTCAAGGTCGGATTGCATGGAAAGAAGTAGAGGGAGTCCTGCAGAGTAGAGACAATTTAAACATTTGGCAGGGGAGGGGGAAAGAAAATAATCTAAAATACAACACCAGCATTTGAAATTAGAATTTTTAATCATAGGAAAGTTGGGGAAATTGAGCATTAAATGACTCCTTTTGTAAGGTTGACTGGCCCAGCGTTTACCCGTGATAAAAAGGCCTTTTCTTCAGAAACTTCAGGGAGAGAGGAAACCGTCCACTCTATGGGCCGTGTGCTTACACATAGATACAACAAAAGGGGCAACTGAAGGGCCGCTTAACTGTGCAGAATTCTGCCTCCAGGAAAATAATCTCAAAGAATGATGTGATTAGCTCATATCAAATGTGCAGATCAAAAACAGTGCAAGGCTTTTGTTTCAATTCCGGTGTTTTAGAGACGGAGCAGCAACTAGTAATTTGCAGTGGTGTGATATTCCAGCGGTATTCTCGAGTTCAGAGCCTGCTATGTCATTAGGACAAATGGCTCAGTATTTTAGAGCTGGGGCACCATAGGTTTCAAAACTGCCTCTTTTGACAGTGAGGCGTAACTGAGTCCATTCGTGTCGTCCGTCCCAACAATCTGGAGAGGTACATTTGAAATCCCATGGCTGGGATTGAGGGCTTTTTGAAGGTGTGAGCGCTCAAGTATACATCTTAACCACTGCCCTCAGGAATTCAGAATGAATGCTCCCTCCACCCGATTTCGCAGGGGCCTTCTGGTTACTATCCAGGTACACTATCAATGCTCCTGGAATGCCATCTTCCATGACATGGTGTTATTTGGGGCCCTCCCTGCAAAGCTGTGAGAATTGCATGGGGGTGGTTGGCAGTCCTGCTTCCAGGAGCCCCAGGGTTCTGTGAAGATACCTCAGAAGCCCCCTTAGGCAGTTTTTCTGTCAGTTGCTTTACATTTTGGAGTTCCATGTATGTTTCATTTGGGGGGAAGGGACAGGGTTGCTGTTTAAAGAAAAAAAATGTGAAAACCAATCCCCAGTGTCCCCTGCTCTAGGAAGGAGGGGAGGAAGCCCAGGGGGGGTAAACTGGCTTACCTAAGGTCACACAGTTAGTCATGAAGGATGCAGAGGGTCCTGGCCGAGCAGGCGCATCTCCTCTCCCTGGCTTCCGTGTCTAGGCCAACAGTCTCCTCTAATGGCCCCCCAAACCCCTAAATTGCAAACAGACAGCCCAGCCACAGGATCAGCAAACTTTCAAGACTGACTGACATGCCTGAGTAGAGTTCAGCTTTGAAATGAAAGGAAACTGACCTACTTAATGATCCACGCACCATTATTGTGCCACCTGGGAATTGGGCACATGTAATACATTGCTTATATACATGTTTTTTAAAAAATGGTATATAAATGAAAGTAATTCAGATTTCTGTTTTCCCACATCTAAAACTAGTTAGGTAGTTGTCTCTTATTTTTGTTATAGTGTAGAATCAAAGTCAGTGCCAATGTTTTCTCTAAAACAGTGTATCCTCCTTGTGGGTTTTCTGAAACATGTATTGCCTAACAGACAATGGAGTCCACGGCCTGGACTCTGCCTGCAGGGAGGAAAAGCTGACTGACATACCTAAGTAGAGTTCAGCTCTGAATTGACACTGTCCGTCACCTTAGAGGCTTAGACGTTCAGCCCAGAATCCTGAGGGTGACAAGTCACTGTGCTGACTAGGAGCCTGAAGGCTGGGGAAGACCTCCGAAAACTGACATCATGGTTTCTTCACCTTTGAGGGCAAGAGTACGAGGATGGACCTGGGTAGTGACAGAGAACAATGGATTTGGGTCTAGGAGTCTAAGGCAGAAGGAAAGAACAGAGACGTAGGGAAACCAAGGGAGCCCCTGTGCTTGCACAGGGAGGGGAAGCCCCGAATTGGGGTGGAGGACAAATCTGGTGACAGTTAGCTGTGCTCAGGCCATCTGAACGTGGGGAAGCGATACTCCTGAGTCTGAGCACAGAGGATGAATGTCATCTACTTCCGTAACTTGCTGTGGCTCAGCCCTGCTACCTTCAGTTGCACAAATCTGACAGGGCAGGGTGTGTGGGTGACAAATAGGTGTTCAGCTTACAGCGGAAGTTGCTCAGGGCCGGTTGTCATCCTTAATCGTTAGGAAGCTGATGAAAAACAGGAACCCTTTTCCTTAGAAAAACACACAGGCTCAAATTGTGTCTACGGTTTGTGTGGGCATTCACACAGATGCCAAGTTCAGATGCTGTGGGTCGTCCCTCGCTGCACACAGGCCTGGTGTGAAGGACAATGTCCCCCTTTTGCATCTTGAACCACGTTTCTCCAGCCTGGTGAGAACACCCAAGAATGGCATGAGGTTGCTCCTGGCCAGCTTGGCAGGAGCCTCTCTCGCTTCCCCTCCAGCACAGTGGCTGCTGCCCCAACCCCCAGCTCTCCCCTGGGAACCAGATAACTTTCTCTTCCTGTCTGGAATAGAGGGAGAAGATCATCCCTTCCTCACCGCTCATGCTGAAAATAGTCCTTTTCTCTTTCTTCTTTTTTGACCACTGAATACGAAGGCCCTTGCTTGCAGCTATGTAATGAAAACCACATCATTTTGTCGCCTGTGGTTGGGAGGCTGTGGGTGAAGTCCTGTGAGGGCCAGAGTGCGTCCGTCCGCCTGTCCGCAAGCATTTCCTACCTCTCCCCTCTGACCCCAGTTCCCTGGGTCCTCCCGCAATGCTGGGAGATGTCAAGGGACCCCTGAGAGAGCATTGTCAGGAAAGTGCTCTGCCTCCATGCTGGCCCACCCTTGCAAACAATCTGTGTCATTTTACTCAGATCCTGGTACAAAGTGATACTGCTCTGATCCAGGGTTCACCATGATGGTGGCAGAGTAGAATCATGTGGAGAGCCTAAAAAAAAAAGTTAACACCCAGGCCCCCTCTCCGACCAATTAAATTGAAGTCTCTTGGTGCCCGGCCATGGGTACATTTTTTAAATGCTAGGTATTCTGAAATGTGGGCAGAGTTAAGGACCACAGCAAGTGCAGGGGTTTACGGCCATTTCCCCCTAGGTAAGTAGCTTAGGCCGTTCAAAGTGCACCCTCTGAATGTTTGGTAAGAACTGTGAGCCCTTTTATTCCTGAAGATATTTTTCTAGTTGTTATCAAATTGAAAAAGAGAGAAAAGAAAAAACATATATACATACTTGATTTGAGGGATGAAAAAAGGTTCATAATAAATTCATAAAAGCCCATTTTAAGTATAATTTTACATTCGATGAAAGTAAAATAGCCCCATTATTTCAGAGATCAAGGATAAGGCAATGAGTACTTTTAGGTGTAGCTGTTCTTTCTATTTTCCAAGGCTAACTAGTTCACTTTTTTTATTCATTTACTTAACAAATACATATTAAGGCATTAAGGCACTGTGCTAGGTCCTGTGGGAGAGGAAGAATCGTGTACTCCAGACTCCAATCTACAGTCTAAGGGATGGGAACAAACTTGCAGAAACCAATTAAGCTTTGAAATTGGCTGTCATGACGAAGGAGAAGAATGCGAAAGCTTTTACCCACATTAAATAGACGAGATACCCAAACATAAACAGGAGCAAAGTCTTAGCAAGGAAGGTAAATATTTTTTCTGTTCAAGATAAGATTTAACAAATGCAGAACCAGGGCTGGGTAGCCTCTCTGGCTTCGTTGTTTCCCTCCTAGAATCTTGCCTGGCACATCATTATCACACCTTCCCTGGCTAACTCTTCATCCTTGAGTCTCAGCTGCTTTGGGAAACCTTCTCTGATCCTCCCAAGACAGGTGTCCCCACTGGATGCTCCCATTAGGAGTTCCAGAACCTCACCGCCTGTGATAGAATCCCCACATTGCCTGTCCCTGCTGAGTGACCTGGGAGCAAGTTAGTTATACTCTCTGGGCCTCAGTTTCCCCATTTCTGAAATGGGGATAGGAGGTCTGATGTGAAGATAAATGAGTTCATATGGGCAAAGCACTTAGCAGAGGGCATGCATGTAATAAGCTACAAATGTAGCTGTTTTTATCCTAACACCCTGGGCTTGCCCTAGCATAACCACTTACCATCCATGACTGAATGAATGAGGGCTCCAAAGAAATGAGTAAACGATGTGGTCGTATGGGTTGGTCAGTCACCAAGAAGAAGCTGATTGACTGCCCCTCTGAATAGAGAGGCCAGTTCATGCAGGGCTTTCCCAGGACTACTGTGAGTAGAAGACCACCAGTGTGTAATAGTGGAAGAGAAATATGTCAACCTGAAACTAAAGATCTGAGAAAGATACCCAGCCACTCCTGGACCCACAGGGAACTGAAAAAAAGAAGATAAGGCCTGGAGGTGGAGTTTGTGAAGACAGAACAGCAACCTCGTGGGCTTGAGTGTAGAGGGGCATCCCCAAATCTGGGCCCCCAGAGTGAAACAGGAAGAACCAGAAGAGGAGGATTAAGACTTTAAACCCAGAGCAAACTAAAGCCGAACTGTAACGTACTCTGTATAGTCTGGATATGACAAACAACCCACACAGAATAGAAACAGCTTCTTCCGCCTACCCCCATCCCTCCCTCTTGTCCACTCTCCAGACCTCTGCCAAGAGCCCCTTGACCACAGGCATAGCCTCCTGCTTCCCCCACCCCCACCCACCACGGCTGGCAGCTACCCAAATGCCTTCCAGCCTCAAGATGTTGGGGCTGCTGAGGAAACCCACTCTCCTGTGGCCCCAGACCTGCCCTGGAGCCAAGTAGACACTCTGCTGGGGCCGGAGGGAGCTGGAGGCCTGGCCTGACGCTGGGGCAGAGAGCAACATTGAAACCAGGGGCACATTTTCCCAAAGATGGTGCTGTAAGTGGTGGATAAGGTCCCCAGTACCACTAGAGCTATAGTTTCCATGCATTCTTTTTATTGCCCCCTATTCCATTGGACACCTGTGGGCTAGTCTGGAAACCGGTTCTGTGGGAGTAGGGAGCAGGGGAAAGCACATTCTGAGTTTGGGAGCTGACTGACCAAGGCAGTTCTGAAGTACTGGCTGAGAACTGTTTGTCCCAGGGACTCACCTCACTGCAGCCAGTCTCCCGGGATTTTGTAGCAGTGGGTGGAAAGGGGGGGCGGGGCTGAAAGATCCAGGACTTACTCTGGGGATAACAAGAGCCCCCTATTCCTCTTCTATTAGAGATTGTAGCTAACTATTTTTGGAACAAGGTAGTGATAAACCCTCTGGTTGGGGCTGCCTGGTGCTCACTCCCTCCGGTACAGACCGATCAAGCTGAGCTGCCTATCAGCCTGGCCTCTGGGTACAGGACTCCACTTCCCTCTGATGGTTTCTTCACATGGGCCCTGAGGCCCCGAAACATAGAGCTACTTGCTTTTTGTGTTTTGGGTTTTGTTTTGTTTTTTCTTTGTTTTATTTTTCACTCATTGCTTCCCGTGTATTTAAGCCAATGTGGCAATGTCCTACTTATTCCCACCCTTCAAATTAATTTTCTTTTTGCTAATGGGCGCATGGCCCGCCCACTCAATTTTCTGAGCTATTTCTCTCCCAGCCCCAACACAAATGCCACACTTGAGTTTTATTGGTCTTGGTTTTCCTCCCTCAAAGGGCTGGTCTCAGACCTTAGTGAGGTGGGACCACAGCCTGATAGGACGCCAGGAGTCCACACAGCACCCGCGTCCCTCTCATCTTCCCCCAGGATGCAATTTTAGCTGAGGCTTAAAATAAAAGCCCCCGGGGGAAGCGCTCTGACTGCAGGTCAGAGGAGAATAGATACTGGTCCCCCGTGTTTTTCCTAACAGCAACTTTAACAGAGAAAGATAAGAACATTAGGCTGCTGGATGGCTCAAGGGAGGAGAAGTAAGGAGACCCAAAGCTGAAGGCTGAGTCCCAAATCAGACCTGCTTGCTATTTTTGTGAGAGTTACTGTCTGTCTGCAGTAATTGCTTACTATGTGCCACTTTATACACAAACGTAGTATTTTGAACACTGTAAAATCGGGCTATTTATCACCATTTTACAGGGGAGAAAACTCAGCTGGAAGAGGTTAAATCCCTGGCCAAGATTACAGAGATAGGGAAGGCAGAATTTAAGTCCACATCTGTCTGACTCCCAAGGCCATGGTCTTAGGCATGAGCACAATCTCCCAGAATAGCATATTTCATAATTTGGCATTTACTCTACAGTTTTGTAGAGAGAGAAAAAACACCTGCAAAAATAGCTTTTTCTCCCTTTGCTTTGTTCTTCCACCAGCCTACGTCATTAAGAGTAATAGTGACAACTCACATTTGGATAGCAAATGCAAGGTGCTTTTCATACACACACACCCATTCTCAACCTACCCTCCCCCACCTGTTCCTCCCAGGCTCCTCCCCGCACATGGCAGCCACAATCCTCTTTCCCTCTTAGAACACCTGCTGCTTTCGAGTCGGAGACACCCAGGTTGGTCTTCATTCTACCTGTTATTTTGCTTTCTAACTGGCTTTGTGTGCGCAAGCCAATGGTGAGCTCTGCTGAAGGCAGGTGGCACTCCGAAGCCCACCCAGATCTGCTAGCTCACGGCACCTCTCAGGGTGAGCCTGTGGCCGGCACACAGCAGCTGATTGATTGACCCTGTTTCCTTCTAGAAAGCTCCAGCCCGGAGACATTGCTGATGTGCTGAAATATCAGGAATCTAAGATTATTTAAGGTTCCCCTCAAAGACTCATAGCTACTCCCTGATAGAAACTGAACTCGACTTTGCCCAGGGTGCCCCAGAAACACGACCTTTTTCTAGTGCCTCACCAATCACGCCTTGGTATGAGCCACATTCTTGGCGGGTCCCCAGAACCAACTGAGTTTCTGGGATTGAGTCTCAGGCACTCTTTGTTCTAGTGCAAGCTTGGCTGATGCATACCAGACCCTGGTACCACACCCGTGGTGTGATGCTGGCCCAGAATGCCTTCGGAGACCCCCTCTGCAGCACCCCCTCAAGAAAGAGGTGAAGGTCACTGCCCAAAAGCAACACATACCAGCTCTTACTGTTATAAACAGTTTGACATATAAAGTAGGATTCTGGCAAACTAAATAAATCTATAGCCTTTGTGAAAGCCAGTGGAGCTAATTTGTGTAATTCTGCATATTTCTTGCCCTACCCCTTTTTTATATTTTATTCAGAAATCATCTCGTATAGGCTTTCAATTCAATATGACAAATATTTCATGGGACTCTAATGTGCTAGACACGGTTGGGTTACAAAGCTGCTCTCAAGCTGCTCTCGGTCTAGTGGGCTCAGGGTTGTAGGATGGAAAAAGTACTAAAAGAAGGACTAGGAAGAATGCAATGAGGGCGCTGAAGGAGGGATGTTCCCATGTGAGGCAGCGGGTGAAAGAGAACAAACAGACAGAGTGGGTCATTTGTAAGGAGGGAAAGTCAACAAAATGATAAACAAGCATCATCTGGCTGTGAGGAATGACAGATACGGGGTGGCTGGCTTCTGCAGACAGGAAACCACATGGTTTTGCCTGACACTGTAATTGGTCACACCCTCTTGCACAGGGGTGAGGGGAGGGGTGGAGATTTGACTTATTTATAGTGGCCAGGCTTGGTTAGGGGGACCCCGGCTGGAGTGACAGAAGCTGTCTTCAGTGGCAGGCGTGCGAACCTACCCTCAGGAGAAAGCGGAACAGCTGATAATAAGAATGGCAATTGGTTTAGCTATGTCTACGCCCTGCCCAGGGTCAGGAGAATGAGGGATTCTATTAAAAGATAAAACCTTTAAAAATGATGTTAACAGATGATCCTAATGACGTTTCTTGATTAAATCCAGTTGTATGGCATAAAGGCGAAACCTTGCCCTCTCCCCACTGTCTGAGGGAAGTTCTGTTTTGTCCCCCATTTTATACATGTAGACCAACTCAGAGAGTTAAGAAACTTGCCTGATGTCACCCAGCCAGGAAATGGGAGAAGCAGGACTCAAACCATGTCTGCCTGACATTAAATTCCCCTTCCATGCCTTTGTCTCCTCTGGCCCCAAATAGCCGCGCTATGCTGGTAGTAAATCAGGGACTGATGCGCCCAGCTCTACTTTACCGCATTGCCAAGGTGATAAGTTCAGTAGGATTTAGTTAGACTTTGATCAGACTTCTGGCAGTGGAGTTCCCATCCGTCCTCAGTTTTTCAAAGCAAAGCATTTAGTTTCCAAATGGCGGGATTCTAAGCAGAGAGCATGCCCTGTTGCCATAAGTAGCCCCTTCCACCACTTCTTTCCCATCTGTTTCCTGCATGCTGAGTATTATTGGGAAACAATGATGTCAACTCTTCCATATAAATCTACACCTCCCTGCTCACCCCTCCCTTACAATGCATATTTTTGTTCCTCTTTCTGGCTTTTGTCTTGCTGATCTGTTCTTTAAGGATTCATACTTTTGGCGTCAATTGTTGGCTTTCTTCCTAATGAGTTTTAGCTAAGCTTCACTGTGGCCTTCAAAGTGCACATGTTCTTTTGGGTCCATATTTGGAAAATCCTTTGTCGGCCTGGTGTTAATAGAGAGGAGCCATTTTGCTTTTGCAAAAAGCAAAGCCAGATTCAGGGCTCTGAACCAGGCTCAGAGCTGAGGACTCAACCTGTTGGGCACCCTCGGGGACTGCATGAAAGCTGTTTGGACCCTGGGCGCAGAGCCTGTGGCTGAAGGTCAGGTGAATATACTCATCGAGAAATCTGGTTCCCCTCACCCGAAGCCTGACTTTCAAATGGGACATGATTTCCTCAGTTCCTCTTTCTTTACTGTCCCTAAGGACAATTTGGTTTCCAAAGGAAAGGATCGGGAGGAGCTTGTGTCCAAGAGAGTATGAATTTTAAATTCCGGGCCCAAGAATTGTGGATCTCCCTTTCTCAGCCTCAGGTAGGGATACTCATACTT
Organism: Myotis daubentonii; assembly: GCF_963259705.1. Lineage (NCBI taxonomy): Eukaryota > Metazoa > Chordata > Mammalia > Chiroptera > Vespertilionidae > Myotis > Myotis daubentonii. The sequence continues at coordinate 61,666,773 of NC_081842.1, read as the reverse complement.
AACTGGGCATAAGAATAACTAAAAATGTAGTTTTCACTTTTACATTTTAACTTAATTTCAAAATTAAAAAAATAGTAGTTACATTTATTACAGTATTAGTACACTAGAAGGAGTATGAGGCATACGCCTTCAATTCCATTCTATACTCCTTAAAACAAAATAGAAGCTTCAGATGGGCATTTGCATAGGCCCTGTAGTACCTGCATCTGTGGAGAACGTGCGTAAGATTCCACTGACTGAGTTCCATAGTGGAGAGGACTGCAAGCTGCAAAGTGTGACTGCATGACGACATTCTAAGGTCAGTTCCTCCCAGATTCTGGTTTTGTAGGTCTGAGGTGGAGCCCAGGAATCTAGATTTTTTAAAGATGAGCCTCAGGTAATTCTGATATCTTTGGCCTACTTTGAACAACGTTGAGTTAGTCCATAGAAAGAAACAAGTGAGACCACATGATTTTCATTTTCTTCACTCTACTTTGTACATATATTACCCAAATTTTCAACAGTGACCATGTTTTTTCACTACTTAAATTGAAAAAAAAAATGTTAAAATTATTGATGGTAATGGGGTATCTTAATTTGTTGAATTTTCATAAAGCCCTTTGCTCCAACCCTTATTTTTTTAAAATATATATTTTTATTGATTTCAGAGAGGAAGGGAGAGGGAGAGAGAGATAGAAACATCAATGATGAGAAATAATTACTGATTGGCTGCCTCCTGCACACCCCACACTGGGGATTGAGCCCGCAACGTGGGCATGTGCCCTTGACTGGAATCGAACCTGGGGCCCTTCAGTCCACAGGCTGGCACTCTATCCATTGAGCCAAACCAGCTAGGACCCAACCCTTATGTTTTAAAATCTTCATAAGATCTGTACATTTGCTTTTCTGCCTTGATAGGTGCAGTTTCGTGAAAGCAAATATTCTCTCCTCTGAGAAACAGTATAATAAGGTGGTTAGCATGTGGCTTTTCTTTTTTTTTTTAATATACATTTTTATTGATTTCAGAGAGGAAGGGAGAGGGAGAGAGAGATGGAAACATTAATGATGCGAGAGAATCATTGATCGACTGCCTCTTGCACACTGGGGATCAAGTCTACAACCCAAGCCTGTGCCCTGACTGGGAATCAAACCATGACTTCCTGGTTCATAAGCCAACGCTCAACCACTGAGCCACACCAACCGGGTGCATGTGGCTTTTCTGCTGACAGTCTTCATTGGTTCAAGTCCCATCTCTACCACATGCTACCTTTGTGACCATGGATGACCTACCAAACCTCTCTGTGCCTCGGTTTCCTCATTTATAAAGTGGGGATTGTGATGCTAATAATACCTATTGAACAGGGTCATTGTGAGGATTAAATGAACTAGTGCACTGCCTGGAATTTAGTAAACCTTCCTTAAGTGTTAATTATGGTTATTCTTTCCATAGTGATTGGAAATCTTATCCTTTTTCAGCCTCATTACTCAGAATGTGGCTCTGAGTAATGCTACAGATGTGGAAGTGGAGAGATCTGAGAACAAATATTCCGAGGTTCCCATATATCCCTAGGGGCTTTTTCTCTTTTTAAAAATTCTCTTATATACACACAATTATTTACTTATTTTGCTAAAATGCTAGTTTTAAGATTCTTGTATATTGATAAATATTTCATGGGTGGGACTATGGCAAACTTTCTAAATTTTACATATTTTTCTTTTTATAATCAGAAAAAGAAAATAACCTAAAGACAAAACTGAAAAAAAAAAATCAGGGTATGGCAAAAGGCTAGAATCATAGTGACAGCTATCCAAACTTCTCGTTTCCATCTGTATTTCAGGAGAGTTAACCTGGAAATGAGCCTGTTTCCATTACTGATGGGTTTTCGCTGGCCCATATGACATTTCACATATGCCTGTTTCTTTGCTCCACTGCTGCATTTTGACAGTTGATTGAATGAGGTAGATCCGGCTCAATCTTAGGCTGTATAAGAGCACATGGATGGAGGGACTCACACTGCCCTTCTCACAGGTTGAATCTGTTCATTCCTCAGGGCTCCATTTGAAGATGGATATTTAGGAAGGAGGTCAGGATGGTAAAGTTTAGGACTTCATGACCTCTCACCTCTAACCACTGTCACAGTTTCCTAAATTGTCCCCTCTTTTCGATAGACAGAAAATGAGCTCTTTGGAGACTGGGACCATTCTCTGTTCATCTGTGTGTTAGGTGTCTGTAGGGCTGGTTCCGCTCTGGAGGGTCTCAGGGAGAATCCACCTCCTTGCCTTTCCCAGCTTCTAAAGGCTGTCCTCATTCCTTGGTTCACATCCCCCCATCACACCACCTTTGCTCCCTTCTGCTCCATTCTCACCTGGCCTTCTTTCTGATCACCTGCCTCTCTCTCCCATAAAGTGATTACATCAGATAATTCAAGGTAATCTGCTCACCTTAAGATCCTTAGCTTGATCACATCTGCAAAAATCTCTTTAGCTTTTAAAGCAATATCCATGGATTCCAGAAAGAAGGGCATGGGCACCATTACTCAGCATACACAATCTGTTTTCCCTACAGTGCATGGTTGGCTTAGTGGCTAATAACAGTGTGAATGAAGGGAACAGGATGGTGACTATGGAAGGAGAGAAAGAGATGGACATCAGCACTTACCATGTCCCAGGCACTGAGACACGGGGTCAGCTGAGACACAGGGGTGAACAGGCACCGGCTGTCCCTGTGGGGGCTCGCTACCCCATGCAGGAGAGGAACACATCCTCAAAGGATTCTCACACAAATAATGAGAGGAAGCGGAGGACATTCATCTGACTCAGAGGAGCTGGATCTTCTAAGATGAATGGAATCTGAGTCGTCTCTGCCTGAAGAGAAGATATTCCAGACAGAGGGAATAATATATAAGCAAAGGTGTTGATGTATAAAACAGTACGGCAGGATCAGGATTCTCAAAAGAAGAACAAAGAGAACAAGGGTGAAGCATGAGCCACCTGCTTGCCCGGACTAGCAGCACATGGCTTATTAAATGACCATTTTAAACCTTCCAGGTGGAAAAAGAGTGATGAAGACAAATGTGCTAGTTAAACAGATTGATAAAGGAAGAAGAATCTTGAGCCACATGTAAAGCTGTTGAGAAAAATGTGGACCCCAGTCCAGCAACCAACTTCTTCCAGGTGGAGGGAAAGTGAGGTGCCCCAAGCAGCTCTGGCCCAGAGCTTCTGAGTTGATTCCACCTTTTTACAACCTTAGGAAATGTCATTTCTCTCTGTCTCATGGATGATAACCAGAGCGATGTTTAACATTTCATCGAAGTTTTATTTGAGGTGAAAAATTTTGCAACGTTTCTTCCCACCTGCCTACTGGTCGCACTTCTACTCTGTCCTGTCTCTTTCTCCTGGTGTTCTCTTCACCCTCATCATTCCTCCAGTTTAAGAAGCCATGAAGCTGATATCAGATCCCTCATTCATCTTCATTCCATTCGCAGGTGCTATGTTGAGCCTGGCTCCGTGCTCCCATCCCACTACGGGATGGCCGTCCCTCAGATCAGTGTCCTCCCCAAACCGCCTCAGTCCCCGTCTTTGAGGAGACCTCGGGGTCCCTTGGAGGTGGACCTCCCTGTCCAGTGCCTGCCTCGCCCCTGCCAGATTCCAGAACTCCAAAAGCCAAAAATGCTTCAGCCTCTGCTTCTCCTGCTGGCAGGCACTCACGCTGCTTCTGTCCTTAGGGACTGAAAAGCAGGGGCCCACACGGGAGCAAGACTAGCACGATGGTCAGCCGCGGCCTGCAGGGCTCCTCCCAGACATGTGTTCCCTCTGGACAGTGGGCTTCTCCATTACCCCTCACCCAAATAGCCCCTTTGGCAGCGCTCTGCCACCCCTGACTCCTGAGTGAATGACAGGCGTCATGACAAAACGCAGGATAAGATTTTAATTTGGAATACACACCTGCCCACAAACTCTCCTCTTGTAAAACTGTAAGTGGTTGAGCATCAACCTATGAACCAGGAGGTCAAGGTTCAATTCCCGGTCAGAGCACAAGTCCGGGTTGTGGGCTCGATCCCCAGTGTGGGGCATGCAGGAGACAGCCAATCAATGATTCTCTCTCATCATTTGATGTTTCTATCTCTCTCTCTCCCTCTCTCCTCCCCTCTGAAATCAATAAAAATGTATTTATAATTGTAAAATAATATCAAACAATGCAGAGATTTACAAAGTACAAAGACCCTTCTCACATCCTTGCAGTCCCATTCATCAGGGAACAGTTTGAACTGGATTCATCCAGACCGGTTCTGTGGGCAGAACTTTCTGCAATGAGGGGAATGTGCTCTGTCTGCACTGTCCAGTGTGGCGCCATGAGCCACCTGCGGCTCTTAGCACTTGACTGAGGCTAGTGCTACTGAGGAACTGAAGTTTGAGTTTTAGGGTTTTTTTAAGTATTTTTATTGATGTCAGAAAGGAAGGGAGAGGAAGAGAAAGACAGAAACTTTGAGTTTTAATTAGCTTAGATTTACATATCCAAATGTGGCTAATGGCTACTGTGTGGAACAGCACTGAGACCTTGCTCTGTATAGGTACTAAAAATGCACACATCGAATTATTTTCTTTGTTTTGTTCCCACAAAGATAAAGTTACAACATACATATTTTCTGAAATGTGCTGTTTTAAATAACAGGAGATCTTGGAGAACTATTCATTTTTGTAATTACCGCTTGACCTCACTCTTTTTAATCACTGAATTGGGATCCTGCTGAATACATAGTTGAATTTTATTTTTAAATCAGATATCATATATCCATGGTTCGAAATGGAAAAGACTCTGAAAGATATAAGAGAAAATCTCCCTTCTATCCTTAGCATCCTGTCCTCACCCAGAAGCAACTAGTGTTAATTTTTTAAGCTTTCAGTAGATAGTCTGTTCATATACAAACAAATATATATGTATACTTTTTAAATAAAATACTATAATTTATGTAAATATTTCTTTATATAGAAATCTTATCCTTTTTATAAGTTCCTATAAGACTTCTCATCTAAATATTGCTCAATTGATGTAGTATTTATTGAATATGTTGTATGAGCCATGCGTCATTTTCATTGACAATTTCTGTTATCTGTATTGCATATTAATACTGCTTCCCTTTGCTTCTGATGAAGGTGGAATTTGCTAGCCCACATACTTCTATGTAATTATACTTTCAACTGTTTTCCAGTGTTTTTGAGAGATGTTGGCTGGTCAGTCCATATTCTGTCAGCTAGAATCTAAGGCCCAGGTTAAGGCTGAAGCTGGGAGCAGGGAACAGTTAAAGGCTCTTTGGTCCACAGGCTGGCATATTCATGGCATCTTGATCACAATCCTCTGGTCATCTGAGCCCACCCAGCGCAGACCACAAAGACCCAGGCTGAGTAGCAAAAGCCGATGAAACAGAGGTGGCAGTTGAAATAGAAGTATCCTGAAGTTGAACATCTATGTTTTTGTAGAAACTGTAGCCTGAGTATATCTTAAAGTAGGATCAGAAATCAATTATGACCATAGATTCTTACAGTGGTCAGAGGAGACTATCTTAAAAAGAGCTTGTCACCAATGTCACTCACTAACCCCTTTAATGACTTCCCAATGCCCTTGAGACAAAATCAACTCCATAAACACCAACAAAGTTTACCAGCCCATCACCCTCAGACACCTGCGTCCTCTGCAGCCTCAATGGACACCACCTCCCCGCCCCCATCATTTCTTCAGCCACACTGTACTTTTCGTAGTTCCTCAAAAGCGCTGTGTTCCTCTTGCCACCAAAGGTTTGCCCATGTCCCTTCCTCCATGTAGAGCACTCTCTGTCTCTCTTTTTGGCTCCACTTCAGGTCTTGCCAACCGCAACCCATCTTTCGGGTCTTGGCTTGGATGTCCCATTCTCCAGGATGCCTCCTCTGAGCCCTGTGAGGACGGGCCAGGTGCCCCTTCTCTATGCTCCCATTCTACCCTGTACCTCCCCACTACTGCTCTTACCACACTGAATGCACCAGTCTCGCCCCACCGTATCGCTGCCTCACTCTAGACTCCAGATGACTCTGTGAGATCGGGAGCTATGTCTCCTGCCCCGGCATCTTATCACTGGTGCCTAGCATAATGCTCTTACGTATGTGTTGAATGAGTGGGTGGATCCAGAAAAGGGCAATTGGTGGTGGAGTGGGGACAGAGGGGTGTGTTCTGCACGAATATTTTGCACATATGTGTGCATCTGTCAGGCGTCTGTGTATATCCAGTGTGGAGCCTGTGGAGACGAAGGAGGAACCCACTGGTGGAGCTTAGGGTTCAGTCTTCATTCAGCAAATAATCGTCATCCGATCTTAGACAGATCACCCCACTCTCTGAATCTCAATTGCCTCATCGAAAAGACATGAATGAGAATTAGATAACATATGCAAAGGGACTTTTTAAATGGAAAACAGTTACTGTAATTACCCTGCAGTGTAGACACTTATGCTCAAGAAGGGCAGAATGGCCCCAAAGGCTGTGTTACTGATTGGCTGTGAATTTGACGCCTCTTTATAGACATCACCAACCATATTGGGAGGAAATCAGGAGAGCTGTTTCCCTAAGGTAACCCTCCCCCCAACCCGGTGCTTCCCAGCCCTGCCAGCTTCGGGCATCCACTACCAGCAGAGGTTCTTCGGGGCCTTTGAGAATGTCATCAGGGGCACAGCTGGGGCTCCCGAGGCCGCCCCTTCCACTCAGTGCCAGGGACACCACGTGCCAAGGCAAACATAGAGATACAGGAACTAGAAGCTAATGTGTCATGTTGGAGCTGAAAGAATCTTAGAAAATCGCTACCCAAATCTCTCATTTAACACAGAGAGCCTGGGGCCCTGGAGAGTAGAAGTTTGCCTGAGAGGATGCAGCTGGCCAGGTGAGGTTTCTGGCTGCTTGATGGTGTTGGCCAGAAATACCACGTCAGTGTGTTTCTCAGAACCATCCCGCACAGGGATCCCTGAGAGGGGAGAAGAGGCTCAGATGATGGTGCCTTTAGGACAGAAGGAGGATTCATAAGGTTATCTCACAGCTTGAGAAAAATATCCTTTATTGTACAGCTGGTTAAAAGGATGGCATAGTTTTACTGGCATAGAAAGATGTCCAACAATGTAAAGTTAAAAAGTTTACCAAACAGCACATACAATATAAATCCAGTTTGGTAACTAAATATGTAAGAAAAAGTTTGGAGGAATATACCCACGTCATTAACAATGACCCTATCTGGCCCTGGCTGATGTGCTAAGTGGTTAGAGAGCCTTGGCCTGCACACCAAAGTATCTTGGGTTTGATTCCTGGTCAAGGGCACGCACCTGGGTTGTAGGTTCAATCCCCGGTGCCTGTCAGGGTGTGCAGGAGGCAACCAATGGATGGTGTCTCTCTCACACCGGTGTTCTCTCTCCTCTCCCTCCCACCTTCTCTCCCACTCTCTAAAAATCAATGGAAAAAATATACTTGGGTGAGGATTAACAACTACAACAAAAAGAACACACACACAAAAACAATGACCTTCTCTAAATGGATGCTTTTCTTCTGCATACTTTGCTGTATTGCTCTGTAGGCTGAATATTTTTAAAATGATGAACATGTATAATGTTTATACTTTGAAAAGACAAGAAGGTGTTTTCATTTTGTAAAAGCGTACATATCCTTAAGTTATTCCAACTTTCTCTGCTCTGGTTTTGTTTTCCTCAAACAACTTCGTCAACTACAACTTGGTGTCCTGAGTGAGGCCCTTATCGGTACAGGAATTCCTGTTTTAAAAAATGATGAAATTGCCATTTGACTTTACAAAGGCATCCCTTCGGAACTTAGTTGCAGAGAACAAATCACTCTCAGAGGAACATGCCAAATTCAGGTTCTGATTCCGCCAGGAAGATGACAAAGACCCCGGCCTGTGATGACTGCACAGAGGCCCAGCTTGCCCCATGCACACACCCTGAGACCCGCCCTAACACATCAGCTGGACCCACAGCCTTTATGGCCACTGCTTGGGGTTCAGGGTACAGCAGTCTTGGAAGTCTTTGGCAGTGCACCCTTGAATCTCTAAAATGGGCAGAGAGAGTGAGAGCACTTGGGTTTGAGGTTGTACAAACACTTGTCTGGCTGGCTGCTGACTTCCCCAGCTGACATTTATAAGATACTTACCCAATACCAACAGAGAGTGTGAGACAAATTTTATTTTGGTTTGTGAAAGTGAGGTGCAAGTTAATACAAGGACAGGGAACCTGCTAAGATTGGGGGATGGGTGGGGGGGGAGTAATTAACCCTTAGGTGACACCTTACAAAGTGCTTTCACCAAATCATCTCAATTGTCCTTCCTAGTCCTGTGAATTAGATGAAGCAGTGAATTCTTTCACCTGCTGTATGAGGACACTGATGTTCCCCAAGGACACAGGGCTGGGAACCCCAAACCTGTGGTCTTTGCTTACTACTACTCACTAGGATACATGGTGTATGTACTCAGCCGGTAGGTTTACAGCTCTGGATTAGAGAATGAGAAGACCTATGTACTTGTCATGTGACTGCGTGGGATTCCCTTCCCCTTTCTTCTTCTTTTTTTTTTTAATCCTTCGCCTTTTTGAGACTTAACTTCCTCATCTGTAAAATGGGGATAATATAATACCTGTCCAGCTTGCTTCACGTGGTGGAAATCTGACTAGATAATGGTGTGCTTTGAAAACAGTGACTTGCTAAAGGAATATAAAGTGTGATTATTTCCTAGTGCGGTGCTGAGGGATATGTGTTTGAGAATAACTTTCTCTGAACAGAGCTGTTTTTTAGGACTGCAAAAGCTTAATACAGCCCACAACAATCCAGCAACCCCATCCAGTTCCCTAGGAACCCAGACCTTCTATTTTCACACCCCCTGTCCTGCTTCAGATAGATTATCAACTTTGAAGATAAGTCGCCAGGTTTCCTGGAAGGAGAGGCATCCTCACAGCTGCCTCTTTTCATTGAAACCCTGGGTTACAGTGGCTGGAGTTGGGGCTCTTCCTGAAAGTATGTGCTTGGGGGCACATACTTTAATCCTAAGAAATTGGGCTTGCCTGCTTATTTTGAAGGGTATTTAAGTTCAAATAACCTTAAATCTGCAGTATGCTTTTCCCATGGCAGGGGCCACTAGAGAGGCCTGGAGGGGGTGGTGGGGGCACGCTGGGGGCCCCACCCTGTTAAACCAGAGCAGTCTGTTTTCTTCAGTGCTATTTGCTTTATGTTCTGGGGTGAAATTTATCTGAACACAGCACTTACTGCTTTGAACAATAAGTTTGAAAACCACTGCTGCTTAAATCTGCAAATCAACAAAACATCTTTTTTCTCTGAGGGTCATGCACCCAGTCAACCATTTATCTCCCATGCCCCTTCCTGACCTCCTAATACCTCCTTTTTGATACCTGTTTCCCTTAGGTTTGCCCTGGAACCTTCCCTCAGGACACTTCAGGTGTTGTGTTGTGTTTGGGGATAAGACATTTCACAAAGACCCTGCAGAATGTACAGCAAAGTCAGTTCCTTGGGGGGGAAAAGTCAGCACCCATGTGATGTTTTATATGATACTAGTGGCCCGGTGCAGGAAATTCATGCACATTAAAAGGGGATTAATTAGAGGAAATATTTTAATATTGCTATTTTCCCTTTCTCTATAACAGAAGTGTCAGAGATGAAAGAAAATTAGTAAAATGTATGTGAAAATCTTCCTCCTGTCAGAGTCTGGGGCATGCCGCGGGACCCAGAGTCAAGTCCCCACCCACCTGCGTGCATCTCAAAATCACATGAGACCCAGACCCAGGTGACCCCACCCCCATTGGGCAAGATCCAGACCTGGCCAGTCCCACCCCTGTCAAGCCCCACCGGGGGGGCAGGGGGGAAGTGGCCTCAGGTCCCCCATCAAGCCCCTCTGGGCAGGGGCACAGCCTCAGATCCCCCGCCCCAGCCCGGCGCCATGCAGCCTCAGGTTCCTGCTGATCGCTCGTTATGGCTCATTACGGGGACACCGCCTCCACTGTGGGTGCAGCCATCTTGTGTTACGGGAACCCTGCCTCCACTGTGGGCGTGACAGAGTGAGGGTCAATTTGCATATTACCTCTTTATTATATAGGATGTGAAGTTTCCCTTTCCAGTAGAAACAGGAAAGAAATAAGGCAGAGATGAAGGGCTGTGACTAGTGCTTGGCCTTTTTGCCATTGTGGATATAATTGCTGCTGATGTGAACACTAGCAACATAGAATAATGTCTGGCACTACCAGTGCATCCCAATTGATGTGGGAGGAAAGGGAAGAAAGAAGGAAAGAGAGAGAAAGACAGGAAGGAAGAATGCAATCAGAAGCTGGTACAGAAATGTAGCTTCAGAATTTTTGAAGCTAACAGCCGAGGTGGAAGATCTAACTGCTTTTGCGAAGGAAGGTTTGTGTGACAGGCAGTAAGGAGCCTCAGTTCCCCTGTCTGTAATGTGAGGGTACAAACATTTGCTTTACAGACTTCACAGGAATTTTGTGAGGATCTGCTCAAATGGTGAACAGGAAGGGACGTACAGATTTAAGGCCACTGTTGTTCCTCCAGCCAACGACTGTCATCATTTTTTTCTCTATTGTGTGAACAGATGGTTTGAGGGATTAGGATCTTTCCCTCTTTCAATTTAATTTTGGAGCTTTGAAACTAAACCCAGCTGTTTCTACAGAGCTTTCAAATGCTAGGTCTCAGTGGTGTTTCACTGGATAAGGTTGAAAATGTATATAAATCATGTCCTTTGGAAGGAACCCTGGAATAATAACTCTTGTAATAAGAATAATTTTAAAACAGTACTAATGACAGGGGGCTTGTACTCTAATCACTTTTTAAAAATATCTTCTAATAATTTGAATTTTTCCTTAAATGTAACTCTTCCACTCGGCGAATGCAGGTCAGCTTGATTTTTCTTGAGCCTCACATTATTTAGAAAAAATGAGGAAATACTTCACTTACTGATCAATGAATTTAGTCCAATGTTACAAAGCCTAAAGAAATGATAGTTCCCTCTTTTCTTGGCTAGCATAGCAAATTTCCAAATGATGGAGGCTATTCACATATTTTGCTTAGACTTCCTAAGACAGCTAGAACCTTTTATTCTTGCATACTCCTAATTGAATATTGTAGAATCACTCTCACTTATGATTATTTTTACTTAAACATTCAAGTCTTTGTCTAAAAATTCAAAAACTAAGTTCAGCTGGTGTGGAATGTAGTAACAATTCAATAAACAAGTATTTCTGGGGGAGAAAAGTTGAGAAGTGGTGAAAACAAGCTAAACTACATTCCGGGATTAGATGGACATCCATCTCTTGGTCCAACAACCTACCCCCCTTTTTAAAAAATATACAGGTCACATTGCACCAAAAAAAAAATGCCTTTTCAAAATAAGCAATGCTGCTGATTTAGTCTGTCTTGGGACTCATTGTTAAAAATTCTCCCCTTCTCCAGCCTTCTTTTGAGCAATACCAAACAAACATTAACAACTGTGGAACAGATGTTCTAACTGCAGAAGATTCCAAAGCCGGGCTCAAACGTATCCCCAACCAGAACAAGACCCCGACCACAGAGATTAATCTCCTGGTATGGGTGTTATGAGATAAAAGCACCTTCTGGATTTCATCACATATTTTTATAAAAGAGTCTCTAGGGTTGTGGGGCTGTTTTTCCTTTTAAGGGTAGGGTCAGAAAGTTCTTCCCTTTTGTGAGTCCAAGTGTCACACAAATGCTTATGTTTTTGTGTTTGGATTTTAGTCAGTGTAAATGGAAATGCTTTCTGTTCTATTGTAATTTTTAAATAAGATGATTGCTCTGCCGCCTTCTTGGATTTCCATGGGAGGTAGTAAGAAATCACTGCGCATTGCCACATAAGCCACTTTAAGGAGATAACATTTCGCTGCATTCCATGAGTGGCAGGATGTCAAGCAAGGCAGTTCCCACCTTCCATCTAGGCACCAATACAAACAGCATGCTCCCTGGTTCTTTATTTAACCAACAAGTATTTACAGAAATCCTAACATTGTCTTAGTGCTGAAACATCCTATCTCCTGGCTCCCGTGGTCTCTAATGTTAAAAGTCTGAAAAGAACCATGAGTGGTTCCCCCTCCCCCTTCCCTATAATCTGTTCCAATGTTTGCAAAACAGAGGGATGAGGTTGAGGAGACTTGGAGGTGATGATGTTGGGGAGACTAGAGTATGGTTATGGGAGGGCAGTGAATCCATGAAGGTCCAGGATCTGGCCCTCAACCTAGTGGATCCTCCACCTCATTCCCAGTGAAAAGTCTACAGTTTTCATATGTGGCGGGGGGGGGGGGGGGGGGGGAGTGAGAAAAGTCTACACATGGTTAGACCAGCAAGAGAGGCGAGATCACCATGGGAATCTCCCAGGTCGGGGGAAGAATCAGGGAGGGGAAGTGGAACCACCAGGATATCCATAAGCCCAGACAGAGGGCTTTCTGTGTGTGGTTTGGTAAATTCCGCATCCATTGCCCAGAGAATCTAGATTTTGATCCCAGAACAAGAGCTTTCCCTTCTGCCATAGCACAGGCTCCATCAGTTATTTTCATACAAGACCTAGTGTTAGATTGACTTGAAGAACAGTGTTGTGTTCTTCATTCTACCAGATCCTCACACAGGACTGGACAGTTCTCAAACCAAAGAAAACCTGCTTTTTGTTTGTGTAAAACTAGGACCACACAGCATGTAGGCTTGAGGCTTTCTTGATTTTTCTCCCCTTCCCTCCCTATAGAAAAGGAATGGGCCCCAAATAAGGGGTCACTTCATGCTTAGGCATTTTCCAACCCAGAATGAGCATAACTGTCATCTGCTTGGGTTGAGATGCAAAATACTGATATCAATAACCTTGGGCCAAACATAAACATGGTAAGTATGTTGTGGCCCGGTGCACGAATTCGTGCACATTGAAAGGAAATTAATTAGAAGAAATATTTTAATATCACTATTCACCTTTTCTCTATAATAGAAGTGTCAACCAAATTCACGATCCACAATGACAGATGGGAACACATGCAAGTGATTGGCGCCAGTGAGAGCTTTATATGTATTGCACATGCGTGAGTCAACTTAGCCTTTTATAGATATAGATAAACTTGCTTAATTAGACCTGCTTTCTGATTTAGCTAAACTTTTTCCAGCCCAGTGAAGCACCCCAACTTCTCTTTTAGGTAATTGTCAGCAACACAGCAGTAAATATCAACACGAAGAAGATTATTATTGTAGATCACGCAGGAAGAACAAAGGGTAAAATATTTAACTGCAGCAGTGTTTGACTATATTCTGCACAGTGAGAAAACCTGAAGTAATTTCCATGGTCCACCATTTCTTCTTTTCAGCCGGTCAAGTTTCTGAGCTTTCTAAATCTCTGTTTTCTGGCTAATGAAAAAAAAAAAAATAGGATTCTACCTACTCCAGGACTTCTGTGAGGATCAAATGAGATGAGGCATGGGAAAACGCTTCACAGACATTTGGTTACAGTGTAAAATGTTTCCACCTGACTATGAAGCAAGTCATGTTCCTGGGCTGAAGAAACTACAAGGAGGCTAGTCACTAGGGAGAGGAAGCCAGGAGTTGCTATGTTATGTCATTACCCGGACAGACACTTAGCATATTAGTCTTTTATAAATAGAGATTCTTTCCTTTGCCATTAAAAGTTCCATTTCAATATTCTTCCCTTCCACCCATGAATCAGCATATTCTTGCCAATCAGGAATGAGCTACGATCTCATTTCCTTTTTGTGTATTCTAAAACTCAGATATTTGTCCCTCCTTTTCATTAATATTTTAGACATAAAAATTGCCCCCATTCCCTTTAACTTCCACATGCCCTTTTAAATTATGGGAAATATTTCAATTAAATGGAAAAATTGCTCAAGTACATCTTATCTTCTTTCACCCAGGCCTAGTGACTTCCTGCTCAATAATAATAATAGTTACATATATATATCAGTGAGAGAGAATCACTGATCGGCTGCCTCCTGTATGCCCCCTACTAGGGATTGAGCCCACAACCCAAGCATATGCCCTTGACCAGAATCGAACCTGGGACCCTTCAGTCGTCAGACCCATGCTCTATCCACTGAGCAAAACTGGCTAGGGCATTTAAAATTGTAATTAATAATACATGTTTATCTTCCTTGTAGAGAAATTTAAAATATATAAATAATATAAATATGCCGAAACCGGTTTGGCTCAGTGGATAGAGCATCGGCCTGCGGACTGAAAGGTCCCAGGTTCGATTCCGGTCAAGGGCATGTACCTGGGTTGCTGGCGCATCCCCAGTGGGGGATGTGCAGGAGGCGGCTGATTGATGTTTCTCTCTCATCGATGTTTCTGACTCTCTATCTCTCTCCCTTCCTCTCTGTAGAAAATCAATAAAATATATTTTAAAAAATAATAATAATATAAATATATAAAAATATATAAATGTTTTAGAAAGAAAAAAAGTGCTTTTGTTAATTCTACCACAAAAAGAGGTAAATTACTTTCAGGTTTTTTTATCTTTATACTTTCCACATAATTGCATTATATATGTATATGTATATGTATATGTATATGTATATATAATGTTGTGTCGTGCTCTCTCATTTAATGTTATAAACTAAGATTTTACTCCAATTATCAATCCCTACAGTTAATGTTATTTTAAGGCCCTGTAATATTGTATATAAATATACTAGTTTACTCCTTACCAATATTGGACATTTAGATTATAATTTTTAATAGTATAAAGAAGGCCACCACGGATATTTTTAGGCATATGACTCTTTTATGTCATAATATTTCTCTGGAATAGATTTCTAGAAGTAAAATTAAAGTATTAAAAGGTGATTAGAGGGAACTTTTTTTTTTTTTTTTTTTGGTTGAGAGTGAAGGGAGTAATAGAAAAAGAGGTGGTGGTTATTGGTTCATGTAAGCAAACCTTGGCAAAGGCCAGGAATGGGGGCTCGCTTTAGGGAGCTGAGACCTGAGACTGGAATTTAACTTTGTGATTTGTCCTTGTCTCTGGAGTTGGGTAAGAGCATTTATCTTACAGCGAAAAATGCAAACAGAGATAATGCAGTTAAAGTGCCTCACCCACAGTGACAACCCTGCACCATTTCACATGCCCCCAAGTTTCACATGTCAAGTTTCTGAGCTTTCTAAATCTCTGTTTTCTGGCTAATGAAAAAAAAAAAATAGGATTCTACCTACTCCAGGACTTCTGTGAGGATCAAATGAGATGAGGCATGGGAAAACGCTTCACAGACATTTGGTTACAGTGTAAAATGTTTTTTGCAGCCAAACTTTTGGGTATGAACTTGCTTTGTCTGGTAGTTGAGCTTTGCACCCCATTACTCCTCCCGGCCGTTTCTCGCTGTGGCCAGCTTGTGTTCCGACGGGTCTGCCTGGGATGTCTCCCTGTGCTGTCCACGCAGCCCCTGCCAGCTCCTCCACCCACACCCTCATCTCTGTTTCCACTCCCCCGCCCTGCCCAACCTCCCTCCCCAGCCTCCCACCCTCGTGCGGAAAGGCCGACGTTGAAAACAAAGGGATCTGTGATGGGGAAACCGCTAGTCCGGGCAGGACAGGCTACCCGGATGGTCCTCGGCCTGCTCCTCTGTCTTTTGCTTGGGGACCTGGATACAAGCGGACGCTCCTCAGTCTCCCAGTCTGGGGTGGACAGGAGACAGGGGCTCAGGCCAAACCCCTTCACTCTGCCGTGCCCTCTCCCGGCTGGCCGCCGCCCCTCCCGAGGCCTCCCGCCCTGCAGAGTGCTCCCCGCCGGCCCTGGGCCCCGGAGCGCACAGCCCTCTCCCTCCCCTCCCAACGGCATCCTCTGCTTCTGTAACGTCCAGGCGGCCCCCCCTCTGATCCCTCCCGAAGGAAACTCCAGCACCGGCTCCGGGGCGCGCCTGGGATTGCTCTCCGCCCTAGGGTTTCTGGTCCCCCCCTTTCGGCGTCGGGAAAGCCCCGCGCCCCCGCGCCCCCGCGCCCCCGCGCCCCGCAGCTTCCCGGAACCGTTCGGTGGGTCTGAGTCACCCGCCGTCACCGCACCGCGACGCTCACGCAACTTTCCCGGGAGTGGGGAACCCCCAGGGAGACCAGAGGTTTTGACTCTCGGCCGCTGCTCGGGTTGGTCAGGGACCTGGGAGAGGTGGGGGCCTCGCGCCCCAGGGTGAAGGTGAGGACCCGCCTGGTCCCCCGGGTGGAGCAGGAATGGAGAGGAGGGGGTGCCCCTGGACATCAAACGAGGGATTTGTTTGTTTTTTAACCACCTCCAGGAAGGAGGAAAATTTGTCTGATAACAGGAAAGGAAGAAAGGATACATCAGAACTTATGGAAATTGTTTTAATTGCCTCACGTGACACACTATCAGTTGAAAAGGGAAGTTTATGGAAACACCAGTGGGGGCGGCACCGAGCCTGGCCTTGCCAGCTGGGGTTGGGCAAGGCCCTGGATCTCGCCAGCTGGATGGTCGTGGGAAGATCTTCTGAGCTGCATCTTCTCAAGCACAATGAGATGGTCTTTAACAGAAAATGTTGATAGGACTTTTGTGGCTCACACTTTCAAAGGGAAGGCTTTGTGTCATCCTGATGGTCTCCAACTACACTGGGCCAGTTCTTTTGTTCTCCCTTCCTTGTTTCTCAGTTTCAGTCTAGTTTATTCAGGCTGTTGGTATTGTTTCCACCTTCTTTCTTCTTTGCCCTTCCCTCCAGGGAATGGGGAGGCAGTCCCTAAGGAGACAGAGAGGGTGCGCTCTGGAGTGAAAAAGAGAAGTTAGCATCAGGGTGGACCCCTTGCCATTGTGAGCGATCTTTCTTCAAATGTATGTGGGGCTCCTGTCATTCCTGCTGTATAACCAGGGGATGAAGTTCCCTTTCAGGTCTAACCCAGGAGAACTCTCATCTGTAGTCCTAGGCAAAAGTATTGCTGTAGAGCTTGCCTCTCTTCTTTCTTCCCCCCTTTTTAGAATATATCTTTGGCACCCACTCATCTCCAGGACACGAAACATTCTCAATTCACTTCAAATCCTCCTACCTGTCTAGAATAGTGGTCACTAAGGCAGAGCCATAGGGAAAGCAGGGATCATGCAACATATTCATCTGTGTATATTATCACAATTTTAAGACTCCAGCTGTCCTTTCTTGAAAAGAACCATCCTGCCCTAACCGGTTTGGCTCAGTGGATAGGGCGTTGGCCTGCGGACTGAGAGGTCCCAGGTTCGATTCCAGTCAGGGGCATGTACCTTGGTTGCGGGCACATCCCCAGTGGGGGTTGTGCAGGAGGCGGCTGATCGATGTTTCTCTCTCATCGATGTTTCTAACTCTCTATCCCTCTCCCTTCCTCTCTGTAAAAAATCAATAAAAAATATTTTTAAAAAAAGAAAAGAACCATCCTTCATTATGTGATCATATTCTTTATAACTTTACTTATTTTGAACTGCCCATTCTATTATGAAATGATAATAGTTCTTATTGTAGTTAGTTGATGTCTTCTCTCAGAAAAAAAAAATTAGTAATTCTATGTGAGTCTCCTCAAGTCTTTTAAAATTGATTTATGAATTCCTAAATTCCTGGCTATCATTGCTCTTTTCAATACCTGGTTCACATCAAGGTGCTAGGGCCTTCTTGTTGCCCCTTCAGGGGCATTTGTATTTATTCAAAGAAACTGCCAGAAGGAGAACCTTCAAAAATTCCTCAGGAGAGATGTGGGGGAAATATATTTGGGCAGAGGAGCCTTTCTGTACTCTCTCAACATCTAGCATTGGTCTAGGCAAGAACAGCACAGTTGTATCTATTCTGAACTTCCTCTGGCATTTAGCATTTACCTTGACTTTTAATGGACTACGCCTTTTAGTAAGACGGAGACCTATAAAACAGTGGGGAGGGGAATTTCGGTTTGCAGATCAGCAGAATTGCTAACTGAAGATGCAATCCTTTTTCTTAAAGGATAAAAATTAGGTCATGTGGGCAAGCAATAAGTAGGTCTCCTCATTTTGTTAGTGGCATAGTGTGGTCTTACTTGGTACCATCTTAAATTAGGCCTCGTTGGTTAACCCTTGTACGCCATAAGCGTCTATAGCTGCAAGCGAGGTAAAAGCGCAGCAGTTAATTGGTTAATATTTATCGGGTATTCCCATGATGATTGGTGCTCATCAAAATATCCTCAACTCACAGAATCACTGCCTTCTGGGAACCGTGGCACAGCGAGGTTGAATGGCACCGACCTGCACTCATACAGACACCACACAGCCGTATTCATCCCTTTCAGATGTTAAATTTTGCTTTAAATCAGTGATGGCGAACCTTTTGAGCTCGGCGTGTCAGCATTTTGAAAAACCCTAACTTAACTCTGGTGCCGTGTCACATAGAGAAATTTTTTGATATTTGCAACCATAGTAAAACAAAGATTTATAGTTTTGATATTTATTTTATAGTAGGGGCCCGGTGCACGAAATTCGTGCACTGGGTGTGTGTGTGTGTGGGGGGAGTGTCCCTCAGCC
Organism: Myotis daubentonii; assembly: GCF_963259705.1. Taxonomy (NCBI): domain Eukaryota; kingdom Metazoa; phylum Chordata; class Mammalia; order Chiroptera; family Vespertilionidae; genus Myotis; species Myotis daubentonii. Next base: position 61,648,267 of record NC_081842.1, on the reverse strand, counting down.
CAGCCTGCCCCCTCTCACATACTGGGAGCCCTCAGGCGTTGACCCCCATCACCCTCCAATCGCAGGATCGGCCCCTTGCCCAGGCCTGACGCCTCTGGCCTAGGCGTCCGGCCCGGGCAGCGGGGACCTGCAGTGGCAGCAGGGGGTGCTTCGATCACGTGGGCTCCGCCCCTGCCCCTGCAGGATGCCTCTGGCTGAGGCGTCCGGCCCGGGCAGCGGGGACCCACAGCTGCAGCGGCCCCACGATCGTGGGCTTCGCTTTAGGCCCCTAGCTCCTGGGACTGCCAGCTTCAACCGCCATTGCCCTGCCCCCCAGCTCTTAGCTCCCCCCTGGGTTTCCGATCACTGTCAGTGGCAGGGGGCTTCTTCCTGCTTTCCCTTTCGCCTCCCTGCATTGTGCCTACATATGCAAATTAACCGCCATCTTGTTGGCAGTTAACTGCCCATCTTAGTTGGCAGTTAACTGCCAATCTTAGTTGGCAGTTAATTTGCATTTAGCCCTGAATAGCCAATGAAAAGGGTAGCTCGTACGCCAATTACCATTTTCCTCTTTTATTAGTGTAAATATTTAAATGCCATTTAACAAAGAAAAATCAACCAAAAAAATGAGTTCGCGTGTCACCTCTGACACGTGTGTCATAGGTTCACCATCACTGCTTTAAATTCTTGCTTAAATTTGGGAAAGTAGGGGAAATGGATATTCTTCAGTTTGAAACAAATATCCTAGGACTACTGGTCAGGAAGCCAGACCAGCTTTCATGCACATTAATACCCAACTATTTTAAAAACACTGTCACGTCTGACCTCTGTTGATCTTCCCCAAGACCTGTGAGTCTGAGAGGGCAGACTGGACAGATATTTGTTGTTTCCCCTTTAAAGAAAAGGAATTTTTTTTAAAAAAATATTCTTATTGATTTCAGAAAGGAAGGGAGAGGGAGGGAGAGATAGAAACATCAATGATGAGAATCATCGATTGGCTACCTCTACTGGGGATCAAGCGCACAACCTGGGTAGTGGTTTCAATCCCCAGTAACCAAGAGGTTACTGGTTCAATTCCCCGGTCAGGGCATATGCCCTGACGGCAAACCAGAGTAAACTGGGGTATCTACGCTCAACCGCTAAGGAGAAGGAATTTAACCTGGGGCATAAGCCCTGACTGTAATCGAACCAGTGACCTCATGGTTCATGGGTTGACGCTCAACCACGGAGCCACACCCAGCTGGGCTAAAGAGAAGGAATTTAAGTGGCTTGCCCAAGGTTGCCTACCACAGGCCACACTTTTGGATGGGGAGCTGGCTCTGAGTCTGCTTGCTCCCTACTGTCAATCTTCACTCCATCACATCCTCCATGAGGCCAAATGCAGGTTCCTGAGTCAGAGAACAAGGATGGAGGGGAAACTCTTCTCTTGCTGCCGCGTGCCTAAGAAAAAATGATCTCAGGGGGAAAAACATGACGGGGCCTGAGGGCAGTCAGTTTGCCAGCAAGGGTGAAACAGTGGGGGAGGAGGGGCATATGAGGGAAGCAAAAGGAGTTACCAGTAATTCTCAAACTTTGCTGTATATTAGAATCACATGGGAAGTTTTTAAAAAGCTCAATACCCAGCTCTCACCTCCTGTTGATTAAATCAGAATCTCTGAAGGTAGAGCCAGGCATTGTATTGTTAAAGGCTTCCGAGGGTTTTACAGTGGACAGCCACACTGGATGGCCAGTGGCTGGGAGCTCCTCAAACGTCATTGTGTACATGACTCACCTTGTGGCGCTCGTGCAGATGTGGGTTCTGATTCAAGAGGTCGAGGGTGAGGCCTGCTCCTGTTTAGATTCCGACAGAGGAGCCACTGGCTGGTCAGGAAGCGCTCCATGAAGGAAGACAAGTTTGGGCAGGGCGCGGAAGGTTGCATAAGATCTAATGCTGAAGAAGTATGGGCAGAGCACTCTGGCCTGTGTGGTGGACAGTCAGAGGCCTGGAGGTGGGAACATGCAAGGTGTATTTTGGGGGACCGTAGCTGGTCCAATGTAACTAAAGAAGTTTGGATTGATCTGACCTACACAATTTAGCACTTGATGGTTGACTGCCTACTGTTTTGGGTGCAGATGTGTTCTATCCTCTTCAAGATCCTGTGTGCATTTCCTTCCTTTTGTCACACAGGATGCTAGCGCTCAGCAGGCATTCAGGACATGACTGGAGGGGTGCCTTTGCACCTGCTGCTCCCTGGGCCTGGGATGTGCTTCTGACAGATACTGACCCTGCTCACTGGCTTCCTTCCTTTAAGACTTTAACCTCAACTTTTCACCTTCTTAGTGGGCTCCCACTATTTAAATAAAATGTAAGGGGACTTGACCACCCTATTCAAATAGAAACATCCTCTTTCTTTCCCCTACCCCTCCCTCACACTTCTTCCTGCTTTATTCTTCTCTTCAGTACCAGTCACCATCTAATGTATATTTAGTTTATCTTGTATATACAGGGTGCGGCAAAAGTAGGTTTACAGTTATTCATATAGAAAACAATACAATAAATAATAAACAAGAATACAAGAATAAACTCTGTGTTTTGCATGCTCATAACTGTAAACCTGCTTTTGCCCCTCCCTGTTTTTACTTTTTTATCTTGCTGACAGTCTGTCTTCTCCATTAAAGGGCCCCTGCACAGGAGCAGAGAATTTTGTGTTATTCACTGCTGCTTTCCAGTTCCTGGAATAATATTGAACACCCCACAAATATTTATCAAATGCATGAATGAACAGAGTTGAATGTATATACAGTGCTGTTGCCTACACAAGTAAATTCAACTTTCAGGGGCAGGAGCAACCACAGGAATCCATCTTGCTCCTGCTCCATTTTAGAAGAGGAAATGATGACATTTGGTCACTAGGTAGGAAAATTTGGAATAACATGTTCATAATCATAAATTGCCCTCCCCGATGGATGAGAGATTTGCTTTAAATATCCTGTATTAGAAATCTAGGACAGATGTTTGGCTGTTCAAAAAGATCGAGTATCTAAAAAAATTTATTCAAGGAAACTAGATAAAACCATCAATGATTAGCTTAACTTTGGAGTATGTTAAAATAGAATTGATTCCAGTGAACAGAATATGTAAAGTCCACCAGGTATAGCAGATTAAATGCAAATGAGATACTAGGAGGAAGAAATACAGAGTCCGAGAGGACATTCAGGGTAGTAAACTTACTGGTGGATCTTGGGATTTGGAGGCTGGAAGGGACTTTAAAGGTCATGGAATCTTGATGCTTGACTCTCTTCTATCACATGAACCCAAGTTCTATCTCTATTTGTATATCTCCCATGATGGGAAACTCCCTACCTCACAAAGAAGACTGTTCCATCTGTGAACAGTTCCACATATTGGAAAGCCCTTTCTTCTGCTAAGCAGTTAGCAGTATCTTTTTAAGTATATAGAACTACTCATTACTGCCACATTGGGGAATTTCACTCTTCATCTGGACAGCATTTCAAACTTGGAAGGTATCTATTATATCCCTTCTCCTCCCCATCCACCCCAATTTCCTACATGTATCTCCAGAAACTCCAGCTCTTCTCCAAGCCAAAATGGCCTCAGTTCCTCAGTTTTTCGGTATAAGACATGGTTTAGGGTCCACGTACCTTCACAGTCAGACTCTTCTGAACATGGTGCATTTTGCCTGTGCCCCTCTTAAACTGTGTTCCCAAGAGCAGGACACAACATTCCTATCCGGCTCTTGGGAACAGGTGTCGGCTGAGGAGTGCAGTGGTGTGCTCCCTCTTTCTGGACGCTGTACTTCTGGTAATGCAGCCTGAGATATTCCAGTATCCTTGTCAACCAGATCTCACTTGGAACACAGTGTGATTCCTGCCCAGGATAACCAGCGGCACAATGAGCTGTGCCCTCAGAGGTGAAAAATGATCCTCCAAATTAAATGCATATTGCAATAAAAAATCATAAAATATTTATAAGTTGAGTGCAGTGTTTTCTTACTACTCTCCCCTCTGTATTTATTATTCTAAAGGTACAACCTTTGGGGTCAGACAGACCTAGGCTTGAAAGCTACCTCTGCCCCTTCCTAGTTGTGTAGCCTGAACCTCTGAATCTCTGTGTTCTCGTTTATTACAGGGGTTTATAATACCTTTTTCAGAATTGTTGGGGAGAGGAAATGAAATCACGTACATAGGCGTCTGGCATATAACAGACGCTTTAAATGATAGCTTCTGGAAAAACAATAATCATTATTATTCTAAGAAATACCTACTGGGCAATTAAATCACCCGTGATGGGACTTCATGACATGACCATGTAGCCACCTCACGTACCTTGGAAGGAATCTAAAAATCCTACGGGAAGGAAGTCTGTCTGAGACTATAAGTGAGTCCAGCGTGTGCAGTCCCCAGAGGCTGCCCTAAGCAGAGACCTTGGGGGTCCCTCCATCTCACTGCCTTTTACATCTCGGTGTAGCTGGTCACCAAGCTCATCTCTCCCCATTGCTTATGCTCTGGAACCACATGTCAACACAGTCTGCAGCAAGTCACCCAGGGTGACCTGCGGGTGCCATTCCAGGACCAGAAACACGTGCACGTGCCAAGTACAGGCCCCTGTCCTCCTGTGTGAACTCCTCACAGCCTGTGTGAGTGGGAGCAGCTCACAGGAAACATTCCAGCGGCGTGGAAGGGGAGCTAGAAATCCCGGAGAGCTTACTGCGGTGGATCTGGCCTGGACTGGCTCCTTTCCTCAGGGGCCTGCAGCAGCTCTGTTCCCTCTTTCCAGTTCTTTTCCCCGTTTCGTTGGCAGGCCCAGAACCCAGCTATCCACATCCCCCTTCTAGAGAGTCTCCAGTGACAAACAAAGGCCCCTCACAGACCTTCCCACTCCCTCCAGCCGTAGCCAAGGTTACGGTGGGGAGCTTGGAAAGAGGACTTGGCCCTCAGACAGAGGATGCCCTGCGTGCCCGCTCACAGAGCCCGCGCTCATTCCACAGTGGCCAGTGAAAGGACAGACTGTTCTGCGACCGAACCATGAGGGTATTGAGAGGCCGCGTCTGTGGCGTCCGCACCTCAGCGTGAGCCAAGCGAGCTTCATTGTGTGGGTCCTCACTGGTCCTGAGAAACCGGTAAATGAAGACCCTGTCCGGATAAACAGAGACGCTGATGAAGCCGCAGCGGAGAAGAGAATGAGGCCGTGTCTAAGCGAAGCGGCTTTTCCACTGTTATCAGCAACTCAGCCAGTTGCTTCATGAAACCAACTGATGTGGTAGATATTTCCATTCAATTGACGGATTGTTTGCGCTGATCTAATCGCCCCCGTTAGTATGTGGTCAGAGCCTTCAGGAAAAGGGCAGAGCTACACACTGGGGAACTGGAGGAGACGGGGTTTGTGTCTTTTCCCACTTGCCTCTTCATGTCCTTAGTGGCTTAAAACAGCAGTTACAGGGACCCAGGGCTGCATGGGGGGGCAGGCATGGCATGGTGTGGCTATTTCAACCCATGGCCAGCGGGGCCATGCCAGCGCTCAGCTTGCTGGTTCCTAGGAATGAGCAGTCATCTTGCATTCCTTGCCAGCAGCTGGACTGTTCTGTGACCCAGTGTGAGCAGCCCCAGGTCTGTGTTGTGGCGGCCGAAAACATGGGGCGGGGGTGCCTTCCTTTGCTGGGATGAAAACCAGGCCCCGCCCCAGGGGCTTCGCCAGTCTTTAGAGCTGTTTGGCGGTTCACAGTATGGCTCTGTCCTCTCCACCATCGCATAGCAAACTCCAGTCTCAGAATCAAGAGACCCGCGCTCTAGACCTAACTTCCTGATGTGCCTAACGCGAGTCACCGCCCCTCTTGGAGTCCCAGTTTCCTCATCTGCCCAATGAGGGAGATGGAGACGGTCCAGAAGTGCCTGTCAAAAAGGCCGTCGTGGGTTCTGCGGGGAGAGGCTTTGCCTCTTTATCTCTTTATCTCTCACCCCAAAGCACTCAGCAGAAGCCATTATTAAAGGAGCTTTGAAGTGCTTTCAAATAGGTGGCCATGGTGTATACGTGCCGTGTGAGGAAGCAGACCTACGCTCTCTATGGGCAGCACATTGATAAAGTGCACGCCTTTGCAAGCCTTGAACATAATCCCCCTGTCAGGCTCGTGCCGCGCCCGGCACTCTAAGGCAGCTGCGCTTATCAATGGCTCCCTCAGATCCGCCACACACTGCACATTCCTCCGGAGGTGGCGGGGCTGGTGGTGGGAGTGCGGTTGTTTATAATTTTCAGATTAAAATGTCATTGGGTGCTCCTCTGGAACTGCTGACGTGTTTCCAATGTCCTCTTCTGACGGTCTGCCCCCGGTCAAATGAGTCCACGGGGTGCTTGGCTAGGAACGTAGGGTCCCCAAATCTCCTTTAGCCCCCGGGCCCCCATGCTGAAAAATTGAACATTGTTTGAGCACTGAATCACATTTCTGTAGCACAGCATGCTTGAGGAGAGAGAAATAATGTCATTTGCACGGTTGTATTTGGAAGGAAAAGAGGATAAAATCGGCCTTTTAACCAGTTTCCTTCTGTGTGTGTGAATGGTATTTCTGCACAGATATGTTCTGAACTTCAGAACAATTTGATAGAAAAGAATACAAATGGAAGGGTTTAAGGAAAGTGATAGCAAAACTTCCAGACAAAGTACTAACAAATAGGACTCTTTGATTCCAGGTTGGATTTTGAAAGTGAGAGGAGGAGTCGGGGAGGTATGTATATAATGCCTGGGAACTTCAGTAATTATTCATTAATTCTAGACAGGAATGAAAACTTCCAAAAGCATTCTGAATCTGATGAAAAAGGGAAACAGCTCTAACATATTCACTATTTCCTCTGGCTTTTTGTTAATCCTCTCCCAAGGATATGTTTCCATTGATTTTTCAAGAGAATGGAAGAGAGAGGGAGAGACAGAACATCGATGTGGGAGAAACACATTGATTGGTTGCCTCCTGCATGCTCCCCGACCAGGGCCCAGGAACCTGCAACCAAGGTACGTGCCCTTGACAGGAATCAAACCCGGGACCCGTCAGTCAGCTGGCTGATGCTCTATCCACTGAGCCAAACCGGCTAGGGCTTTTCTCTGGTTTTTAATATACCTTCAGGCATAATCACCCTGACCAACCATTTTGAAGAAATCGAGATTTTATAAAATGTGATTTAAAAAGGAGCAAAAAACCTATAACCAGGATTTAAAAACAGGGCTATGTTGAGGGTCAGTTGACTCAGAAGGGACCTCACGGGGCAGCCCATCTCAGCCCAGCCCAGGCAGGAACCTGGACCCAGGTTGCCTGTGGTGACATTCCTCTCTGTGAAGAGCACCTGATTCACAGTCCTCCCTGCCATGCGCTGTCATTCATTCTGTGTGAATCCCATGCGCTCCCAGTCAAACAACGCTGTCGTTCATTCTATCTGTGGGTCCCGGTTTGCTTTCTAGAGCCACAAAGAATATGTCAGATGTCTTCACCTATTTCTACATGAAGCCCTTCAATCATTTGGAAACAGTTCTGAGTTGGCCCTAAGACTCCTCTTTTCCAGGTTAACATACCCCCACCCCCACCCCCACCACGCACTCACCCCCTGCTCCGTCAAGCACTCCCCAAGTGAGGCATGTTCAGGCCCTCTAGCCACCTCTTCAGCCTCCTCTGGATTCCCTGTATTTTAAGATGAGTTCCCGCAAGCTGCACCCAGAGTTCCAAATGTGGGCCAACGAGAGCAGAATGCACAGGGAATACACACACACACACACACACACACACACACACACACGGTCCAAACCCTCTGCTTCTAATAACCAGGCCTGGGCTGGGTTAGCTTCTTGGCAGCCTTGTCGCAAGGCTCACTCACATTCACTAGTTGCAACAATTGACATGGTTTTTGTTCCCGACTTCCTGGCAGTGCACGGCAGAAGTCAAGGTGCTGTCCTGATGACAATGAGAAGCCCCATGTACCAGGCCCCTCCTCTGTGCCAAGCACTATGCTTGCAGTGTGGCAGATGCTATTTCATTGGATCATGATAGCAATGCGATCTTCCCCTTCTCGGTGAGAGCTCTGAGGCTGGGTGAGGCTGACTCACCAGCCGAAAGTCATGGAGAAACCGTGAGGGCCGGCTTGGAAAGGAGCCGGAGCTCGTCAGATCCCAGCGCCCACGCTATTTCTCTGACGAACGCTACACTGCCTAGATCAAAGGTGCTGGTGGAAACACAGCCCACCTCAACATTCTGGTTCGAATCAGGAGGTTCGAAAATTGTTGGAAAAAGTGATTGTTTTTCCTTCTTCAAAGGGGAACTCTGAATTTCCGTTAATATTAATAGTCTAATCTGGGCCTATCACCCAACCTTTTGGGAAGATACTGATGTTTCTTAGCTGCCGGATGGTTCCGGAAGGAGGTGAGGTTAGCAACTCCCACGAACATGTTCAAGGAGCTTGTCAAGGAATGTTTCTTTTGTGTTTAAAGTTGTCCTGATTTTAATATACTAGAATGTGTTCGTTACTTTGGCCCCAGCAGTATTGGTTTTTAAGTATAATGTTATTTTTCTGAGCTTCTTTCTTAATACAAATGATAAATCCTGCCACTTTATTATTTTCTTGGAGCTATGGTCTAGCTTGTGTTTGTGCAGCCTCCACAGCCCGTAATGCTTGCATGCCTGCCCTTGGTTCACCTTCACAACAGTTACTATCATCATTGACAGTGGAGGAAGATGAGCTCAGGGAAGTGAAGGGACTTATCTCAAGATTCAGAGTTACAAAGAAGCAGAACTAGGAGAAAGCCTGGTTCCGCCTCCCATCCCATTATTCCTGTCTTTCCCCAGAGTGCCCCCTGATGAATAGGACTTTCAATCATTACCCCTCATTGTTGAGAAGGGCTTTGTGACAGTCACTTTGTGAGAAGTTATGTACAGGAAAAATTGAAATAAGCTGCCAATTCTAGTATTTTTTAAAATATATTTTTATTGATTTCAGAGAAGAAGGGAGAGGGAGAGAGAGATAGAAATATCAATGATGAGAGAGAATCCTTGATCGGCTGCTTCCTGCATGCCCCTCACTGGGGATTGAGCCCGCAACCCAGGCATGTGCCCTGACCGGGATTCGAACCGTGGCCTCCTGGATCATAGGTTGATGCTCAACCACTGAGCCACGCCAGGGGCACAATTCTAGTATTGAACATGACAAATTGACACCAGTAGATGGAGGAAACATTGGCTTGGGAGGTTTCAGTGGCCCTGCCCACATTATATGCTTGGTCCTTGTTATCACCAGCAGTCTCCTCAGGGTCACTGATCAACCCTGGCACACGTGCCGCATCATGGAGGGTACAACCCGGATGTGCCCTAGACAGTGCCCAACCCCTTTAAAGACAAGGAAGGATGGAGCCAGATACTGTGGGGTGACTGCTGCACCTCCTATGCACAGGGTCCCATTGCCCTTCCGGCACCTTGCTGACCTCCCTTACTGCTGTCCCTGACAGGAGGCTCACCTCCTGTTTGGCGTGCCATTCGGGCCCCTCCCCAGCCTGTGGCCTGCCTCTTTGGCTGGGCTCCTCTTTGGACCAGACACTTGCGTGACTGTTGGCTCCTTTGGCTGGGCTCCTAGTCCCGGCCAGCTCTCTTCCTGGCTTCAGACCCTCAACGGAACCCAGACTCTGTTTCTGGAAACATCCAAACAGTAGCTCCCAGCTCCCTGGTGATATGTTCTTGACAAAGGCAGACTTTCCTATAATTAGGGAACTTTGGCCTTGGGGTTACATGATCCCCTAAAATCAAATTCCTGGGCCCCGCCAGCCAACCATCTGCAGGTAGGTGATCATATAGTTTATCATCCATATTGGAGCACGTTAAAAGTGGAAGGGAATGCTATTAATAATTTCACCCGTACAATAGGATAAATGAAGGCCATCCCTGGCCAGTGGGGATACATTCCAAGCTGTAGTCAGCCTGACTGTCCACTTCAAACAACATTGCACATCACTACAGACTGACTCTGCACCAAGCACCGCCCCAGACACTTCACATGCCTGCCTTGTTCCTTCAATGCTCACAACAGTCCTTTATATATCATGCCGCCCTTGTCTTGCAGAGGAAGAAACTGAAGCTCAAATAAAAGTTTAATAATTTGCTTAAGGTTACATTTCATAAGTGATGGACCCAAGCCTGACTCCAAAGCCATTATTTTTAATCCTCAATTTGGGTCCTGACCAGTATAATAATGAAATTAATAAAAATGAAATTTTTGTTTGAGAGGTGATAGAGACAGCCCCCAAGTTAAAAATGAGTTATCCTCCAGCTAGGAATTTGAAATGCGTTTTCCCACGGCAAAAAAAAAAGTCTAAAATGGTGGTTAAGCTCCAAGACCAACCAACAAAAGTCTATGAGACTATAATTTCATTGTGGCCTACTTCTCTATGTAATACTGAACTGGGGTAGGAAACAGAAACCTTAGGTTTGATCATAGTTCTTTCACTATTGGCTGTGTTACTTAGGGCAAATCACTTAACTTCTCTGTGCTAGTTTTGTCATCAAAATCGAGAAAATGTCTAGCTTCTAAACATTACAGTAATCGTAGGATATAATGTACATAAAAGTCCTTTAAAAATAACACTTGTCACACTATAGATACTGACCACTATTGATGATATTATCAAAAGACAACTCAGGTTTCCAAGAACCCCAACCCTGACCCTCAAAGTGGAGACAAAAACTCTTCTGGGCCAGGTGGGGTGGTGGGAAGGTGGGTAACCAGACCAGGGCAGACCTGGGAACCTCTGGGGAAATGTGTCCTCCTCAGGTAGAGCTGGTGGCACTGGAAGTGGAGGGAAGAAGGATCCCAGAGGAGGAAGTGTGGAGGGAGGAGAGCGCACAGAGACTAGGGAAAGGCCCAGTGTCATGAATACCTGGGCACATCAAGAATGAATGAGGCCCTAGTCGGCTTGGCTCAGTGGCTAGAGCGGCAGCCTCGGACTGAAGGGTCCCAGGTTCGATTCCTGCCCAGGGCACATACCTGGGTTGCAGGCTTGATCCCCATTAGGGGGCATGCAGGAGGCAGCCAATCAATGATTCTCTCTCATCATTCTATCTCTCCTCCCTTCCTCTCTGAAATCAATAAAGAAATATATTCTTTAAACAAAAAAAGGTTTTAAAAGAGGGAATGAGAAGGGGAAGTTTGGGAAGTTTGAAGAAGAGGGTAAACCTGGGTCTGAGTCTGGAGTAGAAAGCCACTGAGACTCCCAAACAAGAACTTTGCATGGGAGGGTTTGAGGCCCATTATCTCAGCAGCATTATGCAGGATGAATGGAGACAAGAGAAGACCATTATCCAAAGGTGTGTTATAAGGTTGATCAAGTAATTCAGACACAAGTGAATGACATTCTTCTTTGGGTGGTAGTTACAGGAACAGAGAAGGAACAAATGAAAAAGATATTATTCGCTCAGCATAGGAAAGATGTCAATTTTCCCCTAAATTGACCTATAGGTTTAATGCAATTCCTATCCAAAATCCCAGCCAGGTTTTTCTGTAAACATAGACAACCTTATTCTAAAATTTAGATGGAAAGGCTCAGGCCTTTAAATAGCTAGAGCTGTCTTGACAAAGGAGAAAAAAAATGGGAAGAGTCACGCTACCAATAGTAAGGCCTGCTACAGTACCAAGGCAGTGTAATGTGGGCAAAGGGATAGACACATAGTTCAGTGGAACAGAATAGAGAACACAGTAACTGCCCCACACAAATACACCCAACTGACTTTTTACAAAGGTGCAAAAGCAATGCCGTGTAGGAAGGATAGGTTTTCAAAAAATGGTGCTGGGACCATTGTATATCCACAGGCCAAAATGTGAACCTCAGCCTAAACCTTCTCAAAAGTGAACTCAAAATTGATCATGGACTTAAATGTAAAATGCAAAACTATAAAACTTTTTGGAAAAAAATGTACAGAAAATCTTTGGGATCTGGTACTAGGCAACAAGTTCTAAGACTTGACACCAAAGTATGATTCATATAAGCAAAAAAATGATAAACTGGGCCTCATCAAAATTAAAACCTTTACTCTGCAAAGATCCTAGTTAAGAGGTCAAACGACAACATACAGATTGGGAGAAAATGTCTGCTAATCACATATCTGACAAAGGACTAGCATATAGAATATATAAAGAACTTTTAAACCTTAGCAGTAAAAAAAAAAAAAATTCAAACTCAATTAGGAAATGGGCAGAAGACATGGGCAGACATTTCACTGAAGAGGACATAGAGTTGGATAAGCACAAGAAAAGATGGTCACCATCATTAGCCACTAGGGAAATGCAAGTTAAAACCACAATGAGCCAGGCTGGTGTGGCTCTCAGCGGTTGAGCATCGACCTGTGACCCAGAGGGTCACTGTTCCATTCCCAGTCAGGGCACCTGCCCATGTTATGGGCTCCATCCCCAGTAAGGGGCATGCAGGAAGCAGCCGATCATTCATTGTCTTTCATCATTGATGTATCTATCTCTCCCTCTCTCCCTTCCTCTCTCTGAAATCAACAAAATATATATATTTTTTTTAAAAAAATGCATTGAGATGCATGTCATGCAGTCATTTCTGATTTTGCTGAGCCACACATTTATGGCACACATTGAATGTCTGGTCTGTAGAAATTAATAATTTAGCCAGAAAAGAACTTAGTCCATCCCAGGGGCCATCTCTTAAGGAGACTTGTTCTTTGCTCATTTTATCATATAAATTAAGTGCTCTAATGATATCCCTAAAATTGGAGATCCACAAAGGTCTCCAAAGGCATCGCTCATAAATGCCATCTATAAATAATTCCAGTAGCAATTAGTGACTTGAAATAGTAATTAGATAGAGGAATAGCTCTAGTGTCATGAAAATTGGCACCATTCGACCCCATTGGCAGCAGCTGACGTCTGGGGTGGACACAGGCTGGGCCACTTATCAGCTGTGTGATGTGCCAAGGAGCCTCTTTCTTTGAGACTCAGTTTCCCGCTCTGAAATGAGAATGAGAATGCTTACCTTACAGCGTATTGTGAGGATCAGATCCAAACCCACGGATGTGAGCTACCAGCCCCATTCTCAGCATGGGTGTGGATATTGCTTCTGCACACAAGCCAAGGCTGCATTCTCCAGGAGGAATTTAAGTGACCCTGCTCCTGGAGCACTTTAATTTTGTTAGCCATATAGCCAAGGATATCTGAGACAATCCCACGCGTATTATTCTGCCTTGCTCTTTTCTTAAATATGCTAATGCTTGTCCAAGCACATAGCTCGATTAAAAAGCCCATCACTCTCACAGTCAGAAATCTGAACGCAAGACGTTCCAGCTACCTCCCAGGGGTCTCCCAGAAGTCCTCTCACTTTCTGACACGAGACTTAGGAGTTCTGGGCACTTCTGGAATGTTGATCTAAACCATACCAGGCCCTGCATAGCACAGTTTGTACCCAACCGGGTCCTCACCACTTTTTCCTTAAGATGGTGATTGTTTTACTTTTTCATATTCGTTATCACATTCCTCAAAGTAAAGTCCCTCTGTGTTCCCCAGCCTGATGTCCTGTGACTCAGTGTGTGTGTGTGTGTGTGTGTAACAGTGTGTACTATCACTGTATGTGCTTTGAAAAAGCAGTTCTATTCGAGGCCAGCAGCTTCAAGGATTTTTCTGTTAATAAGCCCTCATCTTTACCCAGCTCTAGCAGCGCTCTGCTAAAAACAGACTGAGGTCATTCATGTGTAAATGGAAACACACCAAAAAAATTAGTACCAAATGTACATCAGGATCAAAAGAAAAATAAATTTCTCAATGGAATACTCAGAGCTATGCAGAGACCGTTGGTTGCTGATGGTTCACATAAAACTGAAGGTCAGAGCATGATTCAGTAAAGTTCTTAAAAAGGCAGGGCCCAGCCAGAGGCTATGATTTGAGAATCCCACAAGGACAATTTCCCAAAAAGGCAGCTGAATCCTGAATTACACAGAAAATATGCTCCCCCAAAACACTGTATTAAATGCAAAATGTAACAAGGAACATCAAGACCCATAGATCAGGGTCTTCAACAAAAACATTGTCATTTAAAAACAAATACAGAAAATATTGTAATGAAATTAGTAGCCATAAAATATTTGGTCACAAATTATACTTCGATGAGACTTCAAAATAAAAAATCTATAGACACCTCGTGATCAATAATTCTGTCGATAAGCATTGTCCAGCAAGTCTACAGAGGCACATGTGGCTCCTCAGGTCTAGACACATTCATTTACTAGGTGTGCCAGTTAATAATGTGGATTTTTTCCCAATAGATGGAGTTACACATATGTTGACATAAATGCGATTTGATATGTATGCTATTTTGTTGTATTGACAGCACGCTTCAAAACGTCATATGTCAAATTTGCTGAAGGCGTTAACATCATAGATATTTTTACGCTTAAAAATGTCGAATTTCATGCCAAAAAATATTTTTAAATGAAAGGGATCACTATCTGTAATTAGATAGGAGCCATCTCTTAAGGAGACTTGTATTTTCTCATTTTATCATATGAAGGAAGGGCTCTAATGATATCCCTAAAATGGGGAGGCAGTTCATGGGCACTTCTGTACATCTACGTGCGTGCGTCTGACCCAGTGAGGATTCTGGCTCCCGGGACATTCACACCTTCTGCTGCCCCACCCCTTTCTTAGCTCCTCGTGCTGGAGGGAGCTACGTCGGGAGAGGTGTCCCATGGCTGGGCCTAGGATTGGCCAACAGGGCAAATAGGAGGCAGGGAAGACTCGTGGCTTAGTATGAGGCTTAAAGGGAACACTGCTCTGGAGCGTGGGGCAGCACAGCATGGAAAATGGACTCAGAAATAAAGTTGCCACATTTAGCAAATACAGATACAGGACACTCAACTAAATTCGAATTTCAGGTAAACAACAAATCATGTTTCAATGTATGTTCCATGCAATACTAAGGACATGCTTATGCTAAGAAATATTTGCTGTTGATCTGAAATTCAAATTTAACTGGGAGCTCTGTGTTTTCCCTGGCAACTCTATTCAGAAAAGGAATTAGGAGCGCATCCTCCATTTCCCAGTCTTCTGTCTGAGACCAGATAGGGAGCAGCATCTCTGGACAGGCCACCGTCTGCCATTCTGCACATTCACCTACTGTGGCTAAAGCCTGGTTCGGATGCCCTTAAGTAGACCTCAAGTCAGAATCTCCCCTGGCAGGACATGGTGCTGGGTGCCAGGAATAAGGAGAAGGACCCACGCACTCTACAGGCCAAAGTCCAATGGGACAGTACTCACAATAAAAATAACAATAGCGATGGCCTGTATTATTGGGAGTTTATTGAGACGTTATTCCAAGTACTTTGCAGATTATTTTATTTTTTTAAATATATTTTTATTGATTTCAGAGAGGAAGCGAGAGAAACAGAGAAATAGAAACATCAATGATGAGAGAGAATCATTAATCGGCTGCCTCCTGCACGCCCCCTATTGGGGATCAAGCCCACCACCTGGGCATGTGCCTTTGATTTGAATCGAACCTGGGACGCTTCCATTGGCAGGCCAATGCTCTATCCACTGAGCCAAACTGGCTAGGGCAGATTATTTTATTTACATCTCACAACTACCCTATAAAGTGGATTTTATTATTAACTCCAGTTTATAATTAAGGAAAGTGAACATTATGAGTAAGGTAACCATATAATTTTTTATGAAAATTGGGAAACATTTTTAAATGAAAGGGATCACTATCTGTAATTATATAGAATAATGGGCGTAAACCAGAGCTGACCCGAGACACCAGGACTATGCCATTGACATATGGGAGACATGTCTAGGTCTCACAGTAGGAAGTGACAGTGGGAGGATTTGAATTCAGGCACTGCCCCCTTCACCAGGATCAGAGTAATTTAGATGAATTCCTTTCCAGGAGACTCAGCTCCCTCGACATGGGGCCTCTGATATTTCTTTCCTTTGTGTCCTTGGCACATAGCACCTAGCACCCAGCACCTGTGCATACAGTAGGTGCCAAAAAATATTCTTGATGGACAAATGAATCTGGGAAGCCGCCGAGCAGTATGAGAAATGGAGAGGACTGCGGCAGGCGCCCTTCAGTTCCTAGATCTGTCTCTTCCCAGGGGCTAAGGGAAGGTCAATGAGAGAGGGTCACAGGGGAGCTGAACAAGTGGTTCCAAACCAGAGTGTTGGGACATGAACTAGGTGAAGTCTGCACTTGAGGTGAAGTCAGGCAGGGCTCTGCCAGCCCTTGCCCACCTCTCTTTTGTGAGCACCCAGTGCCCACTGCCAGTGCTCAGTCTGTCTCAGATCCTCTGGGTTGAGAAGGGTCACATCACCTGGGTCCTGACGAGTCAACCACTGGGTTCTATGGCACCAGGGCTGCCCGGTCCTCTGTGCAGAGCTGGTTGTCCCGCCAAGTCCCCAGACTTCCTCAACCAGCTCAAGTGCACTTTCCTCTGTGTTCCCGCCAGAGTCCCTGGCCCGAGGGTACCCCACTCCACCCTCAGAGCCTCTACTTCTCTCTCGCTTAGGGAATTTAAGCCTGGAACAATCCATTGCAAGCCTACACCCTCTTTAAACAGGAATCGTGAGGTCTTTAAAACAATAAACAAACCCCTCCCCCTTGCAGAGGATCAGATACTCACTTTTTTAAGAAGAGAAAGCAAATTTGTAGAGGTGGAGACACAGCCTCTGGCAGCTGACGCCCTCTCTTCTCTCTCCAGAGGGATCATTAAACCCAACTGTCTCCTGCCTGACAGCTGGAGAGGGAACAAGAAAGGGCTCTTCCTGGCATTTTTGTTCTACCCACAGTTTAACTGCATGTAATTGAACTAACTAGACTGTACGCTGAGGTCACGGGCAGTGTCTTCTAAGAATAAGATACTTCTTTGAAGCCCAAAAATCTGGCACAGGGTTTTACATGTGGAGACCCAATAAACATACTTGATTCACTTTGACTGCTAAAGGTGCACCTAAATTTAAATACCCTACATTACTTCTGACATCCAAGGGTTAGTTAGTCTGGGGCAGAGAGAGGCCTAGCAGGCACTTAAACCGGGATCCTCAAAATTGGGAAGGAAAGGAATCCTAATCAGTTTCAACACCCCTATCCTCTCTCCTCAGCCTCCCTCCAACTCCAGGGCTTTACCCCTGCGGAGCTGGTGACCTTGGATAAGTCCCCAAACTTCCTGCAGCCTCAGTCTCCTGGCACTGAATCAAGCAGTTTCGATGGGTGATCCTAAGGTCTCTTCCAACTCTGACATTCCAGGATTCCAGGATTCTGGTTGACCAGCCGGTGGAGAGGGGGACTAGACTATGGAGTAGCTGCTAGGGCAGTGATGGCGAACCTATGACACGCGTGTCAGAGGTGACGCGTGAACTCATTTTTTTGGTTGATTTTTCTTTGTTAAGTGGCATTTAAATATATAAAATAAATATCAAAAATATAAGTCTTTGTTTTACTATGGTTGCAAATATCAAAAAATTTCTATATGTGACACAGCACCAGAGTTAAGTTAGGGTTTTTCAAATGCTGACACGGCGAGCTCAAAAGGTTCGCCATCACTGTGCTAGGGGGTGAGAATGAGGTGGCCGGGAAGGAGAAAATAAATATGCAGTTGGGAAGGGGGAAAGCACTGGAGACGAAGGTGTGCTCTGGTCCTTGCTGAGACAGTGTCATCTTGGAGCGTCCTACTTGGGGCCGGTGGACGCCCATGCATCTGGCTTCGCACATTCGCCCACGTGCGCACCCTGCCTTGTTCCAGGTGCTCTTGCAGGCACAGGACCGTTACTGGACCACAAGGTAAGGCCATGGGCGGTGTCCTCTAAGTTGAGTACGAGAGACATAGCTCCACATGGAGTTTACGGAATAGAAAAAAAGCAGGTATTTAAAATCACAGAGACAAAAACCACTCAGTTAAGTATGAATTGTGTACTGGTTGCTCTGAGACTGTTCTCCCTCCTTCTGGGGATCAGGGGTGGCTGCCCAGAGGAAGTGACGGGAGGTGAGTCACACAGTGCCTGGATTTTGTTTCAGGAGGTCTCTCTGCCTTTAGTTTCTCCTAACTGTAATCGATCCGGACAGACCTTGGAAAACACTGATTTCTTGACATCATTTCCTTCCTGGAAACTTTGCAGTGGCCTCCTTGTGTGCAAGCTTGAGTAGGGACTCAGTCTTCATTCGGGGCCTCATCTAGATGGTTCTCACAGGACGGACTGCTGGCCTCTGGCGTCCAGAGCGCCCCAGAGGCATCCCTACCCCTTCCATGTGCCCGTTCCTGCCCTACCCTTGGAGCAGATCTGACTGCTGATATTTTCTTTAATTTTATTTTTCAATTACAGTTTACATTAAATATTATTTTGTATTAGTTTCAGGTGTACAGCATAGTGGTTAGACAGTCATCTACTTTACAGCGTCCCTCCAATATTTCCAGTATCCACCTGTCACCATGTGACTGCTGACATGTTCTGTTGCAAACAGCAAACGGGAAAAAAAAATCCAGTTCTGAAGCTGTTTAGGAAAGGCTGAGCAGAATAAAAGTTAGAAGTCAAAGAGCTCTGTTTGGTACCTAGCTCCTCTCAGTCTGGAGCTCAATGTGTGTGCGTGGTAAACAAGCATTTTCTTTACTGGTTGTGAACATCCTTTATAGAGTGTTTATGACTTCCTCGTCCTCTAAGGAGGTGCCCAGAAATGTGACAGCCATGCTTGGTGCCATCTCTAGCACTGAGCCTGAGCCCGGAATGTGCCCGCTGAGAATCGCTTCTGAAGATGGCACCGAGAGCAAGGGCGTAAAGTTGTGTGTGAGGTGAGGAGTGAGCTGTTCTGGTGATTGCAGTAGCGGCCTCTGAGCGAATGCTGATTCTTTGTAGGAGACATTTCAGAGACTACGAAGTAACTTTGAGCTGCAAAACCTCAGGTTAAAAGCTTGAACCTTATCATCCCTGCTGTTTTAACAAACCACAGATTGCCACTAAATTTTGCCTGATTTTATGGAAAGATAATCATCAATTACCTGTAAAGGTCAAGGTGAAGTCTCTGCAGGAGCCTATCTTTTTGTTGGGGTGTGTCGGGGTGGGGGTGGGAGTAGGAGGGAGTGTTAGTCTCCAAAATATGATACATCATATCCCATAACTATGCTCCCTGAGGCCCCAACACGGAAACGAATAAAAATTAGGATATCTTGATTTGCATCATGAAATAGTGTCCAGAATTCTCAGCAGCACAGCAGAGCTTTGTGTCCTGGTTTTGGCGATGTAGCCTAGTTGAGGGGGAGAGTGAACATTTCAGTCGGAAGAAGCGTGCAAAGGCTGGAGGGGTGGTCTTCCGGGAACTCTGGGGAATGTGATGGGACTAGAGAGGCAGTGTTCGAGGAGAGTCACAAAGAACCCAGCCTGCTCCGCTATGGACCGTGGTCGTCACTAGAGACACACAGGGTTAGGTCTGTGTTTTGGGAAGCTCATTTGGCAGCCGTCAGGGAGATTGGCGGAGGAGACTCCCAGTCCTAAATGTCCCAACAATGCCATTGCCCTGCCACCTCCCCAGCTCCTCATGTTCAATTCCTCCATGCTCAGCTCCTCCCAAATTCTTTCAACAAACTTTTTAAAGAGAATTGCTTTCAGAGTTTCTCTGAGGGTAGCCCCAAGAATTTATGGGGCGGAGAGAACCTGCAGGAGGCTGGTTTCCAGACAGACCTTCCTGCCTCCATTGCAATGGTTGGGTCCCCTTGCTAAATTCTGTGCATGTAGACGCATAGTTGAATGCATGAACCCCAATAACGTCTCAAGTGTAACAGAGGAGAGGAGATTTGGTGATTTTTTTTTTCTTTTGCTTGTCTGTATCTTAAAATTGTTCTACTTGTGGTACTTGTATAATAAGAAATCATTTAAATACAGTTCATGAGCACCCAGTATTTCCAGCTCTGAGCAAGCACATGGGAGAAATGAGTTGCCCCAAAAGGGTTACATCCAGCAGGGAAGTGCCGTTGTTTGGGGCAGGAAAGAGAGGCCTTGTAACAACAGGAAGCGCTGGGAGGCCGGGGCCCCAGACTTCCAAGCAAAGCCGTCTGGAAACAATGGCTGCCTGCGGCTCGGGAATATTGGGCAGGAAATGAAAGGGTGCTGGGAGGGGGTGTGCAGGGAGGAGCTGATAAGCGCTACCTGGCCCTTCTTCACATAGACTTCGTGGGCCGCCCATGGTTGTTTTTTCTACATACTCATCTTTCATCAGCAAAATCGATTTATAAAACACACAGAAATGAAAAAGAACCCATGGTGCCATAGGTCTGGAAACCATTAGGAAGCAGAGCCTCCTAGGAAACCAGAAGGTACAATAAGCAAGAGGAGGTGGTTCTCGCTCTCAGGGCACAGTCACATCAGTCAGGGGGACCTTCAGATGAACTCGGCACCGCTTAAAGCAAGTCCCTGGAGGACTCCAGCCTCCGTAACAACAAAAATAGCATGGGGTTAGCAGGAGTCCAGCCATACCCAAGGAGATATGTATAAACTTTCTGAGATGGAAGTCTGTATTTATTCAACACAAATTTCCATTCAGATGTGTGGGGATAGTTGGGGAGTCATTAACAGCACAAGTGAGAAAAACAAAACTAACGAAATCATGCTACCGCTTTGCTCTAGAGAACCTATATCTAAACCATCTAAACCGGAACCAGGAGGCGTGAAGACCTGGACGTTGCAGGGAGAAGTCGGGAATGCTCTCCTCATTTCTAGCCCAGCTCCTCTTCCCCAGTTTCATCCAGGAGGTTCACAGGTCACTGGGTGTTAGATCTGAAGACACATTAGCCACTCAGTGGTTCTCAACTTTCTAGCCCTTTAAGTACAGTTCCTCTTGTTGTGACCCAACCATAAAATTATTTTCGTCGCTACTTCATAACTGTAATGTTGCTACTGTTATGGATCATAATGTAAATATCTGATATGCAGGATGGTCTTAGGCGACCCCTGTGAAAAGGTCGTTTGACCGCCAAAGGGGTCGCGACCCACAGGTTGAGAACCGCTGATCTAGACCCAGCACCTGCTCCTAGGACGCATGGGCTAGTTTTTGCTAAAGGACATGCAGCTGGTTCCCGGTGCAAACTAGGAAGAGTAATCCCCACACATCAGAGCTGTGAGAAGTAAATGAAATAATAATTGCTAACGTGGGACACCACCTAGCATGTGGTTAGTACATCCCACAACCACCCACTAGGCATGGGAAAAAAAGATGGCCTGGATACCTCAAATGGGGAAAAACTGACATTGTCCTCATTCTTAAGATGACTGGTGTTAGTGAAGCATGTAACTCAAGAAGCAGGTTTATTTTCCCTGTTGGTCTCTCATTAACCCACTCAGCTCCCGCCCCTTCCCCAGGGCACTCTCTCTGAGGCTCCTGCGGGCCTCCTCTTTATCCATCAGTGAGATCATGCCATCCAAGGAGCAGGCGGCGGCGAGAAAGAGAGGGGCTGCTAGTCCAGGAATAAAGTCAGGATCTGGCGGTTTGAGCTGGCTGTGGTCTTTCTGTAGTTAAACTGAGGGCTTAAATGATTCGTTGGGGATGAAAAGGAAAGCGCTGCTCGCAAACGGGGCCTGGGAATATGCAGCGGGGTGACTGGGAGATCTTTCCGTCATCCCTGAGCAGCCCGGTGGAGTGAGTGGTGTCTGCCCCACAAATCCCCGAGAGCAAAGCCAGACAGTAGGAAGGACGAGCCTAGAGAAGCCTTTGTACGAGATGCAAAGCCTGGCAGCCTACGTGTTCCACAACAGGACAAATCCTTCTGCTGGTTCCTCCGCACACGCACGCGGTGAACAGAGGCCACGTGGGGGCTCCGGGAGGTTTGTTTTGGAAGTCTGGAGTTTCTTCACACCCCACCCTTCTTCTCCACCCAGCACCACCCTTCTTCGTGGCCACAATCGCCACCCTCCCAGAAGCGCCGCGACCGTCCCCGCTAGTCTGTCTCCACCAGCTCATTCATTGGCAGGTGAAGTGCGGTTCCAGCTATTTCAGCACCCTCAACCAGCCTCTTCTCTGGGAGTCAGAGAGGCACTACCTACCTTAAGTAAATTCCAGGCAACAGCCAGAAAAGAGGGAGCCTCTCACCTCCCTTTCATCCTCGGCAAAGCCTAAGAGGTCCCCTCCCCCGAGCCCGAAGGGGCACCTTGTTTTCTCCGTTTGCAATGCTGTGTTTGTGGCAAGTCTTTTTGCTCATGTGACCCCCTCTCCCGCCCACCTGTCTCAGAGGACTATTCCATTAAAGGGAAGAAGTCGGGGGTGAGCCCTGATAAAGCAGCGGCAGGTCTAGTCCTAGAGCTGCCTGGGTTAGACATTCTTCTCCCGGCAATGGAGGGCCCCTGAATGTCTTGGAGTAGGAGAGCTTTATCATCAAGGCAGTGTTTTAGAAAGATTTGTCTGGCAGTGAAGATCAAGTCAGAACGCAGCCTTCCTAGGCCATCATTAAACACTCCCCAAGTGTAGCTGAACAAATGCTTCCCTTCCCCCAGACTGGTTCAGTCAGCATGCCTAGAATTCACCACACGATTTCTCGCTGCCTCTCCTGTTTATACCATTCCCTGCTTCATCCCCACCAGAGTGTGGGTGACACTTACTAAGTGCTTTATTATATGCCAGGTGCTTAGAGTTCTGGGCGTATAGTCGTATGCGTTACATCTCACTGGATCATTCCGTTTCACATCATAGCATCTCAAGTCACCCCCATGAGCCCCTATCAGAGTTCTGATGGCGTCACCTTGATTTGTCCTGTTTTCCCACTTATCTCACAACCTTGTGAGCCCCTCGAGATGAGGGTCCTGTCTCAGCGCTGTCTCCTGGGTCCCCCTGGTACATTGGGCTCTACAAATGCAGCTTCCTGTTCTGTTCGACACTGAGAAGCCCGGCCTGACCTCCCCCATCATGTGCAATCTTTTTAGCCCAGCTTCTATCACATTCTCAGTGCCTCTCTAGGGCCCTTCACATATTTTTCTTGATATTTTCATACTGGCCCAGTTACTTAATACCACCGAGTTTCACTTTCCTGCTTTATAAAAAAGGGGTAAATACTTCCTTTATAAGGTAATGTGAGGATCACATTAGGTACGAACAGTGGATGAAAGTGTAGCGCTCAGGGATCAGCACATAGTAGGTGCATAGTAACTGTCCATTCCCTTCTTGGCTTTTTGAGGACAAAGATCTTATTCACCTTTTTGTCCCTTGGGCTAGATAAGCCCTCAGTGCATCTGCTTTGGTAGAAGGAGAGCCTTTGTCTTGGGAAGGAGTGGGGGCATTGACAGCAGAGGCCTAAGGGCCCAGCTGGGATGAGTCAGGGTGTGGACCAGAGCGGGTGGGGGGCCTGGCCACTTCTACAAGAAAGAACTGGTGGACTTGGCATCTGAGACCCTGAAAGTGATGAAGGGAGGGGGCTCCAGGACGCAGTCTGCCACCAGGAGCCTCGCCCAGCAACAGAGCAGAGTTCGTCCTGGGCCACACCAGGCCAGCAGGTTAGGCAAACGCTTCTATTTAACAAGGACTAATTACCTCAACAGGGTCATTGGAAAGGACCTCAACAAACATTTAGAAATTGCCTCACTGACTTCAGAAAGCCCTCCAACTTCTGTTTCTCAAAAAAAAAAAAAAAACCAATTTATTTCTTTTGAAAAATTATTTGTACCACATCCTCATTTTTTAAAAAATCAGAAAAGCAAAATTAAAAATATAGCAAAAATAATTTATTTCCTACCACCTAGGTTACTACTATTGATATTTCCCTGGGTGTCATTTTTTTTTATCATTTAAGATATAGGAAAGGGTGGAGTAAGACAGAGACAGTTACTCTGTACTCTATATTTGTGTATCATTTTCATTTTTTAATCTTAAAATTTTTTCTAGTTTTTTAAAATATTTTTTATTGATTTCAGAGAGAAAGGGAGAGGGAGAGAGACAGAAACATCAATGATGAGAGAGAATCATTGATTGGCCACCTCCTGCACGTCCCCTACTGGGGATTGAGCCTGCAACCCAGGCATGTGCCCTGCCCAGGGATTTTAACATGACCCCCTGGTTCAAAGGTCAATGCTCAACCAATGAGCCACACCAGCCGGGCTTTTCTAGTTTTATTGTGATATAATTGACATACATCTGTGTAAGTTTAAGGTGTACAGAATAATGGTTTGACTTAACATATATTGTGAAATGATAACCACAATAAGTTTGGTTAGCATCCATCATCTCACATAGATACGATAAAAAGAGAAAGCAAAATAATAATAATAAATCTGTTTTCCTTAAGATGAGAACACAGACTCTACTTTCATATACATCATACAGCAGTTTGAACTATAGTCATCATACTTTGCATTGTATCCCTCGTACTTATTTATCTTGTAACTGGAAGTTGTACTTTTTGCTCACCTTTCTCCATCTCCCCATCTTCTACCTCCTTCTTTTCTATGAGTTTGGGTTTTCTGTTTGTTTGTTTTAAATCCCATATATAAGTGAGATCATATGGTATTTGTCTTTCTCTCTCTGACTTATTTCTCTTAGCATAATGCTGTTAAGATCCATCATGTTGTCCCAAATGGCAGAATTCCCTCTTGGGGGGGGGGGGGGGGACTCAGAGAAATTATTTTAATGCTGTCCTTGTCTGCACTAAACCCTTGAAGAGATTAGGAATTGAGGAAAATGTCCCATAGTATTTATACTGGTAAATATGAAATGACTTTTAGTTGTACAGGATGAAGCAAATGAGGCAGAGACCTAAAAATGTTTTGTAGTGGCTCAGTCAGTGTGGCTCAGTGGTTGAGTGTCAACCTGTGAACCACGAGGTCACAGTTCAATACCCAGTTAGGGTACATACCCTGGTTTTGGGCTCAATCCCAAGGTGGGCGTGCAGGAGGCAGCCAATCAATGATTCTCTCTCATCACTGATGTTTCTTTCTCCCTCTCCCTCTCCCTCTCCTTTCCTCTCTGAAATCCATAAAAACATATTTTAAAAAAATGTTTTGTAAATGGTGAAGCATAAATCAAAGGCAGTGTCTTTTCCATCAGAAATCACCTCAACATTTATTTTGTGCTGAGAGGAAAATTTAACGTTTAATATTGCTGATGCAGGAAAAACAAAACAAAAAAGGGACTTAGAGAACCATCAGTGAAACAATTATAATGTTATATCATAATCAGCAACTGTGTGTACCTCTGTAGGAGACTTCAAGTTCTTTGGGTCCATGATAAATCCCACAGAACTAGCTCTGTGACTCCAACCTCAGCCTCACTCTCATGCCTAATTAACAATGGAAGCTTTCTTTCCAGCTATAACTACTCAGCTATTTTGTATCAAGCTTCTACCCTGCTCAGAATCCTGGCTGTCCCCAATTTGGTTGGACCCCAGGGACAATCGTCAAAAGAATCCTGAGACTTTTACTCAACTCTTAGTAGCTCCTGCAACACCACCCACCAGTAGTACCTTTAGATCCCCCCTCCCCCCGCACCCCCAACCTACCCTAAGTGGGGGTTGCAGGTGGCAGTGTCCCTAATCACCTGGGAGTTTGTTAGAAATGCAAATGTTTGACCTTTCCCACTCCATTGGCATTTGCATGTTCACAAGATCCTAGGATGCTGTGTGCACACAAAAGGCTGAGAAGCTCTGGTCTAGGGCAGTGGTCGGCAAACTGCGGCTCAGCAAACCACAGCTCACGAGCCACATGTGGCTCTTTGGTCCATTGAGTGTGGCTCTTCCACAAAATACTGGCTCTTCCACAAAATATTGACTTCTGCGCATGGGCCACGAAGTTTCAATTGCACTGTACGTGCGCACCCGCACATGGTATTTTGTGGAAGAGCCACACTCAAGGGGCCAAAGAGCCGCATGTGGCTCAAGAGCCGAGGTTTGCCAACCACGGGCTAGGTCAGCCGTGGGCAAACTACGGCCCACAGGCCGGATCCGGCCCGTTTGAAATGAATAAAACTAAAAAAAAAAAAAAGACCGTACCCTTTTATGTAATGATGTTTACTTTGAATTTATATTAGTTCACACAAACACTCCATCCATGCTCTTGTTCCGGCCCCCCGGTCCAGTTTAAGAACCCATTGTGGCCCTCGAGTCAAAAAGTTTGCCTACGGCTGGGCTAGGGGGATGGTCCCTCACCTTTGGTGAGCATCAGAATCACCGGCTGCTGGGCCTGGTCTGGGGCCACACTGAGAACCACCCTCTGGGCTTCAGGCAGTGGTTCTCAACCTTGGCTGCAGGTTAGAATCACCTGGGAATCCCGGATGACGCCCAGAAATCAAGATTATAAAAAGATTCCCAGGTGATTCTAATGTGCAACCAAGGTTGAGAACCACTGAGCTAGAGGATTAACAGAGATGCAGCAGATCCTTTCTCATTTACTGCGTGAGGGAGGATTGCTACACCTTCCAACTCAGCCTGAGACGAGAATCCAGGAAAGCTGGCACTCGGGGCCTGCCGCCATGGCCTCTCCCCTTTGGGTTGTTTTAATACTGCCTCCTGTTTAAACAGAGCTGGGGACGAGAGGTTCTAGGGCCTCTGTACCAACGCCAGAGTAAATGTATGGCAGAGGCTCTTTCCGGGAATGTGTTCTGCCCACCTTTAAAGCAAACAGAGCCTGGGGCGCTGCAGCCCAGAGCTGTGGGGATGGGAGGTCCCCAGCTGAGAGCAGGACTGGGCAGGTTGGGGACCCCGCACCAGCCCTTTCACGGAGTGCTCTTTATAAAGGCCCTTGGAGTCTGTGGCTTTCTGTTCGAGTCCTCCTTGGGAATGCTCAGAGCTCTCGAGTCCACTGGTGCCCTGCAGGGCACAGCAGCCAGGCACCCAGGGCGGACACACACTAAGGAGCACACCGAGGCCAAGCCAGCCCCAGGACTGCTCGCTTGCTCACAACCCGCACCCTGTGCCTTCTGCTGCCTCTCTGTGATGAAGATTCACCTACATGCATAGGCAGGAAACCTCAGGCGAGCAAAATTACCTTCACTTAGAGACATTTTACCGAAGGAGGACACAGAAGCCATTCTGAATAGTAGAGATGGGTGTTGACCGGCAAGAGTTTGGTCAGCTCTAACCCGGTTTCCCACTGGATGGGAGGAGACAAACTGTTTAGAGTTTGTGAGGCCCAGATTGTGTCTCACAAACTATAAATTTACACCACAGATAAGCTTCAAGGAGAAACAGTAACTGCCATAGAGGGCTTGTTATGTGCCAGGGTCCATGCTAAATGTGTACAGGTATTACTTTCATCCTGGCTATGCGGTTAACATCAGTTACCCTCACTTTACCGATGTGGAAACTGGGGAACGGAATCCTTACATGTTTTGTCCAAGGATACAAACTGTGCTCCTGACCGTAGGCCACATGTGGGAGGTTCCAGAACAGCAGCTTGGTGCGGTGGGGAAAGATTCAACCATTATTGTGCACAACAGGGATTTAAAACAAAACAAAACAGTCCTGGCCGGTGTGCTCAGTGGTTAGAGTGCTGGCCTTTGCACCAAAGGGTCGCAGGTTCGATTCCTAGTGAAGGGCATGTACCTGGGTTACAGGTTGATCCCTGGCCCTGGATCAGGCCAGTGGGGGAGGCAACCAACTCGATGTGTCTCTCTCATATTGATGTTTCTCTTCCTTCCTCTCACTCTCCCTCCCACTCTCTCTCTAAAAAAAAAAAAAAAATGGAAAAAGTATCTTCCAGTGAGGATTCAAAAGAAAACAAAAAAAGCCAAAAACTTTTTTAAGCATCGGAACTTTGTATGTTTGCTTGCTTGCTTATTTCTTTATTGGCATGAGGGCAGGAGACAAAAATCTAACTAGGGACCCTGCTTTATAGAACAGATATTCCGGGTGAAGCCAGGCAGAGGCTGTGCACCCCTGCCTACTCCCACAGCCCCTCCCCCACCGCACCCGCTCCCACCGTGTGTTCACCCCCAGGGAGTGACTCCACCTCCGTGGTCTCTGGCCTCAATATTTGCAATTCCAAGTCCGCTCCTTGCCTTCTTCCCCTGGCAAGAAGGGAAGAAACTTCTCCCCAGTTCCTGTCCTGGAGGGCAGGGCAAAATGTGTCATGAGTTCTAGAAGGGAACGGTTCTGCAGTGCCTGGGCTTTGAGAGATGAGCTGAATACTTGAAGTATGACGAATTTTACTGAGCACCTCCAATTATAGTTAGTCGCTGAAGGAAATGGGGGAGTTGTTTAAGAAGTATCGTGATAGCCCTGGCCAGTTTGGCTCAGTGGATGGAGCGTCGGCCTGTGGACTCAGGGGTCCCAGGTTCAATTCTGGTTGGGGGCATGTGCCTTGTTTGCGGGCGCATCCCCAGTGGGGAGTGTGCAGGAGGCAGCTGATCGATGTTTCCTCTCATCGATGTTTCTAGCTCTCTGTCCCTTTCCCTTCCTCTCTGTAAAAAAAAAAAAAAAGTATCATGATAGTGAGTCCAGGAAGAAGGTTGAGTTGGAACATCTGGTGTCTACCCGTGTACAGGTCCAGTCCAGCTTGTGCATTAAGCATAATGGTTGGCGTTTGTCTAAGCTGAGGCATGAATGGGTTGGGTATGTTTTAGGGGAGTGAGCACAGGGCTATCCCAAGCAATAGTTCATGGGGTTCCCACACTGCCTCTGTGCCTGAAAACGTTAGTGCCTGAGGCTTGGGTAGTTCCATGCCCAGCCACCATCCACAGCACTCCCAGGGAGGGACCGCAGGTGGCTCTGCCCAAGGACCAGAGTGGCCAGGGACTTGCCATTCTCTCCATGCCATCCAGAAGGCTAATGGCAGCCATTCTGGGTCACGGAGCTGGCTGGGCCAAACGGGGGCAGCCCCAGGGAGAGAACAGCATAACTCTTCTACACAAGCACTGGATGTCTGGAGTGGCAGGAATTCAGGACATGTTGGTCTCCTGCAATCAGTGACTAGATTGAATGCAGAATGGACCACATTTGGTGGTTGTGGTGGTGGTGGTGGTGGGGGTCGGGGCGGGGGGGGAGGGACGGGGTGTGGTTCTCACCTTAAAAAAAAAACACTTGAACCTTAAATCACCTTTAACATTCTGGCAGACATTCTTCCAGTCTTTATTTCCTTTGCATTTTTTATTTTTTTTACATAGTTGAATTCACAGTGTGGACTTGATTTTGTGTCTTGTTTTTCCTTTACCTACCTGTATCATAAGCATTTTTTTCATGTCCTAATTACTTTCCATAAGCAGCAAGTAATCTTGAGTGAAGTAAGTAAAGCTACCTGCACCTTGGTTTCTTTATGTGTAGAATAAGCGATGTTTTTTTACCGCCCAACAGTCACCAGGAAGGCTTTTTAAAACACAGATTGCGCCCTAGCCAGTTTGGCTCAGTGAATAGAGCCTCAGCCCTTGAACTGAAAGGTCCTGGGTTCGATTCTGGTCAAGGGCATGTACTTCGGTTGCAGGCTCGATCTCCAGCCCTGGTCGGGGCATGTGTGGGAGGCGACCAATCAATGTCTCTCTCACATCAATGTTCTCTCTCTCTCTCTCTCTCTTCCCCCCTCCCTTCCACTCTCTCTAAGAATTAATGGAAAAATATCCTCAGGTGAGAATTAACAAAACAAACAAACAACAACAACAAAAAACACAGTTTTCTGGGCCCCCCCTCCAGAATTTCTGATTCGGTGGGTCTGGGGTGGGGCCTGGTCATTTGTATTCCCGGGAAGTTCCCAGGAGATGCTGATGCTGCTGGTCAGGAAACCACCTTGGAGAATCCATGAAATGAGGAGACTGAGCTGTGGGAATTCCAAGGTTTCAAAATTTAAGTGTTTGCCTAGTTTTCAATTTAAAAAAAAATCCAACTCTTAAAATACATGACTTTCCTGAACTTTCAAAAAAAAAAAACAACCCATTTTTTAAAAAATGTAAAGGAACATCATCTACCATTTACAAGTAATTGTTTCCACTTGTAGCTCACATGCGTTCCATACCTATTTCTCTTAGAAGTTACCTGGATTTTTCAAAGGATATCTTTGAAGAACAGTCAGACTTATATCTAATATTTTATTCTTTTTCTTTGCCTTTACATAGTTCCATATGTATTGAAGAGCTGTGCAGAATTTATAGAGACTCATGGCATTGTGGATGGAATTTATCGGCTTTCAGGAGTCACCTCAAACATACAACGGCTACGGTAAGCTGGAAGAATAGCTCCCAACAGAATTCTCTCATAATTCTTTCTCTGTCCATATCTCTGTCCGAAGGTGTTGGGATATTAAAAACCTGAAGGGACTTAGGGAAGGGTGGAGGGGCAGAAGATCAAGTGCTGCTGTTTTCAGATGCCTGTTCCTAATCTAATCAGGAAGTGCTCTAGTCTGATGTCATTCTTTCCAACAAAAGCTCCTGAGGGCTTTAAATCTGTTTCTTTGTTTTATACTAGATTTGCCCTCCTTGGGTGGATTCGACTGAACGCAAGTGATTTTAATTACGAGTTAGGGAAATATGATTTATAATAATTCACTTGCTTACCCAAAGCTCAGTTAGATCCCATTATATAGTGTTCAGAACTTGGAGATGGATGTGAGTTTTTCTGTTGGCACACACCCAACCTTTGATATTTCATCTGCTTGGGAATTCAGAAGTCTGCATGAAGGTGCATTTCTCTAACTGAGGCTGGTATTTTAAAAATTACTGATGTATAAATGATTTTTAATTCTATATATGTATCCCAAACAATTCTAAAATTTATTCTTGAATTTTTGGGAAGCAATTTCTATCACATTGAAGTCAGAGTACAGTAACCTTCACACTAGACACAGATATGTGTGCATATATTTTATATGTGTTGTGTATTAAATAAAGGGAATATACACACTATATAGAGAGAATCCAGGGCGGGGTGAAAGTTATTCATATGGAAAATAATGCAATAATCTATATATATAAAAGCCTAAGCAACTGATCGTTCGACCGGTAGCTATGATGCGCACTGACCACCAGGGGGCAGATGCTCAGACTGGTAGGTTAGCTTGCTGCTGGGGTCCAACAGATTGGGGCTGAGTGAGACGGGCTGGACATGCTCTGGATGAATCCATGCACCGGGCCAATTTTGGCCTGATCCCCGCAGGCCAGGCCAAGGGACCCCACTGGTGCACTATCAGGGCAGGGAGGGGCTGCAGGAGGGCTCCAGGGTGTGTCCAGCTCATCTCGCCCAGTCCCTATTGGAGCCAATCGGGGCCAGCTGCCTGGGGAGGGACCCCACCAGTGCACAAATCCGGCTTCTCCACCTCCCCCTGCTCCTGAGGGGCAATCGGGGCAGCAGCCAGTGCTGGCACCCACTGATGGCGTGGAGTGATTGGGGCCAGCGCCAGCAGCAGGTGCAAGTGGGGCCAGCACCGTCAGTGGCTGCGAGCAGTGGCTGCTTCCCTGATTGCCCCTCAGGAGCAGGGGGAGGTAGAGAAGCCTTCAGAGTGATGGGGACCGGCGCCAGGCGTTGGCAGCAAATGCAAGTGGCAGCTCCGGTGCCGGCTGCGGGTGCAGGTGTTGGGTGGGACCGCAGCACATGGGAGCAAAGAATATTCAGTAACCACCAGAGGCTCGCCCCAATGACAGTGACCAGCGCCCCACCTTGGTTAGGTGCTCCTGCTCACCTGCTTCACCATCCCGCTGCGGCCGACGCCCACCACGACCATGTTCCATGCTCTTCTACTTGCTGCTGACGCCCACCATGTTCCATGTGCGCCCCCTGGTGGTCTGTGCACATCATAGCAACTGGTTGTTCTGCTGTTCTGCCATTCGATGGTTCTGCCTTTCGGTCTATTTGCATATTAGCCTTTTATTATATAGGATATAGGTATTTATTATATGTTTTTAGTTACAAATGTAGACTTTTAAAACAATATAAACATTCTTGTTCCAAGATTAATATATAAAATTTAATAGATTGTACAGGTAATTCATTTTTTTGTCTTCTTCTTACTATTTGGTTTTCTGCCCCTCCTTCTCAAATCTCAATTATAATAAAATTATACTAAAGGAATAAAACATCCTTTTTACTCCTAGAGAAGTGATGGCTGTTAAAAAAACAAACAACTGGTTTATTGCAACCATAGAGTTTAACGGATCTATGTTGGTACATAATTTCACTAGTTAACTAGTGTGACATTTTTTAGTTTCAACAACAACAAATACTTTTGAATGGTTTACTCTTTGCTCTAAAATATACTACACAGTAGTTGATATCATGGAGGATACTTGGGTGATGGCCAATTCTTTTTCACTTAAGGACTGACCTTAGCCTCCACAAGGGAAATTTTTGGCTGACTAAATGAATAAGCTTTAGATTGTTCTTGTCTGCCCTCTTAGAAAAACACATGCCTATGAATTTATGAGGCCATTGGTTTTCCTTTCAAGGTCTTACTCAGTTTCTTTTGGGTTCATCAGGAATTTCCCTATCCCTGTTGACTGGAGAAGCAGAATACAGGAGGATGGGCAAGCTGTTTTGAAATGCTGGCCCTGGGAGTGATTGAAATAATTGACCATGGGATTTTGTCTGAAATTTTTACCCTTGGGAGACCCGTTGACCGTTCACTGCTTGGTTGACCAAGGGAATGCTCTCAGGAAGCCTAACTTCTCTTCTGTAGTAAAGTTCAAACTTGTCACTGTTTAAAACCGATTTTTAATTGTACGTATACATTAGTTAGGGCAGAATATTTCCTATATTCTGCCCTAACTAATGTAACCTCATTAGGAAATGTTTTTTAATTAGATATGAGGCCTAGAATCTGGGGAGGTTGTTTAAGAAGATATTTATAAGCTCTTCTATCCTGTGGGGACCACTACCAGGCAGCCTAGAAGGTTCCATCCAGCATCAAAGAGATCACTGATTAAAGTTCTCAAACCTTGGGTTTGAGTCTCCCGATAAAAGAAGTTTGTTGACATGAATATGTGAGTGATAACAATCTCACTCACCCTAGTTTTGGACTCTCCTCCAAGAAAGAGGACTTCATTTAGAACAATATTTTGGAAAAGCTGAAATCTCAACAGGCTTTTTTTGGCAAATTGTTTTCATATTTCCCCGAAACTGAGACTGTGAGCATAATGCCATGAGAAATCCATTTGTAAGTGGGCATTTTGTCTTTCTAATTACAGTTGCTTTGGAGGAAAGATCCAGATCTGAAGTGGAAGTCTTCTCGTAGCTCTCTTGTGCCTGAAATAGAATGTCTTTTTGTATCAGGGTCAAAAATATAGTCAGATCAGCATTTTAGGGTCTTTTTACCCCTAAGCAGCTGCTGACATGGAACACATGTTCCCGGGATTGTTATGTCTCTGTCTGTGTTGTTTCAGGCAAGAGTTTGGCTCAGATCAGTGTCCAGATCTGACCAGGGAAGTGTACCTCCAGGACATCCACTGTGTGGGCTCACTCTGTAAGCTCTACTTTAGGGAGCTGCCCAACCCCCTCCTGACGTATGAGCTCTATGAGAAATTCACGGTAAGTGTTTGGATTTCCATTATGGTTACTGGGTGGGATGCATGAACGGGCCAAGGAGGATTTCAACACTAAAATAACAATACTAATACTCACCAGATGGATGACATCTTAGCGTGGTGATGGACATAGCATGGTACAGTGAGGGAAGTAGGGTAGTGAGACTGTTTGCTACATTTTTTTCTTTCTTACATTTTCAGAATCATGGGGGGGGGCAGGCTAGAGGGGGTTAATGGGGGGAAAGGGAACATATGTAATACTTTCAGCACTAAAGAATTATTTTTAAAAATCAATAAGTATGTCCTCTGGTGAGGATTATTTTTTTAAAAAAATTTCAGAATCATGTTTGTTTGTTTTAAGAGCTGGGTTAAATGATCTCCAGGTTTATTTAACCAAGTGTGTCTCATTGCTTAGGGCGGAAGCTAAGAACCAGAGAAGTGAAATGATTGGCCCAAGGTCACACAGCAGGACACGACCCTAAAACTAGATGCTATACGCACTGCTGGTTCATTTTTATCAGGCTATTCCTCCTGTGTTTCTTTGGAGGGCTGAGGAAAGAGGTAGGCGAATAGAAAAGGGAGAGAGAACAAACAGAGGTCAAGAGAGAGGTCAGAAAGCTGGGAAGAGAAAAGAATCTGAGAAGAGCAGCCAAGAGGAGTGCTGGACAGACAGGTGTGTTGAGTTGGTGAAGGATGGATGGGTAAGAGCAGAACACCTAACTAGCAGCTATGTGGTCACCAAATAGGGCACCCGTAGTAAAAGTAGAAAGAAGAATGAATGCTTAAAGGATGCCTATAGAGATAGCATTAAAAAGGGGCTTGAATATTTGCTGCAGGGGTGGAGGTGGAGAGTTGGGTTTAACCAAGGTGGAGCCAGCAAAAGAGGGGTGAGGGAGATGAGAGTGTATGCAAGGGAGTGATTGAAATAATTGACCATAGAATTTTGTCTGAATAAGAACGGAAATGAGAGCATAAAGCAGGTGTATAACAGTGAAAAAGTAGATCAACGAATTATCCATCCCAGTGAGGTCAAAAGACTGTTGGAGTCGGGTGTTCATAGGGGATGTTTGAAATAAAGGTTATGTAAGAGTTGTGATTATTGAAAGGAATCTCTCTTGTGGCTCTAGATGAATTTATTTTGAGCACATAAAAGGTTCTTCCATTTGAAATGATATAAAAATAAGTAAATACTTTTTAAAAATTGGGTTTGGGACATTTATATATAAGAATCTATAATGATAGAGGGAAACACTAATAATGGTAATTGGAAAAACTCGATATACAATTGTATATTAAGATGGTTAAAAAGAAAGATGTTCAAAAGATTAACAACCATTTATTTCAATCATGGGGTTATAGTTTTTCCTACTTCTTTAAAAATCATATCCACTAAAAATAGATTATATAAATATATATATATTTTGTTAATCCTCACCCAAGGATATTTTTTCCATTAAGTTTTAGAGAAAGTAAAAAAGTGGGGGGAGGAGAGGAGAGCCTCTGGAAGAAGCACAGCACTGTTGACACCAAAAATTTTCATTTTGCTAAATTATTTGCCAGTTTGAATCAACGAAAAATATATCTTATTGTCGTTGTAATTAGTATGTAAGACTTTATTGTTTTCTACATAGTTTTAATCCTCTTATCAGCATAATAGTATCATCCTTGAATATGATAGAATATTATCATGTTAAAGAACTAAATGAATCTAACTTATTTTAACTAAATTTCATTCTATGATAGTTGAGGGTAGATAAGAATTCTGGTCTAGAAATTTCAGAAATAAAGTTTCTTCTTAGCTCTTGTTTGTCAGCTCAGAACAAAACCCATAATTATCTCTCCCTGCGTCTGTTCCCTGACATTGCTGATCATTCTGTTCTCCCACAGCAACAGTAAGATACCAAAGTAATATTACTGTCAACAAATTTTAAGGAAATCTAATGTTATATTTAAACAGTTTATTGACTCTAAAAAATAATATAAGAATCTTTTGCCCTAGCTGGTTTGCAGTGGTTCTCAACCTTCTGGCCCTTTAAATACAGTTCTTCGTGTTGTGACCCAACCATAAAATTATTTTCGTTGCTACTTCATAACTGTAATGTTGGTACTGTTATGAATCGTAATGTAAATATCTGATATGCAGGATGGTCTTAGGCGACCCCTGTGAAAGGGTCGTTCGATCGCCAAAGGGGTCGCGACCCACAGGTTGAGAACCGCTGGCTTAGTGGCTAAACTAGAGTGTCAGCCTGTGGACTGAAAAATCCTGGGTTCAATTCCAGCCAAGGGCACATGCCCAAGTTGCAGGTTCAATCCCCAGTAGAGGGCGTGCAGGAGGCAGCCGATCAATGACTCTCATCACTGACATTTCTATCTCTCCCTTCCTCTCCCTTCCTCTC
The DNA here is from genome assembly GCF_963259705.1 of Myotis daubentonii. NCBI lineage: Eukaryota > Metazoa > Chordata > Mammalia > Chiroptera > Vespertilionidae > Myotis > Myotis daubentonii. Next base: position 61,612,477 of record NC_081842.1, on the reverse strand, counting down.
TGAAATTAATAAAAATATGTCTAAAAATAATAATGAGAAGAAGAATCTTTTGCTGTGACAACTGACTTCTACATAGGTAGAACCTACTGAAGTTAGTTATGCTGAAGAATTTATCATGTAATAGAGTGCTTTGATCACAGTAATGAATTACAATATAAGCAAACCTTCTTCAGAGATATGGAAATAGCTCTATGACATTGTCACACATTCTAATAATGATACTAGAGGCCCGGTGCAGGAAATTTGTGCACTTGGGGGAGGAGGGGTGTCCCTCAGCCTGGCCTGCACCCTCTCACAGTCTCGGAGCCCTCAGGGAATGTCTGACTGATGGCTTAGGCCTGCATCAGTCGGACATCCTTAGTACTGCTGCAGAGGCAAGAGAGGCTCCTGCCACCGCCGCAGTGCTCGCCAGCCATGAGCCCTGCTTCTGGATGAGCAGCGGTACCCCTGAGGGAGCACACTGACCACCAGGGGGCAGCTCCTGCGTTGAGCGTCTGCCCCCTGGTGGTCAGTGCACATCATAGCAACTGGTCATTCCACTGTTCAGTCGATTTGCATATTAGCCTTTTATTATATAGGATATTTAAACCCACTTGCACAGCTAAAGTAGAATGATATCTCAATGGGATAACAGAATTAGAAAAAATATTAATGGAAAAATAAGAATGATAATAGCTTTCATTTATTGAGTGCTTACTGTATGATAAACTTGTTACAAATATTATTTCATTTAATCCTCACAAATAACTCCATGAAGTAGATTTTATTGTCTCTTTTATGATTAGTTTACGAGAACCTCTTGCCTGGGGTTGCATAGTTAGTAAATAGAAAGATTTAACATTCTGTCTCAGAACTACCACATTATTTCAAAATAGAATTAAAAGCTCTTAAATATGCTCAGGTATTAAGTAACTTAATCTATATAATAAAAGCCTAGGCAGCCATTACGGCGGAATGACCAGAATGACCAGTCACTACGATGTGCACTGACCACCAGGGGCAGATGCCCAGCGCAGGAGCTGCTCCCTGATGGTCAGTGAGCTCCCACAGGGGGAGTGGCCACTCAGCCAGAAGCTGGGCTCAAGGCTGGCGAGCACAGCAGTGGTGGCAGGAGCCTCTCCCACCTCCGTGGCAGTGCTAAGGAGCAGCAAGCCAAGCGGTAAGGAGCCTGCCACTAAGAAGCAGCAAGCTGAGTGGTAAGGAGCGAGGGATCCCAGATTGTGAGAGGGATGTCCGAGTGTTGGCTTATAATGATACCAGACAGGCAGACATCCCCCAAGGGGTCCCGGACTGCGAGAGAGCACAGGCTGGGCTGAGGAACACCACCATCACCACCACCACCACCACCACCACCACCACCCCCACAGTGCACGAATTTCTTGCACCAGGCCTCTAGTATAAGATAAAGCATGCTAAACTAATCAAGGAACAATACAATAGTGTTAGAAAAATTAGACAACTATGGTGAGCTGGTTTTTTTATAGTTTCCTATTGGAAGTATAAACTGTCTGGGCATCCAGAAAATAATTTTAAATTACTGTCAAGAAGTCCTAAAATGCTCATATTTTTAATAAAATATCTCTATTTCTAGGACTGCATTCTATCACTTCTCGGCCTTTTGGCTAAGATCAAGTGTAGGACTGCATTCTAAGATAATAATCAGATGTGCAAAATAATGACTTACGGGTATTTTATTGCAATATTATGTAAAATATCAAAATATTGGGAGTATCTATGTGTCTAACAATGAGATGGATTAAATAAATGACAATAAATCTATTGTTTTCAATTCTGTATATCTGTGAAAAGTCACATTTATGAAGCAGATTTGATGTCCACAATACAAAGTTAAATGGAAAAAAGTAGTATATGCAACTAAATAGGCAATGATGCCAGTGTTCATATTTGGTGCTGGGAAGCGTGGGCAGATTGCTTCTTTTATGCTTCCCACATAAACGAGTTAATAGTTTTTATATCTGGGTGGCAGGATAGAAGGTGATTTTTTTCCCCTTCATAGTTCATATTTTAATTTTGAGTACAGGTGTTAGTTTCATGTCGCTACTGTAACACATTACCGCAAACAGAAATATGGCTTCAATAACAGAAATTTCGTCTCACACATTTTGAGGGTCCAGAGTCTGAGATCTGTTTCATTAGGCTGAGATCCAGATGTCAGCAGGGCTGTGCTTCTTCCAGAGGCTCTAGGGGAAAACCCATTTCCTGTCTTTTCCAGCTTCTGGTGGCTGCTGGTATCCCTTGGCTTGTGGCCGCATCACTTCCATCTCTGCCTCCATGATCACATTGCCTTTTCCTCTTCTGTCTGTGTCAAATCTTCCTCTTCCTTTCTCTTTTAAAGATACCTGTGACTACGTTTAGTTAAATTCAGCAATGCTAGTGTTCCCCACATGGAGGGATGGTCCTCAGGTAGTACTGTCCTGGAAGTGTGGCCCAAAGGTGGCTGCTCGGCATTTTCTTTCTTTTTTCCTCTTTTTTTTTAAAAAAAAAAAATATTATTTATTGATTTGAGAGAGAGAGAGAGAGAGAGAGAGAGAAACATCGTTGTTCCACCTATTTATGTATTCATTGGTTGATTCTTTTTTTTTTTTTAAGAGAGAGAGGAAAGGAAAGGATAGAGAGAAACATTGACGAGAGAGAAAGTCATCAATTGACTGCCTTCTGCCTGGCCCCCACAGGGTATCAAGCCTGCAACCCAGGCATGTTCTCTGACTGGGAATTGAGCCGGCGACCTCTTGGTTCCTGGGTCGACACTCAACTGCTGAGCCACACCATCCAGGCCATTGGTTGATTCTTGTATCTGTCCTGACCAGGGATCAAACCCGCAACCTTGGCGTATTGGGATGACATTCTAACCAAGTGAGCTACCTGGCCAGGTCCTGGTTGGCATTTTCAAAGCAAAGCAAAACATGGACTCGTTCACTTACTTACTTCATTCACCAAATGTACTGTGTGCACTATGAATGACAGGCACAGTTCTGGGTGCTGGGATTTCAGCAAGACAGATAAGATCCTTACCCTTGTGAAACTTACATTTTAATGAAGGAGATAGATGATAAACAAGCATATTTCTGTAAGTGTTGCCGGTTCAAGATCCATGTACCCAATGTTGCAAAAGACCAATATTCAAAATGTCAGTTGAGCTTGTTTGAGGGGATATGTTGAAGCCAGCGTGGCTATTGTGGAGTAGGTGGGAGGGAAATGACGGGAGACAGGGAATTTGCAGATGGGTCAGCTCATGTAGGCATGCTCGCTTCCACGGTGTGACAGAGATGGATAGGCAGAACCATCTGGAAGGACACACAGTTGCCTCTGGAGATGGAAGTCTGCAGCTGGAAGACTAACTTTCTTCTGTGTATTCCTTTGAAAGCTTTGCATTTTCAAAATATGTGTGTGAGTTCCTTTTTTACCTAATTGCCTAAAATAATTTAAAATAAAAATTCTAATTTTTGAAGAAGTAACATAAAATAAAAGGCCAAGGCTGAGTTGCAGCTGGGGTGCAGAGAAGGAAGGGCCACAGTGTGTCCACGCTGCTGACAGGGCGCCTGGGGGGCAAATAAGTTTGCAGCAACTGGACTGTTCCGGGAGAGAAACCGGGATCTAGAGAGTTTCTGAATAGGATTGGGGTGTGATGGGGAGAGGCCATGACTAATGAATAAACACTGATCCCAAATGGGGCCTACAGGCTTCAGAGAGTGAGCCCGCCCTGCCTCTTAGAGAACAAAGATGACTAACCGCTTCCTAAAATATTAAAGGAACTTTCCATGTGGTCTGTTAAATTCATCTACACCTTTATTCTCCAGATACATTTTTAGAAAGGGTGTGTGTGTGTGTGTGTGTGTGTGTGTGTGTGTGTGTGTGCAAGCTTTGCCAAGCTCATCCCAGCTTTGCAGGGACAGGAAGAGAGGCCTCCCACGCCTCCCCCTTTGCAGGATAGAAGGTGGGAGGGTCCACACAGCTCCCTGGAGCTTCTCCCTCTTTGCTCCCTTAATGAGGCTTTCCCTTGGCAGCCAGAGTCCTGCCCACAAGTTTGTCTTCTAAATGACCACTCCCGGGAGGGGAGCAGAGGCGTCTGGGTGCTTCTTCCTCGCCCCGCTCTGGTCCTCACCCCCTACATCCTGCATGTCTCAAAAAGTGAGGACCGAGGCAGAGATCATGTTTTGGGGGCTCTATTCTCAGGCTTGCAAACTCCCAGAAGCTTGGGACACCTGTGACTGGGACCCTCCCAACCCCACCTTTCTCCCCACTTCCAGTTAGGAAAAAAAAGATCAAGTTTTCCCATGTAGAGACCTTTGATTGCCTTTAAAAACAGTAAGCTGCTGTATATGTATTTTACGTCAATTAAATAAAAAAGGCAAAAAACAAAACAAACAAACAATAACCTTACTAGGTAAAGCCCTGGCATGGAGGGCAATGGCTTGTAGTCAGTCATTCAACAAGTCTGAAGGGAAGGCCCATGTGCCAGGCATGGGACTCATCACTTCCCGGCACTTACAGAGCTTACGTCTAGCAAGGGAGACAGACGATACACAGTAAACCTAACAAATGAGCCCCTTGTATAGAACATGTAAAGGTGTGAGTGCTGTGGGGGAAAATGGAGACAAGTGAGGGCCGTTGGGAGGGCCGGCTGGGGCGGTGTCCTGGAGTTCTCCTTGGTTAGAACAGAACAGACCCAGCAAATGTGGCCTCGCTGGGGCCTGGCAAACAGAAGGTGCTCCATGTAGTTAATTTCCTTCCACTTTTCTGTGCCTGAAAATTCTCATACCTGCAAGTTTGAACTTCACCCTTTATACACAGCAAGCAAATGACAGCCACAGGCTGAATAGAGGTGAACAATATAAGAAAACTACACCACAGTTAGGATCTTATTTTGGTGGTATTGCAGGGGGAAGCACTTACCAGCCTAAAGAATATATATTATGGCCCTGGCTGGTTTGGCTCAGTGGATAGAGCGTTGGCCTGCAGACCGAAGGGTCCCAGGTTCGATTCCAGTCAAGGGCACATGCCTCTGTTGCAGGCTTCTCCCCAGCCCGGGCCCTGGTTAGGGCCCGTGCAGGAGGCAACCAGTCAATGTGTTTCTCTCACATTCATAGTTCTCTCTGTCTTTCCCTCTCTCTCCCACTCTCTCTCTGAAAATCAATGGAAAAATATCCTCAAAAAAAAAGGAAAAACAAAGAAAAATATCCTCAAGTGAGGATTAAACAAAAAAAAAAAAAAAAAAAAAAACTACTCGATTTAATAAGTGAATTCAGCAAAGTTAAAAAAAAGAATATATATCATATTCTTTTCATTATACAGGGGTGGGCAACAGTAGGTTTACAGTTGTGAGTATACAAAACACAGAGTTTAATCTTGTGTTATTATTTATTCTTGTGTTACATACTTTTCCATACAAACAACTGTAAACCTACTTTTGTCTACCCTGTTTATAAATATAAAGCAAGTTTCCAGCACTGGGAGGCAATACAAGGCTGTAAGTCCCATATGCCTCACGATGGACTTAGGCTGAAAAGGATTGACGTAAGCTCAGGAACTCCTTTTAAATATATTTTTATTGATTTCAGAGAGGAAGGGAGAGGGGAGAGAGATAGAAACATCAATAATGGGGACCGAGCCCGCAACCCGGGCATGTGCCCTTGACTGGAATTGAACCTGGGACTCTTCAATCCTCAGGCTGACGCTCTGTCCACTGAGCCAAACCAGCTAGGGCAGGAGCTCCCTTTAAAGTGTACCTTGGTCTGGGTGGGGTTACATGCATGTATGCATATGAGAGAACTCATGGAGCTGTAGCTTCAGACTTGTACATTTTTATAGAGGTGCATTATACCTCAGAATTAAAAGAAAGATGTGGTTGCTGTTGTCCTTGAACTTAGGTACTGCCCCCGTGCTGGCAGTTCCTCAGAACTCAGCCTTGTACTGAGAGAGGGCCCTTCAGCCTGGGCACAGGCAGGGCAATGGCGTGTAGTCAGTCATTCAACAAGTCTGGGGGGAAGGCTTATGTGCCAGGCTGCAGGCTGCAGGGATGCAGGGGGATCTGCCCAGGGACACCTGCGTCGTGAGGAGCCCGGGACGAGCCTGCGATCACACTGCCTTCACTGACATCCCTGCCTTAAGGGCCCTGGGCTGGAGGTGGTGGGGGGAGGGGTACCGCATACCCACACAGGAAACAACAAAGCAAGTCCTGGCAAGGCCACTGGGTCTCAGGGGCAAAGCTCTTATCTGGCTGAGAAGGCACATCTTCCCTGCTTCCCAGCATCGACAACAGGCAGCTGCTGAGTAGTAGCAAGGTCATGGGACAGTCTCAGGCTGGATGGGAAGTGGCTGTTTGCACCCAAGGGGACAGCTGGCTGAGTAAACATGGAGCCACCCGTCATCTCCGTCTCACCCTGTGTCCCTCCGTCTCCCAGAGATTCTTTGTCTCTTTATCTCTCCCAGAGACTCTGCGACTCTTCCTGCCACACAAGACACAGTCAAGGCCCTACCCCTTCTTTAGCAGATTCCTAAACACCCGTCTGAGGGGGCACGGGGACCCGAAGGATCCACAGGTCTCCGTGGGTGCAATGTTAGACACTTCACATCATGAACCCTAGGAGATTTCAGTTGTTTGTTTTTACTAGAAAAGCGTTCCCTTGGAAGGATGAGCTCTAGGCATGGCCGGAAGCTGCAGCACCGGAAGCCTAAATAAAACCGGCGGGCGTGGGGCGTGGCCACCCTCTGGGCACTCACTGGTGCTTCGTGTTCTTCTCTGCAGGAGGCAGTGTCCCGTCGCCCAGAAGAAGGCCAGTTGGCCCGAATCCAAAATGTTGTCCAGCAGCTTCCCCCGTCCCATTATAGGTAAGAATCCCTGATGAAGGAAAGCCACAGCCCGTCAGTGTGGTGTAATACCGCAGGCGCATAAAAAGGGGACAGATTCGGTGGACAGTGGCTTGCCTGGGGCTTTTCAAGTCGGGGAACAGGCCACTTTTCTCAGAGTGAGTTGGTGTCTGGCTGGGAACACTGATGGGAAGGGGCGGCCATGTCCCAGTTACTTACAGAATACCCCTCCGAGTCCCACCCCGGTTCGGATCACAGGAGGATAGCCTCCCAGTGATATCCTAGTTTCTTACCCAGATTCATAGAGGAACCAAATCCAGGGAAACCGAGGTGGTTTTAAAACAGGCTCTGGCATTTGGCTGCCCAATCTCTATCTGAGCATCAGCACCATCCCTGACATCACCCCATCCTTTCATTTCATTCTCACCAGTTAGCCCCTAATCTAACCGTCTTCCCCAGTGTTCCCTAAGCCTGCCCACCTGTTACACGAGACCAGATTTTGATGGGGCATAAGGAAGAACTTTCTGGCAATAATAGGTGTTTTTCTTCCAAGACCACTCCCCTTCCCCACCCTGGGCCAACATGCCGAGGGCCGAGAAAATTACTTCCACTAATCTTGATATTTTCCTGCTATTCCTTCAAAAGTCACGAGAGAGAAATATTTATTTAGTCTCTCAAATCCAAACTTGGAATTACCTCCAGGCTTCACCCAGGCCCTAGAGTTTCTTACTTTGTAAAAATAAATAAAATGAACCATTACAGGACCTTGGAATACCTGATTCGACACCTGGCCCACATCGCCTCCTTCAGCAGCAAGACCAACATGCACGCCAGGAACCTGGCCCTGGTGTGGGCGCCAAACCTCCTCAGGTAACCACCGCACCCTCCTTCTTCCCACCCCAGTGGGCTCAAAGCAGCCCACTGGTGAAAATAAAGACTGGATTCTTCGAAATTGAAGCCCCTTGAAGACACACCAGTAGCTAAGTGGTATTTTGTAGCACCGGTGGATTAAATGTGATTTTAAAAGCCCAGGTTCTTTGCCTGCTAACCTGGAAACTCTGGGTTCCAGAGGCATTTTTTTGGCTGCTACCAGAATGTGACTAAAGTTATGGGTCTGTATGTTATAATTTCTTAAAAGGACCTGTCTTGTCTCTGTGGCTCATTGGCTTTTGTTGGTTGTGGTGGGGTCACAGCTGGCTACCACCTGAACCAACTGCTTGATATGACTTCATAAATGTTGAGCTGCCCCACAGAACAATTGGGTGGGGGTGGAAGGAGATCTGATTTTTTTTTTAAAGCAATTCTTGTATATTTGCTAAAATAGTGTTATAGTCTTGCATTGTCTATAATTCCTGGTAATTGTTTTAAATGTGTTCAATGTGTTGGGCTTCACAGCCTTTGGACAGTCCCTTTAATTGGTCTTAATAGTTAAAATATTATACAGATTAACAAAGTGTATACATTGAAGAGATGGGGCTTGTACAAAAGGCCCACTGGCTCCCCCCTTACTACTCTAGGGCTGACTCACTGAGCTGAATGTGTTTCTTCCTCGATTTAGGTCCAAAGAAATCGAAGCCACTGGTTGCAATGGAGATGCAGCCTTCCTCGCTGTCCGGGTCCAGCAGGTGGTGATTGAGTTCATATTGAATCATGTGGATCAAATCTTTAACAATGGTGCACCTGGGTCTCTGGAGAACGAAGGTAACGGCTCCTCCTGGCATACACCCCTCCAGCCCATCCTCCTTCCTTGCCTGAGTCACAGAGCCCAAGAATAAGTTAGGGTGGCCTCGGTCTTAGCTCTGAGTGTTGGCACTGTGTATGTGCTCATGTGTGTGTGTGTGTGTGTGTGTGTGTGTGTGTGTGTCAGTGTCTTGGGATCGTGCATGTATACAGCTGTATGTGTGCAGCAAAGATGTGGTGTGTTTGCAGGTGGCTGTAGCAGGTTTCTGATCAGCTGCATATTTGGACTATCCCATGAGTGTGGCATGGTGAACCATAATAATGTTCTATTGGTTTTAATAAGATCTCAAACTGTTTATTATCTAGAGGCACTGGCAGCTTTCCCCTCTTTAACTATTAGATTCATCTTTACTTTCAGTATGATATATTTCAGAAGACCCTTATGCCTTCATCTTGAAATCTTGAGTGAATGAGTTAAGAGGCAGCGTGTTCAGACTCACATGCATATTCAGAATGCATTTACTTCTCAAGCATTTCTTGAGTGCGTAGTTTGTTCTGCCTTCTGCCAGGTACTATGCATACAAAAATTAGTGTGTGTTGTAGGCATGTGTATGCAGAGACTAGTTAGCATACACTGTAGCCATATTAGTGAGAAAGATATAGCTATTTCAGGTTGGGTGTTATGGGATGCAAAATACTACATTTCAGTCCTATCACTCTTTTAATGGCACAGTGAACCCTGGGAATGAATTGGATAACGTTGTATGAACTCATGTGAGCCCAGTTTTTTAAAAAACAGAAATCCAGTTGACCAAGAAGCCTGGGAGAAGATGGCGGTGGAGTAGGTGAAAGTTATACTCACCGCCTCCCAGGCCCAAACTGGAATTGCAACTAAACTATAGAACAGTCAACCTGAGTAACTAGCTGAACAGAAGTCTTATAACCAAGGATTTACAGAAGAAGTCACATTGAGATTGGTAGGAAGGGCAGTGACACAAAAAGGGCTTTCCCCACACATATGTGCAGTGGCTGAGAATCCGGAGGGATACCTCACCTGCAAACATTCCTCCTGAGGAACAAGGGGGACCTTAACCCCGCACTGGGCTCCCAGCCCAGAGCAACAGAGCCGGGAAGAGGTGCCTACATAACATCTGACTGTAAAAGTCAGTGGGGATTCGGTCCACCTGGGAGAGGTGGAAGTCTGCTAGAGACCTAGGTACCCAGCTCACAAAATCTTATTTGCAGCTATTCACTCAGGGCTCCAGCAGAGGGAGGACAGCTCAGAGTAGACTAGAGCCGTGGTCGGCAAATGCAGCTCACCAGCCACATGTGGCTCTTTGGCCCCTTGAGTGTGGCTCCTCCTAAGCCTTAGGAGTACCCTAATTAAGTTAATAACAATGTACCTACCTACATAGTTTAAAAAAATTGGCTTTCAAAAGAAATTTCAATCATTGTACTGTTGATATTTGGCTCTGTTGACTGATGACTTTGCCGACCACTAAACTAGAGTCTTTTGAGGACAGACTGGGTTGTATGGTTCTGGGCAGAAAGCTAAAGGGACAGCCACCAGTGTCCCTTGCTGAGTCCCTCTCCTGTACCACCCACAGACACCATCTTTCCTGAGTTGAGCACTCTCCTCTAAACTGCTGATTTCTCAACTGAAATATTTCAGGCCAGAGGGATTGGCATGAAATATTTAATGTGATGAAAAGCAAGGACCTACAACCAAGACTACTCTACCCAGCAATGCTATCATTTAAAATAGAAGGCAATGCCCTAGCTGGTTTGGCTCAGTGGATAGTGTCGGCTTGTGGACTGAAGGGTTCCGGGTTCCATTCCAGTCAAAGGCACATGCTCAGGTTGTGGGCTTGATCCCCAGTGTGGGGCGTGCAGGAGGCAGCCGATCAATGATTTTCTCTCATCATTGATGTTTCTATCTCTCTCTCCCTCTCCCTCCTCCAATAAAAAATATATATAAATAAAATAAAATAAAAGGCAAAATAAAGAGTTTCCCAGCCAAAGAAAAGCTAAAGGAGTTCATTACCACCAAACCAGTATTACAAGAAATGTAAAAGAGTTTTCTTAAGAAGAAGAAAGAAAAATAGGGGAAACATAGTTATAAAGAATAAAATGGCAATAAATGTATACCTAGCAATAATCACTTTAAATATAAATGGCTTAAATGTTCCAATCAAAAGACATAGGGTAGCTGAATGGATAAGAAAACAAGGCACATACATATGTTGTTTATGAGAGACCCACCTCAGAATTAAAGATACACACAGACTAAAAGTAAAGGGATGGAAAAAGATACTTCATGCAAATGAAAATGAAAAAAAAAAGCTGGGGTAGCAATACTTATATATGACAAAATAGACTTTAAAACAAAGGCTATAGTAAGAGACAAAGGACACTACATAATGAAAAAAGGACCAATCCAACAATAGTAATATAACCCTTGTAAATATTTATACACCCAACATAGGAGCACCTAAACATATAAAGCAAATACAGTCATAGTAAGGGATTTTAACAGCCCATTGACATCAGTGGATAGATCTTCCAGACAAAAAAATCAACAAGGAAACACCAGCCTTAAATGACACTCTAGACCACATCTGTTGCAGGTTCAACTCCACCCCTGTCAGGGTGCAAGAAGGCAAACAATCGATGTGTCTTTTACACATCAGTGTTTCTCTCTCTCTCTCTCTCTCTCTCTCTCTCTCTCTCTCTCTCTCTCTCTCTTCTCTCCCCCTCTTTTCTCTCTCTCTCCCTTACTGCCTCCCTTCCACTCTCTCTAAAAATCAATGAAAAAATATCCTCAGGAGAGGATTAACAACAACAATTTAAAAAATGGTGGTACATATTTACAATGGAATGTTACTTAGTCATAAAGAATGAAATTTTACCATTTGCAACAGCATAGATAGACCCACAAGGTATTATGCTCAGTGAAATAAATCAGTCAGAGAAAGACAAATACCATATGATTTCACTGATATGTGGAACCTAAAGAATAAAATAAGCGAACAAACAAAATTGAAACAGACCCATAGACAGCAAACGGGTGGTTACCAGAGGGGTAGGATTTGAGGAACTGGGTGAAAAAGGTGAAGGGATTAAGAAGTACAAATTGGTAGTTACAAAATAGTCTCAGAGATGTAAATAAAACATAGGGAATATAGTCAACAGTATTGTGATAAGTATGTATGGTGCCTGTTGGGATACTGGAAATATCTAGGGAAATACTATGTAAAGTACATATATGTTTGTAGCTACTGGGATGTACACCTAAAACCAATACAAAATAAAATTAGGGGGGAAATCTCTCTCTCTCTTTTTTTTAAGAAACCTGATAACTACCAATTTTGTGAGAGTGGTTTTCCTACAATAGTGTCCATCAATACCATCCAGAGGCTTGTTGAAGCACAATTTACTGGGCCTCACCCCCCATTTTCTGATTCAGCATGTCTGGAGTGCTATTCAGAATTTGCATTTCTACCAGGTTTCTAGGTGATGCTGCTGCTAGTGGTCAGGGTCCGTGCTTGGAGAGCCAATGGTGTATGAGAACCATATGATAAATCATTTGTTAGCTGATCGAAGCGGTCCTTTCCAGTTTAGCTAGTATCTTTGGAAAAAACAAGTATAATCATGAGAATAATTTATTGCAATTATCATCAAATTTTGACTCCTGATATAATTGTTCCCACCTCACCCTGTCTTCTATGTGGTTTACAATCTCTCTTTTAAAATTTGTTTTTATTGAGATAAAATTCATATACCGTAAAATTCACCATTTTTCATTTTAGTGTAAAATTCAGTGGTTTTTTACTGTATGTACTTAGAGAATTATGTAACCATCACCACTATCTGATTCCAGAACATTTTCATCACTCTAAAAAAATCCCGTACTCATTAAGTAGTCATTCCATACTTTCTCCTCCTCCCAGATCCTAATTTACTTTCTATGGTTTACCTCTTCTGGACATTTCATATAAATGGAATTATATAAAACATGTCTTTTGTGGCTGACTTCTTTCACTTACATGTTCTCAAGCTTTATATCAGTATTTCATTGCTTTTTATGGTGGAGTAATATTCTATTGTATGAATATACCAGATTTTGTTTAGCCATTCATTAGTTTATGGACATTTGCATTGTTTCAACTTTTTTTTGTTTTTATGAGCAATGCTGCTATGAACATTCATGCACAAAATTTTGTGTGAATGTATGTTTTCAATTCTCTTGGTTATATATGGAGGAGCAGCTGACATTTCTTTTATCTTTATTTTAACTCCCCCATTATAGATGTATTATTTATTGTAAGCTATATAAATCCTTTGTGAAAGTCAATGAGAAGTAATATGCATTCATTCATTCATCCTTTTGAGTCAACCAATAATTTACTGTGGACTTATTCGATGCCAAGAACTATTGCCAGCACTCCATGTACATCATCTCATTGACTTATCACAACAACCATCATAAAGTTGTTATCAGCTTTATTTTATATGTGAAGGAACAGAGAAGCAGGAAAGCTTAGTAATTCTCCAAAGCCACCCGGGTAGTAACTGGTGGGACAGAACATTGAACCTACGATCTGCCAGCCATGCTCTTTTCTTAACTCTGTGCTGCCTCTGTGAGGAAAAATTAGGAAAATAGATGAATAAACCTCTGTATTTTATTTATTATTAATGCCTAAGGGCAATGTTCTTCCAAACAGCAAATCCATGACTGTTAGGGTTAAGGCTGTTCCTAATTCTAACCTGGAAACGCCTGTTCTTTTTGTGAACATTGTCTTAATCTTTTGTCCTGCATTCTGAAATCCAATTTACTCTTTTAAAAAAATGTATACTTTTATTGATTTCAGAGAGGAAGGGAGAGGGAGGAGATAGAAGCATCAATGATGAGAGAGAATCATTGATCAGCTACCTTTGCACGCCCCCATTGGGGATCGAGCCCACAACCCGGGCATGTGCCCTGACCGGGAATCTAACCATGACCCCTGGTGCCGTAGGTTGGTGCTCATCCACTGAGCCACACCAGCCGGGTCCAATTTACTCTTGACTCTTAAATTCTTGATTGCCTTCAATACTTATTATTCAATGAATTTAATTTAAATGTTTTTATGATGAGTTTGCATTGAGTTTGGTAAGGTAACATACTAATGTTTACGTAAAATGGAAAAGGTCATATCCTCTGGAATTTTAGATTTGGAAATAGGGTTCTATTTCAAACTGGGAAGATAGAAGTCATAGAATCCAGTACCTTTAATTGATAAATGACAGCAGTGAGGCCAGAAGGATTGTGCTATATCCAAGATGCATCAAAACATGTGTTTGTATCGGGCACCTCTAGATGGTGAGGACAGTGTCATTACACAAACAGCAAAGTCGCTGCCCTGCACAGAGCGAAGGTCTGGTTAGGAAGACGGGTAATAAGTAAGTTTACAAATAAATACATTGTCACTTCAAAGACCATAAATACCATGAAGATCAGACAGCAGGGTGATGGAATGGTCAGTGACTCAGGGATGCTATTTGGGTACAAAGTGGTCATGGTCTCTAAGTAAATGATCTTTGAACTGAAACCTGAATGACTAAAGGAAGCAGTCATGTGAGGATCTGGGGACACATGTTCCAAACACAGAGAATGGGGAGGGTAAAAGCTCCCAGGTGGCAATGGGCGCATTGTGTTGCAGAACACCGGCCAGTGACAATGTGGTCTCCAAAGTGGAGTGCTCCACCCTATGGGACACCAGAGACCAAAGTACGGGTGTTAGAAGAAACTGTTGCAATTTCTTTTTTCACTTATTTTTATTGTATACTTTGTAATTTCTATGATTTTATATGCTTTCTATTACATATAATACTAATACAGTGGTAAATACGTATAATTTACAAATACATGCACTATATATAATGGGAGTATACATTCAAAAAATGTACTGTGTATCTGTGTCGACCACTCGGTGGGCAAGGAGAAGAGAGGAACAGATGGAGGTCCTTGTAGGTCATGCTAAGAGTTTGGTTTGTTCTCAGTGCCATGGGAAGGCCTGGAGGGTTTTGAGCAGGGATTGCAGGATCTGAGCGTTCTAGCTGCTGTGTGAAGGAGAGACGGAAAGGCAGCAAGGCTGGAAGCAGGGAGGCAGTTAAGGAGCTATGGCAGAAATTGGGTGGGAGAACATGGTGAGCGGGACAAGCATGTTAGTGGGAATGGAGGACAGTGGCTGGATTCAGGATATGTTTCGGAGGGTGAGTTATAGGACTTGATTATAGGCTGGAGGTGGGAGAAGGGCTTGCATCAAAGAAAGGAATGAAAAAATAACTACTACAGGTTTTGGTTTATGCAACTGGGAGATCCACGGTGCCATTTACCAATTTGAAGAAGATGGGAGGGGGTACTGGTCTAGAGGTGAAGAGCCGAGAGCACAAGCTCTGTTCTGAAATGTAGAGTTGGAGATGTCTGTTAAGCCTCCAGGCAGCGCTGATGAGTTGACCTTAGGATCCTGGAGCCTAGATGTAGGGGGAGAGGTAGGTGCTGAACCCAGGTCTCCTGGCCCTGCTCTGTATGTTCTCCCACGGGTCCAGTTGCTCCCAGAGTGATTCAATCTTTTAAGTAAATAAATAAATAATTAAGTAACAAACTAATAATCTAGAATCTACAAACAAATATTGTGAGTAAATTAAATGTAAATAGTTTAACCTACTTTGGATTAAGTAGGAAAACTAAGTTAAATTCAAAACCGTTAATGACAACTCTTACGGATCACAGACTTACTTAATTGACTGAATGATGGCCATGCTCTCCTTCCCGGAACCTCCCACAGTCACATTGTCTCCGTTTTCTACAGGCCCCTTCAGTGGTTTTATTTCCTTTCACTCAGAGAGGGTCATACTCTACAAAGAGAGAGAGTACTATCAAGGAGCTTTCTAAACATAAATCGAGTCCTATACAAAAAAAAAGAAAAGATTTCTTAGTCTTGATTTGTCCAAGTTATCTTTCTTTTTTTTTTTTCTTAATCCTCACCTGAAAATATGTTAGAAAGAGAGAGAAGAGAGAAACATTGATATGAGAGAGAAACATGGATTGGTTACCTCCCATACACACCCTAGCCAGGAATCAGACCCTCAGCCTTTTGGTATACAGGACGACGCTTCAACCACCTGAGCCACTAGGCCAGGGTGGCCAAGTTATCTTTGAATCTCTTCACAGCTCCCAAGGTCACAGAAAACTTTGGTTGCCAAAAGAGTAAATAGAGGCAAACTTAGATGTCTTCTTTTTCACTTAGATCAGGGTTTCTCAGCCTCGGCACTATTGACACTTAGTGCTGGTTGGTTCTTGTTATGGGACACGGTCCTGTGCCTCGTAGGATGTTTAGCAGCACCTCCGTCTCCACCCACTAGTGCCAGTAACAATCCCACACGTGCTTGTGACAACCCAAAATATCTCCAGACGTTGCCAAATATCCCTGGCTGGAGGGAGGGCTGCAAAATTGCTCCAAGTTGAGAACAACTGACTGGGAGAAAAGAGATAACCCTGGACTGCACTGATCTGTCATCACTTCTATTTCTAAAAATAAAAACTACAGAAGGAAGGGATTAGCTTGCAAATACCAGATGACTGGGTAGTGAGTAAACAGCCTCTTATCTTTTAGAGAATAGTATAGGCTGTTAAATGTCTTTTCACTACAGAGATATAAACCTAGGTGATGTAGGGAAAACGTAGGCTCCAACCTTAAATTGCCTGGGAGCACCTGTTTTCCAGCTGTGGAGAGAAGGGGCAATCTCCTGCCTTCCCTTAGCTGAGTGAGCTACCTCCCACCTGGCCAGAGTACTGGGCCGTTTCCAGGGTTAAAGACTCAATGCTGTACTCTGGTCCACAGTAAGTGCTCAGTACATGTTTGTCATATGAATGAATGAATGAATGAATGAATGAATGAATCCTCTTTGAAGAATACAGTTAGTGCAGTTCACCTCCTGAAGGCCCTGTGTGCCCTCTGACTAGTCTGGCCAGGTGGTCTGTGTGTTTCTGTATGCAGACTCTGCCCCAGACCCCACCTGGCCTAAGAGGAGTCACCTGCCGGGAGGTCAGGAAGGGAGGAGCTCTGGGTGGAACCTGGGTGGACCGGTGCACAGGCCTCCTCCCAGGAGTCCATGCGCTCTTCTCTTCTCTGTACAGAAAGCTGGCCCATCGTGAAGAGCCTGACCTTGCCAGCCCTCTCCCTGCCCATGAAGCTGGTGAGCCTGGAGGAAGCTCAGGCCCGGAGCCTGGCTACTAACCATCCTGCCCGGAAGGAAAGGAGGGAGAATAGCCTGCCCGAGATCGTGCCTCCCATGGGCACCCTCTTCCACACTGTCCTGGAGCTACCAGACAACAAGTAAGTGGCATTCTTTGCAATTCTGGGAGACGGTTGGGAGGAGGGTTTCAGAGGAGGAAGGAACATGGTCTTGGGGCCATGATGGCCGCATGGGCTGGGGGTGCAGTCTGGGTTGGGGTATAAGGAAACGTTCCAGAAGAGAAAGGAGCTGTCTCCACAACACTCTCTGGGGTCACTGCCCCAGAGTCATCATGACCCTGCTCTCCCACCAGAGATTCTCAGCACCAGGATGGAGGTGGGGCCCATAGGCATCAGAGTCATGGATAAATCCCTCACTCCTTAGACAAAGCAGGCTTGACACTTTCAAAAGGAACTTTACTAACTAACAAACAAACTCGACTCCCTGCCCCCACCCTTCACCTCCACAGAACATTGCAAAAGGCATAGAGATGAGTGGAGGACAAGTTGACAAATAGTACCACTCTAGACTGGGAGGTCTGGGCATGCGGCACTGGGAGATGCCATCTCTGGCTTCCACTCCTCCTCTCATACTTTCCAGAGTCCTTCTTCTCCTCCAAACATCATTTAAAATCATAGGATATTTTCTTTCCTTGTTTCTCCCTCTCACTTCCTCTGTTGCAACCCTGGTCTGCACTATCAAGTGCATGTTCTCTGTGCACTTCAACCACACCTGAGCGGCACCATACCCCAGTTTAACCCACCCTGTCAAATCCACCCCAAGGCCAAGTGCTTGGAAAAACCCCGACCAGATCCAAAGAAACCACCCACACTGCAGGTCTCTCTGTGATTGATGGTAAGACATGCTGGGCTGGAGATCCGGGTGCCCTGTGAGAACCCTGTGGAGCCGTGAGTTGCAGGGTTCCATCCTGGAGCTGGATGAAGTCTGAGTGCTGGGCTGAGTCAGAACTGGGCAAGGTGTCTGTGGTGACCCCTGGTGGTGACCCCTGGTGGCACCAGGCTCCTGGGATGGAGTCCAGCACTGTCATTTTCCGCCTCCTACAGAAGCGGCCTGGTGCCAGGCATCAGGGAAATGAGAGACACACTAACTACCCTGGGCATTGCTCTGCAGTGACCACTGACCCCACCCAGCAGCCTGCCACTCTCCCAGGCCAGACTCTTTTGCACATTGCTTTCTCATACACCCCCTCTGTGGTCCATGGAAGTCTTCACGAGCTCTTTTCTCACCTGTGGAGGTGACAGCGATGTGGTCCACAGTGCAGGGAGCATACCAGGACTGAGCTCCATGGTCTTTAGTGTTGACTCCTGTAAAACATAGGGACCTCTGAAAACCCAGGACTAAAGTGCTTACCAGAATTCCTCCCAGAATTCCCAGAACTGTGTGGTTGCTTGTGGCCTCTGAGTCTCCCGTCAATCCTTGCCTCTGTGTGCCCCACCGCGGCCTTTAATGGCATGCCTCTGCCCATTTCTCTGGGGAATGTGGTCCTTTGTGCTGACTCATGAAAGCCTCGCTTGGTCATCTAGGGCATCCCCGGACAGGGTGAGAGTCAGGCTCAACTTGGGTTTTAGAGGGGAATTTCCTGAAATGTCCAGGCCATTCATAACTAGAATGTGTTTGGGTTATTTCTTCTCAAGTTAAAAGCTGCCTTGAAATGACTAGTTATGAAACTAACCCCATATGGCTTGGCTCTTGTAGAAGAAAGCTCTCCAGTAAATCAAAGAAGTGGAAATCAATATTTAATCTGGGACGTTCTGGATCAGACTCCAAGTCCAAGCTGAGTAGAAATGGGAGCGTGTTTGTGAGAGGACAGCGGCTCTCAGGTAAGAATCAGTGGCAGTTGTGCTGATGAGATAGTTCCCCCCTAATTCTGCTCTGTAAATCTTTGGTTTGATCACATTAAACTTACTAGCCCTGAAAGAGAAACTTATACATTAACTAGAGAGTCCTTCTGGTTTTTTGGGTTTTTTTTAGATAATTTTAGATTTACAAAAAAAGTTGCAAAAGTAGTACTCAGAGGACCCATACGCTCGTTACGTAGCTTTCTCCAATTTTTAAAAAATATGTATTTTTATTGATTTTAGAGAGAAAGGGAAAGGGAAAGAGAAATAGAAACATCAATGATGAGAGAGAATCATTGACCAGCTGCCTCCTGCATGGCCCAGTGGATCAAGGCCACAACCTGGGCATGTGCCCTGACCAGGAACTGAACTGTGACCTCCTGGTTCATAGGTCGGATGCTCAACCACTGAGCCACACCAGCCAGGCAGCTTTTCCAAATGTTAACATGCTACATCACCATAATTATCAAAGTCAGATAATTAATATCTACATAATACTATGAGGTAACTTACAAACTTTATTCATATTTGGCCAGTTGTTCCACTCATGTCCTTTTCTAGTCCAGGACCCCGTCCAGGAACCCACATTGCATTGAGCTGTCCTGCTCCTTAATCTCCTGACTGGCCCTGTATTTTGTAGAATAGACCTAAGTTCGGGTTTGCCTTATATTTTCTCGTGGATAGAGGTTATGAAGGTTGTGCATATCTGTGTGTCAGATCAGGAGGCAGACAATGTCAATACATTGTGACTGGTGATGTGAACTTCATTAAGTGCTGTCTACAAGATTTTGTCCCTATCAAGTTACGGTTTTATTCCTTTGCAATTAAGAAGTATCTTGTGGGAGATATTTTGAGATTTTGCAAATATCCTGTTTCTTATCATACTTCCATCCATGAATTTTAGCATCCATCAATGGATCTTGCCTACAACAGTTGTTACTGTGATGTTTGCCAAATGGTCATTTTCTATTTTCATTATTCCTCCTACATTTATTAGTAAACTCTAACATAAAGAAGATCTGTCCCTTCTCCCCCAGAGTCAAGGTCATGATTTTTAAATAGAGATGGAAATTATATCTGAGTAGTGAATAGGAATTGATACAGGAATGAATCGAGGGACCCACTATGCAAAGGGGGATATAACCAACCCAGGTAAATATCATGTCAAAAAGGGAAGACCAAAGAAATTTGCCATAATGATGCTATAGATTAAAAGTATGATTTTTTTAAGATGGGGACAATAGTTATAAAAAAACAAGTTGTAAAAGGTAAATGTACAAATGCAGTGAGCAAACCTTTATTGGATCCTAATTTAAAAAAAAAAAAGACTACAAAAGATAATTTGGGGGATGAATACACTGAATATTAGAATTGTAAATTTTCATAGTATGCTAATGGTTCTTAGAAGACATGTGCTGAAGTTAAAGTATATAAGAAGAATGAAGTGTCACAATATTGAAATTCACTTTTGAATGATTCAGTAAAATGTAGGTATGTAAGGTAGGTATAGATTTAGAAATCAATAAAGCAAATGCATGATAAAATGTCAGCCATTGGTATCAACCAAGTGGTAGATTTAGAGCTCAACTTTTGTGAATGTTTGAAATTTTTAATAGTAAAGATTTTGGGGAAAATTAATGCCTCTAGGGAAAATAAGAGAGAATGTTTTTAAGGACTTTCTTTGATCCCAGTGATAACCGAATGCCAAGGATGATAAAGCACAGGTGTTTGAAATCTTCTCTTTTGTCTATTGGAGTAATGAGGATGTCACAGCGTATAGCAGCTACAGTGGTTAAGGTTGTAAAATAATAGTAGGTCTAACTCAATTGGTTTATGCCAGTAGTTCTCAACCTTGGCTGCACATTAGAATCACCTGGGAATCTTTTTAAAATCCTGATTTCTGGGCCTCATCCTCCAGAAATTCTGTTTCTTTGTTATGGGGTGGGGCCACAACATTAGATTCTAATGTGCAGCCAAGGTTGAGAACCACTGGTTTATGCAATGAAGGAATCTATAGGGACACCCAGATGCAAGGAAGGTTTTAGGGGCAGCTCTGTCTCCATCTCCATGTTTTCCTCAGCCGTACCCTCTCCATCAGCTTCATTCCCATACTGGCTTCCTTTGCTGCGACAAAGTGGCTGTAGTAGTTCTGGGCTTTACCTTTGACTATCACTGTCCAGAAGGAGAAAGAACATAATTTCTGGTTGCTTATTCTAAACAGGGACCCTGTTTTTCCAGGAACCTCCATCGTGCTCCCCCTATCTCAATCACAGTCACTGGGTCACATGGATCAATCCCTATGGCCAAGGGAGTGCTCTGTGCTGATTGGCTTGGGCCTGGGTTCCTGAACCAGTGACTGGCATGAGGAATGGGCTTACATTCAGATGCACCTAAGAAGGACAGGGCTCTGTGAGAAGGGGGAAGGGAAATGGATTCTGGGTAGGCATCTAAAATATGCAGGATATGGGGAAACGTGTCTTTCATAAACTACCCTGGAGAGATAGGGCAGGTGGCCACAGGTATGGTAGATCAGATACAAAGCAAAAATTAGGATTCTCAAAGAATTTAAGGGGAAGAGTATCAGGCAAGAAATTCCTTATCCTATATAATAAAAGGGTAATATGCCTCCCAGCACCGGATCAGCAGAGCCGAGAGGCCTCCTGGCACCGGGATCAGCGTGATGGGGCAGCGCCCAAACCCCCTGATTGCCCTGCGGCTCTGTGTGTGAAGGGGGCGGGGCCACAACCTCCCTATCCACCCTGCTCTGTGCCTGATAGGGGGGAGCTCCCCAACTCCTTGATCGCCCTGCGGCTCTGTGTGTGACAGCGTGCGGCGCCCCAACCTCTGATCGGCCCTGCTCTGTGGGTGATAGAGGGCGGTGCCCCAACCGCCCCCCACAGGCCCTGCTCTGTGTGTGACGGGGTAGAGCCATAACCTCCCTATCGGCCCTGCCCTGAGTGTGACAGGGTGCAGCGCCCCAACCCCCTGATTGCCCTGCGGCTCTGTGTGTGAAGGGGGCGGGGCCACAACCTCCCTATCCACCCTGCTCTGTTCGTGACAGGAGAAGGTGCCCCAACCCCCTGATCAGCCCTGCTCTGTGCCTGATAGGGGGGAGCTCCCCAACCCTCTGATGGGCCCTGCTCTGTGGATGACGGGGGAGCTCTTAACCCCCTGATCGACCCTGCTCTGTATGTGACAGGGTACGGAGCCCCAACCCCCCTGATGGGCCCTGCTCTGTGAGTGACAGGGGGCAGCTTCCCAACCCCCTGATTGGCCCTGCTCTGTGCATGACAGGGTGGCGCTGCAACCTCCCCATCGACCCTGCCTTGAGTGTGACAGGGGGCAGTGCCCCCAACCCCCCAATCGGCCCTGCTCTGAGCCCGACCAGGGGCTGCACCTAGGGATTGGGCCTGCCCTCTGCCACCCGGGAGCAGGCCTAAGCCAGCAGGTCGTTATCTCCCGAGGGGTCCCAGACTGCGAGAGGGCACAGGCTGGGCTGAGGGACCGCCCCCTCCCCCCCGAGTGCACAATTTTTTGTGCAACGGGCCTCTAGTCTATTATAAGAGATTTGCTTACGCACATCAAAGAAAGAATTTCGGTTACAGAATCGGTGATACAATAAAAGAGGTTCACCAAATAATGAGAAGTTAAAAACAACAGAACAAAACAACAAGCAAAAAAATAAGTGCTTTGCCTGGATGTTGACTTAGGAAGATGTCCACCCCCGTGTGGTTTCCAAAAGGAAGAAGTCCAAGGGGAGGTCAGTGGTGGTAAGCTCACAGACGCACAGCATGTCGCTGGCCAGGGCTTCTCAGCTGGCTGCCCCTCCGAGTCGCCCACGGGGTAGTTCTCGCCCACAGCACCTTTGCCTCAGGGGGTCTGTGGTGACATCAGAGCCCTGGTTATTTCTAACAAGCTCCCAGGTGATACGCAGCCAGGCCTGAAAACTGCTGGATTAAAATCTCATAAACAAACTAATCAGAGATAGATCATCAAACTGGCTGCATTTTGATAGGATGCGGGGATGAAATGAAAGAACCATCCGTGTTAACGCAAGTGGCTCTCTGTTACCTTGACTATTGCCTGTGTGGCCACTTTTCATCAGAGAAATGTTGCTGGAACCCTAAACACGGAAGACTGGGGTGCGAGTGGGGGAGTTGATGATCATAATCCATCAGTGTGGTCTCCATACGTGGCACGTGGACTTGCTATTTGTTGAAATATGAACATGAAAAAAGTGAATCAGTGGAGTAATACATTTAAATGCGGTTTTAATCTTTTCTATAACTAAAGAAAATTTAAAAATCGCTTCCTCATGAATAGCATTGGAAATTTGTTTTGATGGGGTGACAGCAGGTAAAGGGGTGTATACCCATATTTAGAGAATGGGAATAAAATAAGAATAAGATAAATTGGGGTATTGACAGACTGAAGATGCATAGAGGAGTATACTGGGATTTGTATATCATCACACAGAAGGACTCCAGGGAGCCCTCCAAAATGAACTCCTTTGAGTGGGGAAAATCCCTAAGTCCTGAGGATAATCTAAGCGGGAACTCAAGGACCTAAAGACTGCCAGGTCCCTGACAGAAAAACATAATCTAAATATAGCCATGAGCCCTAGCTGGTTTGGCTCAGTGGATAGAGCGTTGGCCTACGGACTGAAAGATCCCAGGTTTGATTTCTGTCAGGGGCACATGCCTGGGTTGTGGGCTTGTTCCTCCGTGTGGGGCGTGCAGGAGGCAGCCGATCAATGATTCTCTCTCATCGTTGATGTTTCTATCTCCCTCTCCCTCTCCCTTCCTCTCTGAAATCAATAAAAAATATATAGAAATATAGCCATGGGCCCAGGAGCCCTGAGTGCTTAGTTTCCATCCAGAAAAGGGGCCAGGGAATCCTTGGTGACTGTTCCCAACAGCAGCTGCTGTGGCCACCAAGCCCCAAGGAGCTGCACCATCAGAAAGAGGGTCCAGAGGGAAAGGTGGACACTGATGGCCCTGGGACAGCAGTGTTCTCAGCCTCCAGGACACTCGGGATCATGAGGTCACTGGCCCTCAGGCCGACCTGGGAAACAGCGGAGTCCAGAAGTGCAGCTCCCGAAACAAAGGGAAAAGGTTGTCTCAGGACACAGGAGCAAGGCCCACTGGCCAGGCAGTGTGAGGACAACCGTCAGTTTGTAACTTGTGAAAATAACAGGTCTTCGAAGGATAAGAATTCTGGCTTAGTGTGAGATGTGAGGAGGTTGAAGGCCTTGCCATCACCAAGGGTTTGAGTGAGGATGGCCGTGTCCTCCCCCAGCACATGGGCCTCAGGCAGAGAGAGGCCACAAGCCCGGGAGGCCGAGGGCTAATGCGGAACCTTCCGAAGGAGCTGGCTTTGGAGCAAGGAGGAAAAGGGGGAATCTTTAAAAGAGGGGCAACGTCCAGTTTGGGTTAAGGCCAACTCTGAGTGCTTCTGGAACCATCCCCTAGTTTGCCTTTTATGGCTGAACCCTGGTCTCTTCTGAATAACAACAACAATAACAGTAGCTACTTTGTATTGAGCATCTACCCAGCCATGGGTAAACTATGGCCCGCGGCCGGATCCGCCCGTTTGAAATGAATAAAACTAAAAAAAAAAAAAAAAAAAGACCATACCCTTTTATGTATTGATGTTTACTTTGAATTTATATTAGTTCACACAAACACTCCATCCATGCTTTTGTTCCGGCCCTCCGGTCCAGTTTAAGAACCCATTGTGGCCCTCGAGTCAAAAAGTTTGCCCACCCCTGATACCCTATTCTAGGTTAGTAGAACCTACTTATTTCATAGGCATTACTCATTTACTCCTCTCAGCAGCTCTATTTTTCCTCATTTTACATGTGAGAAAACTGAAGGTTAGGAAAGGTAAGCTGCTTATCTGAAGTCACAGCCCAAAGTGGCAGAGTTGGGACTCAAAGCCAGATCTGTCTGAATTCAAGTTTCTTTACACGAGTTCTGGGGCTTCCATTCAGCTTCCAAACCGCCCTCTTTGCCCTGGAGCAAACGTGACCTACTAGTAGAAGGAATGACCTTCCAGATAATTCACCTCCCTGAAAAGAGATGGTATCTGTGAAAGTGCCTAATCCTGAGCCTGGAATACATTTTTACTTATTTAAGCCACACTCTTCCAAAAACCTGCTTAGGTGGCTTACAACGATGCACAGAGTCCACCAGGCACATAGTAGGTGCTCATATTAAATGTTTGATTGGGTGTCATCTGCTCCAGCGTGAGGTCGGTGGGTGACTTCTCAAAGAGCAAAGCTGCACCTGGGAGAAAGGTGACCGACCAGGTCCCCCGGGCCCTCTCACCTGTTGTACCAAATTCTTCTTCGGTGCTGAGAGATGAGGCTTTGGCCAAGACTCCTGCTCTCTGGCCTGCCACATAGGAGGGGCTGCCTGGAGCCTCGTGGATTCTACCCCATAACTGAATCTTTGAATCCTTGATGTACAGCAACATTGGGCTTAGGACTCCTCATTTGCTGATAGCTAGTATTGGGCAAAGTTATAATTTACCTTTATCTGTATAATGTTAATAAGACTTTGATCTACAGATGCCTTGTCTTTATAAGGTCCATTCCAATCCGAAAGTAGGAACATCTAGGTGGAGTGGGGGATGTTTTCCAAAGGGGAATATTATAAATACTTGGAAAACTTTGCTAAAGAAACTTTTCTTGTGTGCTGACAGTGCGACCTATTGTTCTGAGCGCTTCCTTCTTACTATGCCTTCAACAAGGATATTTTTTTTCTTTTATCTCTAGTGGAAAAAGCTACTATCCGGCCAGCCAAAAGCATGGACTCGCTGTGCTCAGTGCCCGTGGAAGGTGAGGTTTTACAGTGGTGTTTGGAACTGGCGATTACAGCTGGGAGACTGGAGTTGCCACACCCGACTTGCCTTCATAAGCTGCTGGGCCTGCTCTCTCCAGTCACGCGGTCATGCACAATCCCCCAGTCCCATCCCTCCCTGGCTTTTTCTGAACTCAAGGGGTTCACATAGCCCTTGCATTAACTCCCCCTCAAGGGCCATCCTCTTTCTCCAGCCTTCCTCTAACCACAGATGGAGACGACAGCTATTTTACATTCACACCTGAGCCTGGTTAAAGGTCAACATCTGAAATCCAAGGCTTCTCCCTCGGGCATAGAAAAGAGCCAGGCACTGGTTTCTACCTCAGAATTTTGTGCCTCGGTGCTTATGGAGTATGTGTCTTGAATTGGTGTGTTTCCATAGACATTAGCGTTCTCATTGTCAAGTCATGATTTTGAGTCGGTGGTTTCATTCATTTGTCAATAAACATTGATAGGCACCAGCCTGGCATGGCGCTGGTCATCCCTTTTTGGAGTAGATGTGTACACAGTTGCTTGCAAGGTGACACCTACTATCAAAGCGACACCTCACCTCCTTGGTTCTTACAGCTGTAGCCGTCGGGGCTGACTTGCCTGTACCTCTCTCTGCTAAGCAGCCCGCAGCCCTGCCACAAGGGCTTCCCTAGCAGAGGCGAAACTCCCCACATTTACCCCATGACTTTCCAACCCCTTTAATAGAAATCGTTTTGCTCTTTGATAAGGGAAGCAATCTGAAATAATATAGAAAACTTAAGAACAACTTTTAAAAATAACCCTCAACTTGTAAAATACTCAACGAACTCTTTTTAAACTGACTCAATACTTTCATCATTTCTCGCCTGTATAGTCATCCATTTGCTTTGGTCTTTGAAACCTCTTGAGGCAATTCATGCCCAGTTTTACAGAATTTAACATTTCAAAATCCAGGTCAGCGCTTTCATGGGTGTTGGGCAGGTTATCGAACCCCTGGAGTCTCCGTTTCCTCAGGTGTGAGAGAGAATTGTACTTCCCCATGGAGTGGTCGTGAGAATTTTAAACCTAAGGTTACACATCCAGCAGAGCGCTCGGGACCTGGCTGGGAATTACTGGCCAGATCCCAGGCAACTCACCTGTCATCTCCCAGCTTCTTTACTTCCCGTACAGGTTCTTTCTTTCTGTCTTCCTTCCTCAGCCTGTCAGGAGCTCACTCCTCAGGACTGGGCTCGGTGAGGTTGAGTGCATTTGCATCCCTAGTGTCTCATCCTCCCAGTCAGCGGGAGAAAGCCCGGGAAAGGGAGAGAGGTCTAGCTGAGAACCGCATTTGTTTCCTTGCCTGGGAATCAAACCCCTGTCTGGGCCCACCTGCCAGAAGTTTCAAAGCAAAATAAGGTTCTGTTATTTTGCCCTCTCAGTCTGCTTCCTTTTGAGCAAACATCATTCTGTCCGCTCCCGCCCGTCCTTTTATTCTCATGATCTACATGTGATGCTTGGAGGGTGACTGCTCTGTTTAGCAATCTTGGCAGTGGCCTTCTTTTTGGAAACGGCTCTCCCTGCCAAGTTGAAAACAGACACATGTAACACAGCAAGTGGCCCGGTCAGGGCCTCCTAACAGAGCAGGCGCGTGAGAAGATGCTTCCTATCTCGTCAGCCAGAGGTTCTGGGCCTGTCCTCCTCATCAGGATGCTGTGCCCTCATTAGGATGCCTTCTCTTACCGGCTGCTGACCGTGTGTTTGCCTGCTTTTTCACTAGGGAAAGAGACCAAAGGCAATTTCAATCGATCGGTCGCCACCGGTGGATTTTTTATTCCAGCCGCGAAAATGCACGCGACCAGCATTGGCAGCTCCTGTGACCTCACCAAGCAGGAGGGTGACTGGGGCCAGGAGGGGATGCCGGCGGGGGCCGAGGGGGGCTTTGACATGAGCAGTGACCGAAGCCAACTCCAGGGCGCTCAGGCCCGGCCCCCACCGGAGCAGCTGAAGGTGTTCCGGCCCATCGAGGATCCCGAGAGCGAGCAGGCAGCCCCGAAGATGCTGGGCATGTTCTACACCTCGAACGACAGCCCCAGCAAGTCCGTCTTCACCAGCAGCCTCTTCCAGATGGAGCCTTCACCCCGACACCAGCGCAAGGCGCTGAACATCTCAGAACCCTTTGCCGTGTCCGTGCCGCTCCACGTGTCGGCTGTCATCAGCACCAACAGCACCCCGTGCCGGACACCCCCAAAGGAGCTGCAGTCTCTCTCCAGCCTGGAAGAGTTTTCTCTCCAGGGGTCAGAGAGTGGAGGCTGCCCTGAAGAGAAGCCCCCAGGAGCCGAGACTTCTGCAGGTAACGCGGGCAGGGGAGGGCTCTCTTGCCACTGCAGGAGATTGAAAACCAGCCTCACATTTGCTTACACAGAGTTTGCAAGACAGTGCAGCAAAGTGGCTCAGACTGTGGGCGCCGAGCCAGACCATCTGTCAGGGAGCTTTCAATCACAATCACAAGCCATCTTTGTAGATAACAGATTTCTGTGACCTTAGGCTACAGACTTGACGTCTCAGGGTCTGAACTGACTTGTGTGTGAAGTGAAAGATGGGGTTACCCAGGGTGTCTCAGCCTCAGCACTAGTGGCATTTGGGCCTGGGTAATTCTTTTCTTGTGGGGGACTGCTTGCTACTTTGCAGGATTACTTAGCAGCATCCATGACTTCTACCCACTAGATGCCATGAACCACTCCCATCACCCGGTTATGACAACCAAAAATGTCTCCAGACATTGCCCAATGTCCCCTGGGAAGGGGAGAGGCACAGTGGTCTCCAGTTGAGAACCACTGGACAGAGGACCTCCCATCTCTGACAGTCTGCAACTCTGGGATCTGAACACAGGACACGGCTAAGAGGGAAGGGTGGAGAGTGGGTGAGAGCAGTGAGCTAGGAGGATGCCCTCCACCCTTGGGAAGCAGGATTTGTCCAGGTCAGTGATTGTGCTGGGAACAGCCTCTCTTAAAATGAGCTGTCAGTCTCTTTCAACCGATAACTCGCATCCTCATTGCAGCTTCGGTACCTAAGAAGGTGGCTCTGGAGGATGCCAAGCCAGAGCCAGGAGCAGCGAGGACAGTGGAATGCAGCAAAGGCCTTTCTCTGGAGCCAGGAGCCCAATTGGAGGAGAAGAAAACCTCAGAAATCCCCCTGAGCTGTCAACATTCCAGTGACTTGGAGAAGAGGCTGGATCCAGAGAAGGTGGTGGGGGAGGCGCCAGAGGCTGGCCAGGAGGGCCC
The DNA here is from genome assembly GCF_963259705.1 of Myotis daubentonii. Classification (NCBI taxonomy): domain Eukaryota; kingdom Metazoa; phylum Chordata; class Mammalia; order Chiroptera; family Vespertilionidae; genus Myotis; species Myotis daubentonii. The sequence goes on along the minus strand of NC_081842.1, from coordinate 61,583,737 downwards.
CATGGCCAGAGCAGAAGTGGTGTTTCTCCATGAGATGGTAAGGTGGAACCTCTGTCGCCCAACCAATAGTCCCTTTTTCCCAAGGGCTCTTAGAAAAGCTTAGTTTTGTTTGTTTGTTTTGTTTGTTTGTTTGTTTTGAAGAACCAGTGTTGGCCAAAGGGATTTTAGGAGACAACCTTTTAATCAGATCTTGGGATTTATTTTTGCAGGGATCCTATAATAATGGGAATAACCATCCAGCTCAGGTTCCCTAGGAAAGACTCAGTGCTAAATATTTCTGACCTGAAGTCACCATAAACCAGTAATAGGCCCTGAGATTGTAATGACACTCAATCCCAGAAGCAGCACAAAATCTGCTTGTCATATCCTGGTCCCAAAGATGATGACCATTCATGGAGCCAGTTCTCTCCTTCCTGACATCCTGGGTAGATAGTGTCTATATTTATAAAATCTTCTCTAATATTTCCAGAATCCATTCCTTCCTCCTGTTGCTTCTAGAGAGGTTAAAGCATGATGCCAATGCTTACTAAACCTCTTCCACTTTTAAAAAATATTTTATTGATTTTTTACAAAGAGGAAGGGAGAGGGATAGAGAGTTCGAAACATCAATGAGAGAGAGATATCGATCAGCTGCCTCCTGCACAGCCCCTATTGGGGATGTGCCCACAACCGAGGTACATGCCCTTGGCTGGAATCGAACCTGGGACCCTTCAGTCCGCAGGCCGACGCTCTATCCACTGAGCTAAACCAGTCAGGGCATCTTCCACTTTTTAGAGGTGTAATTTCCCAAGGTTTCTTGGATTGTCCTTGCGTAAGATGAAGGTATGAGGAGGTTTTCCATGGAGCAGTCCTGCATTTGGGAGGCTCTGTGACCTGGAGGAGTGCGTCAAAGGGGATAGGCAGCCCTGGCCGGTGTTCCTAAGTGGTTAGAGCGCCAGCCTGCACACCGAAGGGTTGAGGGCTCAATTCCCAGCCAAGGGCACGTACTTGGGTTGCAGGTTTGTTCCCCAGCTCAGGGTCCATGTGGGAGGCAACCAATCAATGTGTCCCTCTCACATGAGTGTTTCTCTCTGTATCTCCCTCTCCTTTCCACTCTCTCTAAAAACCAATGGGAAAAAATATCCTCGGGTGAGATATACTAGCATACATATAAATATATATATACTAGAGGTCTGATGCATGAAAATTCATGCAAGAGCAGGCCCTCCTTCCCCCAGCTGCTGGCACCGGCTTCCCTCCGGCACCAGGGACCTGGACTTCCCTCCTCCGGCTGCCGGCAGGCACCCGGGACCCAGGCTGGCTTCCCCCCGCCCTGGCTTCATCAGGAAGGATGTCTGGTCTAATTAGCATATTATCCTTTTATTATTATAGGTAGATATATATGTGTGTGTATATATATATATGTCTATATATACAGATATACAGATAGAGAGAGAGAGATAGAGAGAGAGAGAGAGAGATTTGATCTGAGGTTTTTTGAACCTGTAGATGCATAGGTGCAGAACCCTAGATATGGAGGGCCAACTGTATGCTATGGCACATGGTAAGCACTGAATAAACATCCAGTGATTATTAGTGCTGTGTCCTTTATTCGCTGAGGTGCCCATCCTGGCTCTGGTCCAGTCCCTGGCATACAGTGAGGATGACTGCCTGAGAGTTCTTGGTTCTAAATAAGCAGTTTCTTGATGTTTTTCAGGATGAAGATGATCTGACCAGTACCCTGATCTGGCCTGAGATTCAACAGGAGCTAAAAATCATTGAATCTGAGGAGGAGCTGCCCTCATTGCCACCACCTGCTCCGAAGGTCAGCCCAACTCAGCCCATCCTTGAGTCAAATCCAAGGCCTTTTGCTCCCCCAGAGGCTCCTGGGAGCTTGCCTTGTGTCTGTACCCCAGCTCCAGTCTCTGCCCCTCTGGAGGAGTGGGCTAGGGATCCAGCCAAACAGAGCACAGAGGAGGCTCCCACAGCAGCCAATAGAGAGAAGCCAGAGGCAATCAGCAGCCTCCACAGATCTGAGACTGAGAAGGCTCCGCGCCCAGACCCCACCAGCCTGGCTCCTCTGGAAATCATTCCATTGGAGACGCCTTCTCCACAAGCAAGGGTGGAGGTGGGAGGCCCGGGGAACCTGTCTCCTCTGATCCCACCTGCTCCACCCCCTCCAACGCCTCTGGAGGAGGCACCTCGAGTCCAGCTACAGAAGGACGGCCCTGAGAGGGAAGACTCACCAAAGAATTCGAGGACAAGTCCACACATAGACCAGCCGAAGTCCAAAGGCAGTCCTGCGATCCCCAGTCTTTGTCAGGGAGACAGGGCCTCTCCCGGACAAAGTGAGAAGCTGAAGTCAAAGAATGCTGCTCCCGATGGAAAAGGCGCTGGTTTTCCAAGCCCAGCAAGGGAGGTTGAGCTCTCCCCACCCGGAGAGGGGGATGCAGCCCATTCAACACAGGAGCCCTCGGACGGCGATGACGATGACACGGGGACAGACGTGGCCCAGCACGGCCTAGAGATGGTGGAGCCCTGGGAGGAGCCCCAGTGGGTGACGAGTCCCCTTCACTCCCCCACCCTGAAAAATGGGCAAGAGGCCCAGGTGCAGGGCCTTCAGTGCCACCGGCTGGAGAAGAGGCTTTCCCACAGACCTAGCCTTCGTCAGAGCCATTCCCTGGACAGCAAACCCACGGCTGAGAGCCAGTGGACTCTCAAGGGCCCCTCCTCCATCAGCTGTGCTAATCTTGAAGCCGAGAGGAACCCCGACCCGCTGCAGCCCCCAGCACCCAGGAGAGAGGTTACTGGATGGGATGAGAAAGCCCTGAGGTCCTTCAGAGAGTTCTCTGGCCTGAAAGGGATAGAGGCTCTTCCCAGTCAGAAGAGACCAGGTGGTTTGCAGCCCAAACCAGCAGAAACCAGCCCTGTCAGCCTAGCAGAGGGAAAGGAACAGGCGACACACCTGGGGCACAGCAGCCCTCAGACTGAGCAAGGTAGCGTGCCCACACCAGAGAGCAGCAAGGAGAGCTCACCTCGCGTGCAGGACAGCACCCCGCACGAAGAGCATCCCCCAAAGTTACCGCTGAAGAGCACTGAGTGTGGGCCCCCAAAAGGGAAAAATAGGCCTTCTTCCCTGAACTTGGACTCTGCCATTCCCATCACTGACCTCTTCCGGTTTGAAAATGTGGCCTCATTTGGTTCACCTGGAATGCAGCTCTCTGAGCCAGAAGACCCAAAGGTCACATGGATGACCTCATCTCACTGTAAAGTGGACCCCTGGAGGGTTGACTCCCAGGACTCTCAGGACCTGGACATGGTTGCTCATGCCCTGACAGGCCGCCGTAACTCGGCTCCCGTCAGTGTGTCGGCTGTGAGAACCTCCTTCATGGTCAAAATGTGCCAGGCCAGGGCGGTCCCCGTCATCCCTCCCAAGCTTCAGTACACAGAGATCCCACAGCCCCTGCCCTCTCAGAGCCCAGCGGAAGGTGGGGCTCAGCCTCCGGAGAAGAGCCCAGAAGAACCTAGATCCACTGATGTGACCTCCGGGAAACCTGCCAAAGGTGATTCTCCCTCCTCCTCGGAAAGCCCCAAGGAAGAGAAGCCAAAGCAAGACACAGGAGCCAAGGGGGCCTTGCCCACGGATGCCACTGCATCCCGCACATGTGAAGGCGCCAGCCTTTCTCCAGAACCAGGTTCGGCTAACCTGCTGTCCACCCAGGATGCAGTAGTGCAATGCAGGAAGCGCACATCAGAGACAGAGCCATCTGGGGACAACCTTCTTTCTTCAAAAATAGAGCGACCATCAGGGGGTTCTAAGCCTTTCCATAGGTCAAGGCCAGGAAGACCCCAGAGCCTAATCTTATTCAGCCCTCCTTTCCCCATCATGGACCATCCTCCTTCTTCCACAGTGTCAGATTCCAAGGTCCTGCTGTCCCCTATCCGGAGTCCCACCCAGACAGTTTCCCCCGGCCTTCTTTGTGGGGAATTGGCAGAAAACACATGGGTCACACCAGAAGGGGTCACGCTTAGGAATAAAATGACTATTCCTAAGAATGGCCAGAGACTAGAGACCTCAACCAGCTGTTTTTACCAGCCCCAGCGGAGATCTGTGATTCTGGATGGAAGAAGTGGGAGGCAGATAGAATGACTTCGCTTCATCTGCTGGTGTCTGAAAAAAACGCATGATTCATTGGGAACTTATTACAGGCCAACTTATCTTTGGTCCAGACACAGGTTACCCAAGGCTAGGCTTGTTTGGGCCTCCTCTTCTCTTCCTTCAGCCGTCTGGCCATTTATTAATTAGTCCATTTGTCAAAGGAAAGGTCAAGGGAAGGACCAAGAGATGAAAGTTAGATAAGTCTGCAGGAGAAGGTGGGAAAGGTCAGATAAGGGAGAGGATGCAATGCTTGCCCCCAGTGAGATCCGGGGCTGGTCTGTGAGTTGCGTTACTCCCCCATTGCCATTATCCATTCCTGTGGCGAGCTGGATGTGACAGTGACTTGTGAAAGAAAGAGAGATCCTTTGTGTTGAAAAACGTTGCTACTGAGGTTTGAAGGCCTCCTCTTTACTTTGTGCTTTTTAATGCGGTGTGAGAGTGTACTCTCCAGAATAGAGCAGATTTGGAAAAGCAAACTAACATACACTTAGATCTCCCAGTGGGTGAACTTGCTCATGCTCTTTCCCCAGAATTCCTGCTGCCCTGCCCAAGATGGCTCCATGTGCCAGCCTAGAAAATCAGCACCCGTACTCAAGAGCCACAATCTAAGAAGACTTTCAGGCCATGACTTTTTATTAATTTGGGACTCCAACTGCCACTACCCTGACCTCTGATTTATAAACCCAATAGCTGGGCAGGATTGCTTCCATTCCAATACCACGGTCTAAAAACAGGATGTCACCTTGGAGAAAAGCCTCCCAACATAGACAGAACTACATTCCAAACAGTATGTGGGGCATTCGCAGAAAACACCCCTAGCTCAGCTACCTCTCCTTCCACACTAGGCTGGGACAGGAGTGCAGGACAAGGTAAGGAGGAGCCCTAGCAGGGTAGCCCTACCCCTCGATGGCAGCTGCCCTTCTGAAATGTATTTCATTTTAGCCAGTGGGTGCCTTCCTTCCTCCCTCTCCCTTCATTGCTCAAGAGCAGATTTGAGGCGCCCTCCCACAATCCCCCTCATCCACCACCCACCCTAGACACGCAAACTTGCCCTTCTCCTGTCTATATAAAAGCAGAAGCAATAAGCCAACCTGATTTTGTCAGTTATTTAGAACTTCAAATAGTTCTTTCCTTTTCAGCTGGAGAGAGGAAAAACTAATATAACCTGCTGGCAGATTTTTGGTGCTCCCCCGAAAAGGGCTTCATAGGAGCCCTTCTCAAGGCAAAACCCATCAGGGTATCAACACTTTCAAACCTGCTAAGACAACTATCTTGTTTGAGAAACAAGAAAAATAGACCTACTTTTAGCCCTATGTAGCTCCGCTCAGGTTCATGTCTGGCTGAGCTCTGTCCAGAAGCACAGCCATTGCAGAAATTTCTCTAAGGGCCAGCAATACCTCTGGGCAGACCTCACAACCAAGGCTGGTGCTGGGCTGGGTAGGAGATGAACTCAAGTTACCTCCTCCAGTGTGGAATTGGAAGCTGGTGCCCGACAACAGATACATATTCCTCTCTCCTTTCTTCCCTGGTAAGCCTTACAGTTTGGAAACCTTGTCCTATACCTTCTAAGCCGGTGTCTATAGCAGGGGCAGGCCAGCTGTTGGCTTCTGCTTTCCGAGGCACTGAGATGAGGTAGCAGGGGGAGCAGTCAGTAGGTCTTTGGTCAGGGTCTTTGCATTCTCACTAGATGAGCAAGACGTCGGACCAACAGGCAATGAGATGTCAACCCCTGAGAGAAGTCCTAGGGTACAGCATTTTGCCCCCTAGGGAAGCAAGGTGAAGAAATATAGTGGTGACAGATGAGAAAGGCCATGCTCAGGAGATTTGAAAAGTACATTCCTGCCTTATCAGAAAATGTGGGCGGGCGGGCTTCATAGCAATCTCAGTGCGCTGTGGTTTCCACGCCTCGATGAAGACTGTTAGAATTCCAGTTAGAATTCGAGAGAGGGGAGGAACTGCACTTTGCTTCTCCAGCAGAACTCTGAGCCGAGTGATGAAATACTGAAACTATTTTGTATTTTAATTTGTGTTTGTAACATGTAGGAGCTCTGTTTTTACTTGGACACAGGCTGAGAAGCCACTATTTACATATTAGCAAGTGAGTTCAATTTGCAGCACCCACGTTGCTTTATTGAACGGCTGCCATGTTCTCAAGACTGACATCTTCCGTTGGTAGCATCGTCTTCAGGAGCCGTGGTGGGCATCTGGATGTCATCCTGAGACACAGTGACAACTGTCTGGAGATATTTCCTACTATGGGCTTCCCTCCCCAGTCACTCCAGAAGGCCTCAGGAGCCGACTCACTTCTCAGGGTCCCGCCACTGCAGTATGGGCATCTCTTTTGACTAACACCCAGCCTGTCAACTGTCATAGCCTTCCTGTGGCCTGGGCGAGCCTGGCGCTGAGGAAATGCCATTCCAATGCAACGAAAACATATTTTACTCCTGGAATTGTTCCTCAAAATGCCCTGAATTACCTATCTGGTCACCCACTCGGGACTGAAAGCTAAACCCCCTGAGAATGGCTGGCTGGGAATCAGATCCCATCCAGGGGAGGGGCAAGGGAGGGGCTGCTGTGTTTAAGGGGACCTACAGAGTGCGCCAGAAAGGGCTGCAGAACCAGTTCTCAAAGGGCTGTTTCAATGATCAGTCCCCTAAATGGGCATGGCTGATTTTAAATGTCAAATTTGAAGTGTTTTCTTTCAGTGTTAATGGTTGCTTTAAGAAGGTAATAGCCTATATTTATTTGCAAAATGGCCTTCCCAGGCCAACTTTTTTTTTTTTTCCAAAAGGGAATTGGTTTTTATTCTCTGCTTCACCTGACCAAGAACCCCATTAAGATACTGTTAGCCTAAAATTCAAGATATTGATTATGTAAAAATTCTGGATTCTGGGGAAATAAAAAAATGTAAACATCATTCCCAACATTTATCAAGAGCTTTAGAACTCTTAAATCCTTGAAGAGCCTAATGAAAAAGAGGAGTGATGGTAGCAAATGAAACAATCTATTAACAACCAAGAGCAAAATTTAAAGCCATTAAGTTACCAAACGAAAGAGTAAGGGGGGAAATGTAGCAACTAGCATCTTTTAATAAGATTGTTAATAGTGTTCAAGTCACCTACTGACTGTCATCAAATTAAACGCAATTGCAAACCCAATTGAAAGCACTAGGAAAGACACTTAGGCACTGAGATTTTTGCTTTGATCATTTAAGAAAAATAGAGAGTAGTAACTATGAATAAATAGTTCTGAGATTTTTGTGTGGTCTTAGCTGGTTTGGGTTGTGAAGTCCTGTTGGTGGAAGGTAATACCAGTGTTCCATTCTCCTTGAGAGTGGTTTAGGAACTTCCATCGTCACAGAAAGGGTTAACTCCTGTCGATGATGAATTGAGAGGTCCAAGATAAACTGATCCTTTCGTGTCTAATGTTTAGCCCATGATGATCACATTTGACTAAAATTGGGTGGGACAGTCATTTGTCTATACAGGCTGTGGGTTCCTGCCTGAAGAGGTACTGGGGAACATGATTCATTTATCTGGGATTGGAATAAGAGAGGTTCAGGGTCGGTCCAATTCCCACCAGGATTGATTAGAGCTAGATTCTGCCTGTCCTATCTGATGACAGTATGAATCTTGGGGTTAAGTGCTTCCAGGAGTATGATTTTAGGTACTTCCAGCACGAAGATAGCCCAAAATGTGGACTAACAAAGAACATGTACTTTTTCAACACCTTTTCTAGCGAAGTCAGGCCAGAAGAGGGAGCTAGCATGAGGAAAGGAGATTGTAGAAGGGTAATTGCCTGGGATCAGTGTCAGTCCAGAAAGGATAAAATTGGGGAACAACCAAAGATTGATGGGCACACAGTACATCATTTAGTAGCCTGGAGGTTCATGAGCAAATAAATGCAGGGATCACTTCTCTATGAGGCTGGAGGAGGATGTAACTAAATAAAAGAAATTCATGACATAAATAGCCATGCATTTTACTGGACGAATCACAATGCTTTGCAATAACTTAATGCCATAGTACGTCCTGGCGTCTAATTCTGCAAGGTAAAGCACTTTTTCAAAGAAGTTTATTAGAAAGCAACATGATTTCAGCCTGTTTGTTGAGCTTGACGAATATGATTCCAAAGACATAATCAAAATGTTTTTCTATTAAAAAATATATTAAACCTATCCATAGAGACATTTATGTGTAATTAAAACAGATTGTTATGCTTTACAAATGTACTCTAATAAATGATATAAAATGCAATATCTATGATGGCACTATGAACTGGAGGAGGACACGGGGTCATCAGAATCGATGCTAGGAAAGGGGCATTATGTGCATCAGGCTCATTGTTCTAGTTCTGTTTGATGTCATTTTTTATTACTTCAAAGTATGGTTTCACAGCAAAGTCCTGATGATTATATATATATATCTGTATATATATTTTTTATTTCAAAGAGGAAAGAGAGAGAGATAGAAACGTCAGTGATGAGAATCATTGATTGGCTGCCTCCTGCACACCCCACACTGGGGCTCAAGCCCACAACCCGGGCATGTGCCCTGACCAGGAGGCGAACCATGACCTCCTGGTCGACGCTCAACCACTGAGCCACGCCGGGTAAGCCTGATGACTTTCTTTAGTAAATTTTCTTGTTTACCTCTTAATAATTGTCAACATTTGCAACTTCACTCTCTTATAGTTGCAATCACACATGTCACCCAAGATACCCAGCATAAGTCAATGGCTATTGTAATTGAAAAGTGAGAAGAAAAGAAAAGCTATTGCTTATCAAAACTCCACAGCTTAAGAAGTTTGGATCCACCTACACCAAAGTGAACTCAATTTTTCTATCACCTGAATCAGTCAAGGGGGACTAGTCTTTCATTTGAATGATTATTTTAATGATGCTCTAAGGGTTAAAAAAGCAAAAGTTTGTTATCTTGGCATAGATTATCACAAAAAAAGGAGAGGAGGGTACTCAATATGTCAAAATGAGACCTTTAGGAAAAGTTATGCAACCCAGGCTCACAAGCCGGTGATATTTGCAGTGAAAGATGTCACAGTCAAGGGGATAAAAATAATAGCATTTTGGTAACAATATTCCATTTAGATCATCACACTTCCTAGGCCTGCTCCTGTCAGCCCTCGCTACTGCCCTAAATGCCTTTTTCTTCTAGACACTCCCTGGTCCCCCTCCTGCTTCCCTCTCCTGCAACCCCTCCCTCCCACCCCAACTGGCCTCCCAGTTGCCCTCACTCCTCATCTTTCCCAGTTGTTCTGGAGCTCTTCTCTCCTTACGGCCTCTTCTCTGAAGGTTGCCTCCACTTCCTGGACTTCAGTAAAACTTGACACTCCCCTGAGGACCCTTTTTTTTTTTAAGTGAACATATCAAGACTTTATCCTAGCTAATAATAGACAAACATGGTAATTGACCATACCTCCGCTACACTTCCCATTGGCTAATCAGCAGGACATGCAAATTAACTGCCAACAAAGATGGCGGCTGGAAGCCACGCAGCTGAAGCGAACATGAGGCTTGCTTGCTCCAGTGATGGAGGAAGCCAAGGTTCCCCACCTGCCGCGGCTCAGCTCTGAGCTCCGGAAGCAACAATGTTTCAATTATAGAAGCTAAACAAACCCCAGATACCTGCTTTCAGCCAGCCATGGCCTCAGAGCTGAAGCCGGGCCTCAGAGCTGGAGCCGGCTCTCAGCTTCAGTGACAGCTATAGAAGGTAAATAAATCCCAGAATAAAAAATAAAATAAAAAAAAGAAGAGGCTGGGAGCTTCAGTCGCCCGCCAGCCTGAAAACAGCCCTCAGCCCCTCACCCAGACTGGCCAGGCACCCCAGTGGGGACCCCCACCCTGAAGGGGGTGTGACCATCTGCAAACAGCTATCAGCCCGTCATCCAGGCTGGCCAGACACCCAAGCGGGACTCCCACCCTGATCTGGGACACCCTTCAGGGCAAACCAGCCAGCCCCCACCCGTGCATCAGGCCTCTATTCTATATAGTAAAAGGGTAATATGCAAACTGACCCTAACAGCAGAAAGACTGGGAATGACTGGTCACTATGACACACACTGACCACCAGGGGGCAGACGCTCAATGCAGGAGCTGCCCTCTGGTGGTCAGTGCGCTCTCACAGGGGGGAGCTCTGCTCAGCCACAAGCCAGGCTGCCAGCTGCCAGTATAGCAGTGGTGGTGGGAGCGTCTCCTGCCTCCTCAGCAGCGCTAAGGATGTCCAACTGCAGCTTAGGTCTGCTCCCCGCTGGCAAGTGGACATCACCTGAGGGCTGCCGGGCTGCCAGAGGGATGTCTTATTGCCAGCTTAGGTCCAATCCCCCGGGGAGCAGGCCTAAGCCAGCAAGTGGTCATTCCCCGAGGGGGTCCCAGACTGTGAGAGGGCACAGGCCGGGCTGAGGGACCCCCTACCCCCAAGTGCACAAATTTCTGTGCACTGGGCCTCTAGTTGTCATATAATAAAACAAAATATGAAGCTTAGAACTGGGTCACTTGACCTTTTCTCTTCTTCTCCCAGTTCAAAATGCTTGCATCTCTTCATAGCCAGAGTTCTCTTAGATCTGCAGGTAGGCTCAACGCATTCAAGCCTCAGCACAATCTTCTTTGTAGTTTTAGCCTTTTTTCGGAAAATCGGCTTAGTCTGCCCACCATAGCCACTCTGCCTCCTGTCATAACGCTGCTTCCCCTGCACATACAGAGAAGCCTTGCCCTTCTTGTACTGTGTTATTTGTGGGGTTGATGCTTGCCACACTCCTTACAGAAAGTTTGGCGGGTTTTAGGAACGTTCACCGTGTTTGTGAGTGTTACCGGCAGGGAAAAGTGGAGGACCCTTCTTTACCTGAAGAAAAAGGTTGCACATTTTTCCCAGGTTACATAGACTACAAAGAGCTGAGATGTTCTCATTTCTCACTTCTGTACCATTGCGTCTTTCCATCTCATACAAAAATCTGTCCACCAAAATGTATGGCCTCCAGCTATTGTTAACGTTTACCATTCTTTGTGGCCATGATGTAGTCAATGTCCCAGGTTTCCAAGGGTTAGGCACCAGGCTTCCTGTTTCCTCTCTGCCTCATCCCACACCATTCCGGATGACTTCAATGTTGCTGAGGAAAACCCACCCGTCACCTTTGCCACAATTGCTAACAGCTTTTACTTCTACTCATTTTTGGCCATTTCTTCCACAGTTACACATCAGGTCATTTTACAACCCAGAACGCTATGGTCCTATCCTCATATTCCATTCTCAGGACCTTTCTTATCCTTGCTCCTTTTTTCCCTCCTACTTGCTCAAGATTAGTAATGCCTGGCTCACCCCTACTCTTTCTGACAGACAATAACCCCACCAAACTGCCTTCCCTAGCCTTTTGAGACCCCAAGGTGCATCATCTCAACTATGCTCAGCAGCACCATTAACTCCCTGGACTAATCCTTTAGCCATGCCTACTTGGCAAACCTCCAAACTAGAGAGGGACCCTTACCATCTATCTTCTCTACTCCTTTACTGTGTCTTTTAGACCAGAGTTCATAAAACTATGGAAGGAGAGCCTTTGGAAATTTATGATTCGCCACCTCACCAGTGGCCTCATTCCCAAAACTCACAAAGGCTATTCCACTATTCCAATCCTCTCCCACATGGTCCCCTCATGCCCAAATTGATAATTGCTTCTTACTTCACCATAGGTTTAAACTATCAGATGTTTCTTTCCCCTCCGCAGCCATTTCCCTTACCCATACGTGTATACCTAAGTTCCCTTCTAGCTCAGAGGAGGTGCTATTCCTCTTCCCAAGGGCTCTAAAGAACCTTCTTTCCAAGTCATCACTTCATTCCCATTCTCTGCTTTGGACCAAATGCTGCCTGACCTCCACTCCCTTTGCTCCATTAAAATTCCTCTTACTAAAGTAACCAATGATCTAATAACCAAATCCAAGTCAGTTTTCTAGTATATTTGATACTGATCATTCCTTTTCTTGAAATTCTAGTTCACCTCTTGGACTTTCATTTTCTTACTCTTGTTCATTTGAAAGTTTCCTCTTCTTGTTATTCACCAGAATTCTGCCCTTCCTTCTCTTTTCATCCACGTATTTTCCCTACATCAGCTTCTACATGCCCGTGGCTTTTCCCATCACCCACAGTGGTAGCACCCCACCTTCCACTTTCTCTTGCATGAATTTTTTTAAATGGTTGGTTAACTGGTCTCTGCTGTGAGTCTCCATTTGACATCCCTCCATTTTCCAAACCTATCCTACATATTGCTGCCAAAGTTGTCTAACAGAGGATAAGTGGTTCTCTTCAAAATCACCTTCAGACTATCTTAAACCAGACTTAACGGGCTCCACTGAGAGTTTTCTGACTCAGTAGGTTTGGGGTAGGGCTCAAAATTTTCCGTTTCTAACAAGTTCCCGGTTAGATGATGCCAATGCTGCTGGTCGGTAACTCTTTCAGAACCCCTGACCTGAGAATCCGCTGGGTTATAATTTCTCAGCTTAAAATCTTTCATTAGCTGTCTTCCGCCTATGAAAAGTTCCCAGACCCATCTGCTTAAAAATTACCTGTGTGTGCACCACATTGCCAGCAATGGGATGTGTCACGACAGCAGATGTCAAGAGTTAAGCTAATATTTTTCTCTAAAGTACACCTGAAATGAAAAATCTGTAGTATATACCATTTGTAAACAAAATTGCACTTGATTTTACTTTTTAAAATGATCTGAATTACACTGTAACAGTTTCTTTCTCTCCCTTGCTCTTTTTTCTTTAATTATTGGTAAAACCAGAATTTTGTTCTACATAGAAAGTTCATGGCGTTTTTTTAATGGAAGAAATTTTAACAAAATTTTAAAAAAATTACGTGTGAAAGGTGTCTATCATTGGGCTTCACCTCAAGATGTTGCCTTCGAAAGTCTGACGCCGTATCCAAGGATCACCCCTTTGAGAACCTGCAATCTACAAACCCCTTAATGTGGAATTCAAGTCCTTCTCTATTCCTTGCCTACCTCTCCAGCATTATTGAACTCGTTATTTAAAAACTAAGTGCAAACTCATGCCTCGACTTTTTGTATATCCTGTTCTCACTGCATGAACCCCACCTTCCTCACCCATGTGGCAATCATCTAGTCCTCCCCCAAAATGCACCATGTTACTGCTGCCAAAAAGCCTTCCAAAGAGGTTGCTCACCCTCTTTTCTGCCTCTCTTCTGTATCTTGCATATATTTCCTTTACTGAACACCTTTGTGTTACAATTATTGATTTGTTTGCCTTCTATTAGTTAAACTCTTAACATCACTCTCTCTGGCACCCAGTGTCTGGCATAGATACTCAGTAAACAGAAATGGGTGGTGAGGTGGTGGTGATTGATAGGGAGCGGAGGGAAGGACGCTTAGGGAATACAATATGGAACCAGAGTAAACAGAATATTGAGGAACATTTCCACCATGCTCATGCCTTGAACGACCCACCTCTGACACATTTACCCACCTTAAGCCCCAGATAACTAAAACTGGTCAAGCATCTTTTCCTTTCCCTGTATCCCAAGTTCACCCAATTGATCCTTTTTTCCCCACACACCATTTACTTTTCCAACATAGGAACAATTACCTAAAAAAAGGGGGCCTTCTTTAATGGGCATGTACCTCCTCCTATCACTAAGCAAGATGGTATCCTTTCTTTCACATGATCTGTAAATCATAGGTCACACAGGTAACTGGTAATTTTTCTCTCCCCGTCAGAATGTGATACCTACAAAGGACAGCTGAAATGAGCCGGAGCATGATGAACTGAAGGGTTTCTCTCCCTGATGCTGTCGTATCTGCAAGAGGAGAGCACTTTTGCAATCCCACTGACCAGTTTTTCTTTCTTACACTCTTTCATTTAGTCAACCTGGCATCTGGTTCTCCTGTGCTGCTCCTTTAGGATATGGCCAAGACAGGTCAAACTAGAAGGGGGAATGCTGTCAGCTTACAAGACTAGTCTATGATCTCTAATCAGTTCATCTGGGCTACTTTTCAATGAAAGAGCCAACTTGGGACTGTTTTGATGAGGTATCCTTATGTGCAAGCTACCCATTCTGCTTTTAGCTGTCAAGTAATCTTATCAAAATGTTTGTCAAAAGAAGCATATCTTCAAGATTCTAAGATGACAGCTTTCCCACCCTCTCCCACCCCAAGAACCACCATAGTTAGGCTGAACCACTTCACATAAAAATACAATACACTGGTTATCTTACTATTTCCCCAATATGCCAAAATTGTTCCCACCTCAGGGCACTGCCCTTGCTGTTACTATAACATGGAATTCTCCCCAAAGCTACTTACATGGCTCAGTCTTGCTTCTGGTCTTTGCTCAAAAATCATGTGAGATGCCTTCTAGCAAAGCTATTCATTATACTTCCTATTTTCTTGCCCTGATTTATCTTCTCTTGACCACACTACCACCAGAAGACATTATAAATTTATTTATGGCACCATTTACATCTGTACTCTCTAATCCCATATTGTAAACTATGAGGGTAGGGTTTTGCAGTTCTTATTCACAAGACTATGTCCTCCAATGCCTAATATAGTGCCTAGTGGTCAATAAAGATTTTTTTGTCTTGTTTTCTTGTTAATCCTCACCTAAGGATATTTTTCCCATTGCTTTTCAGAGAGAGTAGAAGGGAGGGGGAGAGACAGAGAGAGAAAAACATCAATGTGAGAAAGACACATCGATGGTTGCCTCCTGCTCACCCAGGATCGAGCCTGCAACCTAGATACGTGCCCTTGACTGGAATAGAACCCGGGACCCTTCAGTCCACGAGCCAACACTCTATCCACTGAACCAAATCAGCAAAGGCAATACATATTTTTTGGAATGGCCAAATAGACTCAGACTGAATGCCAAATAGTTTTACTTTAAAAAAAAAAAAAGTATATGAGGCAAAATATTTAAGGCAAAAATTATTAATTTAAACATAGCAGTCACCGTGGGTAGCTGTATACACACCTACTACTCACAATGCTGCCTTTGCTAAAAACCTGCTGGGAATTCTGCCAAGAATTGTTTTCAGAGCCAGTTGATGAATTACATGATTGATCTTCTTACTTCATATTGTGTCTCACCAGCTTCACAAAGTAAAAAAGCCAACCAAGAACAGAAACATAAGAATATACTGAGGCTCTCAGACAAGGCCTCAGAAGTTTGGATGACTGGTGACATCAATTGACTAAGTATATTACATCTCAAGAACATGGACTGAAAAGGGTTAATGCTCACAAACATGAATGTTCCGGGTGTGAAATTAAACACACACATTTTGGGCACAGACCAAATTATTAGAGGACAAAGAAGTAATTTCTTAGAACTTACTTCCACTCATAACTTCAAACATGCCACCATGCATGGGTTGCTGCTAAAATGTGTCTATGACTATTTAGCAGAGGACTCGCCCATTCTCCCAGGTACCTAGTGTTTTCAACCTGCCCACACTCCAGCCCACATGGCACGTGCACTCATCTTCTCCCACTGATCTGGCCAGTCTTAAAGACTTTCTGTCTTAAAAAGTATTATTTCAAATAGCTAAAACCAAAAAGATAATCTTTAGAGGCAAAAGAAATAAAAGAACAGGGAAGACGACAGCAATATCCTGAGATTTAGGACAGTAGCTTATTCAAAAGTATATTTAAATGGTATAGGGCAGAAGAGATCACTGAGTTTCTATCTCAGAAATGCTTCCTCCCAGTAGGCAACAAAGAGAATCCCACTCAGGACTATGTACAACCTACTCTTTCCCCCGCACATTCTAATTCTATTAGCCAACTGAAGAAAGAAAGGGTGTCGGCAGGCAACTCCACTGATCTCCCTTTCTGTAGCAATAAGGCCGACTGAGGACTAAACATAACTAGAAGGACTGAAAGAAAAGTGAACACTGCATAGTATGATGTCAAGAGATATATGACATGTGTTCATAAATGAGTTATTCTGAAGCCATACAAACAAATCAATTTCTTTACTGGAGAGGCACACCTCTCAGATGTATATTATTCAAATGTACTAACACATGAAAGATCACATCACCTTGTTTATGGATACATTTAATATCCCTTACCCTTCCCACTTTCGAAACATAATAGTATACAAAATATAAAATATCTTAAATATTTATAAAAATCGCAAGAAAAAAAATAGAACGTATGAAAAATATTTTTATCTGAGTTCTCCCTCATTGTTGAGAGGCAGCTTAGTTTGCCTTCAGTTCATAACTGTTGAGTGGATAGGAGTATGCCCTGCCTAATACGATTCTGTCCCGGAGAAGCTTAAATAAAACATAGTAGTTGCAGAAGAGGATGAGAGCCATGGAAAGCGTGTGGTTCCACTTCTCCGACCGCAGTAAGGAATACAGCTGGTAGAAGACGACACTGCCCTCAATGAGGATAAGCAGATTCAACAGCCTTAATGGACGATGAAATAGGAACTGTAAGGAAATTTAAAAAGAAAATGTCATTTCATAGAGACAGACTATAATCGTTCTCACTTTTCCTAAAATAATCTCATATTTATAGGTTCCTCTATGCCATAAAAATGGATCTGCTTACTAAGTGTCAACCAGGCTATTTCTTATGGTTAGAGACCCAAACCTTTCCCCTTTTGCTCAAAATTTACTGATGATAAATTTTATATTTCAATACCCCTGAGATACAAAGAGAAATTATACCTAAAAGAACTCTGCCTCTGAAGATTTTTCTTAGATTATATTTTAGGTATATATTTTGAGATAACCAAAAGTATATTTACCTAAGATAAGAGTTAGATAAAGGACCAAATGGAAAATATTTTAGACTTAGCAAGTCAAGAGGCAAAAACTGAGGATATTATGTAGGTACTTATATAACCATTTAAGACATAACCATTTAAAATTCAATGTGAGTTTGTGGGCTAGTCCAAGACAAATTGAAATATCAATACAATAATTTATTAATTTATCTTTAAGATTATTTTTACCCACCATGGTCACTGACTCAAATCCTCTACACCACTTATTTCTAGTGTTTTGTTTTGTTTTGTTTTTCTGGATATCAAGAAGAATGCAGAAACACAGGACAATGAGGAAGAAAGGAAAAATTAGTCATAAATAGAATTTGGCTAAAAACAGGGCTCAATGTTTTCACTTCAACCAAATTCTTCACTCTAAGAGACTAAATCCTGGTTTACTTATAAAAATGCATTAATGAATAGAAACACAGAAGTTACAGGTAGCAAACTGCTATATGGTAGTATATCACATCTAAAAGAGCTAATTTAGATCTCAAATCTGAGAATCAAGCCAAATGATCATGATAGCTCTAAAAGATAGCCAGCTTCTCAGGGTCCTTTGGAAGAAAGAAAACATTTAACCTGGGTTTTTTACATGATATCCAGAAGTATCCTGTATAAAAATTGGCTCAGAATTAATATTCTTAATGGACTCAGTCAATTTCAGATTGTATGGCCATTATAACAATTATAATTAAATGTGCTAGTAAGCTATAAACTGAATGAGTAAAAAAGGTGAGTACAGGCTTTAAATTCTAACAGCTATAGGTCACAGGCACATTTTAAATGAGTTTTCTCAAATGTCAGTGTGCCTGAGAATCATTTTCAAACATGTAAACGCTGCAAATTCCTGGGATCCTTCAGATTCTGACTCAGAAGGCTGAGGCTGCAGCCTCCGTCACTGGTTTTAAAGGGTGAGCCAGGTGACATATGCAAGTGGCCCACGGACCACTTTGAGAAGCACTGATTTACCTGTTTGGTCATGCACAATCAGTAATAAATTAACATTCCTAAAACTCCTTTGGATTCCATCCGATTCTCCAGCTGTCCAGTGCTAGCAAGGAAAATACTTATTTTTCAATCAGAAAATTCTAATACAACATCTGGTTATTGTAGGTTTCCAGGGGACAGTGAGGGCCAACAGAATTAATGGCCTCTGGGATTCAGCTGGCTGAATTAAATACTCTGCACAGAAACCGAATGCTTATGCAGTGTGACTTAAGTCCACTCCTCCATCATAAGGCAATCCCACAGGAGGCCAGAAAGAGATGCTTATAGTTTCCTCACTCAAGGGTCTTTCGCCTTCCGCATGCTCCTCCCAACCTCCACCCTGCCCCACCCTTCCTGGTATTTACAAACATCCTGCCCTGATTCAAGTCCACATATTTAATTGCAAGACCTTTAGTAGCAAACACCTGCAGAACTAGAAAGGTCATGTACCCTCACAAGGAGCATAGTAGGAAGGGAAAAAAGAATCAGGTATCTCAAAACAATGGTCTCCAATTATTTTTTAGAATATGATCTCCATTTAAAGGTAATGCACTGCACTATGGGCATTTTTATTAAGAACGGTCCCTGCATGCACCTTCTTTCCCCATTCTCAATGGTCATCTGGCCATTCTCAGATAAGTAAACACTTCTGTGCCCTAGAGCCAGAATTTCTGGAAAACTGAAAGATCAAGAACATAACCCAAGGCATAAATTCAAATGGAAGAGAAGCTGTGTTTAGTGGATGTCTATTGCTTTTTCCTTTTTAACTTTTAAGCCTTTTTCCCTTTTAATATAGAAAAAAGGCTTCAGATCATGGCATTTGTCTGACTTTCCAAAGGGAAGTCAAGGTATTTTAAGGAGATGATACATATCACAGATACAAAAACAAAAAACAAAAACAGAAAAACAAAACCCATCCCATTACATTACTATATTAAATATTGCTTAAGGATACACAGATACAATATAATAAGGATACCATTAAATCAAACTATTACAAATAAAAATTGTAAGATGAAAAAGGCAAGTCTTAAGTAACTGTCTACTCATATCAAGTAATACTACTAGACTCAACAAATTCTGATGTAACTAGGGAAACAAGTTGAAGTTGGGATAATGATATTTGACCTTGAAGCTGCCTTTCAGAAGACAGTTCCAAAGGACAAGGGCCATTATTATAGAAGCAATAATTACCATGTACTAATTCCCTAGTATGTGCTACACACACACAGGCCTCCTAAACTTACCCCTAAGCTTATGTTTGAAAAGAAATAAGCGGTACTTGCATAAAAGCGGGCATGGGATACATCGGAAGGCACTGCCACGTTGTAGGGCCCCATGGCTCTATATAAGCATCTGCTATGTCGCACCAGCACCCCTTGAGGCCATATTGTGTTTTCTGACCAACTAAGGGAGAAAGAAATGCAATGTTAGCATACTGGCAATTACAGATAAGGTAGTGTCTGGCAAGCCAGCTATACGTCTATGGAAGAAATTAAGTATTTCAGGCTTCATCTGCCTGAATTCTGAAAAAACAGTTTCCCATGGTCAAACTGGAAGGAGTTAAAAAGGATTTGTTATTATAACTTCATTGCTATACAGCAGAGAGAAGCTGCAAAGTGATACAGCTTGCTCAGTGGCAAAGGACTAAGAGGCTTAGGAGAACAAGCAAAAATAAATGTGTAAGTAAGGCATCTAAGAGCCAGAAAATCAAATGTAAGCAAGTGGATTGTCATCTGAATCCCATGTGAGCAGAGTCTACTGGTGGAAATGCTAGAGGGAACAAACAAGACGAGAAAGTGGATGGCTATAACAGGAGTGGAGAAATTAACAGGTTGTCAAGTTAGCATGACATGTACTGCAGATTATAACCCAAAGAGCTACATAGAAAATCAGTTTATTACATACTTGGAACACTTCACATATGCAAGAAGCTAGATAGAAGAACACAGAGACACACAAGGTATAGACACAGACTTCTCTTGTTACTGCTTTCTTGGTTTATTTTTATAGAGGTTTCTCTAGGAAAAAGAAGTTATGGAAGAAGCTTCATTCTTTCCAGCACCAATGTAATGGAGTTGGGGTGGGGATGGGAATTTTCAGGTTAAGCTTTTTTAAAAAAACTAAGTTAATTCATGTCTTCCTGATTTTGGAAAAGTTAGTTTCCTAAGAGAAGAACTGGGACAGCATTTTAGATATGTTAAAAAAAATTCTAGCACCCTGAAGCTTTCCCAGTTCAGAAAATGTTCCGTCAGCCTTGCTCGCACTTACCAGCATTAAAGTGACGATACACCTCATGGCCATGTGCCATCAGGAGCCTGAAGATGTACAGTACTAGTACTGTGGATTGTATTTTCAATTTTTATTGAAATTTGTCCTTTGCCCACAGTCGGGTTTCTCTCAGCCTGGCCCAATCTCTTTCAGTTCCTGGGCTTGAAGGCCTGTGCTAATCTGTATCAGACATCAAGGCAGATAATTGAAGGGAGGACTGTGAAGGGGAGAGGGGAAGGGAAGGTCACCTCAATCTGTCCCACTTAATTAGGGAAGAATTTCTAAGTGATGAAATTTGTGAAATGTTCAAATTATAAAAAGGGAGGAAGATGAAGATGGTCAGATCTGAGAGAAAGGCATGATGAAGGCTCATTAGTGAGAGAACAAAGGGTTATAAAGTTAGCCATTTTGGGTCAGAGGAACCATGCAGAGAAATGACTGACAAGGGGACACAAAGAAAAGAATACTCAGAGAGAAATCAATTGGAGGCAGTTTTCATTAAATACTGGAAAAGTAGGGAAATATTCATTAGCAAGTTTGGAAAGAAAAAAATTAATTAAAAGTACAGAAAAAATACAAACTTGCATTTATTAGAAAGAAAAGATGAGAGAAGGAAATTCCAGCTACCTAAGCGTGAGATGATTAGCTAGCACCTGTTTAGCTGTGGCAATGAAGATGAAAAGATGATCTTATAGTCTTTTAAAGAGAATTAAAAATATATCATGACTCTGAACTCGGGCAAAGGGTTAAGACTGAAAGAAAACTCCAAGATTATAGCTTAGGAAACAAATTAGACACTCTAGTGATTGGGCAGTTCAAAGGTAGGAGGCATTTAAGAAGGGACTAAGGATGGTGGTGGAAATGAGTTAATGTCCCCTGTGTTCAGTTTAGAGTGATGACAAGCATCCATGTAGACAAAAACTAAAAATTAAATGTTCAAAGCCAAGAACAAGAATGACATACAAAGCAAATAAACATGACCAGCAGCATGTAGAAAGGTGTTATATGGTTTTACCCTCTGGCCTACTCACATGTGCTGTGGAGCATTGCTGTAGGACCCATGTTCAAGCTTCTGCCACTTGCCCAGATGAGCAGCTGATTTATGTAGCAAATCGCAGTATTTGGATGGCAGCAGCTGTGTGGTAAGCATGACAAAAGCATTGATCCATACCATAATGAGGTGCTCGCACGACCAGCGCATGTCATAGTACTGGGTACTCTGGAAGAGATTAGAAGAGAGAGAAATGACCCATGTACCAGTGAACAAGAAGGCAGAGATGGGTGTGTGTACATATGCCCTGCAGACAAATGCCACACTGAGTCACACATGCACTGGTGGTTGTCTGCTGTCCGTGCAGAAAGTTCAAAAGCAGGCTCCTCCAAAATCCTTCAACCTGACTTTCTGACTGTGTGAGGTAGGGCTGGGAGGGAGAGGCAATTGTATCTTAAGTGCTTCCTTTCTGGAAGAAGTGAGAGCTCTCTGAGAATGACCACTCCGGCTGCAGATGTGCTTCTCAACAAGTGAAGGAAAGGCACTAAAATATGCCAAAGGATTTTGGGCCCAGTGACATCCAGACCATTTTTCTTTTCTACTGAAGTAAATTGAAGTTTAGATAGAGGTTAGATTAAAATCAAAGAAACTCCTGATAACCATGTTAAGATCAATCACAGTAGGCTAAATTTTATTGAACCTTGGTCCTCTTTTAAACTACTACATACTAATACTATTATAAGTACAAGTTTTATTCTCCCGGGAAACTGAAAGGAAAAAAACTTTAAAAAAAAAGGAGGGGGGGGAAGAAAAAAAGAAGGGACCACCACGGGTGCATCACATATATGGAAATACCTATCCGCCAACCAGGAGCGGTATTAGTGCACTCCAGATGCAGCCGAACTCCACCATCCAGGCTGCCAAGGGGGAGACAGAGAAAAGGGGGATTAAATAAGAAATACCCAGTTTATGTCATTCACACACAAATCGAGGAAGCACATATAACCACTTACCTTCACAAAACACAGGGGGAGAAATGCAACATAGTAGGCACTGAAGAGGGAGTTGAAGAGAACTTCCTTGATTCTGTGGTTGAAATCTGCTTTCAGACATTCTACTTCATTGCGAATGAGGTCTGGAGATAAAGGGCAGCTGTGGGTGGGGATGGGTGTGGCATTATTAAATTGTTCTTTGAGAGACTCCAGCAATAAGGAGAGGAAGTCTTTGGATTTGGCCAAGCCACCCACAGTTGAGGCACTTTCCTCCACTGCCTGGTGCTGAACCACGTAGTTATAGTCTGTGAGAAGAAGATGAGCTCTACTATCTTGGTGGAAACAGCAGAGAGGAACATAAACACCAAACCTGCA
This sequence comes from Myotis daubentonii, assembly GCF_963259705.1. Classification (NCBI taxonomy): domain Eukaryota; kingdom Metazoa; phylum Chordata; class Mammalia; order Chiroptera; family Vespertilionidae; genus Myotis; species Myotis daubentonii. Next base: position 61,561,181 of record NC_081842.1, on the reverse strand, counting down.
GAAAAAGGTGAACATGAAAATGAGGCCACAGATGCCACCTCACATAGATCGCATAACTATTGTAGTAAAACAGTCAGGATCCACCAGAGTGAACATAATATGTTGGGGATTTTGCTGATGAAAAATTCATTATTTGGGAAGCTCTTTAACTCATTTCTTCCCACAAAGGCAATATATATTCATTGTAGATAAAAGAAAACTATAGAAAGTCAGAATGACAAAATATTAATCACCTAAAAATAACCATTTTTATAATTAGGTGCACAGACTTTATACTTTTTCCTATGTTTAGCATCATATAGTATGAACTGTTTTATATCCTGCTGTTTTAACTTTGGGTGTATTGAGCATTTTCTGTCATTAAGTACTTTTCTGTAACAATTTCTAAAGATACTATAGTATTTTCATATAGTACTATAATTTACCCATTTCTCTCTTTCTGGAAACCTACGCTGTTTCTTATTTCCCACTACCATAAATATCAATGGGATAAGCACTTTCCTACACAGATCTTTGTGTACATCTGGTAATTTTCGAATACCTTGCCCTTCACACAGTTTTCTTTCCTAGTCAGGAGTTCCCTGCCTCTCCACTACATCACCCACCCACTCCCAAAGGCACTCCTAATTCCCCTTGCCAGGTTATTTTTCTCCACAGAGCTTTCCACTCCATATATTTTACATGTTTATTATTTGGTGTGTTTTTTTTTCTTTGGTCTATATATCCTTCACTACAATGTAAACTCCATGGACCAGAAATTTTAGTCTGCTTAATCCACTGCTGTATCCTTGATGCCTAGAGTTGTGGCTGAATCATACTAGGCACTCAGTAACTATTTGATAAAATAATTTTAAAATTCCACAAGTATGATAAATTTCTACAAGCAGAATTACTTGGTTAAAGAACTGAATCTTTTTCATAACTTCTTAGTTATTCCAAACTTTGGTTCCTTAAAAATTTTTTAAAATACTTCCCTAAGTCCTTAGTAAGTAACTAGAGGCCTGGTGCATGGAATTCATGCACAGGTAGGGTCCCCAGGCCTGGCCAGCGATCAGGGCCAATTAGGTTCCCCACCTCCGAGCTGAGTTGTTCTAATTACCTAAACAGACAGCCAGTCAATCCTACATATGACTAATACCAGCTAAGGTCAGGAAAGCCTCCTGACTTCCAGCTGACCCCAGCACATGCAGAGTAAATACATATTGTAGCATGCTACCTTGGTTTTGTGGTTTGTTACAGCATTATGTGGCAATAGACAACTGATACAGGATAGAAAGAAAGTGGAAATTTAGCATCAAAGGCTTAGACCAGGGAGCACTCTGTAAGATAAAGGAAATTATTCATTAAAGAACTTTTAAAGAGGGTTAATAAAATGATTCAACTTCCATTTTGAAAATCATTCTAGCTACAATGAAAAATGGAGTAGAGGAGGGGAAAATGGGTTATCAGAAGACTAGGTGGAAGTTTAGAATGTAATAGCAGAGATTAACAACAGGACAGCCGAAACCGGTTTGGCTCAGTGGATAGAGCGTCGGCCTGCGGACTGAAAGGTCCCAGGTTCGATTCTGGTCAAGGGCATGTACCTGGGTTGCGGGCACATCCCCAGTAGGAGATGTGCAGGAGGCAGCTGATCGATGTTTCTCTCTCATCAATGTTTCTAACTCTCTATCTCTCTCCCTTCCTCTCTGTAAAAAAAATCAATAAAATATATTAAAAAAAAAAAAAAAAAAAAACAACAGGACAGATTCAAGATAAATATACGCACTAAAACTGTAAGTCTTTGGACTAACTTATCGTAAACTGAGAAGCGATTTGAGAATCACATTTTTTTTTAGAGGCAGAAGATAATCCCTTTCTTTTTTAACCTATAAATAAACAATAAAGATGTAGTTAATGCCACTGTCTAATATTTTAAATTTCTCATAATTTTTAAACTGAAGTTAGATAAAAGTTATACAACTTTTGAAAAGTAAAGAAGGTAAATATATTTCAACCTAAATTTTGTTTAAATTACAAGACTATTTCATTGTTTTATAGGGGTGTGTAGAGCTTTCAAGAATAAGGGAGCTTTTTTATATACCTAAATTGAAATGAAAAGGCATGCTAGCCATTTTGATAATGATAATCCTACTAAACTTGAACAAAATATTCCTTGATATACTCATAATTAGCCTTTCAAATCAGATATAGTTAACCTTCTAACCCAGTGGTTCTCAACCTGTGGGTCGTGACCCCGATATTTACATTACGATTCATTACAGTAGCAACATTACAGTTATGAAGTAGCAACGAAAATAATTTTATGGTTGGGTCACAACATGAGGAACTGTATTTAAAGGGCCAGAAGGTTGAGAACCACTGTTCTAACCGATTCAACCAGCTGTTGTTGGTAAATACAATAATTATCTGTTTTCAACTCAAAGCACCTACAATGTTAATCTAGACATATTGAAACAGATTTATAATTGTTTACACAATATAATTAGACCTACCCACAGTACAATCAATACAAAGCCCCTTCTTGCCATCCTTGCCCGCACAATCTGATTATGCCTTGATTTTATACTATGTGATTACCCATATAAATTCATGCTTACACTTAAGACCCATAAATGGTATAAAGCAATGATTCTTAAACTTGAACAAGTATCAGAACAATCTGGAGGTCATGTTAAAAGACAAATTGCTTGGCCCTACTTTCTAGAACAGTGATTCTCAACCTTCCTAATGCCGCAACCCTTTAATACAGTTCCTCATGTTGTGGTGACCCCCAACCATAAAATTATTTTCGTTGCTACTTCATAACTATAATTTTGCTACTGTTATGAATCGTAATGTAAATATCTGATATGCAGGATGTATTTTCATTGCTACAAATTGAACATAATTAAAGCATAGTGATTAATCACAAAAATAATATGTAATTATATATGGTCTTAGGCGACCCCTGTGAAAGGGTCGTTCGACCCCCAAAGGGGTCGCGACCCACAGGTTGAGAACCACTGTTCTAGAGTTTCTGTTTCAGTAGATTTGAGGTAGATTCTGAGAATTTCTATTTCTAGCAAACTTCCAGGAGATGTTGATGTTGCTGTTCTAGGAACCACACTTTGAACTACTGATTACAGAGAATGTAATGGTTAACAAGGGCTCTGGAATAAAAAAGACCTGAGACTTTCTCACTAACTGTCTGACCAGGAGTAAGTTTTTAAATCTCCTAATCTGTCTTTACCTTTGGCAAAGACTGCTAATTATCTGCCAACAGCTACTGTTCTCCCATTCTTTACAGCAACAGAATTTTTAGTTGAGATACACCTGACTTACTAAAGATAGCAGGAGCCTTAGACACCATGGAGCTGCCACAGCTATCCAAGATCACTTACACACATACTGTACAGGAGAGAGGAACACATTTCTAACCTTTTTAAGCTAGTGATATTTTGAATCTGTTACAGCAGACTTAATACACTACCTCCTGAGTTACTGTGATGTTTCCATGAGGTGATGTTTATAAACACTTACCCTAGCATTTAGCATATAAAAAGAGCTCAATAAATGTTTGCTATCTACTAATATCCAATGAAGAAAGTATTAGCTAGTATTATGCAAAGTAGTTAGTTTAATAAGTATAAGATGATACCATTATACACCCTTCATAAAGGCAAAAATTTAAAAAAACAGAAAACATCAATGTTGACAAAAATGTGGAGCAACCATAACTCTTACTAGTAAAAATTGGTAAGAGGATAAAATGATACAACTTCTTTGGGAAAAGGTCTGGTAGGTTCTTATAAAACTTAATATAATCTTATCTTATGGCCTAGCAATGCCACACCTAGAAATTTCTCCCAAGAGAATGAAAATATATCTTTAGAAAAAAGACTTGTATAAGAATGTGCATAACAGTTTTATTTTTAATAAGAGTCCCAAACTGGAAACAACCCAGGCATACAAAAATAGGAAAATAAACAAACTGTGGTATATTCACACAATGAAATATTACTGACACATAAAATCACATGGATGAATCTGAAAAACAATATGCTGAGTAAAAGATACCTTACACAAAGGGTACATACTGTATGATTCCTTTTATATGAAATTCAGAACAGGCAAACTAATCTATAGTAGAAATAAATCAAAACAATGGATGCCTCTGAGAACCAGGGACTAGGGGTTGATTGGAAGGGGAAATAAAGGAACCTTCAGAGTAATGATGTTCTATATTGGGATAGTAGTTTGAATTATACACGTATCTATTTATTTGTTTATAAAAATATATTTTATTGATTTTTTAGAGAGAGGAAGGGAGAGGGATAAAGAGTTAGAAACATGGATGAGAGACAAACATTGATCAGCTGCCTCCTGCACACCCCCTACTGGGGATGTGCCCGCAGCCAAGGTACATGCCCTTGACCGGAATCGAACCGGGACCCTTCAGTCCACAGGCCAACGCTCTATCCACTGAGCCAAACCGGTCAGGGCTACACAGGTATTTATTAAAGCTCGTAAATGTACATAAGATTTGTGAATTTTATTGTATATGAATTCTACTTAAAAAAAAAAAAAAGACTGTAACCAAATATCAAACTCTAGTTATTGATATGCATATGCTGACATTTTTATAATAAGATGTTGGTCAAAAAAAGGACATAAGTTTATAGGGCTTCAATATGGCATACATTGTAACATGAACCCCAAGTTCAAAGTAATTTGACCAAAATGGTAAGACTGCTTTAGCCAGTTTATTCAACTAACATTAGTCATCACTTATGCCAATACAGCCAGTACTTTATTTGGTGAACAGAGTAAATTAAAACATATTCTCTATTGGTCGGAGAGCTATACTCCTCAGGCTTCCTGGGGAAGTCCTAGTTTATATCTAATGTATCCCAGTTTAGAAAATAAATTATAAGGTCACCCTACTCACTGATTTTTCAGTATTTCCTGGTTTATATTTGAAGAATTTCATTTTTCTCTCTTTTATACTCTCTTTATATACTATCATCTGCATGACCCAAATCATTTCTTACTAATAAAATGGAAAAACTGGAGTACTCACGGGTAGCCAAGGAAAAGGAGATTGAGGACTGAATGGCTTCGGAAGAGATTGACGAGCGTCCAACAAAGCACCCATCCACACAAAGTGAGCAGCACCAAGCGAGCGGATATCAGAACCATGTAGTGAATCATAGACGCTGCACCCGCCTTAGTGGCCTACAAGTTTGGAAGCACCAAAGGGAACATTTTATAAATCACCTTATACAGAAACAATGTGACTCAAATAAGAACTTGGTAGATTTAGTGGAAGTTAAACTGTGCCAGAGAAAAAGAGAGAGAGAGAGAGAGAGAGAGAGAGAGAGAGAGAGAGAGAGAGAGAGAAAGAGAAAGGGAGAGAAAAGAAGAAAAACTGTCCCACCCCACCTATCGTCCTCATTCTTGAAGATTAAGACATCTCCATGCAGTTAACTGTTCCCATAGTGCCTCATAGAGACCTTCTTTAAGTTCTTATGATATTATCTAATTTATTTACATTGGGATTTCCCAAAGTACGGTCCATGAACTATATTCATCAGAATCACTTGGGTTGCTTACTGAACATGCTAATTCCTATTGACTTCCCTCATCAGATATAGGGACCAAAACCACAAGTCAAGGAAACTGTATTTTAATAACCCACCAAGGAACTTCTATGTATATAAAGATATTAATTTATCTGACTCCAGACTAGATTATAATGACCTCAACAGTAGTAAGTTTCCATTTTTCTTTGACTCCTTCCCCCATTCTGTTTCCTAAATAATGTTTAATAAATTACTGAAGCTTCAAAAAATATCTTCTTTGACAAATTCCTATATAAACAAAAGTTTCTTTTCTGACTTTTATAAACATGGAAATACGGCATAATCACCTTATATCACAGCTGTTCAAACATTTTTCCTTAATCCCAAATCTTTAAAACTGATTAACTATAGTAAGAAACATATTAGTCTAAACATGAAGCTCTGCAATGCCATTTTCTTTCAAAGTGAACTAGGAAGAAGAGAATGAGCAAAATGCAGGAGAAAATGGTCGATTCCTATAACCTCTAAAACAGCAGAATCAAAACCCAGAAATGGGGGGAAAAATTATCTGGATTCAATAACATATGGGAGGGGATAAGGAGCTTTTCAGATTTCTATTACATACCCATTTCTTATTTTACCCAACATACTACATAGCATATATAATATATATGCAATATATACTATTTACATAGTTCCTTACAAATGCAAAGAAACAGTTGAATTAATACCATAATGAACTGCTCACATCTCAAACTGTAAGAAAGTCTCCAGCTGTTCTCAGCCAGAGCAGGGTAAATAGCTGTATGCAACTCCTCTGATACACCTCAGGCCAACGTACCCCATGTTTCAAAGCCTAGGGAAGATATTTAAGCCACTGGAATTACTCCGCTGCCTCCTTTCTCAAAAGTTTACAATTGAAAATAAAAAGGCTCCTCTGCCCAATGTCACCAGAACAGCAGAGCTCAGATATAATTTTTGCCTATTTCAGATATACCAGGTCCTGGGACACAGTGGTAACCAAGATCTCTGCATGAGGCTGATCAACCAAAATAGACACGTATTAAATTCACATTTACAGAAGTAATTCTTTTTACAGTTTGTGACAAGTAGTGCTATAGGAAAAGAGTAGGCTGCTGTGGAGAACAAATAACAGGAGACCCTAACCTAGGGAAGGCTACCTGAGGAAGTGACATTTCAGCTGAGATCTAAAGAATAAGCAAGGCCGAAACCGGTTTGGCTCAGTGGATAGAGCGTCAGCCTGCGGACTGAGGGGTCCCAGGTTCGATTCCGGTCAAGGGCATGTACCTGGGTTGCGGGCACATCCCCAGTGGGAGATGTGCAGGAGGCAGCTGATCGATGTTTCTCTCTCATCGATGTTTCTAACTCTCTATCTCTCTCCCTTCCTCTCTGTGAAAAATCAATAAAATATATTTTAAAAAAAAAAAAAAAAGAATAAGCAAGAATTAGTCAAGTAAGAAGTAGAAAATATTCCTTACACTAGGGTAAGTTAGAAATACAGGATTTAAAACTATATACAGATAATGTCCCAAATAGCCGCACAATATACAGATAATGCCCCCCCAAATATATATATATAGATATATGTATAGATATATAGATATATATAGATATATATATTTATATATATGTATATTCTCTATATGCATATAAAAATTAGAAGGAAATATATCAAAATGTGGTTCTTTTAATAATGGCATTGTAATCGTTTTAAATGTTCTGCTTAATATTTTAGTGTTTTCCAAGTTTTCTTCAATAAAATGTACTCTTCTATGTAGAAAAACAACTTTTTAAAAAGAGAGTTGCTCAGGTTGGTAAAAGAACAGTAAGTAACTTTTGGTCTTGTGGAGCAAGCAGAGAAGTAGGGTGGGCGTGGAGGTGAATGAACAGTCTATCTAGTTGGAGAGGTATTCCTCCCAGAACAGTGTTTAGCTTTCTGAATTAATTACCTCCAGCCTCTCCTTAAAAATGATTGGTCTTTCTCAGAGTAGGGGTCCTTTCTGTGATATAAGCAAAACAAAAGGCAAACATATTTTAATAGAAGGAAGGAAAGATGATTTAAGAGGGATATTATCCATCAAATTTAAGTATTTTAGAAAGAGAATCACTATATAGCTCTTAAACTTCTGAATAGATAAAATATTCAATTCACATTGCTCAAAATACAAAATGTTTAACAGTATTTGTAGTGAAGTTTCCCTCCTACTGGTCTTGTCTCTCAGTCACCAAGTAGGCAGGCCATTATTAGTTATATGTCCTTCTAGAGATAATTTACTCATATATAAGGTAATATATATTCCTTTCACCTGTCTTATGTACCTTGCTTTTTTTCACTTAGTATCTTATGGGTCAGTAAGTGAAGACATTTTCATCATTTTAATAGCTGCATGCTATTTATTCCATTATGTTGATATACCATAATTATTTAATATTCCCTTTCTAATGGACACTAAGGTACACATTTAAATCTGACTAGAAATCTGCTTAAAATTAGCTTAAATATTTTGTTCTCAGTAAGAATTATAGGTTCTTTAACAAACAGCTAATGCACTCTCCAGCTAAGCTTACGCAAAAGCTGTTAAAACTATTGTGAAGCAATTAGCAAAAGAAAAAATAGAGTATTTCAGAGTACTTCAAGTTATAATTTTTGTATCCAAGGTAGATCCCCAGTTAGGAAGGGTTTACACACTAACTGGACATACTAATTTGACATACACAAGTACCATTTTTAAGTAACTGAGGAGATGAAACAAAATCACTCCCTGCCTGTTTTAATAGATGTAATCATAACTCTCCACCGAGTTCCTCTAAGAAAAGAACATAGTTTCTCAACATATCCAAAAGTAAACATCTATTTTCATAACCTAAATAAAGAACTTGGAAGAAAAGGTTATAAACTGCCTTTCCCACTGTGAAAAACAGATGATCCTACTACCAATTTTTTCAGTCTAATTTAAATGATTTTCACATGATTTAATATCTGCAATTACTCTTGTGTTTGTAGAAATAAGGTTCCTGAAAATTAGCGCTTATAGACACAAAAACTTCCCATGAAGAAAAAGTTGCCTTGGTTATCTGTGATTATAGTAACTATTTATTCAAAATTTCACATTGAATTATGAACTCCAAGATTAAAATTATTAGCTTCTTTAACTAAGTTAATTTTTTTTTGGTAATCATTTATAGGGCACAAGATAAAAAAATCTTAAGAAAACACATTTATCCCCTTCCTCCAACTGGGGTTTACAAATACATAAAAAATTATAACAATGGCCAATTCTATTAACAATTTTTAATTTTTAAAAAGATCACATTAATAATGTCCCAATTCTTTCCTCCACTGACCACTAAACTTAGATTCTACTCTTCAAGATTACTCTTATGCCAATTTGGATGTTATTTTAAAATTCCAAATTTTAATTAACTGAAACAAATGCTTCTGGCTAGCAACTCTACAAATGGCATAGACATAATTTCAAGTGAATGTTACTTGAAACAATGTTTTAGATACAACTGTTTATTTACATAAAACTTCATATCAATAGCTATCTAAAATTCATCCAATTTTACTGTAACTATTAAAATTAGAAAGACTGTAGCCCTGACCGGTTTGGCTCACTGGATAGAGCATCAGCCTGGGGACTGAAGGGTCCCAGGTTCGATTCCGGTCAAGGCATGTACCTTAGTTGCAGGCACATCCCCGGTGAAGGGTGTGCAGGAGGCAGCTGATCGACGCTTCTCTCTCATTGATGTTTCTAACTCTCTATCCCTCTCCCTTCCTCTCTGTAAAAAATCAATAAAATATATTTTTTTAAAAAAATTAGAAAGACTGTATTGTACTGAAGAATTTGGAAGCTACAAATGAAACTCCTACTGGACAAATGAGATTTCTAACAGTTCTTTTGAGTTATATCACACTTGACTTTTAAATATATTATAGGAAAAACTTTTAAAAAGAACCAACACAATTCACATGGGAGTAAAATAAATTTATAATTATATTTAAATTATACTTGGACATTTCATGTTTTCAATCTGACCCCATTCTAGTAACTAACTCTAACTGTAAGTGATAGAATATAGTGAATGAACTGTTACCTCTGAGATGAGGGCCCATACCAGCCTCCTTGCAAGCATCACTGTGATGAATGCTGCCAAGTGGTAATCAATGAGATGAAAATTCTATAAGAGAAACAAATAACTTCATCAGAAAGAAATATCTGTATCCTTGGAACTGTTATATGAAGAGGTTTCTCTCCTCAAAAGATCTTCCTTACATCACCTTACACTTACAGGCCACAGGAATTTGAGAGAGCATGAAGAGACTACCTATCTTCTACTTCTTTCTATGACAAGATGCTTTAACTTTTCAAACACTATTTAAACTATCTCGAATGTATTCCTCCCCTTTCTTGAAAGTTTACTGTATTAAAAGGGAAAGATTACAGTTTTGGGTTAACAAGTGATAACCTACAGAATTATGGCAAGAATAATTTATCTAAAATGCCATATTTATGAGTGACAAATTTAATGAATCAGAATTACCAATCTTTTGGGTTACTGCTGTTGGTCTCTTTTGGCTAAGAGCTTATGTTGATCTAATTGAGCGATGTCTCTCTCTCACATTGAAGTTTCTCTCTCTCTTCTTCCCTCCCTCCTTTACACTCTCTCTAAAAATCAATGGAAAAAATATCCCCAGATGAGGATAAACAAATACATAAAAAAGTACAAATTGGTAGTCACAAAATAATCATGGGGATGTAAGGCAGAGCTCAGGGAACATACTCAATAATACTGTAATAACTATGTATGGCCCAGGTGGATCCTTGAAATATCCAGGGACCGTTCTGTAAAGTATATGATTATCTAACCACCATACCGTACATCTGAAACCAATACAAAATAATATTAAAGGTAAACTGTACTTAAAAAATTAAAATTAAAAAACATAATGACTGGGAAGGGAGGTACAGAGCCAATTTAAATTGGTGGTTGAGGAGAATAACTCTGAGAAGGTCGCATTTTGGGCTGAGAGCTAAATGACAAAAGAGCACCAGCTCATTTCAGCCTTCTTGCTGATTTCAAGCACACCAGGCATATATTTTCCTGCCATAGGGCCTTTGTGATTACTTTTTTCTTTAAAATGTATCCCAAATCTGTCCACTCCATCTCCACTGCTACTGACCCTCTTTTCAATCCATATTCATTTCTCACCTGAATCTCTGACCCTAGATCTTGTCATTGCTGGTGCTCTAGTATTACCTTTAATAAAATTTTGTGCTGGTTTCAGGTGTACAGTATAGTGGTTAGATAATCATATACTTTACAATAAAGTGGTCCCTAGATATTTAAAGGATCCCATGGGGCTGTACATAATTGTTACAATATAATTGACTATATGCCCTGTGCTCTACTTTATATCCCCATGATTATTTTGTGACTACCAATTTGTACTTTTTTTGGTTGTTTGCTTTTTGTTAATCCTCATTTTTTTTAAAATATATTTTATTGATTTTTTACAGAGAGGAAGGGAGAGAGATAGAGAGTTAGAAACATCGATGAGAGAGAAACATCGATCAGCTACCTCCTGCACATCTCCCACTGGGGATGTGCCCGCAACCCTGGTACATGCCCTTGACCGGAATCGAACCTGGGACCCTTCAGTCCGCAGGCCAACGCTCTATCCATTGAGCCAAACCGGTTTTGGGAAGTCATAGAAGTGTTTAGGCCCTTGCCAGTTTGGCTCAGTGGATACAGCGTCAGCCTATGGACTAAAGGGTCCCGGGTTTGATTCCGGTCAAGGGCACATGCTCAGGTTGTGAGCTCGATCCCCAGTAGGGGGTGTGCAGGAGGCAGCCGATCAATGATTCTCTCTCATTGATGTTTCCATCTCTCTCTCCCTCACCCTTCCTCTCTGAAATCAATAAAAATTAAAAAAAGAAATGTTCCGGCAAAGAGTGCCATGATTCTATTTGTATTTTAAAATGCTCACACTGATTGCTCTGTGGTGAATATATTATAGTGGGGCAAAATCAATTAAGAAGCTATTGCTTTGATTCAGGTGAAAAATGATTATGGGTTGAAGAGGATCAGTAGCAATGGAGATGGAGTGGACAGATTTGGGATATATTTTAAAGGCAGAGCAGCCAAGATGTCAAGGGAGTGGCTTACTGTACATTCTTCAGATTATCTGTTTTTCCTTCTTAGTATTTTGGATTCTAACAATATTTATCCTCCCTCAGTTGTTTGTTTGAACATAGAAAAGCTAGATTTGTTAAGCTATTACAAAGACAAAACAATTATCATGTGGAGTACTTTGAAGACTTCATCTCAATTTCATGTGTTCTGCTACAGAAACTGAATGAAGAGGCTAGAAATTAAAGGATATAACATAACCTAAGAAGCTATAATAGAACAGACTGGTGAAACATGGTGAAAGGAGCAAAAGCTAGTCAGAAGAAGCACTTGTGTTAGTATGTGTGGCTGGGATGTTTTCAAAAAGGCTCTCTAGAAATGCCTGAATGAATTAATCTGGGTCCCAATAGTAAAAAGATCCGTACCCCTGTGGAGAATGAGCAGAGGCCAGATTCATCTGAGATCTTTGTCCTATTTTTAAGGGTAAGGGTATCCTTAGGCCCTAAAGGGTCTATCTTAGATTCAACCTCTCTTCCATCCCGTCTACCAACACCTAAGTGCCCGTGCATTTTCACCACATACCCCTGCTAGGTTACAGAAGATACATACACTGAAGGCAGGAATTATAGGCCTACTCAGAAGGTACCTAGACACAGAAAATTTGGGGATAAAAGATAAACTACAAATACCCTCTTGGTTAAGTAAATTCACCTTGGTTAATAAAGGTCATAGTTTCTTCTGCTGGTGACAACTTGTTGTCTCATACAGTCTATCTCAAGAAAGAACTGGTTCAGGAAGTTTCGGAGAAGGAAAAATATTTTCAACACCCACTCCACAGAGGAAAAGGCACCAAATTCTCTCCTACAGTTATGAGAACCCCAAAGCAACATAAAATCATTTTCAGTGATCAACATCTGCATCCTCACACTGTCCAGCAACGTGGGTGTAGTATCTACCTCCATCCCATCTTCATAATCTCTCACTGAATCTTCTGTCTGGACTCCAGCCACGTTATACTGGCTGCTCACAGACTGAGAAAGCATTCCTTCTAATCTCTCCCATGTGGCCTGGCCTTCGGCTGTTAAGTGGGATAATCCTTCTTCACAGGTGTAAAATGTAGGGATGTCCCCCTGCCCTTGCTCATGTGCTTCCTCATCATATTCTTCTCCATCATAATCATCTGAATCTTCATCCTCGGGATCTGGATGCAAAGCCTGGCATTCACACATTGCGGTGAACATTGCCTCCAATGCTGATTTACCTCTAGGCACAAATCTAAATTCAGCAACAGGTTCAACATCCTCTTCACTGTCTTCCTCTTCTTCATCAGTAAGATTCTTTTGATTCTTCTTCAAATTTGGCATTCACCATAACATATAAATGCTCTCATGGATAGGCATTTAGGTCCCTGGACACTGCATGCAAACTAATGGTGGGGTATTCCAGTGAGAGCCCCAATCCAGAGCCATCTAACCAAGACAAGCGGCTCTCAGCGATGTAAAGAGTGCTGAGTGCTGGTGCCCAAGCCCTTCCCGTTCAGCACCTCGTTGGTATCTGGTATCAGCCGACCTGGGTGGCGGGAAACTTTTGAGGAAACTCACTGCAGTAGTGAGGGCTAAGAATCAGACCGAGAGGGAAGCACAGCAATACCCAGCTCCCCGCATCCCACTCCGGAAGCAATCTATCCTCCCTTAGTTTTGATATCCTTCCTTGCTCACCCGACTCCTCCAAAATAATGCAAGCAAATTTACTAGACTCCCTAGCTAATGTCTGGGGGTCCATTTATGCAACACTAGTGCATCTAAGACATTTTTTAATATAAAAAGATTTAAGTGCCTAATGTATCTTTTTTTTTCAGACCTTTACTTTTATTTTTAAAACTTCTTAAAATGGAAAATTCAAACACACATAAAGAAAAACAGTAACTACCTTGCAGCCATGATCCAACCCAACCACCAACATTCATGGCCAATCCTGCCTCATCACACCCCCACCTTCACCCTCCATCCCACACTCAACAGATGATTCTATTTTTCCAACTATATTATTTTTTAAGTAAATCTCAGATGTTATGTCTGTGAATATTTCATTTGTGCTTCTCAGACAAAGCCCTGTGGTGTAATTTAACTGTCCTCTGAATCTCCTACAAATTGCGTGTTAGATCTAGACTCTGAGGACTCTGGTCAAAGACTCAGGTTTTCCTTTGGCGAGACGACTTGCGTGGTGGTGGCATATTCTTCCATCCGAAGGCCCATAATGGCTGATGGTCTCTCCTTATGTTGCTGGCAGTCACTGGTCACTGCCAACATCCATTAGCTCATCAGATGTTGTAAAATGGTGCTTCCTTCCTTTTTTATTATCTGGAATATTTTATAAAAGAGGCCCAGTAGTACAGTTTATATCAGAAAGGTACAATAAATAATGCTAGATTCTTTCCCTTTACTCATCTGTCTTCAAAATAATGAGCTGGTTCCCTAGCACCTTCCAACAGTGAAGAATTTTGTTTTTTGTTTTTTAATTTTAAATTCTTTATTAGTTAAGGTATTACAAATGTGTCCTCATCCCCACCCATTAAACCCCCATCCTCCCCCGCCACTCATGCTCTCATCCCCCTGTTGTCCATGTCCATTGGTTTGAGTGCCTAATATATCTTAATGTTAAGCAAATTTTGTTATATTCTAAATTTCTAAAAATGCATCTGCTTATGATTAACTTTCTGTAAACCAAAATATTTGATTAATCAGAGTCTTCCACTCCTAACTATTCTGAATAATTTACTATACTACTTATTATTTTTATGTTTCTTGGGGTTAGGACTCATTTAGCGAGTTTCTTGATAGCTAGAATGATACTTTACATATTTAGGTGTTCACAGTTTCTTTTTGATAATTACTAAGCTCTTGAAATGGAAAAAGAGAAACCTAATATATAAATGTGACAACTTTCTCCGTGTGGCATGCATAATAGAAGAAAACTTAAAGGAGACGTACCACTAGTTGAGGTATAAGTCCTTTCTAGAAATCCCTGTCAGCTACCACATTCTATGCTTGCACACCTTCAGTGATGGGTAGTAACTAGGTCTCTGACAGCCCATTTGTCTTTGAACAGTTCACTGATTCAGGACCCTTTCAGTTTAATGGGATAAAATCTTATTTGCTATTACACATATGTTACTCAGCTCCACAACTAAATTTTGAACTTTGTGGGAGAAGGATCACATGTGGCTGATAAGTGAACTAGACCACACAATAACCTCGTTTAAGTGTGCCTTCCTCTCTACAGCAGAGACTGGAAAGCTAAAAACATTTTCAGACTTTCTTTGCAGCTGAATTTCTAGATCTGATTTCGTTTCTGCAAACAAGTATTACATAAAACTTAAATTCAGAACTGAGTAAAGTGGGGAGATGGACAAGTAAAGGTCACCCTTTACGTCAGAGCAAAGAAAGCATAGTTCTGGAATCAGCAGCATAGTAACAGCTTCCTGATTGACAAGAACACTAGTTCCCTTTGTTTTAAGGCAACATTTGTAAGAGACTTTTAAAAGTGGCTGGGAGAAAAGCTCTTTTATTAGCCTGAAAATTCAACAAGTGAGAAGTTTCCATATAATGTCAAAGTAGAAATTACTCTATAAGTATAATGTACTTATAGAGTAAATATAGAATAAATACAGGAAGTTAAACATAGCAGATAGGTTTGGATTTGAGTACTCACTGTGTCAGTATGTGATTCTGAGCCAGTTTCAAAATTTCTAGGTCTCCTATAACTCATTCATAAAATGAGAGTCATACAGTAATACCTACCTATTTATTCAAAGAGTAAATGAGATAATACTTGCAAAGAACATAAATATTTTAATAAGCGTTTGCTAATATCACTGTTAGGATAGTGAGGTGTTTATAGAGCTATATAACGAGAAGAAACCTTAAAGATCATCTAATCCAAACTCTTCATTTTATAACACCATGGTCAAAGAAAGATAGATGAAATATAGTTTCTACATTCAATAAACTCAAATTCAGGTGGGAAAAGACTATTAAAAATAAAATATACAGCTCGCCCTGTGTGGCTCAGTAGTTGAACGTCAACCTATGAATCAGGAGGTCAAGGTTTGATTCCCAGTCAGGGCACATGCCCAAGTTGCAGGCTGGATCCCTAGCAGGGAGCGTACAGGAAGCAGCCAATCTGATTCTCTCTCATCACTGATATTTCTATCTGTCTCTTCCTTTCCTTTCTTATCTCTGAAATCAATTTTTACAAAAACTCAAAAAAAAAAAATAAATGAAGCATTCAATTTGGCATTAAGTCATTACAATTCTTAAGTATAAGAAGCTGAAATTCTCGCCCCAGCCTATTTGGCTCAGTGGACAGAGCGTCAGCTTGCGGACTGAAGGGTCCTGGGTTCAATTCCAGTCAAGGGCACATGCCTGGGTTGTGGGCTTGATCCTCAGTAGGGGGTATGCAGGAGGCAGCCAATTAATAATTCTCTCTCATCATTGATATTTTCTATCTCTCTCACTCTCCCTTCCTTTCTGAAATCAATAAAAATATATTTTTTAAAAAACTGAAATTTTCTTCTCCTAAGTAAGCAGATAGTCACTATGGAAAGAAAATTCTTAATGGTTAATTCCAAGAACAACCAATTGATGCAAACATTTAAAAGAAAAATGTTTATTCCCTTCCCATGCCATCTAGATTTTCGTTTGCATTTCCTTCCTTTCTATGTTCACCGGGCCAGGGAGGTTTTTGATTCATTTATAAGTCACAGACGCATGCATAAACTACACAGGACAATAGCTTTCTTTCTCCTAGAGAGTATCTCTATTGCCCATTCAAATCTACCAGTACCAACCACTTACTTGACTAGCCTTACCATTATTTTATATATCCTTTTATGGAGAACATTCTCTGCATCAAGATTATCACACCCCTCCTAAATAACTGGAGAGAAGATAGAAGAAACCTACAAGATACTGTCATGTACTTTAGCAGAAACAGTTCTCTGTTTTATTTTTGTAACAGAACCCAATTTTATTCAGGGTAACAATGAATTTAGTAAAAGGACTATATTTTCCAGTCTCCCTTGCAGGACACATGTGAAAATGATATAATTAACCCTGGCCCATAAGAAACTCTCCTTTATAGTTCCCTTTCCTCTTTTCCCTTTCTGGCTGACAGGGATGGACCACAGCCACCCTAAAAGCCACTCATTGGAAGATGTTTGTCAGCATCAGCCTGGGTCCCCTGAGTGACCATATGGGAAGTGTGCTATTCCTGCCAACTAGGCCAAATGCCTCAGACTGTTATGTGTTTGGAGAATTATACAAATTTTGGGCTTATTTGTTATAGAAGCTTCCATTATCCTAGTACAGTCATTAAAAGGGTAGAGCTACTAGAATTTAAACATATTGGCACTTTAAATTTCCAACAAATATATAACATGGTATAGAGAAAGCTAAATATAAAAACCTTCTCATGGTATTATTATAATAAATTATTTTAATGTTTTCTGCATTTTCATTTGTATTTTTACTTCCTCCAGTCATAGACCAAAGCCAGATATTTTATATTTCAAACAATTTTATGACATTATATTTCTGAAAGTAATCTTGGTTTAACAGGAAAACATTTTATTAGAAAAAAAATTATTAAGAAAAATAATGTCTACACAGATTTTCCAACTAGTTTCTTGGCTAAGTAACATGAAGAACGTAAAGGCCGATTAAGACTTACCAATGAAGTACAAGAAGCAGGATGATTGTAAGGATACCACCACACTGTTTTATAGATGTTGATGTACTGAATGAAGAGGGCAACCAGCAGGTAGATGAAAAAGAGAAATTCAAAGAGGAGGCTCCCATCCACAGGCAAATCAGGAATTTGGCAATGACGAACTGGACCTGGGGTGATTAAGGCTGTGATAGGTGGGACCGGAAGGCCAATAGCACTACCATTCCTGGAAGAGAAAACTAGGGTTAGCTCAAATAGTGATTACCCTTCAGTGTCATACAGCATAAAGGCCTCCCGCTTCCTTCTCCACCTACCCTTTAACCTTTAGCTTTCCCCCAAACTCTACCCTAGGATCCTTGGCTTCTCCCTTCATACACACCCTCTCAGTGATCTAATATGTGGCCATGGTTTCCATTATCCTCTAGATCAGTGGTTCTCAACCTTCCTAATGCCGCGACCCTTTAATACAGTTCCTCATGTTGTGGTGACCCCCAATTTCGTTGTTCCAAATTGAACATAATTAAAGCATAGTGATTAATCACAAAAACAATATGTAATTATATATGTGTTTTCCGATGGTCTTAGGCGACCCCTGTGAAAGGGTTGTTCCACCCCCAAAGGGGTCGCGATGCACAGGTTGAGAACCATTGCTTTAGATGCTGAAAACAAAAATTTTTCTCCATAGAGCTCACTGCTGAGTTTTAGACCCATGTAATCAAGTTGTCTACTGGACATCTCTGTATTCCTCCTCCTGTGGTCCTGGCTCTAGTTCATGTCCCATCCAGTTAGCTGCCTGAATCAGAAACCTGGCAGTCATATTAGAACTTTCCTTCTGCCTCATCCAATCACTCCCTAAATCTTACATATTCCACTTTATAAAACTTTCTCCAGCCCTGGCTGGTTTGGCTCAGTGGATAGAGTGTTGGCCTGCGGACTGAAGGCTCCCAGGTTCGATTCTGGTCAAGAGCACATGCCTGGGTTGTGGACTTGATCCCCAGTAGGGGACATGCAGGAGGCAGCCAATCAATGATTCTCTCTCATCATTGATGTTTCTATCTCTCTTTCCCTCTCCCTTCCTCTCTGAAATCAATAAAGATATATGAAAAAAAAATTTCTCCAAACTTACCCTCCTCTCTAAACCCCCTGTCTTAGTTCAAGCAGTTACTATTTTTTCATCTAAACTACTGCAGTAATCCCCATAAATTCAACTCCACTTTCACCAAATTCTCCAACCTTCCTTCAGAGATCTTTCTAAAGTGAAAGTCTGATCTTTCTAAAATGTTACTCTCTTGAATGAATGCCTCTCCACTACCAATAGAATAATATTAAAATTTTTAGTATGTCCTATGAGGCCCTCTGCTTAACAGACTAGCTTCATCTCCAAAAACATCCTCCTTAACCTCTCACATACACATTTACTGACAAAATCATTCACGACTTTTTAAATGATCAAGAATATCCTCTATGAAGCTTACTCTGATTGACTCAATCAAAACTAATTCATCTCTCCTCTGTGCCACTATTACTCCT
This sequence comes from Myotis daubentonii, assembly GCF_963259705.1. NCBI lineage: Eukaryota > Metazoa > Chordata > Mammalia > Chiroptera > Vespertilionidae > Myotis > Myotis daubentonii. The sequence continues at coordinate 61,542,207 of NC_081842.1, read as the reverse complement.
AAACTAGGCCTTTATGCTGGGAAAAATGTAAGGCAGCAAGAAAAGACCATATGTGAAATGGACTGACTCCATAAAAGAAGCCATAGGCATAGAACGTTGTTGAGTACAGGACACTGTGGACATCACTAATTCATAGGCTCACCAGGAGTTGGAGCTGACTCACTGGCACATAAGATACATCTTTAATATTGTACTTTTCATGCTACTATATAATTTTTGTATATATGTCTTGTCTATCAGACCATAATCTTAAGGACTATAATTTTCCTACTTTACTACAAATATATACCTTTAGGTTGAGAAGACAGCAGACCAATATTGTCATAAGAAAAATAGGGATCTCTGAAAACACTAGTTAAGATATACAGGTTTTAATCCCTATCTCCCTGTTATCCCTTCTACCAAGCTGTTTTATATGTGAGAAAGAGCTGGGCTATCAAGAATGATAACATTTCCCATTATATGTATACTAGGGGCCCGGTGCACGAAATTCGTGCACTGGGTGTGTGTGTTGGGGGGAGTGTCCCTCAGCCCAGCCTGCCCCCTCTCACATACTGGGAGCCCTCAGGCGTTGACCCCCATCACCCTCCAATCGCAGGATTGGCCCCTTGCCCAGGCCTGACGCCTCTGACAGAGGCGTCAGGCCTGGGAAGGGGACCCTCATTTCCCCCCATCACTGGTTCTGCCCCCAGCCCAGGCCTGATGCCTCAGCCAGAGGCGTAGACCCCCATCACTGTCCGATCGCCTGATCGGCCCCTTGCCCAGGCCTGACGCCTCCGCCAGAGGTGTCAGGCTTGGACAGGGGACCCCCATCTCCCCCTGATCACTGGCTCTGGACCCCGCCCAGGCCTGAGGCCTCTGGCCCAGGAATCATGCCTGGGCAGGGGACCCCCATCTCCCTCTGATCGCTTGCTCCACCCCCCGCCCAAGCCTGATGCCTCTGACCCAGGCTTCAGGCCTGGGCAAGGGGACCATCATATCCCCCCAATCCCCGGCTCAGCCCCTCGCCCAGGCCTGATGCCTCGGCCAGAGGAGTTGACCCTCATCACCCTCCGATCACCAATCACCGGATCGGCCCCTTGACCAGGCCTGAGGCCTCCGGCAGAGGTGTCAGGCCTGGGCAGGGGACCCCCAGCTCCCCGCAGTTGCAGGCTCCGCCCCTGCCCAGGCCTAACGCCTCTGGCCTAGGCGTCCGGCCCGGGCAGCGGGGACCTGCAGCTGCAGCGGCCCCGCGATCGTGGGCTCCGCTTTAGGCCCAGGCAAGGGGCCCCTAGCTCCTGGGACTGCCAGCTTCGACCGTGCCCAGCTCCCATCCCTGGCTCCACCCCTACTTCCTGCTATCACTGGCCAGGGCGGAAAAGGCACCTGATTCTCCAATCATGATTGCCCTGCCCCCCAGCTCTTAGCTCCCCCCTGGGTTTCTGATCACTGTCAGTGGCAGGGGGCTTCTTCCTGCTTTCCCTTTCGCCTCCCTGCATTGTGGCTACATATGCAAATTAACCGCCATCTTGTTGGCAGTTAACTGCCAATCTTAGTTGGCAGTTAATTTGCATATAGCCCTGATTAGCCAATGAAAAGGGTATCGTCGTACGCCAATTACCATTTTTCTGTTTTATTAGATAGGACATGGGAGTAGTTACAGAGATCTAAGAGTCTACTATTGTTTAAAGCACATGAAAGAGAGGGTTGGTTTGTATTTTCAAAGAAGATTCTAGAGAAGGAACAATATTAGCATTACCATTCTACTCTAAAAGTTCCAAATATAGAATTCTAGCATTAGTATATGACATTCACAGTACTTTATGTGACTCCTGGGAATATAAACTCTGGTCACACTGAACAGTTAAGAATAACATGGCAGAAATGCAGAGGAGCCAGAAGGTAAGAACAGGGAGAGAGGGATCAGGAAAAATTATAAAAATTTCTTCCTCTCATTGCCAGTGTATATTCTAATAGAACAAGCTTATCAAGGAGTAGGTTGTGATCTACCAGAAGGCTTCATTACCTTACCTGTTCAGTCATAAACCAATCATCAACACCACAGCCCTGTGATCTGTTCTGAGAGATGGGCCACAGCACTTCCCAACTCCAGGAGATCTCATTCACACAGAACACAACATGAAAAGGGCCTTCTGGAGTTGTACAAGTTGGTCAACTTGAATGGAGGGGATTAATGCCAACAGCCAATCTATTCTCTCACTCCAATTAATCATAAGGTGTGGAAATAAAGAATTCTGAGAAGTTACAAGGTTAGAGGCCTCTACTCTAGAACAAAATAAAAATTCGAATTCTCTTCAGTCAAAACTCAGTGAAAGGGGAAAGCATGATGAATGAACTACTTGTTATAATTTAAAGGTTTAAAAGGTTCTTATAGAATTTTTTCTAAGTAAAGACGAATCTGCTTCTGTGGTTAACAATGTCAATAAAATGCTGGGCCCCAAGAAAGATATTCCAAATGAAGTTCAAAAGATCTACACCTGTGATATTCTATAACATATTTACCAATGTTATCTCCAATAAGGGTTTAATCTCCAAAATTTATAGGGAACTCCAAACTTAACAAAGGGAAGATAAACATTCCAATCAAAAAATGGGCAAAGGACCTAAATAGACTTTTCAAAAGAGGACACACAGAAGGCCAAGAGACATACAAAAACATGCTCAAAGTCACTAATCATCTGAAAGGTACAATGAGGTACCATCTCACACCTGTCAGAATGGCTATCATCAACAAACGACAAATGCTGGCGAGGATGTGGAGAAAAAGGAACCCTCATGCACTGCTGGTGAGAATGCAGACTGGTGCAGCCACTGTGGGAAACAGTATGGAGCTTCCTCAAAAAATTAAAAATGGAACTTCCACTTGACCCAGTAATCCCACTTCTAGGAATATATCCCAAGAAATCAGAAACACCAATCAGAAAGGATATATGCACACCTATGTTCATAGCAACACAATTTACAACAGCTAAGATTTAGAAACAGCCTAAGTGCCCATCAGTAGATGAGTGGATTGGATTAGAAAACTGTGGTACATCTACACAATGGAATACTATGCTGCTGTAAGAAAGAAGGAACTCTTACCATCTACAACAGCATGGATGGACCTGGAGAGCATTATGCTAAGTGAAATAAGCCAGTCGGAGAAAGATAAATATCACATGATCTCACTCATTTGTGGACTATAATGAACAACATAAACTGATGAACAAAAATAGATGCAAAAAAAGAATTAAAAAAAATAGATCCAGAGTCATAGAAGCATCGAACAGACCGCCCAACCTAAGAGGGAATGGAGGGGAGGGAGGCCGTAAGAGATCAACCAAAGGACTTGGATGCATATAAGCATAACCAATAGATACAGACGGTGTCGTACAGGACACACACAACTCTCAGTTAATACTTGCGACAATATGTGTTAAGTGCTATCTACGAGGAAGGTTCATTATAGACTCAGCACCCCAAGTTTTTACTGAGGGCTGGCCATGGAGGCACTCTCTGCCTAGCAGTACAACTATTTCCAAAATCCCAAGAGGAAAGCAGGTGCTCAGCATAGCCAATCTTAGAAATGCCTGCTTGCAAGGCTGGCATCTGGAACTTGACTGGAAAACAGTTCCCTTACTGACATAAAAGTTTCACTAAATAATAAGAGTGGCTCACTGTGCTTAAAGCATTTGTGCAAACAATGCGGTTTATGGTGAATACCTGCTTTGTCCTTGCATATAAAGGTTGTGTGCGGACGAGTTAACATACCAGATCTGAGACTGGCCTTTATGGAGCCAGCAAGCAAAAGAATTTAGCTAAGCAAATAGATAAAGCAAGGAAGCTTCAAAGGAATAAAGAAGAATAGGAAGGGATAAAGCAGTGATCATTTGAACATGCTCAGGTGATATTAGTAACAAAGTACCTGCAAGGACAAAACAAAGAAAAACTCACTCAGTCCTTCTCAAATAAGATTCTCCCTCAACTATAAGCTCTAGGAAACTCACAGTCTGTCCTCCTCCTTTAGGAGGCAATCATCTATGCAAGATGTCCTAAGAACAAATCCCTGCTCCTCACAGGTGGAAAACAGGACAGGGAACTATAGGCTTCAATCTTGACTGTCACCAAAGTAGCTCTATGACATTCTTAAGTTTAACTTCACCGATCAGGCACAATGCTCTCTTCCCCAGCTGACCTGTCTTGCAGAATCAAAGATATCACCCGAAATTGTATCATACTTAAGCAATTACCTATTTCTCTCTTCAGTACTCTACAGACACTCCAGAAGAGAGTTCTCCCCATCTGGACCCTATCTTTGTATACATCCTGCCTGAAACTATATTCTAGTCTACCGCTGGTTTTTATCCCTATTTTTTATAACTCTACCCCAGATCTTCTAGGCTGCTTCTTTCCCACCAAGAAACAAATACAGGCCCTAGGTGCTTTGGCTCAGTGAATAGAGTGTTGGCCTGAGGACTGAAGGGTCCCAGATTCAATTCCGGTCAAGGGCACGTGCCTGGGTTGCGGGCTCAATCCCCAGTAGGGGACATGCAGGAGGCAGCTGATCAATGATTCTCTCTCACCATCTATGTTTCTATCTCTCTCTCCCTCTCCCTCTTTGAAATCAATAAAAATATTTTTTTTAAAAAAAGAAACAAATATAGAATATCTTCTCCCAAAATATCCTCTTTAGGTAAAAATGTCACAAAATAGTCACTCAGTAACAGTGACTTTGCAAACCGTGAACAACTATGATCTTTCACTTCATCCTAATCTGTTGAAAAATGTTTTCCTCCTCACCACCCCAGTTAATTGCTAAAGAAATATATGTTAAAGGAGGAGAGCAGATGAAGAATGGTAGGTCAAGGCAACCACGATGGGAATTTTGAAAGCCAGAATAAAGGGCCACAAGGAAGGCAGAGAAAAGCAAACATGATCATAGCTAAAACCACCTAAGAGCAGAGGTAATTTCCAAATGTTCCTAGTTCTTCCCAGTACTCTACTTGCATACTTTAAGTACAAGCATAATCATCTAGGAATGTGGTTTTCAGCTTTTTAATAGCAGAACACTTCTTTTTTTTCTCCCCAAATGATATTTTACATGGTATCCCAATACTTAAAACTCATAGGAGGAGTTAGTCTGATTAAGAGAGAGCTAAGAAACCTGAAGCCTAGATTGCTAGGCCTGCCACCCTGAGACACTGAGGAGGAATTCCACGGGACAATTTGAGAACATAATTATCTAGGGAAATCCTCAAAGCCCAAGTAGAAGAACAAAGAACTGCTGGAGTTACTATAGAGGCAGAGCTGCACTGGCCAGGTAGCTCCGTTGGTTAGAGCACTGACCCGACAAACCAAACTTGTGAGTTCGATCCCCAGTCAGAGCATATACAAGAATCAATCAATAGGGGAATAAATAAGTGGAACAATAAATTGATGTTTCTCTCTCCCTTCCCTTCTTCTCCCTCTCTAAAAAAATCAATTAAAGCCCAACTGATGTGGCTCAGTGGTTGAACATAGACGTATGAACCAGGAGGTCAGGGTTCAATTCCCAGTCAGGGCATATGCCCAGGTTTCCTGCTTGATCCCCAGTGGGAGGGGATGTGTGTGCAAGAGGCAGCCAATCAATGATTCTCTCTCACATCAATGTTTCTCTCTCTCTCTCTCTCTCTCTCTCTCTCTCTCTCTCTCTCCACTTCCTCCTTTCTTCCCTCCCTCTCAATTTCTCTAAAAATCAATGGAAAAAATATACTCAAATGAGAATAAAACAAAACAAAAAAATCATGTTATTTATTCTCATACTCATGACACAAATCTTAAGATGTTTAAGTTACAGCTGAGAGTTTATTAATTTCAAACAATTTTTTGAAGAATATAATTTGTAGGACCCTTGGTGGAATATGACTTACAATTTTAGAATCTCATATAAACTGTTAGTTTTAATTTGCCCTCCAAAAAATAAAAGCCTTGTACTTTAATTATTCCTTCCTTCTTTTATTATTATTATTTTGTTAATGCTCACCTGAGGATATTTTTTCCACTGACTTTTAGAGAGAGTGGGTGGGAGGGGGAGATACAGAGAAACATCAATGTGAGAGAGACACACTGATAGGTTGCCTCCCGCATACAACCCGACCAGGGCTGTGGATCGAGCCTGCAACCCCAGTAAATGACCTTGACTGGAATCGAATCTGGGACCCTTCAGTCCATGAGCCAACACTCTAACCACTGCACAAAACTGGCTAGGGCTCCTCCCGTCCTTTAATAGCTAAAAAGGTGATGACTAGAATTTGAATTATGAACCATAACTAAGGATTGGACTGCTTTCACTCTGTGGGCTCCATATCACAACTCTCCGCCTCCCAAGTATTCTGAAATACTGAGCTTTCAGTTTTCAAGGCAGGATTTCTATTTCAGGGTCAGGAAATAATCTTCATAAACAAATACCTGATAGCATGATGACTTCTATGTATTACTGATCAGAGAATATTACAAATTACAAATAATCTTATTTCTTCTTTACCTGTTTCTCAGGCCTGTTCCATTGCCGCAGCCCCCACCAACCAAAGTCTGTAAGGAAGGTAAAGCTGAACGGCTTAGCTGCTGCCGACTAGGGCCCCTCCTTCCACCGGGCATGTCCGGGAACCAGTCTGCTTCCAGTGCCACCTGTAGCTGCAACCCAGGTCAATGGTTGTCAACCTATTTCAACTCTGAACAATAACAAAACAAACAAAAAACACACACATTTAAATGTCAGTTTACTATTTTTTAAACTAAGCAATGTAAGAAAACCACCAGAAAAACTGAGCGAATGGGGCTTGTAAAACCAGATTTTCAAACAAATGCTCTCAGTATCTATTACCTACTTTATTCTAATGAAATGAATACTCGAACTCTAACAGATCAAAAGCATAAGTGCTGATCGAAGGTGTGTTCAGCACTAGGGAAGTCACACTTTGTATCTTGTGTCAGTTAAGTACAGAACATGAAAGATACCACAATCAGGTACACATTTACAAGAAACACCTAATACAGACACTTCCAATTCAAACGTAATTATTTCACAGTAAGGCCCTTGAAATACCGGAGAATCAGCACTGTCCAAAATGTTACCTTTTGTTACCAAGCCATCTGGTTCTGGCTCAGATGTGTTACATATTATCTGACTTTCCGCTTCCTTATCAAAAGGGGCGGGGGGGGGTTCCCTGTCCCACAGAGGTTGTTGTCGGGACTGACAATGATGCATGTGAGTACACCGGTCCACCCTTCTAACTCTGTAAAACTGTTCAAATGGTATCTCAATGCTAGAGTGAAACTATTCGAAGGCGCTCAAATGGATGCCCACTCCAGAAAAACGTATGTATGATTTCTTAGAAATTACTGAACCTGCACGAGGAAAAGGTAAGTCACAGATGAAGATCCTGGCTGAAAAAAAGAAATTGTCCTCGTCGATCTGGCAAAATCACGGCTCCACCAATATGGATACGAACATCTGTCTACTAAACAATACAATTTAAAAACTAAAGAATGACACCGTAAAACACACACACACACACACACACACACACACACACACACACACACACAGCCTCTGGCTTCCAAAACCCTGCGGCAGACTGCACTGTCCCTATAGCTTTATCCAAACCGCTGGATGTAGGCAGCGACTGCCGGTCCTTGCTCACAGGGAAAGAAAGGTGTGGAGCAAAAAAACCCAGAAAGGAAGAGGCGAGAGGATGCAGGAGGGATGGCGAGAGGCTACCAACTCCAATAGACCGGCCCCCAAAGAGGGGACGAGCGGTCCCGCCCCGCCACCCGGAGAGCCGAAGCAGGCCTCGGACAGACGGACAGCACGGCGGTGCCGTTAGACTCACGCATGGAGGAGGCCCGGCCGGTGGGGCGGGATCCCTGGGAGCAGGCAGCAGCTTGACGCGAGAGACCCCAAGCAAGAGAACTCCCTCCCCGCGTCGAGGCGCTCCAAACCGAGTGCTTGTCCGCAGGCCGTCCAGCCCACAGACGCGAAAAAAAGATGTCCACGCTTCGAGCTGCCAGACCCAGACTTAGACCCAGACCCTGCGTCAGCGGCAGAGCCAGAGCCAGAGCTAAAGCTACAGAGCCCAGTGCCGTCAGCACTCTCCCGCAGCCTCCATTACCGCGGAGCTGAGCAGACGTGGCAGCGCACGGCGATGACGTCAGCCCCGCGACGGCCTCGGCCCCTGCGGCGAGCTGACTCCCGGAACTACTCCCGCTGCCCCGAGCGAGCCCCCCGCCCCGCCTGCCTGCACCTGCGCAGTGGGACGCGCCTGCTCCCCGGGACTCCTGGTCCCGCCTTCCCAGCCAGGGCTGGTGGATGTCCACGAGGACCTCAGGGACCCAGTCCCTAAGCAGTGGTTCTCAACCTGTGGGTCGCGACCCCTTTGGCGGTCAAACGACCCTTTCACAGGGGTCGCCTAAGACCATCCTGCATATCAGATATTTACATTACGATTCATAACAGTAGCAACATTCCAGTTATGAAGTAGCAACGAAAATAATTTTATGGTTAGGTCACAACATGAGGAACTGTATTTAAAGGGCCAGAAGTTTGAGAACCACTGCAGGGTCATTCTGGGAATCTCGTGGACTCCAAGCCACAGTTCTGCACGTTGTCACTCCCATTTTTACAGATGAGGGAAGTTGGGAGACGTCACTAAGGTCATGTCACTGCTGAGTAAGGGAGCCCAAGTCGCACAGTCTTGCTTTAGCTTCCAGTCATCCTCTTATTGTAAAGAACTAGAGCTCACAGTCCAGTGGAAGAGACAGATTGTAACAATAAATGCTACAATGCTACAGAAAGTTACAATTTGTTAAAATAAATGCAACATTGATATTCTGCCCGAGGTCCGGAGATAGCACGTAGACAGCGTAATAAATTTTGTGGGAGGAGGGAGGTGTCTCCCCAGGAAAGCTTCACAGAGAGCTTGGGGTTTAAAACCCAGACTAAAAGAATGCTCCTTGCCCTGGCTGGTTTGGCTCAGTGGATAGAGCGTTGGCCTGCGGACTGAAGGGTCCCGGGTTCCATTCTGGTCAAGGGCACATGCCCAGGTTGCGGGCTCGATCCCCAGTGTGGGGCACTCAGGAGGCAGCTGATCAATGACTCTCTCTCATCATTGATGTTTCTCTCTCTCTCTCTTTCTCCCTCTCCCTTCCTCTCTGAAATCAATAAAAATATATATTAAAATAAAAGAATGCTCCTTGTTTGTATGTTCATAAATAAATAAATAAATAAATAAAACCAAGACTCCAAGAATGACTTTCTCCTACCAAGCGCCTATAGAGGAATTGTCAGATAAGGTAAGGAGGTGGACAGCAGCATCATGAAATCAGAAACTGCCAGTAGTTTGGTATTAGAAGAAGAGTAAAAGTGTCAAAAGGAGCACTTATGTGAGATCTCTCACGCTAGAGATTTTAAGAGCCTTAAGAGAAAACTGTTTGTATTGGGGTAATGACTAGTTAACCATTATTGAGAGTTCTTTTTGGCACCAGATACTAGACTTGTAGTTTTATATATTTCATTTAAATCTCAATTCTTTCATACTACCATTGTTCCTATTTTACAGAAGAAATTGAAGTTAGAAGACATGAATATACAAAATCCAACACAGATACTTTCATCATATTCACCTGTAAGTGTAAGGAGTTTTGCACATTTTTTTAAAAAAATTGATTTCAGAGAGGAAGGGAGAGGGAGAGAGATAGAAACATCAATGATGAGAGAGAATCATCGATCAGCTGCCATCTGCACACGCCCTACTGGGGATCGAGCCTGCAACCTGGGCTTGTGCCTGACCAGAATTGAACCTTGACCTCCTGGTTCATAGATCAACGCTCAACCACTGAGACAACAAATATTTTCTTATTTGTTCTGTAAACTGTTTCCTAGCTTGATACATTGAAACTCCTTTGCCACCTACTTACTTAATGACTATTATGGACCAGACATAGTGTTAGTGAACAAGACAGATATGTCTCTGCCCTCCTGCAGCTTGTATTCTAATGAGGGAAACATTTATTTAATAAATGAAATAATTAGAGATTGTGTTATGAAGGAAACAAAGGGATGAGGTAGACAATAAGGAGGGTGCTCTTTTGAAGGGATATATCTGTCTGAAGGAATGACATTTCAGCATGTTGGGAAGGAACCAGAGATGCAAAGATGGGAGAGAAAATCAATCTAGATAGAAAACAAAAGTTATGCAGAGATTCTAAGGTGGGTTAGAGCTTGCCATGTTTGAGGAACTTAACACAAAATTGTATAGCTAGGTCATGGTGAGCAAAGGGAAATGTGGTGTTAACAAATAACTTAACTCCCACAGCTGAAAGTCTTTTGTAAGAAAGGTTAATTAAAGAGCCAAAATTGCTGGCCCAAAAGAAGACTGGTCTTGGGACATGAACTCCATTACCTCAAAATTTTGCAAATTATACATCAAGAAGGCGAAGGCGGTGATGGGGATGGGGGCAGGGAGAAAGATCTTAGCTGTTCTGAAAGATTTACATTAGCTGTAGATAAAGACAATGGGAAAAGGGGAAGCAGAATCTGCCAGGAAGAAGTGTCTGCTGCTGTGGGTGAGCTGTAAGCAGCAGACTGGAAAATTCATGTGTTAATAAGTGGATAATTGTGGCAAATTGATGCAGCCATTATAGAAAACAGTATGTAAGGTTCTCAAAAACATAGAAATAGAACTACTTTGTGACCCAGCAATTTCACTCCTGGGTAATTATCCAAAGAAATCCAAAACACTAATTCAAAAAGATATACGCACCCCGACGTTCACTGCAGCATTATTTTTTTTTAAGATCTAATTGGGTTTATTAAGCATTCCATTAATTGGGCAGCATCTCATTTAGCAATTAGAAGGGGCCCCCTGCAGCATTATTTACAATAGCCAAGATATGGAAGCAACCTAAATGTCTGGATAAAGAAGATGTAGGTACATATATATAATGAAATATTACTCAATCATAAAAAAGAATGAACATCCATTTGTGACAACTTGGATGGACCTAGAGGGTATTGTGCTAAGTGAATTAAGTCAGAGAAAGGCAAATACTGTACCATATGATTTCACTTATATGTAGAATCTAAAGAACAAAATAAAACAGAAACAGACTCATAGAGAACAAACTGATGGTTGACAGATGGGAAGGGGGTTAGCAGGCAGGGTGAAAAAGGGGAAGGCATTAAGAAGTACAAACTGGTACTTACAAACTAGTCACAGAGATATAAAGTAGAGCACAGTTATTGTAATCACTATGTGTAGTGCCTGGTGGGTACTGAATTTATGGGAGAATCACTTCATAAATTATATAAATGTCTAATCACTATGCTATATAGTTGAAACTAATATAAAATAATTTTGAATGTTTGTAATTGAAAAAAAGTGAATAATAATGGAAATAGCCACCTGGAAATTAATCCTAAATTCCAACAGATATATAAGAACATGAGCAGCCTTATCAGAGCTGGTTTACAACTATTAACAGGCTAACTGTTCTCTTTCGCTCACTGTAATTTTAACTTAGAACATCTCAGGATTTTTTTTTTTCTTGATAGTGGCATGAAATTAATTTGAAGACCACTAGGAGTTTGAACATGGAGGATCTTTTAAACCATAGTGTTTGCATTTTAAACTAGTAGCTGGCATAAGACCTAGAAATCTGTGATTTTTCACAAACTCTAGGATTCTGGTACTTATTACACCGAGGAACCACTGGAATGAAATACCTTACCTGTTAAGGAAATGAAACTATTACATGGATTCACATGCAGTGTGTTCCTCCTGTGCATAGGGCCCACTTAACTCCCAACCTCACTGCCCTCCTTTCACAGAGATAAATACTGCAAAATTGCAGAAAATATTTTCATTGTAACGCAAGGTGATTTCCATTTTCTTCTGATCACAGAAATCCGTACTTGTGGAAAAGAAAAGCTCTTTTATTCAAGTTTTAAAAATTATTCTCCACTACAAGGGTGGACAAAAGTAGGTTTACAGTGGCTCACATGGAAAATAATACCATAATAAAAAATAATGCAAGAATAAGCTGTTACATGTACTCATAACTGTCACCCTACTTTTGCCTATACCTGTATATTCATTTTAGAGTAACTTTGAAAATGAAAGTTATTGTGTTGTTCATTTATGGAGTACACTGCCTTGTTATTACTTTTGATGAATATTCTTTTTTTATTGATTTTTTTACAGAGAGGAAGGGAGAGAGACAGAGAGTCAGAAACATCGATGAGAGAGAAACACACCGATCAGCTGCCTCCTGCACATCTTCTACTGGGGATGTGCCCGCAACCCAGATACATGCCCTTGACCGGAATCGAACCAGGGACCTTTCAGTCCACAGGCCGACGCTCTATCCACTAAGCCAAACCGGTTTTGGTTGAATATTCATTTTGAAGGTGTGCACACCTTCCTAGAAATAAAAGAAACTTTGACTCAAGTTTTCATTTGGATTCCCGAAGGAGTCTTGTATGATAGTATTGGAGATCTATTTTCTCTTCTCCCAAAGTGAGTGACATGGCCTATTCCTAGTTAATCAATATTATTTTGTCTTTCATTATTCTTCAACATGCATCCTAAGTTTTGCCCTCCACTACCAACACCCCAAGTTCTACCCCCATCCTCTACAGATTATGGCTTTTCCCTTTTTAGTGTCTCCAGCACAATATTCTTTCACTGCAATATTTTCTTTTTTTTTTTTTTAACCTGGAATATACCTCTCTTACCCCTTTCTCCAGATGTCCAGTTCATGTTGATCTTTCCCTCCACTGAAACCAGGAACATTTACTTATTGCCTAAAATTATAAGTTACTAGTATCTCTGGGAATCCTATTTGTCTTCCCACTAGTTCTAAACCCCTCGAGGGCACAGATCTCATCTTGGTCTTCCATGTATTTCCATGGAGCCTAAAGCTGTCTCTGTTAGGATGAACTACCTCTAATCTCTCCTGTTTGGACATGTTTTCTGAAATATATATTGTTATAAGCTGTTCCCATAGGTCTGAGCAGACGATGGATGCCTGCAGAGGCAGGATGAGAAGAACTTCTTTCCACCTGATCGACCTAGGCACTCTCCTCCCTTGACCATTGGGGACCTCCCCTCCAACTGACCAACTCTCGCACCCACATCCTGACCCTATATTGCAAACTTTTTTTTTTAAATATATTTTATTGATTTTTTACAGAGAGGAAGGGAGAGAGATAGAGAGTTAGAAACATCAATGAAAGAGAAACATTGATCAGCTGCCTCCTGCACACTCCCCACTGGGGATATGCCCGCAACCCAGGTACATGCCCTTGACCGGAATCGAACCTGGGACCTTTCAGTCCGCAAGCCGACGCTCTATCCACTGAGCCAAACCGGTTTCGGCTAATATTGCAAACTTTTACCCTATATAAGAGAACCTAACCACCCGGCTGGTCTGACACCAATATTAGTCTCGGCCTGCTGTGAGAGAATGTGGTAACATTTCTTAAACTCTCACAGCATCTCTCGGCCTGGCTCCTTTTGATGTGGACCTAACAGTCACTATGCACACTTTAGACAATGGTTAAAACTTGTAGTTTTATGGTCACTATATATACACCTAAACAGCTATACTGTCCAGTATAATGTTACCCACTGATATTTTTCCTTGTCTGATCACTTCCTATTACGAGGAGACCCATGCTATACTATTTGCAAGCCCTTGGGATCTAACAGTGCTATACACTATAGTGTAATATTGAATATATATATATATATATATATATATATATATATATATATATATATATATATATTCCCCTTCTAGCTGGGCTAATAATCAAATTAACAGAAACAGATTAACAGGAGAAGATAAAATTTTAATGCATGTGCATAGGGAACTCACATAAGCATGAAAATTCCAAAGATAGTGAGGCAATATTGGACATATGTATCATGAGAAAAGGGGGGTGGTGATGGGGGAATCTTAGATTTCAGAAGTGAGAATGGGCTATTTACCAGTAGTTGAGGAAGAGTGGAATACACACGACAGGCAAATTCTTACAAGGTAACGCAAGAAACATCGGGGCGCGGTAGGTATCTAGCTAATAGGGCCCTGCCTGAAGCCCTGCATTTACCACCCTTCATTCAAACTAAGCTAAGGCAAACATTAGGATCCCCTTCCTGGAGCAGGCCTTTCTATCGGAATCGCTTATGCAGACAAAGGTTCTTTCTGAGTTTCTTGTTTCTTAATAAACAGCTTAAAATCATTATCCCAAAAGGCAAACTCTTGGTCCCCTTGGAGAGCGAACCGTATAGCTTGGCTCTAAACCAGTGGTTCTCAACCTTGGCTGCACATTAGAATCACCTGGGAATCTTTTTAAAATCCTGGTTTCTGGGCCTCATCCTCCGGAAATTCTGTTTCTTTGTTATGGGGTGGGGCCACAACATTAGTAACAAAAAGACAGAATTTCCGGAGGATGAGGCCCAGAAATCAGGATTTTAAAAAGATTCCCAGGTGATTCTAATGTGCAGCCAAGGTTGAGAACCACTGCTCTAAACCGCGGCGCAGGACCACCCGGCCTGCAGAACAGCGCGTGCACAAAGCTCTGGGAAGAAGCCCTGGCTTCCAGGCGGGCAGTCCCGGGAAACAGCCCCGGGGAGGCGGAGGCCACCCGCCATCTCTGTGCGGGGCGCCGGTGCACGTGGTGCGGCTCCCATGTTTGTGCGGGGCGGCGCTTCCGCGGGTGGCACCGCGGGATTCCGCAGCGGCTCCGGCGATGGAGCGGTGCGCGCGCTGCCCGCGGGGGCTGTGGCTGCTGGTGCTGCTCCTGTCCCCGGTGCAGGGCCGCCAGAAGGAGTCAGGTGGGCCCGGGCGGGCGGGCCGAGCGGAGCCGGAGCTGGCTCGGTGCAGAGGCGCTCTCCTGCCTCTTTGCTCCGCTGTGGCCGCGATGCCTGCGGAGCTGGGCGCCGGGCACAGGGCGGCAGGATGTGCGGGTGGGGAGGGAGGGGGCTTGGGGCGGAGAGTGGGAGTCTGCCGCTGCCTCTCCTGCCCCGGGTCCCGGAGAGTCAGCGGCTCCCCGGGATTCCGAGTGACAGTGGGGAGGAGAGGGAATCCCTCTGGTCATCCACAGCAGGCATCGCCCGCGCCTGGCAGCTCTGCACCCCGCTAGAACACACTGGGGGTAAACCCCGTGCACGGGGTGGCTGTGTGGTGTGTGTTTTCTCAGACCATTGCCAGAAGAGATGAAGGGAGGGTTAATGTCTGTGGCTTTTAATTGATCCTCTTTGTAGGACTCGGTTTTGTTAGTGAACGGTGGGAATCGATGTAACTCTCACCAGTGCAGTACTGTATATCCGTAGCCTTCTGGGCGTCTGGCATTAAGCTGGGGGAAGTTTCCAGTTTCTTGGATACCTGTCGGCCGAGTGCGGGAGCAGACATGCTGGAGAGTTACAGCAGGAATCCTTCCTAGGTTTGCGTTTCCACCAGTGGGGTGGGAAGCCGGGTGTCTAGAACTTTCGGCCGTCTATTGGTTCTGCCTGTCTGCCACTAGCAAGTAAGAATGTTCGGGGGGATTTTGTTAACTTTGATTCATTTCCCTTTTTGAAGGTTCAAAATGGAAAGTATTTATTGACCAAATTAACAGGTCTTTGGAGAATTATGAACCATGTTCAAGTCAAAACTGCAGCTGCTACCATGGGTGAGTCAGTTCTTTGATTTATTTGTTTTTGAGAATTTAGTTCTTGTCACAAGCAAGTCCCCTAAGATCGCTAAGAGGCCTTGGTTGCAGTGGTCAGAGAGCCAAGCATATTTGTGAAAGCAGATGGGGTTCCTGAGGTGGTTTTCTATTTCTAGGGAATAAAATTGCCCTGGGATGGGAGAGGCCCAGGTGGTCTCAGCCTTCTCCCCGCCCCCCCCCCCCCTCCTTGTGGGGGTCAGTATCTGTGCTTGTTTGTTTTTCCCACTGCACTGAAAGCTTCTTCAGGTCATTCACCGTTGTATCCCTGGTGTGGCTCTCAGCAAGTACTCAATAAATATTGTTGAAGGAATGAATGTATTTATGAATGAATCTAATTATACCTTTCCTGTTGATTATTTTTAAAGTATGCAAATTAGGGCTGGAGTGTGGAAGAAAGAGTACTTCAAAAGCAATAATCACTTCTAGTCTCAGAACTCCCACTCATTATCCCCATGGCCAGCCACTTAACTTCTCTGGGTCTCAGCTTCTGCATCAGCTGAATATCAGAGTCCTTTAGCTACTTACTGTGTTACTAGAGGCCCGGTGAACAAAAATTTGTGCACTCGGGGAGGGGGTCCCTCAGCCCGGCCTGTGCCCTCTCGCAGTCTGGGACCCCTTGGGGGATGTCCACCTGCTGGCTTAGGCCCGCTCCCCAGGGGATCGGGCCTAAGCTGGCAGTCAGACATCCCTCTGGCAGCTTGGGAGCCCTCGGGGGATGTCCACTTGCCAGCGGGGAGCAGGCCTGAGCTGCAGTCGGACATCCTTAGTGCTGCTGAGGAGGTGGGAGAGGCTCACACCACCACCACTGTGCTGGCAGCCGTCAGCCTGGCTTGTGGCTGAGCAGAGCTCCCCCTGTGGGAGCGCACTGACCACCAAGGGGCAGCTCCTGCATTGAGCATCTGCCCCCTGGTGGTCAGTGTGTGTCATAGTGACCAGTCATTCCCAGTCGTTCTGCTGTTAGGGTCAGTTTGCATATTACCCTTTTATTATATAGTATTCCACAGCTCCTCAAAAAATTCACCTAGTGCTTATGATACTTATTAAAAGCTTACTATGTATTGAACTTTATAAAAGGGATCCAGAATAATGTAATTTGCCCGGCCAGTGTTGCTCGGTGGTTGAGCATCACCCCATGAACCAAGAGTCCCCGGTTCGATTCAAGTCAGGGTACATGCCAGGGTTGCAGGCTCAATCCCCAGTAGGGTGCCTGCAAGAGTCAGCCCATCAGTGTTTCCATCTCTCTATCTCTCCCTCCCCCCCCCAAAAAAAAAAATCAGTAAAAAAAAAACAAGTGTAATTTTTTGTTATTGCTGTTAGGCTGCTATGGTTTAGGGTGGGGTGGGTAGGAGCCAGACAGACCAGAACAAGGGAGTCAGACAGTGTCAGAATGCAAGGCATAAGCTATACCTTCGTTGGGATTCAGAGGAGGGGACGTCAGTGGGCTGCAGTGACTGGAGCACGCGGATGTGGCTTGTGAAGAGAAGGTGGAATATGCATCAGGCAAGGGAGGGGCAATGCAGATGGAGGAGGAAGAAGAGAAATTTACTTGCTTTTTCCGTTTGGTGACTTTGATGTTGGTGATGTTTTAGATTCCCTAAGGTGTTTCTAGGGGAAAGGGTACTCGTTCCTGCCCTCTATTCTTTCCCTCAGCTTACTGTGTTCTTTAATACTAACCCTAAACCCAAGGAAGTAGGCAGAATGGTGCCACCACCTTGGCCTGCTTTCCTTGACGATTCGCATTCTTTCCTAGTGTCATAGAAGAGGATCTGACTCCTTTCCGAGGAGGTATCTCAAGGAAGATGATGGCGGAGGTAGTCAGGCGGAAGCTGGGAACCCACTATCAGATCATTAAGAACAGATTATACCGAGAAAATGACTGCATGTTTCCCTCAAGGTAAGAGTTATAAGGCAAATATATCTTCTGACCTTGTTACATAGGGGCTTACTTGATTCTGTCCTTATGGGAAACCTATTAAAGGGACCCCCCAGGCCAATTCCTCCTCCCATGACAAGCTCTTCTTGCCTGTGAATTTTTCTTGCCAACTCCTATCCTCCCTTCTCCTACATCAATGCCTGTCTTCTCTCTTTGTGAGGCTTGGGCATGTCACTGACTATACTGGCCTTTGCTCTGTCCCTTCTCTTCTTTCTCTGGATGTTGTAGCTGCAGAAAACAGGCTGATGAGACCTAGCAGGAGTGAGCTGTGCTGAAGGTGGAGGCAAAGCATGGATTGTCAAAGGCCAACTATTGTTCTAGATACCAAGTATGCGAAGTAACATGGTAGAAAGTCACGAGGAGTAGCTGGAGCCACAAATTTTGAATCAGTGGGATGAGAGTTGGGGGTGAGCAGGAGGGTCATGGACTGATGATACAACTAATGATAAACCTCCCTTTTAGGAGTCTTCTATATACTAGTAAATGAAACTTCCAGCCCCGGCGAGTGTGCTCAGTTGGTTGAGCATCATCCCATGCACCAAGAGGTCACCAGTTCAAGTCCTGGTCAGGGCACATGCCAGGGTTGCAGGCTCAATCCCTAGTAGGGGGCATGCAGGAAGCTAAAAACATTTTTTTAAAGTGCGCCTAGGCATATAGATCAATGGAATAGAATAGAGACCCCAGAAATCGGCCCGAACCAATATGCTCAATTAATATTTGACAAAGGAGGCAAGAACATACAATGGAGCCAAGATAGTCTCTTCAATAAATGGTGCTGGGAAAATTGGACAGATATATGCAAGAAAATGAAACTAGACCACCAACTTACACCATACACAAAAATAAACTCAAAATGGATAAAGGACTTAAATGTACGACGGGAAACCATAAAAATTCTAGAAGAATCCAAAGGCAACAAAATCTCAGACATATGCCGAAGCAATTTCTTCACTGATACAGCTCCTAGGGCACTTGAAACTAAAGAAAAAATGAACAAATGGGACTACATCAAAATAAAAAGCTTCTGCACAGCAAAAGAAACCATCAACAAAACAACGAGAAAACCCACTGTGTGGGAAAACATATTTGCCAATGACATATCTGATAAGGGCCTAATCTCCAAAATTTATAGGGAACTCATACAACTTAACAAAAGAAAGATAAACAATCCAATCAAAAAATGGGCAAAGGACCTAAATAGACACCTTTCAAAAGAGGACATCCAGAAAGCCAAGAGACATATGAAAACATGCTCAAAGTCACTAATCATCCGAGAGATGCAAATCAAAACAACAATGAGGTACCATCTCACACCTGTCAGACTGGCTATCATCAACAAATCAACAAACGACAAGTGCTGGAGAGGATGTGGAGAAAAAGGAACACTTGTGCAATGCTGGTGGGAATGCAGACTGGTGCAGCCACTATGGAAGACAGTATGGAGTTTCCTTAAAAAACTGAAAATGGAACTCCCATTTGACCCTGTGATCCCACTTCTAGGAATATATCCCAAGAAACCAGAAACACCAATCAGAAAGGATATATGCACCCCTATGTTCATAGCACAATTCACCATAGCTAAGATCTGGAAACAGCCTAAGTGCCCATCAGTAGATGAATGGATTAGAAAACTGTGGTACATCTACACGATGGAATACTATGCTGCTGTAAAAAGGAAGGAACTCTTACCATTTGCAACGTCATGGATGGAACTGGAGAGCATTATGCTAAGTGAAATAAGCCAGTCAGTAAAGGAAAAATACCACATGATCTCACTCATTCATGGACAATAGAGACCATTATAAACTTTTGAACAATAATAGATACAGAGGCAGAGCTGCCTCAAACAGATTGTCAAACTGCAGCGGGAAGGCCGGGGAGGGTTGGGGGGCAGGAGGTAGGGGGGTAAGAGATCAACTAAAGGACTTGTATGCATGCATATAAGCATAACCAATGGACATAAGACACTGGGTGATAGGGGAGGCTAGGGGACTGTCTAGGGCGGGGGGATAAAATGGATACATATGTAATACCCCTTGTAATACTTTAAGCAATAAAAAAAAAAAGAAAATATAGATTGATGACATATATGAAAGAAGAAAAAAAAAAAAATAAAGTGCGCCTAGGGCCCTAGCCAGTTTGGCTCAGCGGATAGAGCATCAGCCTGCAGACCAAAGGGTCTGGGGTTCGATTCCGGTCAAGGGCACGTACCTTGGTTGCAAGCTCCTCCCCGCCTAGGCCTTGGTCAGGGCTCATGCAGGAAGCAACCAATTGATGTGTTTCTCTCACATTGATGTTTCTCTCTCTGTCTTTCCCTCTCTCTTCCATTCTCCCTAAAAATCAATGAAGAAAAAAAAAAGAATGTCATGCCAATAAACTATATATATATATATATATATATATATATATATATATATATATATATATATATATATATCTTTATTGATTTCAGAGAGGAAGGGAGAGGGAGAGAGAGATAGAAACATCAATGATGAGAGAGAATCACTGATAGGCTGCCTCCCGCAAGCCCCACACTGGGGATCGAGCAACCGGGCATATGCCCTGACCGGGAATCGAATTGGTGACCTCCTGGCTCCTGGGTCGATGCTCAACCGCTGAGCCACACCCAGCTGGGCAAACTATATTTAAAAAATAAAATAAAAATAAAGTGTACCTGGGAGACTGCCTTGTCCTAGAGCAGGCACTGCTCTGGTGAATCTGTGGTATTTCTGTTTGGCAGATGCAGTGGTGTGGAACACTTTATTTTGGAAGTTATCGGGCGCCTTCCTGACATGGAGATGGTGATCAATGTACGAGATTATCCTCAGGTTCCTAAATGGATGGAGCCTGCCATTCCAGTCTTCTCCTTCAGCAAGGTGAGCGTAGGAAGAGCCATATGAGGGGACGCAGGGTGAGCCTCTAGGACAGGGGTGGGGAACCGTTTCTCTGCCAAGGGCCGTTTGGATATTTGTTTATTATTTTTTATATATATTTATTGATTTCAGGGAGGCAGGGAGAGGGAGAGAGAGATTGAAACATCAATGATGAGAGAGAATCATTGATTGGCTGCCTCCTGCATACCCCTCCCCCCACGCTGGGGGTCGAGCCCGAAACCTGACCATGTGCCCTGACTAGGAATTGAACCATGAACTCCTGGTTTATAGGTCAATGCTCAACCACTGAGCCACGCTGGCTGGGCCATTTGGATATCCATAACATCATTCACGGGCCATACAAAATTCTCAACTTAAAAATTAGCCTGCAATTTTTGGTCATACATTTAATTAATTCACCCCCAATGCCTTGGCAGGGCCAGACCAAGTGATTTTGAGAGCCTTATACTGCCTGTGGGCCAAATGTTCCCTACCCTGCTCTAGGATATGAGCAGGAGATGATTGTCCTATGACAGAGTCTAATGGGTCACGGTAAGGATGAGGCCTGAGATCCAGGACTGGGTCTGTGTCCCTGTTGGTTTCACAGTAGTTGAGCAATGAGACTGAGGAGATAGGGTTGAAGATCTGTAAGTAATGTGAGATTGCTTGAGTGTCTATAGAGCTAGTGATAGAGGGTAGGGAAGGAGAGGCCTGAAGAACCTAGTGGACATTGGAGATGGGGTTCAGAGATGAGAGAGAGGGAGAGAGAGAGAGAGAGAGAGACCCGAGAAAGCTTCTGGGCTTGGAATTAGAGAGCACATTTAACCAGTTAACTGCCTGGCGTCCAAAACGGAAACCATCCCCACACGCCATGATATTTTGAATTTAATTTAAAAAATCAGTTTGCAATGAATATTATAAAAATAAATATATTACTCACAATTTGGGTGTTCTGGAATATTTTCAGCTGAAAATTCACACAAATAAATGATTTTAAAGTCGGTCAGGGCTGCCACTTAGTGAAAACATTTTTTTATAGACGTGTGTGGCGTGTGGGGAAGGTCTGCCGCTTGCATCGACAGGCACCTATGGCGTACAATGGGTTAAAAAAATATTTGTTGAGCTCCTATAATATGTACATCAGCCACAGTATTTGGTAACATCTGGCTTATGTGCCGCTGTGTCCCAGGGGCCCAGCATGGCTAACAGTGACACCGAATGTGTTAGATCACTCCACACAATTTGTGTCCAAGCAGCACATTGAGGGGCTAGGCCTGGGATATCCAAGAGGGATTTGCGAGAGGGTGGCATTTGGGTCCAGTTATGGAAGGATAGGATACTAGGACACATCTGTGGGCTTGTGGAACTTGGGACAGTTAATGTGTTGCCAGAGCTCAGGTTCTTGTAAATGGCGTATCGGCAGCGATGGGCCTTGGATCCCTAGAGACTGAGTTTGAATGCATTTGAGGGCAGGGGTGGGGGAACCAAAAGGGAGTGGGTGGAAGATTCTATGGGGAAGAGTAGGTTTAGGAAAACCCTATGGACTTTGCGAAAAGGAACATCATCTCTGATTTGGTTTTCCCAAAGCAAAGGGACTTTTTACCCCCACCTTTTCTTTATCACAGTTTACTTTCCTTCCAGACTTGCTTATTTCCTGTATTGCAAGTGGTCTGAGGCACATTTGTGCGCATTTCCCATGACTTAGCCTCATTTCTCAAAAGTGCTTGGTCCCATTGTTTGTCATGAACGCCTTCCAGACGAACAAATAGAGGCTCCCATATAAGTTAGTGAGGACTTCGTTATTTACCTGTTGTTTCTGTGGATAATCAAGTATGACCATCAGTATACTAACTTCCTTTTCATCTTTACCTCCCTCCTTTTTTTTTTTTTTAATCAGTGACTTCTACTTTCCAAATAAGGGATTTTTTTTTCTTTTAAATCCTCATCCAAGGGTATTTTTTTCATTGATTTTTAGGGAGAGTGGAAGGGAGGGGGAGAAACAAAGAGAGAGAAACATGGATGTGAGAGAGACACATTGATTGGTTGCCTCTGGCACAGGGATCGAGCCTGCAACCCAGGTACGTGCCCTTGACTGGAATCGAACCCAGGACCCTTCAGTCCGTGGTTGGACATTCTGTCCAGTGAGCCAAACCAGCTAAGGCCAAAGGAGGCATTTTAGACTGTCAACTTTATAGTAATTGTGCATCTTCTATTGAGCAGCTATGGCTGCTCAAATACATTTTTAAGTATTTGAGAGAATGCAAACAGCATATTGCATGTGTGATTTCAATGGAAGAAACAGTAGAGTTAGAGGTTTATCAGTGGCCAAAATGTTTTTCTTTTTAGAGAAGGGGCTGGGGAGAGAGAAAGAGAAACATCGATTTGTTGTTCCATTTATTTATGCATTCATTGGTTGCTTGCATGTGCCCTGACTGGGGATTGAACCCACAACTTAGCATATCCGGATAATGCTCTAACTAACAAGGGTGAGTGGCTAGAATTTTAACAGAAATAACCATAAAAAGGAAACAAATGGTTTCAAACTTTTTTCAAAAGATGTGAGATAATACCTCTTACCCCATTCTGCCCATCAGCACTTCTAACCCTGATAGATGAGTAACCAAGATTTTATTGACCAGCCAATGTGAGTTCAGCAGTGCCAGTCTTGAGTAGCACTGATACTTACTGAGTACCCAGTATGTGTCAGATGCTGTTATAACTTTGTACATGTATAGCTCATTTAATATTCAAAACAAGCCTATTATATAGATAGTATTATTGATATTATTTCTCCCATTATAAAGATAAGGAAACTGGGCGTAGAAGAAAGATTAAGTAACTTGTCTAGAGCTGAAAAGAGGTGGAGTCAGCATTCAGATTTAGATGATCTGTCTCAAAAGCCCACATTCTAAACCACTGCGCTGTATTTCCTAATTCTTGCTCCCAAAAGACCCATCTAGGAAATAACCAAGAACTGGTGAGTCAGTATACCCTCCAAGTGTCATAGCAGCTAAAAGATGAGAGAGCTATGTAATCATTCAGGATTGTGTATATTATTTCCTTAAACTAAAAACCCTGACAGTGGATGTCCTCTAGAAAAACGGAACTTTTGGTAACTGGGAAAGTTGGCCTTCAGTGCAGTTTCAAATCCATGAATTTTAACTCGTGGTCATTTTTGTCCTTTAATGACTGGAGTCTAGACTTCGCAGACTAGGGCAGCTTTACCTTTGACAATGTGGCACTAGGGCTTGCAAGGCCTTTGTCCAGATCCTGTGGCATGAATGCAGTTGGCTGCTTTTCCCTCTGCTGTGCAGCTGATTTAGAACGACCTTTCTGTTTCTATTGAAGACATCAGAGTACCATGATATCATGTATCCTGCTTGGACCTTCTGGGAAGGGGGACCCGCTGTTTGGCCAATTTATCCTACGGGTCTTGGACGGTGGGACCTCTTCAGAGAAGATCTGGTAAGGTAGGTCCTTTAGGGAGGTTATGTTTTTCCCTCTTTATGGGTCTTCTTGAAATAAACAGTAGCGTATAAGCCATTACCTTAAAATGACTAACTCTTAAGTTGAAAATAAAAGACAAAAAACTGTTTATAGCAAAAGCAATTTTACCTGTGTATAAATTATCTATGTATCCATAGAAAAAGAACAGAAGAACCTGCTCTAAACTATCAGCAGTGCCTCTGTGGAAGATTGTAGAAGCCTTTTCCTCTTTAAACATTTCTAGGCTTTTAAGATTCTCTAAGAGTGAATTACTTTTATAATGAGGGGGAAAAATGAATGAGCGTGTTGTGAGGGAGGATAGAACATTACTTAGGGGAACAGAAATGCACTTTATAATTTAGAGCTAAGTCTGTTAGGTGGGGATGGAGTGGGCATCAATGTCCCGTAGGAATCTCAAAGACAAGCTTCCTTCAGATCCTCTCTATATATGACTGAGATATGCCTTGGCCTGTTGGTTCCATCCCATCCTGCCTTCATTTCAGAATTAATTTTTTAAAATATATTTTTATTTTTATTTTTTTAAAATATATTTTATTGATTTTTTTACAGAGAGGAAGGGAGAGAGATAGAGAGTTAGAAACATCGATGAGAGAGAAACATCGATCAGCTGCCTCCTGCACATCTACTACTGGGGATATGCCCGCAACCCAGGCACATGCCCTTGACTGGAATCGAACCTGGGACCTTTCAGTCCGCAGGCCAACGCTCTATCCACTGAGCCAAACCGGTTTCGGCTAAAATATATTTTTATTGATTTCATAGAAGAAAGGAGAGTGAGAGAGATAGAAACATCAGTGATGAGAGAGAATCATCAATCAGCTACCTACTGCATACCTCCTATGGGGGATCGAACCCAAAACCTGGGCGTGTTCTCTGACCTAGAATCGAACTGTGACCTCTTGATTCATAGGTTGACGCTCAACCACTGAGCCACACTGGCTGGGCTTATTATGTCTTTTGATGGACATTTAAGCCATATATATATAATATATGCATAATTTTTAATAGTTTTTTAAAATCCTTACTTGAGGATATTTTTCCATTGATTTTTAAAGAGAATGGGAGAAACAGAGAGAAACATCAATGTGAGAGAGACACATCAATTGGTTGCTTCCCACACGTGCCCCAACCAGGGCCGGGGATCGAGCCTGCAGCCAAGGTACGTGCCCTTGACCAGAATCAAGCTCAGGACACTTCAGTCCATGGGCCAACTCTCTACCTACTGAACAAAACTGTTAGGGCACATAATTTGGTTTTTGTGGGCTATTTCAGAGTATGACCCTTTACCCTTTAATATTTTAGTTGCATATTTCCTAAAAGCAAGGGTGTTCTCTTTTATGACCACACTGTAATTACCAAATTCAGGAAACAGTATTGTTGCAACACTTTATAGTCTCAGTAATGCCCTATTATAGTGCTTTCCCCCTCCAGTACAGGATGCAGGCCAAGATCATGTATTGCATGCAGTTGTTATGTCTCTCCAGTCTCCTTTGATCTGGAACAGCTTTTTAGTCTGTTTTTCTCTTTCATGACATTGACATTTTGAAGAATGCAGAACACTCTTCAATTTGGTTTTGTCTGTTTCCTCATGATCAGATTCAGTTTATGCATTGCTGGTCTGAATACTGTATTTACTTACCACGTAAGTCATTTTTCATCCATCCACCCCTCATTAGTGATGTTGATTTGGATCACCTTTTCAAGGTGTTATCCATTTCCTTCATTGTATAGTTACTATTTCCCCCCTTGTAAGTTAATAAGCAATTTATAGTGAGATAGAATAT
Organism: Myotis daubentonii; assembly: GCF_963259705.1. Taxonomy (NCBI): domain Eukaryota; kingdom Metazoa; phylum Chordata; class Mammalia; order Chiroptera; family Vespertilionidae; genus Myotis; species Myotis daubentonii. The sequence goes on along the minus strand of NC_081842.1, from coordinate 61,516,377 downwards.
GTCTTAAAATCTAATCTTAGATGAATTTTTTCTTTTGATACCTTCCCCTTATATTCTTCAACTGAATTTATTTATGACTAGAGGCTCAGCACACAAAATTTGTGTGCAGGTACTGTCCCTAGGCCTGGCCTGCAATCAGGGCCATCTTCCTCCGCTGCCACCCACCTGGTTCCCGGTTCGCCGTCGGGCGATTGGAGCCTGATGGCTGGGAGAAGGGAACAAGAGGTCAGCTGTCCCCGCCCACTCGCCAGCCCTGTCCCCACCACGGGTTGCCCTCTGTGTGTGGGGCGACTGGTGGGACGGGGTCTTAGGCCTGGCGCCACCCACATCCTCCGCCACCCATCCCTGGTTCCCCGTTCGCCATCAGGTGATCGGAGCCTGCCGGCCAGGGAAAGGGACCAAGAGGTGGTCAGTGCGCCTCATAGTGACTGGTCGAGCAGTCGTCTGCTGTTAGGGTCAATTTGCATATTACCCTTTTATAATATAGGATAGAGGCCCAGTGCACAGGGTGGGGGACAGCCAGCCTGCCCAGATGGGGGCCCCAGATCGGGGTAGGGGGTCCCTGTTGGGGGGCAGGACCAGCCAGGGAGAGGGGCCATGGGCAGTTTGCAGGCTGGCCATGCCCCCAATTGGGGTGGGGGTCCCCACTGGGGGAGGGGCTGGCCAGGGCGAGCGGCCAGGGGTGGTTTGCAGGCTGGCTACACCCCTGATTGGGGTGGGGATTCCCACTGGGGGGTGGGGCTGGCCGGGGCGAGGGGCTGCAGTCGTTCTGGTCTCTGGTCATTCTGGTTGTTCTGCCATTTTGGTCTCTGGGCTTTTTTTTTTTTTTTTTTTTAATATATTTTCTTGACTTTTTACAGAGAGAAAGGGAAAGGGATAGAGAGTTAGAAACATCAATGAGAAAGAAACATCAATCAGTTGCCTCTTGCACACTCCCTACTGGGTATGTGCCCGCAACCAAGGTACATGCCCTTGGCCAGAATTGAACCTGGGACCCTTGAGTCCGCAGGCCGACGCTCTATCCACTGAGCCAAACCAGTTAGGGCTGGGCTTTTATTATATAGGATTATAGAATTGCCATTTTATTTCTTAGATCCTTTCATTTAGAATCTCTAGCTATGTGATTTTATTTTTTATCTTGAAACTTAAATAGTCTGCTCGTTTATCCAACTACATTGGCCTGCCATTTTTCTATTTTTATAATTTTGGGGGAGTTTGTTCCTATTGACTTATTTTTCATTCTATAGGAAATTCATTGTCCCTGTAGATTTAAAGATTTCACTCTCTACTGTCAGAGGTGGGGGGAGAGGGTAATCAAAGAGGGCTGGGACACCCCAGACTGTGGTGACCACTGTTAGCACTTGCCCGGAAAAGAAGTTCTAAGATAGGTCTTTTGAGAAGTTGGTAGGTGGGTAGGAAGAATGAGGGGGAGGGGAAATAGAGATGATGCATCGTTCAAGTCTGTGTATATTAAACACAAATTTCCCAGGCACCAAGGAAATGTATACTAAAAATTTGAATATAAATTAATACAGTTTTTTGTTGGATAGTTTGGCAAAATATATCAAAATTTAAAGTGTATATATCCTTTGACCCTGCCATTTCACTTCTAGAATTGATCCTGATGGGTTCATTTGACAAGTGTGCAAAGATGTATATATGAGGATACTCACGACAGTGTTGTTTCTTAAAGCAAAAAGCTGGAAACTACCTAAAAGTCCACCCATAAGAAACAAATTACGACATACCGTGCGTGAGTGAAAATAAAATTAGTATAGGGCTTAAGGACAAGGACTCTGGGTTCAACTCCTGGCTCTCCTTAGCTATGGGACTTGTGGGCAAATTTCTTAACCTTGTAAGAGCCTCAACTGTAAAGTAAGAAAAATGAAACCCATCTCATAAGGTTGTGAGGATAAGTTAATAAAGGTATGAATCACTTAGAACAGTGTCCGGAACATAGTAAGTGCTATATAGATGTTGGCTGTTATTATCTATAATATATGTCCTTATAAGAATGTATGGTATGATCTGTTATATAGAATAAGGGTTCTCAATCTTGGGACTATTGACATTTGGGGCCAGATCATTCTTCGTTGTAGGGTGCTGTCCTGTGCAATATAGGATGTTTAGCAACATCCTTTGGCTTTTGCCCACTAGTGGCTAGTAGCAATCCCCCAGGAGTGACAATAAAAAATGTCTATAGATATGGCCAAATGTCCCCTGAGAGAGAGGGTCAAATTGCCCTCTAGTTAGATCCCTGATAGGAGAGATGATTGGAAGGAAATTTTTCATTGAAACATTAAATTGTTAAAAGTGTTTATCTGTGAGTAGGGGAATTTGACGATGCTTTCTCTGCTTTTATTTGATGATTTTCCATTAGAATTTTATATAATGAGCACATATCATTTTTCTGCTGAAAAATCCACAAAACAAAAAACCAAGTGCTGTAGTGTTTGTATTTTGGTGGAATGGAATATGGGGCAGAGAATGAGAAAGTGCTGGTTTTGGGCTGGAGAACTGGGAAAAGGTGAACCAGCAGGAAAGGGCTGGAGATATGCCAGGAAACATGGAGCAGTGCTCTCAGCAGAGAGAAATGAGTAATGTAACACTATGTGTCTGAAAAGTATCTCTACCTAAAAAGTTTGTAAGCTAAGTCTCATTTCACCAATATAGACCAGCAAGCCCTCTTTAACTCCAGTTGAGCCCTCTCCTCCATTTTCAGAGGAAGACATTGAAAAAATTCTGTGCAGGGTTCCTACGAAGAAAATTAAGAATGCTATGTCTGTGAGCTAGTAGGTTCAGCAAGGAGAGCTGGTCGGGGCAATGTGTGTTCCGAGAACTGAGTTTCAGGGACTTCATGTTTGTGGAGCACTTAGTACAGTTTCGAGAATGCCAGGGTGCTTTGCAAAATCAGATGAAATCTAACGACATCTCCTATGTCTCCAAAACATGATTTGTTTTCTTGACCTTAATTCAATTTCTGATATTTTCTGCAGTCCTATCTGTATGTTAATTTATCGACAGCACTCTACTTAAAGTAGGGAAGAAATCCTCTGAATTAAATAGCCCTAAACATGTCATTCAGTGTTTGGGAACTTTTCTTTCAACGTTGTCAACTTAGTAATGGAGCAGTAGATTTGTAGATATTACGAGCTAACACCTCCAGAAGAATGAAGTAATACCAAAAAGGAACAGCATGCCATTTAGAGATTTTTCTTTTTCTTCTTCTTTTTTAAAATATATTTCTTTATTGATTTCAGAGAGGAAGGAAGAGGGAGAGAGAGATAGAAACATCAACGATGAGAGAGAACCATCAATTGGCTGCCTCCCGCACGCCCCCCCCCACTGGGGACCGAGCCCGCAACCCAGGCATGTGCCCTTGGCCAGAATCGAACCCGGGACCCTTCAGTCCACAGGCCGACACCCTATCCACTGAGCCAAACTGGCCAGGGTGAGATTTTTTCTTTTGAATAGCCTGGCTCAGACTTAATTTAAAAATGTAAAGCTCTGAGCCCTAACGGGTTTGGCTCAGCGGATAGAGTGTCGGCCTGCAGACTCAAAGGTCCCAGGTTCGATTCCGGTCAAGGGCATGTATCTTGGTTGCGGGCACATCCCCAGTGAGGAGTATGCAGGAGGCAGCTGATCGAGGTTTCTAACTCTCTATCCCTCTCCCTTCCTCTCTATAAAAATGTAAAGCTCTGAACTTATCCTCAGAAATGGTTAGAACACATCCTTATAAAGGTAAGAAGAAAACACAGAAACTAATCAAAATCTATTTTCAGGTCAGCAGCACAGTGGCCATGGAAAAAGAAAAACTCCACAGCATATTTCCGAGGATCGAGGTGATTATATTTTTGTACATTTTACAAAGATATTCTTACAGTTAATGTGTAAAATGTAAGTAATTTTGAGGACGTAGCAAACTCTATCTCACAAAGAAGACCTAGACATAAACAAAGAATCACAGAATTTTAGACTAGATAAGAACTCAAATTATTTGCCCAAAGCACTCTTAATTGAACTGAAATTCGAAGTTCACCCAGTAATTCAACAGATATTTGCAGAGTGCCACGAGTGATGGGCATTGAGTATATAATGTTGAACGTTAAGATGAGCTGTCTTCTTGCCTGAGCGATGACAGTTTCCTAGGAGTAGCTATGACCTTGCCCAGTCACTCTGCCGGTTAATACCATCAGTGGACCTCCTGACTGCTTTTTTTCATCAGCCCATGTGGCTGCCACATAGTGGTTGAGAGCACAGACTGAAATTGTAAAAACGGAGAGGAAGAGGGAAAGGGAAAGGTTGGGGAAGGACCCCTTCCGTGTCCAGCTCGGTATCCCCAGTGTCAAGGTCAGCATCTGCCACGTAGACACATAATGAATGTGTGTTGAACAGATGAATACAGAAGAGACTGTGAAGAGAGGGTTTTGTCATTTTCTCAGTGAGTCCTCATCAGAGATCCCACCCTCTATTTACTGTGAGCAGCGGACTTCAAGTGCAGATGAGCTTCAGCCACTGCTTACTGTTCCTTATCAACTTCTCTGATGCTCAAGTCTTGAGATCACAGATTCTTAACGTGGGGTCCATGTGCGGACTTCAAAGGTTTTAGGACTTTCTTGAAATTATAGGGGGATATGTGCATTTTTTCTAGAGAGGGGAGTCCATAGTTCTTATCACATTCTCAGGGGGTCCATGGCACCCCCCAATGTCAAGACCACTTAGCAAGGACTTTTTCTCCGTATAATCTTAGGGTTTTAAGCCTTTTTGTTTTCTCTTTCATTTAAATACTATATAGACTTTACAGAGCACACGCAACAAAGGTCATGCAGCTATTTTGGTGAGTGGTGATTACATAGTCACACAGCTATGGGTACTATTGATTATAGAGGCTACATGAACCCTCCTAAAAGGGAAATCATTCCCTGAGATATGGCTGTAGTGACCAGAACATCATAATCTTAAAAACTAGGTGCAAGCAAAGAAGGACCAAATTCTCATCCCTGAAGGGTAAAGTGGGGACAGCCCAGGACCACCTAGAGGCTGCAGTATCCAATATCCCCCTCCTCTGCTATGAAAGTGACCAGTGAGTTGTCCACCTGAGTTGCATTGGGTCCAATGACTGCTTACCTTCCAGAGATGGGGAACAGTATTATGGTGTAGAACACATAGTTTTATGTCATGTGTTTCTTTTATAGGACAAGTCCAGAACGAGATCCTCTCATTCTTCTATCTCGGAAAAATCCAAAACTTGTTGATGCAGAGTACACCAAGAACCAGGCCTGGAAGTCTATGAAAGTAATCACCAATCTTCTGAATAGAAACTAAAGCAGCGAACATTCTCACTCAAAGAACATTGCCACCTGGGTAGAATTTCAGATTAGGTTCCCTGTCCATCATGGGAAGAATGTAGAGGAAGTTCCATGAACTAGTATTAGCACACATGTAAATTACTCTTTTTCAAACTCACATTGCTTTCCTGGCCCATGTTCTGAGTAGTATTTTATGCTATTTTGAAGGTTTAAACCAGAGGTCACAAACTTTTTATGTAAAGGGCCAGATGGTAAATTTTTTAGACTTTGTGAATCGTGAGCACGAGAGCAGCCATAAACAACGTGTAAATGTATGAGCGTGACTGTGTGCTGATAAAGCTTTATGGCACTGCAATTTGAATTTTATGTAATTTTTATGTGTCAAAATATTCTCCTTTGGATTTTTTGCAACCATTTGAAAGGTAAAAATATTCTTAGTTTATGGGTTGTATACAAAAAACAAATAATAAACTGGATTTGGCTTATGGACTGTAGTCTGCCAACCCCTGTTTTAAAGCAGTGGTTTTTAACCCTGACTATACAGTCCAGCCAGAGAGCTTAAAAATGACTCAAATAAATGAGAATCTCATCTTGATTTGTTTAAAACTCTCCAACTATTCTAAGGTAAAGCCAGCAATGATTGGCTTTGGTTTGGAGCCCATCTCTGTCCTATTAACTCTATGACTTCTTGCCTTATTCAAAGGACTTTAAGCCTGAAATGTACTCATCTGAAACTTCCACATGATATGAGAAAAAATTTTAAACTTCTTGTGTGAAAAACTAAGTATATCTTTAAGATGGGTATATTTATTATAGGATCGTTTTAATCAAATGGGTGCAAATGAAGCTTAAGAAGCTTTGTGTAAAAATAAAAAAATACGAAAAAAAAATGTATCCATTCAGCAGAGCAGCTACTGTAGGAGGCTGCAGAAGCAAACAGGCTTTGTTCCCCTCATCAACTAGTTTGCCATCTGTTCAGGTGGCTGGAACATGCGTAGATGGGGGGTCTCAGCTGCAGAGGCCCCAGGTGCCACAGGAGTCAGCGCTAAAGGTCCAGTCATTGTTCTCGAGGGGGATCGGTGCCCAGTTTATCACATCTTCTTTCTCTTTACAAGAAAAGCCAAAAATCTGGATATTTGTAAGGACTATCTTACTACCTATAAGTGTTAGCAGTGGTTTGAATATTTAGTACTTGAAAACTTTGCATGGCCAACAAAATTTGTGGGTGGTTCACACCTCTAAGCCCAACAACTACCACTTGTGACCTCCTGCATGCCGAGATTACATAGAGTGAAATATTGCTGTAGGCCATGACCTCTACAATTTAAGACATGTGACCCTGAGCAAATCTAGCTTCTCAAAGCTTCGGCTTCTTCATCTATCAAATGGGGTAATAATGCTTCCAGAGTATGTTTATTATGAGACTTAAATGAGATCATGTTCTTGAAATGTTTACCTTGCTGGCTGCACAGTGGTCTTCAATAAATGCTACCATTACTAATATTAATGACTTCCTTTTCACTTAAAGGATACCTTGGGAAAGCCAGCTGCTAAGGATGTCCATCTTGTGGATCATTGCAAATACAAGTAAGACTTCCCGAACTCCTGACTCTCGGTTTCCCTTTTGCTTTTGGAAGAGCTGTACTTTGGGGGAGAATTTCAATACCAGGGCCCAGCTGGGATTTATGAAAGTCACAATAATTCATTTAACTCTTACTTACTGAGAACATGCTGCGCACAAGGCTCTGGCCTAAGTTCTGTGGGAAACCGCGTAGGTAATGAAATATGGTCCCTGCTTCCATAAGGCCTGTGTGCTAATCAGGGTGATGGTGTTCTCTCTCTCCACACCCCACCCAGTCAATAGCTGAAGTTAGATGACGTATTTATCAGGTTAATAACACAGTTTAAGGGTCAACATGAATAAAGCATGTATAACTAAAATATTTAAATGCCAGGACTAGGAATTAGAAGAACAGCTAAAACCAGATCAGGAACGGGATGCTGGGGGGATTCAGAGAGATGAATGCTGATTGCAGCGCACAGTGGGAACTATAGGGAGGAGCAACGCTGGTTGGAGACAGAGGTGCATGCATGAGACATGTTGAAAAGAAAATGTTTTTTCTAAGATAGGTTTTTAAAAATATATATATATGTTTATTGATTTCAGAGAGGAAGGAAGAGGGGGAGAGGGAGAGAAACATCCATGATGAGAGAGAATCATGGATCGGCTGCCTCCTGCAAGTCCCCCACTGGGGATCGTGCCCACAACCTGGGCATGTGCCCTTGACCGGAATTGAACCTGGGACCATTCAGTTTGCAGGCTGATGCTCTATCCACTGAGCCAAACCGGCTAGGGCTAAGGTAGATTTTTTTACAGGAGGTATTTCTTTGAAGGTTGATTAGGCATGCCTGGCCGTCCTCTCCAGACTTCAGAAGAGGAGGGAACTGGGGATGCTTTTGACCAGATGGGATACCCTATGGGGGAAACGAGGCTAGGGGTGGGCAAGATGAGTTAGAGATATGAGGCCTGGCTAGCTTATAGGCAAGTATGAGGTATCATTTCCATCTGAGCCTTTGTATCCTTTCTACTCAGCACCCAGCTCCTGGCCCTATCTAGCTTTGCCTGGAGAAAGTATCCCCCTTCCCTTTCATCCTGACATTTATAAGAACAACCGGTAGCCCCTGGAAAAGCAAGGAGTTTATGGAAACTCCATAGGGACATGCTGATGTGTTCTTGAAAAATCAAAATGGAAGGAGAAGGAAGAGGGGTCATAGAAGGGGAGAAGGGATTAAGAAAATAAAAAGGTCCTTTGTGGCAGCAAGTATGTAGTACCAAGTGTATTCTGCTCTTTCTTTCTCAGGTATCTGTTTAATTTTCGAGGGGTAGCTGCAAGTTTCCGGTTCAAGCACCTCTTCCTGTGTGGTTCACTGGTTTTCCACGTTGGTGATGAGTGGCTGGAATTCTTCTATCCACAGCTGAAGCCGTGGGTTCACTATATCCCAGTCAAAACAGATCTCTCCAATGTCCAGTAAGCTACTCTCTCCCAAGCAGAGATTCCAATCCCTCCCGTAATCTGCCTCTAAGTCCCCAGCCACTTAAGGCATTTACTCCTGATGACTTTTTCCATTAAGAGCTTTTTCTTTCTTATTTGGTTCACATAGATATTATTGAACTTCTATCCAACTAGGCTATCAGTAGGATTTCATTTGAAAAAGTGCTCTAGTGCTGGTTCAAAATGTAACATTGAGACAGTCCGCAGTGAAAAAACTCTAATCTCTCAAAGACTGGAGATAGGGATGTTGGATATTATTATATTGTCTAAGAAACTTTCTGATACAGCATGAGAATTGCCCCCAGTGAAGCTGAGAAAAATTTCCTCTCATGATGGGAGGAGCTAGCAAGAGGGAAGGAGAGGGGCCCAAAACATAAGGGGCCAGAGCAGGAGACAGGAGGGAAGTGTCTTCTTCACTATGGATTTTTGATGTGTGTTATTGAACGTTTCTCTATTTTCTCAAATGTGATCCAAAACTAGAACACATTGCCTTTAGCGTGTGGGGGGACTTTTGTTGTTATTTTGTTCCTGTGGGGACCCTGATATCTTCCCTTTAAAAAAAAATCTACCATCCAGATACCTAGAGATTAACTGTAATCTATGGTATTTCTGATTTAGTGCTAATAAGCTTGTTCTATATTTCAGAGTCTAATAATCCTTTCCATTTTAGGGAACTGTTGCATTTTGTAAAAGCAAATGATGACATAGCTCAAGAAATCGCTGAAAGGTAAGTTCTGTTCATTTTTCCTTTTCCACTTTATCATCCCTATTTTGCCCTAGCAAAGTTATATTAATAGTGTTACCATGGTGATAACTGGATTGGATCTTTATTATACAGAGATAATCCAAATTAAAGCCACTCTGGGGAGAAAAGCACACATTCACAAATGTCCCAAGCCCATATTTTATAGAAGTAGACTGAAATTATTGAGATAACTGAGTACTCAATGTTTATATGTTTGTTTTTAAGAAAAAAATTTAAGTTCTATTGTTAAGTGCACAGGTGTGGATATGAAGGCTAGAGGGTTAGTTCTGAGGATCAAAAGAGTTAAATCATATAAAGTACTCTGAACAGTGCTTGGCACAAGGTAAGCACTCAATTATAAGCTATTAGTACTATTAAATGCTGTGCTTTAAAAGTTCTTGTTCATTTTGTCTCTAGAGGAAGCCATTTTATTATGAACCACTTGAGGATGGATGACATCACCTGTTACTGGGAGAACCTGTTGACTGAATACTCTAAATTCCTGTCCTATAATGTAACAAGAAGAAAAGGCTATGATCAGATTATTCCCAAAATTTTGAAAACTGAACTCTAATAGCCATCATCGGATCAAGTCCTCTCTAGGGCAGCAGATCTGAGATATCCTGTGGTGGGGACCTTACCATGAATGTAGCACCTATACCTTGAATACTGTTACCAAGACAAATATCTTGTTTTCCTTGTCATGCTGCACCCAGAGCAAGTCTCGAGAAAGATCCAAAACATGTAGAACACAGATATGAAGCAGCTCAACGCTTTGGCTGAACAAGGACCAGAAATCATGATATATGGGTTTTGTACCTGATTCTACCTTTCATTTTCTTAGGACCAATCACAGCTTGTGCCTCAGGTCATCCACATATATATGTACATCACTGTGAACCTGACTGTGTCCACAGGATGATGTTCTTTGTGCCACAGTTTGGAGCAGAAACTCAATCATTTGGAACTAGTACAACTCATCGCCGCAATTCTGCAGTTATTCTAGGCTTGAACTTCGATGCTCTATTTTAATGTAGGAAGCTCAGTCTATAGGCTTTGTGAAAGGCACTTGGGGATTATTTTTTGAAAGGTCTAAGGAAGCAGTAGTTGTGCCATGCACTGACACAGGAGTCCCCTTCTGTAAAAGCATTAACTCTTTGGTTAATGAAACTCAGGAGGTTTCTATAATGCCATATAGAAAGGGACCAGTTGCATGAGTAATTGCAATTGGATCTCAAGTTCCTTTTGTGCCTTCATACCCTTCTTTTTATGGTCTCTAAAAAAAATACATAAACCTCTTAATCAAGTTAGGAAGGAGTCCTCACTCTTCACTCTTTGCACATCCCTAATATTTTTCCTCCTTCAACTGGCAGCAGTCCACACTCTCACTGTCTTGCAGGATCTGCTTTTCCCCTTTTTTACTATTAAATACTAGTTTAATCTCTCAGGATGCTCTTGCTAACAGTCAAAAATGAAGAAAAATTGTTAGATTGAAACTCATATAGTCTGATGACTTAGAATCATCCTTGTCCCTTAAGCCCAACCTTTCTATAAAGAAATCAGTTCTTTCCCTTTGACTCCTAAGAACAGATTGGTATAAATTGGTTTCAAAATTAGTAAATGTGAGATTCAGTCATATAAAGTCAGGATTTTATTCTCTTTGTGAGAAATGGCCTTTTAAACTTCCTTCCACAAAAATTTAAGCATAAAGACCTTCTTAGAGGAGTTAAATATCACTGGTAAGACCATTGCATGGAATAAGCCAGACATTTAAAGTTGAACTTTTTTAGCATGAAAAATTAATGGGGATTGTGTCCTTAGGTGCTATGAGTGTAGTGATAAGAGCTCCAGATTTATGAGTTATATATATTATGGTTTTGCCTTGTCCGTATGAGGTCCTAATAGATGTCATTATTTCGTATTTTACTTTTTCTCTCACTAAACTAGGAAAATTTTCTGTCCTTTGGATTAGGAGCTGAAAGTACATTTTTCTGGGAGTGTTTCCCTTTTGCTTCAAGTTCTAGCTCAAGCATCACCTTTTCTCTGAAGCCTTTCTTTCATTCCTCTAGGCAGTTAGAGACAATATTTTGCTCATGCCTGTATTTTTGACATCACATTGTACTGTAGTTATTTGACTGCTGTTCTGCGAGCTTCTTGATGGGTGGGAATCACGTTTTACTCATCTTGATGTCTCCATTATCCAGTACAGTGGATATCCAGCCTCACACAGAGTAGACCCTGAAGTATTTTTGGAACAGTGACTCAGTGAATGGGTGTATGGATGGAGACAGTTGGCTTAACTAGATCCTATTCACAGATTGCCTGGCCATTGGCTCCAATGGGGGACTGTGTGAGACTAACAGTTGGAACAATTCAAATTACCATCTGCCCTTTGCAAAGTCAATCAGGGCATCTTTGTATTTAAATACAGCAAATGTTACTCGGTTTTTATACTTACCTGTTTACCTCAGTGTAGATGGTATGAGGATGGTGTGTAACAATATGTAAAATGTATGTTTTTGAAAATAATTTTTATCCCTATAATTTCTGATGGTTGTTTGTTATTGTTAATACTAGCTGGGTCCCAAACTTACCCCTTCCTCCTCAGTGAGCTAAAGGCCACTCTTTTTTTTTTCCCCAAGGAAAAAGTATAATTTAGTTTATTTGAATGAAGTGGGATACTTGGATAAGACAGGTAATGCTTTTCCTTTCTTTATTTGGCAAGTATGATTTGTGTGATGTTGTCAGTGGCCCACCTATCCCACTGTTAGGTCAGGCTCTCCTAGTTGCTGAGAACAGAAACAGCCCCCAGCTAGATTAAGCAAAAAAACGTATTAAAAGGATATGAAGACATCTTGAAGAATCTTAACAAGGTCCATAGCAGTTGGAAGGGTAGAGAGCAAGGCAACTTCAGGAATCTCAGCAACAGTTCTTGTTATGCCCAGATTTCAAGATTCCCAAGAACCCACAGGGAGCCAGCGAGTCCGATGCAAAAGCAAAGAGTCCTTCATTTCGAACTAGTTCGGCTCTCCGACCACACTCACCGATGCGACGGTAGCCCAGTGGCTGAGAGAGAGCGAGGCCTGATGGGATTGTGGGTTTTATAGTAAGGGCAGGGGAGGGGACTGTGGGCCCCGCCGATTGGCCAGGCGCTAGTCGGGTCTTGTTACACAGGATGTGGTCATCTCTATGGCTCGCACGTCCCTTGATTGTCATTGGTTAGTTTAAAGAAATCCTGGGCGTGGCCAGCAGGGGCCTGGGCTTCCGGGAAGAAGGTACTCTCCTGAGCACATGGCGGCTGCCCCAACATCAAGGGTACGGGGCAAGATGGAGGGCATAGCCCTCACCCTTTCAGTTCTGGACTATCTCTAGAGTACTACTGTGTATAGTTCCAGAATCTGCCAGGCTCTCTCTCAGCCTAATATTCCCAAGAGAAAAAACAATGGGCTCCTTTTGGGTCAGCTCCAAAGAGGATATCCCTGTCCTTCACCCCTACACTGATAATGAATAAGAACACACATAAATACAAACCCATCTTCCCATGCATCTAAAGATGCCTTCACTTTAGATAAGTCTACTGCATCCAGAGATAAAGTGTGAGTGAGACAGAGGGGTACAATTATAATTACTCATGTAATATTTATCAAATACTTTTTGAGCATCTACTGTGCACAAACAGTGGGAGATAAGAAAATGTATACAATAGGCTCCCTATCACAAAGGAGCTCTGTCATTGAGATGATAACAATACTAGAGGCATCCTAAAGAAAGTGATTAAAAGGACATGAGGTCAATTGTTTATAAGGCCAATTATTCATAAAGACAATGGATTTGGAGTTTAGAGGAAGAAGGAATCCTCATCTGGTGCAGAAGTGAAATTTTATGGAGGTAAAAATTGAGTTATGCTCTGAGGGATGAGTAAATGAAGTGGTTCTTGGGAGTTCTCCAAATTCATTCTACCTATGGAAACAGTTTATGTCACATGTAATACAACAGACTAATGTCACATGGGCAGTACCTAGTGAACCTGGCAGGGAACGGAAACCTTTTGACCCCTGGGAGAAAGTTCATGATGGGGGAAGATGCTATTGAGTTCTATGAGCAGAACTCAGCAATGAGGACTAAGGGGAGGAGAATGGTAGTTCCAGGCACAATGTGACTGTACTGAAATCCTTCCTGGACTCCTTTATTCTGGTGGCAAATGCACATCCTGGGGAGGACAGAGCTGTATGTTAAACAGAGTGGCCCACCTACACCTCATAACACTTTTTGGTTTATCATTGCTCTGAGACCCTTCAAAAGCAGACCACAGAGTAAGGAGAGTATTTCCCTGGTGGTAAAAGAGAGTAAAACCCAGGGGCTTGCAGAAACAGGAGTGTGGAAGCGTGACAGATACTTAGGAGCTGAGATGAAATAACTAAGCAGTGGCCAAGGTCCTAGGAACTTCTTGAGGTACTGGCTGGCAAAGGGAACCTTACAAATGAAACTCCAGTTACCCAAAGGGAAAGGCAGCTATGGAGTTAGTGAAATTTTCTGCTTAATGCCGGGGTTTGTTCCGGCATCAAGAAGGGTTATGGAATCTGGAGAAGGCTGTGCGTAGATTAAATAGGAGTCGAGAGACAAAATATAATTTTGAAAGGCATCTGGGGGTCAGAGGAGCCTAGTTTAAAGGAAACTAAGATCTTGTCTCAGGACCCCATGCTTTTTATTAACACAAATTGTCCTGAGGCGAGGTAGAGATATACACTTCAAAGGGTCAGGGTTTCGTATACAGAGTCCATTGACAAAATGGAGGAATTAGCCTTTGGCTGTCCAGGTGTTTGGCCAGTAGGAGGCAATAACATGTAGATTAAGATGCCCTGAACTGTCTGGCAGCAAGCAATCATCCCTTTTCGGGTTTGGGGAAATGCCATCAGCCATTCCCGGATTCAGCCCTTCTGTCATGCTGGAATTGGCTTCCAGCAGTCAATATGACTTCCTTTGCACCTACAAGGTAGGGAGTCCTGGGAACATGTGAGTTGGGTATAAATTCACTAGTATCTGCCCAACACACCTGCCCAACAGCTCCAAGTCTCCCCTCATCTCAGAATGATTATGGGATCAAGCATCTTAAGCATTTAGCTTTTTCTACATGTAGACTATAAAGAGTGCACATCCATTTTCTTGGGCTTTCAGGCCTTAGGACTTTATACTGATGCCCACCTGAGCCTATATGTGATAATCAGCAACCTAGAGCCAGAGCCAGGCGTCAGGGGATCTGAATTCTGTGCTGGGTCCTGCACATGGAGATGAATATATGTGGTCTCTGACCTTAAAGCTAGTCTACGAAGACAGCGAATAGAAAGTTGTGATGCAATGTAGTGTTATGATGGGAGCTGAATCTAATCCTGTCTCCCAGACACCAAAGAAATCTTTCTGGCATTGTCACTAATTCAGCTAGTCTAGTCAGTCATTTCTCTGGACTTACCTATGAAATTCCAGCTGTAGTGAGCAAGGGAGCATCCCCAAAAGGGGTCACACGTGCTTGTGTCTTTCCACAACGCCAGCTTTATTAGAGGACACCTCCCCAAGGAGCCAAGAGGGTTACACAGAGGTTACACGCAGGAAAGGGGAGCTTGTACGATAGAGCAGGCATAGCAAGGAGCATGGTAAGCACCCGGTGCTAAGTCCTGATCACTAGTGGGGGATGTGGATGGAGAGGCAGGCTTAGGGCTCAAGCCAGGCAGCTACAGGGGCGACATGGTCTGGTGGAGCAGAAGTCCTTTCCGGCTCCAAGTGCGACTCCTGGTACAGCCAAGCTTGAGCGTCAAATGGTGGAAGCTCTGAGTTCTTAGAGCCCACAGCGGGTGGGGGTCCCACTCATATCAGTGTCCAGATGAAGTCCTTACCTGAGGGTTCAGGCTTGTGTTTTGGGACGGTCCAGGACCGCCCTAAGGGCATTCTTGTTTCACCCCATTACCTCAGTTCTGGGCATCATGACACTTGACATAATAGCCATGGCTGACAGTGACTCCACACTGGATTCTTGCAAAGTGTCCAAAAAGCCTGCTCTGCTCTTGCTCTACGCACCAGCTATTAAATTCCAGAATTCTATTTAATAAGGGGTGTAGAAGCGCTGAATTGCATCTAGAAAGGAATAAAGGAAGGGTAGGGATTGGCAAATATGAGAGGCTATATTGGGTTGCTAGCAGAGATTAAATGGAAGCACACACACCCGATGAGACTATTTTTAAGACGTGCATTTTAATAAAGACTTTACTTCGAAGCATATGTTAGCAGAGGCTGCACTGATGGAAAATTATTGCTGCACTATCAAACGCACACCTGCTGGAAATTCCAGAAACTGTCCTGTCTTGTGAGAAGCAGTACGTATAGGAACTAAGGGGGGGTGGGGGGGGGGGTGGGGAGGATGCATCATCTTGTGAGGAACTGGCCAAAGCTGACTATTCAAAACAGTGTTCTGCAATCTCAGCGTACCTGACTTCTCTTCCATGCCTCCGCTCCTTCTGGAAACCAGAACTTGCAGGAGTGTGTGTGGACCTAGCCCAGGAGGCTCCTCCTGCCGGGATAGGGTGGGTTGAGCTTGTTTTTGCACAAAATTCCTCTCTCCGTGCTCCACTTGTATTGACTATTGCACTTTCCTATTCATCTCTGTGGCTTTTCTGGTGTTTAAATACGCTAAATTATGCCAATCTGCGACCACATCTGCCCCAGGAACCAGCCGGAGACCCGAGGACGCGCGGCCCTCGTAGCCCTCGGAGACGGGGCCGGAGGCGGGGCCAGAGGCGCTGAGCGAGGCTACTCGCCGCTAACTTACTTCCGGACTCCTGAGTTCCGTCCCGCCTCAGACCGGAAGTGCTGTCGCCGTCGCCCCGCCCCTTGGCCTTTGCCCTGGTTGGGGCAGGACTTCCTGTCTCGTGTGTCCAAGGACCCCCAAAGTGAAGCCGGGTCCCGATGGTCAGGACCCGTGACGCGGAGAAGTTCGCAGCCAGGCACCGGCGTTCACCCTCTCGTTCTTGCAGTTCTCCTGGCTGTCCTCCCACGGCGTCCCCGAGAGGCCCGATCACCAAGCTGGTGACTGTCCGCAGGCTCGGGGACGGCCATGGAGCAGCGGCCGCGGGCGCCGAGGAGCATCCTCTGGACGCTGGGTCCTTTCCCTCGGGTCTTTGCTGCGGAGGCCGTGGCCACCAGTTCTGTAGCCGCCGACCCGGAGGTCCTTGTGGAGGACCAGAAGCTACCGTCTCCATACGTCCCAGGACCCCAGCCCCTGGAGTCTGGATGGGACCGCCTCCGGGAGCTGTTTGCCAAAGAGTAACAGTGCTTGGGGTCTGGGCGGGGCTGCGGAGAGAGTGTCCTGCAGCATTGGGTTAGCCCGGGGCTGAGGACCACAGGGTGGTGTGGTTTGTTTTTAAATGGGATTTGGGCTTCCCGTATTTGCACCCCGAGTTTGCATCCTGTCATGTCCATTTGGAAGTTGTGTAGGTGACAGGACGGCTTTCAAACGATTAGGGTAAGACTCATAAGTCAGAGCTTATAGGCATATTAAGGGAATATAGTTTTAGTGTAATACCCTGGTTTTGCAGATTAGAAGAACGGCACCGAACTAATTAGTGTCATAATTGGCTCTGGAACCCATATCTGCAGGATCCCACTGCACTGTTTTTTTTTTTGGATTTCACTTGATCCCAAACGTCTCTATTTCATGACCAGTAGCTCCCCTCCCCGCCAAAAGGTGGAAGTTGGAGAGATAGGCGGAGAGTTGTAAAATTTTTATTCTGCCACATAAGGAATGTGTAAAATAGCACCACTTGTGTCATCATCATATAAAAGATATCAGCTGGGTTAACACATAAGAAAGTTTCAGAATAAGGTATAATCCTTTGAATTGAATTACTTTTAATGAAAAACTCCAGATATTTCATTCATTCTTTGATTCATTTAATCTATTCATCAGTTATTGGTGAAAAGTTTGCCCTTTCATGAAGTTTTTTTTTACAATACTACACTGTGTTGTCAAATGGTTAAATTAACTTTGAAGCTTTATTATGTTGCTAAGAGGTATATAGTTGGGGCAAGGGAGTTGGCAGAATTATATTTAATAACTACGTTTAGATTTTATCATCTTTTTGTTGTTGTTTAATCCTCACCCGAGGACATGCTTAGAGAGATGAAGGGAGACACACACACACACACACACTGATCAGTAGCCTTCCCTGTGAGCCCTGACTGGAACTGGCAACCTTTCAGTGCATAGAATGACACAATCAATCAACTAAGCCACTCCTGCTGGGCTCATCATTTTTATTTGTTTTTGTTTCTTTGTTAATCTTCACCTGAGGATATTTTTCCATTGATTTTTTTTTTAGGGAGAGTGGAAGAGTTAGGGAAAGACAGAGAGAAATACCGATGTGAGAGAAACACATCGATTGGTTGCCTCCTGCAGGAGCCCCAACTGGGGGCGGGCTGGGGAAGAGCCTGCAACCAAGGTAGTGCCCTGGAGTGCCTCTGATCGGAATCGAACCCAGGACCTTTTGGTCCGCTGGCTGATGCTCTATCCACTGATCCAAACCAGCTAGGGCTCGTCATATTTATTTTAAAGATGAGTTAGCCTTTCTCATTCGTCAGTCCTTCCAATATTTGAGATACTTGTGATAGAGCCTATGTAGTATATAACAGAAGAGGGTTATTTTGATCAGCTTTATAAACCACAGAATGTTAGAGCTGAAAGAAATGTGAAAGATAATCTAGTGTAACTTTCATGCTCTCCTCCATCATGGATGAGGAAACCAAGGTTCACATTGCCTGTGACCTGACTGCGAGTCACTTAACAGTCATAAAACCTGAAGTATTAAAAAAGATAGGGTTTAAAATTTTTTTTCTTATACATCTAAGGTTTCATTCTTGCATACATTGACCTAAAATTCCTTATGTGTGTAATTTTTAAAAGCTTAAAATTACATAAAGGAAATATTGATCTCTATATCCAACTCAAATTCTTCCTCTTTCTAGAAGGTATAGTACAGTTGTAATAGTCATTAAATAAAAGCACCTTTAAAAAAAACTTTTTCAGCCCGGCCAGAGTGGCTCAGTGGTTGAGCATCAAACTATGAACCAGGAGGTCACAGTTCAATTCCAGCAACCCAGGCTCAATCCCCAGTGGCAGGAGGTAGCCAATCAATGATTCTCTTGTCATCGATGTTTCTGTCTCCCTCTCATTTTTCTGAAATCAGTAAAAATATATTTTAAAAAACTCCACAAAAACCTTTTTATTGGAGTATAAAATGCATCTAGAAAAATATGTAAGTATATTGATTAGTGGGTTTTTATAAACCCAACACGAAGAGACTTGTTACCAGCATCCCTGAAGCTCCCCTTGTGCCCCTTTTAGTCACTACCTTCCCAAGAGTAACCAACCACTATCCTAATTTCTAACAGCATAAATTAGTTTTGGCTGAAATTTGAGTTACTTATAACTGCACTATTTAATGCATCAGAGGATTTAATTGGTTCAGCCCATAATTTAAAATGTGGTTGTATTAGCCTTTGGGATAATTCTTATCATACTGTCTTTTGGAGAGCAGTATGCATATACTAATCCCAAACTTTTGTTGTTGATGTTTTAGTGAACGGCAGAGAAATTCAAAGGAACTTGAGAATATTTATAAGGCAGCCATTACAGGAGGCATCATTGGCTGGGTATATGGGGGAGTACCAGCTTTTATACATGCTAAACGACGCTACATTGAGCAGAGCCAAGCAGAAGTTTATTATAACCGGTTTGATGCTGTGGTAGGTACTGGTGTTCTAAATTTATTTGAGGGCACACTAATTTAGCAATTCACTTTAGACTTATTCAGTTAGGTGGTAGGTTGGGAGGGTTAAGGATGTCAGAGTAAAGAAACAAAGTGTATCCTTAGTAACAATGGAAGTACTAGTGCTAAGGTGCATACACATGGCCTGGCAGACCACTTATCTTTGGAAGAGATCACCACAATAGTTCTATTTTCTTTCTTTTTAAAAATTTAAATATTTTTATTGATTTTTAGAGGAGAGAGAGACTGAAACATCAACATGAATGCGGAACATCTAGAGCAGTGATGGCGAACCTTTTGAGCTCTGCTTGTCAGCATTTTGAAAAACCCTAACTTAATTCTGGTGCCATGTCACATATAGAAATATTTTGATATTTGCAACCATAGTAAAACAAAGACATATTTTTGATATTTATTTTATATATTTAAATGCCATTTAACAAAGAAAAATCAACCAAAAAAACGAGTTCGCATGTCACCTCTGCGCGTGTCATAGGTTCGCCATCACTGATCTAGAGGCTGCCTTCTGCACGCCCCCTACTGGGGATTGAGCCTATAACTCAAGCATGTGCCCTGACTGGGAATCAAAACAACAACCTTTTGGTGCATGGGACAACACCCAACCAACTGAGCCATAGCGGCCCAGGCTATAACTCTATTTTCTGAAAAATATTTCTGATCTGCTAAATCATCAAGGCTCAGTTGTGGCATATTTATCCTATTCACAAATCCTCCATGGAGTACACTACTTCACACTAAAACAATAATTAACATTTATAACTTTATAGCTTATAGGGTAGTAACTCATTTGTTAGGTCTGTGTATTAATTCTGTTGTGCTAGTGAGGAAGTTATACCTCAGGGAGTTTTTGTTTTTTAAAAAATTAATGTCAGACATAAACTAAAAAGTACGAAGAATTCCTACATACCTTTCACCCAGATTCTCCAAATGTTAACATTTTACCACTTATTTTCTTTATTATTTTTTCTTTGTGTAATGCCTACTATTATTTTTGTGTGTGAACTGCTTGAGAGTAAGTTATAGACAGGATGAATACTTCAACATTATTTCCTGAAAAAAGGGACATCTCTTAAATAATTTTGCAGATCAGAAATTTATACTGATAAGAGTATATATTATCTATAAACTTTATGTAAATTTTGCTAGTTGTCCCATTAATATCTATTTGAAAAGTAAGTAAATAAATAAGATTTTCTGAGCCAGGATCTAATACTAGATTCAAATGTTGAATTTGCCTGTCATGCCTCTCTAGTCCCCTTCCATCTGGAAGTTTCTCTGTCTTTCTTTGACTTTCTTGACCTTTACATTTTTGAAGATTGTGGGTTATATATTTTGTAGAATTTCCCTCTATTTGGATTTGTTTGATTTTTTTTTTTCATGATTAGATTCTGGTTATGTGTTTTAACAGGAATACCCTTGAATTGATGTTATATCCTTCTTAGGAAATATATATCACAGTTCATGCTACCTGTTTGTCCCTTTACTGGTGATGTTTACTTTAGACACTTGGTTAAGATTATCTCTGCAAGGTTTATCCACCACAAAATTACTGTTTTTTCCCCTGTATCAACTGGTGTGCCGCAAGAATTTTTAAAACAGCCGAAACCGGTTTGGCTCAGTGGATAGAGCGTCGGCCTGCGGACTGAAAGGTCCCAGGTTCGATTCCGGTGAAGGGCATGTACCTGGGTTGCAGGCACATCCCCAGTAGGAGATGTGCAGGAGGCAGCTGATCGATGTTTCTCTCTCATCGATGTTTCTAACTCTCTATCTCTCTCCCTCTCTCTCTGTAAAAAATCAATAAAATATATTTAAAAAAAAAAAAAAGAATTTTTAAAACATGCAAACCCTGACTACTTAGGGGCACTGACCTCTTTTCCTTTAGGTTGTCAAATTAAAAAAATGACAACGGCCAACAACAATAAAGTCATTCAATGTGAATGAATAAAAATTATACCTTTTTATTTTTTGTCAGATCAGCAACAAATATAATACATGTTTTGGTGTGCTGCAGTATTTTAGTAATTAGTTTATGTGTGCCATGGAATGAAAAAGGTTGAAAACCACTACCCTCTGTTACCTTAAGAATACTTATTAGATACTTTGAGACTATGCAAATATCCTATTTTTCATCAAACGTCTACCTTCTAGCTTTAGCATTCAATAATGATTCTTATGTTAAAACAGTTATTGCTGTGGTGGTTGCCAAATGACCATTTTCTAATTCTATCATCCCATCTACATTTATTGGTTAGTATTCTACTATCAGCAAGAGCTTTCATTTTCTCTCTATTTATTTATCTCTATTTAATTTATTCAGAGTGGACTCCTGGTTTCTTATTTTATTCTGTAGGTTTATAATCCATTATCATTTATTTTAATACCCATATTGACCTACATGTGGACAGTTGGAACCCTTTCAAGCTAGACCCTGTGTCCTTTTGCTATGTCCCATCATTCTTTGAGCACCCCTTTAACTTCTTGGCACAGCAAGGTGCTCCTGACTATTGCTTTACTTTTCAAATCGGAATGAGCCATTTCACCAAGGACCTCTAGTTATTTTTTTTTAGTGGAAAATGGTACTTAAAAACCAAGATTTGGTGCTAAGTATGGTCATTGCTACTGAGATGTCATGGCTTCTAAGTCCTAGGAAGACACAGGACATGTGTGTGATATTTATATTCATATACACATTCCTATATACATCTATATCTACCTACTTTTTAAAAGCCATGTGTTCATACAGATACTTTTCAGAGTGTTTTTCTTTTAAATATATTTATTGATTTCAGAGAGAGGAAGGAAGAAGAAAGAGATAGAAACATCAATGATGAGAGAGAATCATTGATTGGCTGCCTCCTACATGCCCCCTACTGGGGATCGAGCCCACAACCTGGGCATGTGCCTTTGACTGGAATTGAACCTGGGACTCTTCAGTTTGCAGGCAAGGCTCTATCCATTGAGCCAAACCAGCTAGAGCTTCAGAGTGGTTTTGACTTGCCCAATATCATATAGTAGTTTGGAATCAGAGATTCTCTCAGATTCTCTAAAAATCCAGAAATATTTATTCTCACAATATTATATATTACTAGAGGCTCAGTGCATGAAATTCGTGCATGGGTAGGGTCCCCTGGCTTGGCCGGTGATCAGGGCCAATTGGGGCCTTCTGGCTTCCAGCCAGGGCCTCCCTTCTCTGGCTGCCGACTGCTGGCCAGGGCCTTCCTTTGTTCCGCGTCACCCCCTGCTAGTCAGTGCACGTCATAGCAAGTGATAGAACTCCCAGTCGAACTCCTGTGGGGACACTTTGCATATTAGCCTTTTATATAGATAGATACCAGATCTGTTTTAATGTTGGTCTAGTAACAATGGACTGTGGAGACAGACAACCTACCTTCCAATTCTGACTTTATTCCTTATTGGTTAGAAACTTCCTCTATATACTTTAGTTAAAATTAAAATACCTGCCTGAAGAAAATGTTGTAAAGATTAAATGAGGCGCCCTAGCTGATTTGGCTCAGTGAATAGAGGGTCGGCCTATAGACTGAAGCATCCGGGCTTGATTCTGGTCAAGGGCACGTGCCTGGGTTGCGGGCTTGGTCCCCAGTAGGGGGCGTGCAGGAGGCAGCCAATCAGTGATTCTCTCATCATTGATGTTTTTATCTCTCCCTTTCCCTTCCTCTCTGAAATCAATAAAAATATATTTTTTAAAAAAAAGATTAAATGAGGTAATATGTTAACACAACTTTTACATAGAATGTGGTCAGTAAATTATTTTTTTTCCTTCCTCTGCTCCTTTCCTACACATATGTATTACTTTAATCCTTACCCTTTAATGTACCACTTACTCAGTTCTTTATTTTATGTTTTTCTTGTCCCCAAGATTTCTTTTTTTTTTAAATTTTTTTAAATTTTATTTTATTGCTTACAGTCTTACAAAGGGTATTACATATGTGTCCCTTTTTTTCCCCCGCCCTTGACAATCCCCTGGCCTCCCCTACCCCCCAGTGTCTTATGTCCATTGGTTATGCTTATATGCATGCATACAAGCCCTTTGGTTGATCTCTTACACCCCTCCCTCCTGCCCCCCACCCCTCCCCGGCCTTCCCGCTACAGTTTGACAATCTGTTTGAGGCTGCTCTGCCTCAGTATCTATTATTGTTCAAAAGTTTATAATGGTCTCTACTATCCATGAATGAGTGAGATCATGTGGTATTTTTCCTTCATTGACTGGCTTATTTCACTTAGCATAATGCTCTCCAGTTCCATCCATGCCGTTGGAAATGGTAAGAGTTCCTTCTTTTTTTTTTTATTGATTTTTACAGACAGAGGAAGGGGCAGGGGGAGAGAGAAAGAGGAACATCGATTCGTTATTTCACTTACTTATGCATTTATTGATTGATTCTTATATGTGCCCTGACCGGGGACTGAACTGCAACCTTGGTGTGTACAATCCTCTAACCAACTGAGCTACCCAGCCAGGGCCTCATCAAGATTTCTTGGGGGAAAAAAATCCTATCTAATACTGATTTTATAGCTGTTGTGGTGTTTGCTATGTAGATTCTCAGTGATATTTAACTAATGGATTACTTGGTTGACACTGGCAAATTCTTAGTTTCTTTTCTATCTCCTGATAGAATAGGATGCACCTGGGACTTTAGCTTAAGCTACAATACTGAATGAATGATATTTCTACAGATTTTCTATTGTTTCTGTTTAGGTGTCCCTGCCTAATCCATAGCTGACATTCCTCCACCACAGTTTTAGAATAAGGAAAGTACCAAGGTGTCTTGGAACCTCACAGCCTTTTTATTAACTTTAGCAATCTGCACATCGTGCTGCCACGCGAGGCTTCATCCGATACGGCTGGCGCTGGAGCTGGAGAACTGCAGTGTTTGTGACTATATTCAAGTAAGTTCTCTCTGAATTGTGACACAGGGTCTTGGTATTCTTTTATCAGCACATCTTTTAAGTGGGATTATGAAAACTGAACACCTACATGAAAGTGATTCATAATACCTTTTCCCCAATAGTGTTATCTGTGTAGAAGACTGGTCCAGTTGTAGTTTTCCCATTGATGAATGGAGGTGAACCAACTAGTATCAAAATAGATACAAGGTTTCTTAGTAAGAGAAACTCTGCAAAACTCTTTCTTACGCTTCTATTTTTTTTTTTTATTGCTTAAAGTATTACAAAGGGTATTACATATGTGTCCATTTTTTCCCCCTGCCCTAGACAGTCCCCTAGCCTCCCCTATCCCCCAATGTCTTATGTCCATTGGTTATGCTTATATGCATGCATACAAGTCCTTTAGTTGATCTCTTACCCCCCCTACCTCCTGCCCCCCAACCCTCCCCGGCCTTCCCGCTGCAGTTTGACAATCTGTTTGAGGCAGCTCTGCCTCTGTATCTATTATTGTTCAAAAGTTTATAATGGTCTCTATTATCCATGAATGAGTGAGATCATGTGGTATTTTTCCTTCATTGACTGGCTTATTTCACTTAGCATAATGCTCTCCAGTTCCATCCATGACGTTGCAAATGGTAAGAGTTCCTTCCTTTTTAGAGCAGCATTGACTATTTATTCCCAAATTTGTTCCTTCTGTAGTAGAAGGTGCTCCTAAAGCCCGTGTTATATTAGCAGTCTGAGACACAGGTCAGGACTAGCCTGGGACCAGGGATGGGTGTAGTAGGCTCTTCTGAAATAATACAGATGTCTTTAGTGAAAGGTGCATTCCAGAAGGTAAATGGGTTGTGCTTCAAATTATGTTTTCCTCTTCCTGTCGTCTCTCCAGCACAGTGAACACTGGTCTAAGTGTATACCGAGATAAAAATGCCCTAAGCCATTTTATCATTGCAGGAGGTAAGACATGTTTGTTCTTGTTTATGTTTTTCAATCTCAAATATGGTTTGGGAAATATGTCAGGACCTAAGTCACAGCTGCTGAATCCTTTAGTTGGCTTATTCAACATTCGTGCAAAATGTACTAGTATAGAGAGTATTAGGCTTAATCCTTGGTACACTTGGTGAACAAAGCAGATAAGGTATGAGCTTTCATGGAGTGTTACAGTCTAATGCAGCCGTGGGCAAACTACAGCCCGCGGGCCAGATCCGGTCCGTTTGAAATGAATAAAACTATTGAAAAAAAAGACCGTACCCTTTTATGTAATGATGTTTACTTTGAATTTATATTAGTTCACACAAACACTCCATCCATGCTTTTGTTCCGGCCCTCCGGTCCAGTTTAAGAACCCATTGTGGCCCTCGAGTCAAAAAGTTTGCCCACCCCTGGTCTAATGTATATGGGGAAAAACAGGTTGTTATGATGGAAAGTACCAGATAGGTGGGGCAGTGGGATCTAAGTGGACAGAGCGATCAGAGAAGGCCTTTCTGAGGAAGTGACATTTAAGCCAAAACCTTAAGAATGGGAAGGAGCAAGACTTGCGAAGAAGTGTAGCCCAGGCAGAGGGAATGTTTCTCAGAAGCAGGGTGAATGAGGGTAAGAGTGGCTTGAGATGAAATTGGTGAGGTACAGTAGAAAGGGGCCAGATTTTTCATGGTAAGAGTTTGGATTTTATTTTAAAGCTCTATACCTCTGGTAGATAATTACAACAACAACAAAAGTACAACCATCCCTTGGTATCTGTGGGGGGTTGATTCCAGGATATTATTCCCCTCTGGTTCCCCCCTTCCTGTGAATACCAAAATCTGAAAATGTTCAAGTCCCTTATGTAAACTGGCACAGTGTTTACACGTGGGCTATGGGGTATGCCTACACATCACTTCATTCACGTGGATTCAACATAGTGCTCTGCATGTGGCAAACTCAACTTTTGCTTTTGTGAATTTCCTGGGATTTTCCCCCCTGAATATTTTCAATCTGCAGTTGATTGACTCCATAGATGTGGAACCGTGATAGGGAGGGCTTACTGTATTAAAGTATTATTTTCAGAAATGTAGATGAAGTTACCTGCCGTATATACTCAGACACTAACTTATGTACATTCTCTCACATACAAAAACCCGCATATATTGCACATACATTTTTTTCTTTTAATTTGGAAATAATTTCATGGTTATAGAAAGTTACAAAAATAAAAATGATACAAGGAACACCATGATCAGTACCCTTTAGTACAGAGATTCAGCTATTAATATTTTAGCCCATGTACTCTATCATTTGTGCTCTATTTTGAGTATACTCTCTCTTTCTCTATGTGTCCTATACATGCACAGACAAACACGTGAATATATATTTTGAACTTAAAATTTTTTTAAATGTGTTTTTTTTATTGATTTCAGAAAGGAAGAGAAAGGGAGAGAGAGATAGAAACATCAGTGATGAGAGAGAATCATTGATTGGCTGCCTCCTGCACATCCCATATCGGGGATTAAGCCCACAACCTGGGCATTACCCTTGACTGGAATTGAACCCTGGACCCTTCAATCCACAGGCCACTGCTCTACCCACTGAGCCAAACTGGCTAGGGCTGAACTTCACATTTTAATGAAAACATTTTTAAATATGAAATTAGACATAGACATTAATAACATTGAAGTAGCTAGGACTTGCCCTTTTTGACCTTGTGAACAGTTTTACATGTTCTGAAGGCTCAAATGTTTATATTCAAACCAAATTCTTGTCTTCCTCCCCCCACTTCCATTCTTGGTTCTTCTATTATGTTCTCTGTTGTCTACCCTGTTAAATCCTAAAAGTGGAAATCAAGTAATGATGGCTCTTCCCTTTATTTCTTTCCAAACTTCCTATGGACCAATCATTTATATTCCTTAAATATATATGCACTCTCTCACCTTCTCTTTGTTCCTACTGCTACTATTAGGTTTTCCCTGTTTCTAATCTTGTCATTCCACCTCCTCTGTTGTCTTAGTTTTAAAATATGAATATGATCATAATACTTTTCTGCTTGAGATTCTCCCGCAGTTTCCCATCACTGTAATGTTGATTCTTGATCTGGCCCCATGCACCACTCTTGCTTCAGGCTTATGAATCTACTTGGATTTCCTAAACCCAGGATATTCTTGCTTTACATGTATTGGTCCCTCCTCTTCTTCTTCTTTTTTTTTTGTTTTGCTAATCTTCACCCGAGGATATTTTTCCATTGATTTTTAGGAAGAGTGAAAGAGAGAGGGAAAGACAGAGAGAAACATCAATGTGAGAGAAACACATTGACTGGTTGCCTCCTGCATGCGCCCAGACCGGGGCCTGGGCTGTGGAGAAGCCTGCAACCAAGGTACATGCCCTGGACCAAAATTTAACCTGGGACCCCTTGGTCTGCAGCCCAACACTCTATCCATGGAGGCAAACTGGCTAGGGCTGGTCCCTCTTCTTGAACCCACCTTCCCCACCCCCAGAACTAATTTTGTTCAGCCCCTACTTAATCAGTCTTTCTTTCTTCCTCCCTTCCTTCCCTTCCTTCCCTTCCCTTCCTTCCCTTCCCTTCCCTTCCCTCCCCTTCCCTTCCCTCCCCTTCCCTCCCCTTCCCTTTCCTCCCCTTCCCTCCCCTTCCCTTCCCTCCCCTTCCCTTCCCTCCCCTCCCCTCCCCTCCCCTCCCCTCCCCTCCCCTCCCCTTCCCTTCCCTTCCCTCCCCTTCCCTTCCCTTCCCTTCCCTTCCCTTCATTTTTTTTTAATTGATTTCAGATAGGAAGGGAGAGGGAGAAAGAGATAGAAGCATCAATGATGAGAGAGAATCAATGATCGGCTGCCTCAACCTGAGCATGTGCCCTTGACCGGAATTGAACCCAGGACCCTTCAGTCCACAGGCTAATGCTCTACCCACTAAGCTAACCCTGCTAGGACACAAGTGTTATATTTAAAAATGTTGTCACCTCAGATGCCATTAGTTGTGTTGTACATAGTAAAAGGGGAGAATGAATGACCGTTTTGGATGTACAATCTTAGTAGGAAGGAAACAGTACATGTGCAGCAGCCACCAGGTGGCATGGTAAGCCCGGTGCACGTTTTAAGGCCTGCCTGAGAGGTGTAGCCTGGCAGTACAGAAAGGGGGAAGGCATAAGCTGCAGGGGTTTTTGTTTATCTGGGGAAAGCTTTCCTTGAAGAAGGAAGAAATGAAAGATGGAAGTGAAGAGATTACAGATTTTTAAGGGGGAGGCAGACAAAAATGAAGCAAAATGAGAAGAGGTTGGATCCATGGAACACACTGAGGAATTAGTTTTGTAAAGGAACATTTTTTCTTTGAACCTGCAGAATAGAAGAGACGCTAGCTATATTGGCATTTTAAACTCAGAAAGTCTAGGTTGTAGTAGTATATTAATGTTGGGGTCAGAAAGCTTACTATAGGTATTTATGTCCTTTTTATAGAAGAAATAATTTTAAAATAGAATTCTAGTGCTTAAAGATGACTTAATAATACTGTTTTTCTGTGTTTGTTTAAATAGCTGTCACAGGAAGCCTTTTTAGAATAAATTTAGGTCTGCCTGGTTTCGTAGCTGGTGGCATAATTGGCGCCTTGCTAGGGTAAGTGTTAACATGGTTTGATTCTGAATTAACACAACTTTCATTAATGCCTGGCCTGTTAAACATCTCATTCATTTCTAAAGAACAAAGATCTCTAGTCTTATATTGGTAGTAACTTTGACTCTCCAATTCTAATTCTACCCCAATTATTCATTTACTTCCAGTTTTCATTGGGTGAACACTCTTTAAATATCACGAACATCTGAAACTATTTATAGTTTGAACAAAGGTCCTTATAATGAGCAGGAAAAAGGAATAAGAAAATTAAGCACATTCTATTAAAAAAGTTTCAGCTTTATTTGTTTAGTTTAATTAATTTAAAAAAGTCTTACTTTTTACTTTCGAAAATCCTGAACCTACAATAAAGTACATTGAATGAATTAATACATTGAACACCTATATGTCCCTTCACTTAAATTCACCAATTGTTAACATTTTGCCATACTTGTTGTCCATCTCTCTCTATATATGTGAATGTGTGTATATTTCCTTTTCTTTTCAATTAAACCATTTGAGACCTCATAATTCTACATCCCTAAATACATCAGTGTGTATCTCCCAGGATAAGAACATTGTCCAGTGACAATAAATAAACAAAATGTGGTATAACTATACTATATAATATTCAGTCATAAAAATATGAGGTATTGATTCACACCACAATATGAGTAATCCTTGATTAAACCCAGGACAAAACCCCACATGTTGTACTACTCTACTTATATGAAGTATCTAGAAGAGGCAAATATGTGCCCTGACCAGTGTGGTTCCGTTGGTTGAGGGTCATTCTGTGCACTGAAAGGTAGCTGATGGATTCCTGGCCAGAGGACATGCCCAGGTTGCCAGCTCAATCTCTGGTCAGGGTGTATATGTGGGAAGCAGCTCATTGACTGCTAATAGGTATGAGTTTTCTTTTGGGGGTGATGAAAATGTTCTGGGATTAGTTAGCAGTGGTAATTGCATGAATACATGAAAAAACACTAAATTATACACTTTAAAGAGTTGAATTTATGGTAGATGAGTCATACCTCCAAGCTGTTCTTGCTGATAGACCATTTTTAATTTAATTTTTATTTATTTTAGAGAGGAAGGGAGAGGGAGAGGGAGAGAGATAGAAACATCAGTGATGCGAGAGAATCATTGATCGGCTGCCTACTGCACGCCCCCTACTGGGGATCAAGCCCACAACCCAGGCATGTGCCCTTGACCAGAATCAAACCTGGGACCCTTCAGTCTGCAGGCTGACGTTCTATCCACTGAGCCAAACCAGCTAGGACCTGATAGACCATTTTTGTTTTTGTTTTGTTTTTGTATATATATATATATATATGTCTGTGTGTGTGTACATATATATATATATGTACACACACACACACACACACATATATTCTTAATATATTTTTTTATTGATTTCAGAGAGGAAAGGGGAGGGAGAGAGGGATAGAAACATCAATGATGAGAGAGAATCACTGATACGGCTGCCTCCTGCACGCCCCCCACTGGGGACTGAGCCCACAACCTGGGCATGTGCCCTTGACTGGATCGAACCCGGGACCCTTCAGTCCGCAAGCCGACTATCCACTGAGCCAAACCGGCCAGGGCTTGATAGACCATTTTTGTGTGTGTGTATTTAAGTATCCATGCTTTGACTAACATAAACTATCATCATTTATGGAGGTCTTCCTTTCAGATGTACTTACATTATAAGTTGATGGCTGTGATAGATTTGGTATGTAAAGAAAGCACCACCCCTCCTTTTTTTGGTCCCTTGGCGTTTCTTCAAAGTAATTTAAGTTCCATATTAGGCAGATGCTGGTTTTTAGTATGCTCTGAAAAAAATGTTCTTTTTTAAAAAGTGTATAATGCCAAGAATTTTATAACTCTTTTATGGTGTGCTTTATCCTTATGACCTTTCTGAATTACATAGATAAAGAGAAACATTTTATTATGGCCTTTTGAAAGCAAGATTTAGTTAGTTCCTGACAAGGGCCTAAATTGAACAAATAACCCTATATGTAGAATGCAGTTTTATCTTCAGTGACACTAAACACAGCATAAATTTTACTGTTTTAACTTTTTAACATTTTCCCCTATGTCGTCTTAGAAAAGAAGGAAAGTCATTAATAATACAGTGGGGCCTTGACTTACGAGTGTCCCGACTAACGAGTTTTTCGAGATACGAGCTGTCTCTCGGCCGATTTTTTGCTTTGAGTTGTGAGCTAAAATTCAGGTTACGAGCCAGCTTCAGATACCCCACCACTAGTTGGCGCAGCGAACGTCACAGTGAACGCCACAACATCAGCCCAGCATCACGTGTCTCACTCGTTCACTTTTTGTTTTGACATACGAGTAATTTGAGTTACGAGCTCCGGCACGGAACGAATTAAACTTGTAAGTCAAGGCCCCACTGTAATCTAAGCTTCCATCTTAATCAATTAGTAAAAGGAAGTAAATTAAATTCAAAACAAGCAGAAGGAAGAAAATAATAAAGATGAGAGGTTACAATTAATAAAATTGAAAACAAAATCAGTACAGAAACATCATGGAATCAATATCAAGTTCTTTAGAAAGATTAATTAATAAACTGCTAACCAGACCAATCAAGTGAAAAAGAGAAAACAAATGATCAATTCTATATAATAAAAGCCTAATATACAAATTGTCCCCTTGGGAGTTTGACTGGGGGTTCGACCGCTCGCTATGATGTGCACTGACCACCAGGGGGCAGTGTAGACCATGGCGGGCATCAGCGATGAGGTGCTGGCAGCAGGGGGCAGTGGAGGTGCTGCCAGCCCCTATGGGTCCTGACAAGGGCAGGAACACAGCAGGATGGTGGAGCAGGTGAGCAGGCAGCACCAGACCAAGGCTGGTGCGAGCGTGGGCCCGATTGCCTTGCCGTTTGCCCTGCAGATGGTGACCGGCGGTGAGGGGCAGGGCTGCCGCCCAGCTCCCAAGCACTGAGGGAGCCGGGCAGCGGGCCCAGTCTCAACCAATCACCCTGCAGGCCGGATGGTGGAACAGGTGAGGGGGCAGTGCCAGGCCAAGGCAGAGTGCTAGGCGGGGCTGCAGGGCTGGGTATGCAAGCTGGGGCTGCAAGGCTGGGGGCTCAAGCTGAGGCCTGATTCCTGCAGGCTATCCTGAGCAACCCAACTGTGCATGAATTCGTGCACTGGGCCTCTAGTATAGGAATAAAAAGGAGGACAACTTAATGATCCTGAGATCATGTAAAGTATGAAAAAAAGTATTAGGGAATATTTTATGCCCTTACTAGGAGCCCGGTGCACAAATCCGTGCACATTGAAAGCAAATTAATTAGAAGAAATATTTTAGAGACTGCGGGAGGGCTCCAGGGCGTGTCCGGCCTGTCTTGCCCAGTCTGATTGGGGCTGATTGGGGCCGTCTCACCCAGTACCGATCGAGGCTGATCAGGGCCGGCCGGCTGGGGAGGGACCGCAGGAGGGCTCCAGGGCATGTCCAGCCCGTCTCGCCCAGTCCGGATCAGCCGGTCCCCAGCATCAAGCTAACCCACTGGTCAGAGCGTCTGCCCCCTGGTGGCCAGTACACATCATAGTGACTGGTTGAACGGTTGGACACTTAGCATATTAGGCTTTTATATATATACTAGAGGCCCGGTGCACAAAAATTTGTGCACTCGGGGTTGGGAGAGGAGGTCCCTCAGCCTGGCCTGTGCCCTCTCACAGTCTGGGACCCATCAGGAGATAAGGACCTGCTGGTTTAGGCCTGCTCCTGGGTGGCAGAGGGCAGGCCTAATCCTAGGTGTAACCCCTGGTCGGGCTCAGAGCAGGGCCCATTGGGGAGTTGGGGCCCCGCCTCCTGTCATGCACAGAGCAGGGCGGATTGGGAGGTTGTGATGCCACCCTCAGTCATGCTCAGGGTAGGGCTGATTGGGGGGTTGGGGCACCACCCCCTGGCACACTCAAGGCAGGGTCCATAGGGAGGTTGCAGCGCCACTCCTGTCATGCACAGAGCAGGGCCGATCAGAGGGTTGGAGCTCCGCACCCTGTCACACTGATCCCGGTGCTGGGAAGCCTCCCTGCTCCGCTGATCCCAGGGCCAGGACGCCTCTTGGCTCCCCTGATCCCTGGCCCGGAGGCCTCTCGGCTCCGCTGATCACCAGGGCGGGAGGCCTCTCTGCTCCGCTGATCGCGGGGCCTCCGACTCCGCTGATCACGGGGCCGGGAGGCCTCTGGACTCCGCTGATCACCGGGGCTGGGAGGCCTATGGACTCCGCTGATCACCGGGGCTGGGAGGCCTCTCGGCTGATCACCGGGCGGGAGGCCTCTGGACTCCGCTGATCACAGGGGCCGGGAGGCCTCTCGGCTCCGCTGATCACCGGGGCCGGGAGGCCTCTCGGCTCCGCTGATCACCGGGGCCGGGAGGCCTCTCGGCTCCGCTGATCACCGGGGCCGGGAGGCCTCTCGGCTCCGCTGATCACCTGGGCCGGGAGGCCTCTCGGCTCCGCTGATCACCTGGGCCGGGAGGCCTCTCGGCTCCGCTGATCACTGGGACCGGGCGGCCTCTCGGATCCGCTGATCACCGGGGCCGGGAGGCCTCTCGACTCTGCTGATCCCAGGCCCTGAGGCCTCTCTGCCCTGCTGCTTCAGGGCTGTTTGGCTTCGCTCTGCTTGGAGCCTGAGTATGCAAATTAACCGCCATCTTTTAGCTTCTATAATTGAAACATTGTATCTTTTGGAGTTGTTGCTTCAGGAGCTCAGAGCCCTGCAGCTGAGGGGATCCTTGACTTTCTCCATCGCTGTGGCAACCAAGCCTCCTATTCTCAGCTGCCTGGCTGCCAGCCGCCATCTTGGCTGACAGTTAATTTGCATATCTTGCTGATTAGCCAATGAAAAAGGTATCGTTTGTACGCCAATTACCATTTTTCTCTTTTATTAGTATAGGATATAGATATCCTACAACTTAGCTGAAATGGACAAATTCCTTAAAAGTTGCACACTGCCAAAGCTCATGAGGAAGAAACAAACAATCGAAATAGTCCACGTGTATTAAAAAAAAAAAAAAAACAATCTTAGCCCAGCTGGTGTTGCTCAGTGGTTGGTAGAGCATCGCTTATGAACCAGGAGTCACGGTTTGGTCAGGGCACAATCCCCAGTAAGAGCATGCAAGAGTCAACCGATTAATGATTCCCATCATTGATGTTTCTATCTCTCTCCCTCGCCCTTCCTCTCCTAAATTAAAATATATATATATCTTATAGTTTAAAACTTTCCAAAAAAGAAAGCTTAGATGACTTCACTGATAAAGTTTTGAAAAATTGACTTAAAGTAGAAATAATGTAAATTCTACACAAACTTTCCCTGAAAATAGAAGAGGAGGAGATATTTACCAACTGGGTAAATACTTGGGTTCTGGCTAGGAAAGAATTCAGAGCCAAGACCTAACTGTAAGAGAACATTTATTTGGTAAATCACAGAGGAAGAAGAAGCAATTCCTGGAAGAAAAGGGCTTCAGAAACAGGTTAGAGAGGTAAAGGAAGGGCCCTTGGAGCTTGGGAGTGAGGAAGCTAATGGTAACATGCCTGGGGCAGAGAGGGGGAGGGGGAAGGGAAAGGGAAAGACAAGAGGGCCTGCTCTTGGGAGGGAGAATGCACTGGGCCCTCCATCCTAAGGGTTTTAAGGGTGGAGATTTTAGGGGAGGTCCCAGGGGAAGGTCTCAATAGAATATTCAGCAGTTTTCCCCTTTCAGGATCTAGGTGTCCTCAGATTGATTGGTCTTCCCCAGGGCAAAGGGTCATTATTCAATGCAGCTGGTCCTGAGGCTGGTTTTGTTGCTTTTCTGGCCCTGGAGCTGCAATACAACCTGAGGTATAGATGGTATCTCTGCGGAGGAAAGGGAGGGGGTCTTGGTCCAAACCACATGACTACCAATATGCTAGGGTCTAAGTCTCCACTGATGGATTGGTTGGTGCCAGGGCAGGAGGTCATTATTCAATGTAGTTGGTCCAGTGTACAAGCCATGGGTTTTGTCTTTTTTTTTTTTTTTTTCAAATACATTTTTTTATTGACTACGCAGTGATGGCGAACCTTTTGAGCTCGGCATGTCAGCATTTTGAAAAACCCTAACTTAACTCTGGTGTGGTGTCACATATAGAGATTTTTTGATATTTGCAACCATAGTAAAACAAAGATTTATATTTTTGTTATTTATTTTATATATTTAAATGCCATTTAACAAAGAAAAATCAACCAAAAAAATGAGTTCGTGTGTCACCTCTGACACGTGTGTCACAGGTTCGCCATCACTGAACTACAGAGACAAAGGGAGAGGGAGAGAGTGGAAAACATCAATGAGAGAATCATTGATCGGCTGCCTCCTGTATGCCCCCTACTGGGGATCAAACCTGCAACCCAGGCATTGGCCCTTGACTGGAATCAAACCCAGGACCCTTCAGTCCACAGGCCAACACTCTATCCACTGAGCCAAACCAGCTGGGGTTGTGGTCTGGTTTTGTTGCTTTTCTGGGCCTGGAGCTGAAATACAATTGAGGCCTAGATCTTATCTCGAGGGAGGAAAGGTTAGGGGTTCCAAACTGCAGGACCGTTGATATGCTAGGGGAGGAAAAGTCACCCTGGAGGCTAAGTCCCCTGGGACTTTCCACCCTGACACCTTCTGTACCTGGTCTATCATCCTTGCTCTGCTCCTGTCTAACTGCCTACAACATAACCAACTGAGCGACCCAGCCAGGGCTAATTCCACCGTCTTGAAACTCTATCTTTTCTTGGCTTCCATGACATCCCATCCACTGAAGATTCTTCTGTCCAATGAACCGTTTCCTAAAAAAAAAAAAAAAAAAAAAAAGAACATTGTCCAGTGATATCACACTGCATCATTTAGCATTGGTTCAATACAGTTATCTAAGATAGGTTCTATATTCAAAAGTTTTTAATTATTACAATATTATGTGTATATAAGTTTTTTAAACCCAGGATCCATTTGTATATTGCATTTAGTAATTGTGTCTTTTTAGATTCCTTTAATGTAGAAAAGTTCCATTTATTATATCATAGTTCTGTAGGTCAGAAGTCTGGGTAGGCTTGAATGGGTTCTCTGCTGAAGGTTTCACAAGGCCAAAAATCATGGTATTGGCCAGTCAGGCTCTTATCTTGAGGCTCTGTGGGAGAATCTGTTTCAAAACCAGGTTGTTGACAAAATCCTTGTGGCAATAAGAGGGAAGTCCTTATTGGCATTCACATTCCAACTCACAGTATCCCTCCATGTTCATACTAGCAACCAGCATGTTGAATGCTTCTCATGCTTCAAATCTCTGACTGAGAAATGGCTGCCAGCAGCCATGACTGGGGCAGTCGCAGCATAGGAACAATTATCCCTGCCAGCACCTCCGTCTGGGAGAAAGCCACCTTCGAGTTCCTTCCCTGATGCCAGACAATCCAGTTCCTCCTCGTATGTGTCTGGGTCCCCCAAAGCCTCGCCCTGGTGCTGGAGCTCAGAAGAAGCAGGACCTTGTGGTCTTGCTAATAATGGTATTGCAACCATTGTACTGAAGTCCTTCAGGTAAAATCAAAACCCTGGCCAAGTACCTAATGCTTCCCATGATCTGGCTCCTGACAATACAGCAAGCCTCACCTTCCTGGCAGATAGCAAACATTCAATAAATGTTATGTAATAGATGACATCGATCAATACCAAGAGAGGTCTGAGTGCCCACCGTTTGGCCCAGGCCCTTCAGCTTCAAGCTGAGATCCACAGTAACTTCTTCATGTTTTGGACCAGTGGTTCACAAAGGTTTGTGTTCAGAATTCCTTTACACACTTAACAATAATGGAGGGCCTCCAAGTGCTTTTATTTTTGTGAATTATATCATTTACATTTATTGTATTAGAAATTAAACTGAAAAATGTTAAAAAAAAAAAATCTCTCTGATTTCAACTCTAACACTAGCCAGAGAAAGCTTTGCTTGGAAAGGGTTCACACAGATAATCTCCTTTTTGACTGACTCAAATTCAGCTGATTAATAACCTTCATTATGTCTGTAAAATCAATTTACCATGTAATGTAATACAATCATGGGCATAATATCTCATCATATTCACAGTTGGGGTATCAGGATAGGATAATTTAGGGAGACTTTTTAGAATTCTGCATGCATATTGGGTATCTAATACATTTTTCTACTGCATAGGTATCTTTTTTCCATTCTGGTTAAGTACTCTGTGGGAGTGAAAGTCAGTGAATAGCCTGTTTTCCAGCTGCTTCTAGTGATTTTTAAGGATTCATGCTGTAATCAGTTATTCCAAAGACAAAACATTGATTAGCTATTCCATCATTCTTCTGTTCTTTTTAGATAGCATTCACTTGAACAAAAGGTTTCTCCCTTCCCCTCCTTCTGCCCACTCCCTTTTCCCAACCCCTTTTCAGGGGATGGTAACACTATAGATTTATGGATTTTTTTTAACTAAATTTTTTTTGAATTTAGCATTTCATAATCTATTGCTGACATTATTTTTGTTGTATTGTTTATATACCAGGTTCTTAATATAAGAATTCTTGAAGCTAGCAACAAAACTAAACTATTTTCATTGTGGGGGAAAAATAAGTTACTGTCTTACCCATATTTAATCACACAGTTCAGAGGTGTTAAGTATATTCACACTAGAGGCCTGGTGCACGAAATTTGTGTGTGTGTGTGTGTGGGGGAAATCCCCTCCGCCCAGCCTGCACCCTCTCCAATCCGGGACCCCTCGGGGGATGTCCGATTGCCGGTTTAGGCCCGATCCCAGGGATTGGGTCTAAACCGGCAGTTGGACATCCCTCTCACAATCCAGGACCGCTGGCTCCTAACTGCTCACCTGCCTGCCTGCCTGATCACCCCTAACTGCCCCCCACCCCCCGCCAGCCTGATCACCCCTAACTGCCTCTGCCTGCTGGCCTTGTCGCCCCCAACTGTCTCCCCTGCTGGCCTGGTTGCCCTCAACTGCCCCCCTCTGCTGGCCTGGTTGCCCTCAACTCCTCCCCCTCCCCCCCCCCCCGCCAGCCTGGTTGCCCCCAATTGCCCCCCACCCCGGCCTGGTCGTCCCCAACTGCTCCCACCCCACCAGCCTGCTCACCCCCAACTGCCCCCCCCCCTCCCCCCGCCGGCCTGGTCGCCCCACACAGCTTGCTGTTCAGTCATTTGGTCATCCCTCGCTAACCCCCCTGCCGGCCTTGTGGCCCCACGCAGCCTGCTGGTTGTTACTGTGATGGTGTCCTGGACAATTTGCATATTCCTCTATTATTAGTATAGATTGTTATGCAACAGATCTCTAGAACTTTTTAATCTAGCAAAACTGGAACTCAGTACCCATTAAACACTAATTCTTCCTCTCCTTGCCCCTCAGCCTTTGGCAACTACCTTTCTGTTTTCTGTTTCTATGATTTTGAACACTTTAGATACCTCATATGAGTGGAATCATATGTGACTTTTTGTAACTGGCTTATTTTTCTTAACATAATGTCCTTGAAATTCATCCATGTTATAGCATATGACAGGATCTCTTTATTTAAGGTGGCGTAACATTCCATTGTATTAACATTTTCATCATTCATCTGTCAATGATCATTTCCACCTAGCAAAGATAATTTTTAAAATTAGCCTACTTAAGTTGTAGCCAGAGTAAATTTAAGTTATATCAGAGCCAAAAACCCCTTTTGACACATTTTTATTGTTGAGATTATTAATAGATGTCTCCCTTTCCCCCCCTATTACTCTCCTCCACTTGGTTTCCACCTCACCCCAGGCCTGGTTTTTATAGCCTGTAGTTATGGGGACTTCTCTTCCCAGCACTGGAACCCTGGGCTGAGGGGTCTGGTGTGGGGCTGGGACTCTTTGCTCCTCACAGGAGGTCTCTGCAGCAGAGATATCCCTCCTGATTAAAAAAATTGCCACACGTAGGTGTCGAACCAACCCATTCCAGGCCTCCGCCCGTCCTACCAGTCTCAATGTGCTTTCTTCTTTACTTTTCTAGTTGTAGGACTTCCATTCAGCTAGATTTCAGGTGGTTCTGAATGATGGATTTTCTGTATTTTAGTTGTAATTTTGATGTGGCTGTGGGAGACGGTGAATACAGGCATTTACCTATGCTGCCATTTTTTAAAAAATCCTTTTCTTTGAGAAAACAAGAATGAAACCCTCTTCCTTGCAGTGATAATTTTTATGTAAATCAGTTTCTTAATAGATAACTATTGGCATTGTGGGTGAGATTCAATTTTAGGATGTTTTGGTGGCTTCAACCCCAAAAGCTAGTAGCATTCCTCCTCCAACCAAAAATACCTGCTCCTGAGAGGATCTGGTACCATTCTAGATATTAACTTTATTCTGAGAAACCTTCAGTATATAGCTACTTACTAGAGCTTGTCACAAATATTTATTTTCCTGGTTAATTTTTCATTAAAAACAGCCAATTTATAGACCAGATGTATGTCACTTATTTTTAGGAAGATACCGTTACTGTTTTTCTCTGTTGTTCAGACCATGAAGGAAATTACCTTGATTTTTTTTTATTTTATTCAACAGGGACACTTTAATTGTCAAATATTCCTGTACCTATCAGCAAACAAGTGGCTCAGTTGGTGTTGCTCGTGTCTTAGCAGAGATGCTCACATCTTGCCTGATCTAATGGCTTGTTTTTCCTAAGCTTCCCCTCTGCTTCTTCCGCAGTACTCCTGTCGGGAGCCTGTTGATGGTACTCCAGAAGTACTGTGGTGAGACGATTCAGGAGAGAAAACAGAAGGAGAAAAAAGTACTCCAAGAGCTGAAACTGGAAGAGTGGTAAGGAACATGCTAAAACTAGGCCTTTCATAGTGCTGTTCTCTTAAACGATTCAGCTCAAAGAAAAGTTTATTTTTACTGAGTTCTTCAACTTGTACCCTACCTGTTCTTCTCATCTTTTTAATTAAGGAGACTAGAAAAATGGAAGACACTAATTTTATTTTTAATCTGATGAGGATCTTTCCTTAAATACATTTTTTTTAAGTTAAAATGTAAATTTCCTTTGGTTGCATGTTTTCTCTTTTCCTATATTTTCGACTGCATAAGGAAATTATATAAAGAAAATGCACAGCAGTGAGTGAACTTTACTTGGCTTTATGTAAAAGGTGGTATCCCAGTGTACACATATATCTATAAACAATGTGGAACATGTTCAGTCTCCACTTAAAAGATTCTGCTTCTTGCTGTGGATGCAGAGGAGTTAGGTAGACGTAGTGTCTGGACATGGACTGGATACCACTGTGGAAGATGAAAACTTTCATCGGTTACATGTAGTCATTCCCTGGGCCAGTAGTCAGACTAACAGCAGACCTCATGCTGGTTCTTTGTAAGATCAACATAACGGGCTGCCATTTAGTGTTCCTTGTACAAATAATTGTCAGGGTTCAGCTTCCTGGGTACCTCAGATGACATTTGCTGCACCTGCTGCATTGATAGTTGAGTAGATAAGCAGTCCCCCAGATTTTTATTCGAAACTTCCATTTGTGCTAAACACACCCAGAGACATGGGAATTCTTGATATCTGTAAAATTGTTGTCCAAGTGTTACAGGTGGAAGTGGGGGGTCCTCATCCCCACTAGGTTTTCGTGGGGGTGGATTTCTTGCAATATCCTGAGAAGAGGAATTTTCTGAGATTTGAATGGGAGAATGAGTGATTTTTATTAGTGTGGAATTAAATCCCTAAGTTTCCAAAGTCCCATTTCCCTTAGTCCATAGAAGAAGTATAGCTTGGGTTCCAGTAGAGCTAAAATCAAAACCAGTGTCCAGAGTTTCTGTTCCACGTCTGCACAGTCCAGTTCAGTATCAGGCCAGCTCAACTTGTGTTTCCCTGCTGCAGTCCATCAGTCCATTGCATGTGGGGTCCACAGGGCCACATGTCTATGGAGGAAACACAGGCGAATGCTAGAAAGCCAAGAGAGGCAACAAGAGAGAGAATTCCTTTGTTTAGGAGATTATGTAGTCCCAAATTTTTGTGGGCTTGCAATGGTCATGCCCATTCTGGCCAAAGATCTCTGTTCCCAGGTGTGACGGCCAGACAAGTACCTTCCCTATGCCACCTTAACTTTACTGGGCATGTGTCTGTCTCCTCTTTGTTGGCTCCCAGAGAGTGTGAAATTACAGCTTCCTAGTGAAGCTGCCCAAATGACATACCGAGAATGTCTGGCCTGACTTCCGTTTGTTCCTTTCCTATTATTGATAACTAGTCAATTACAACAGTATCTTAATGACTTAGGTGGGATAGGAGAAAAAGCATTGATTTTTGGAGCCAATGAAACCTTGAAAACAATGCTTCTAGCTAGATTATTAATTAGTCTATGATCTTAGATATTTTTCTTAACTTTAAGCCCTCAGTTTTCTCAGTCATTCTAAGGGCAGAATCACACCACAATATTCAATATATGTTTGTTTTGTTCCGTTCTCTTCTCCATACTAAGAGAGTGGATGGGATATGCGGTCATGTAGGTTCTAGAATAAAGCACTTAAACTTCTGAATACCAACATAAAATTTAATGTTATGAAGAATTGAAAGCATTACCTCATTTCTAGTTCTTAGATATCATAAGAGACTTCTTTTTCTAAAAAGAAAACTTTGGGAAAGGAGTTGGAAAGATAGGGAAAGTATATTGACTACTTGAATCTGACATATGTAGTATGGAAGAATTAGCATTTGGAAAAATATGAACAAATAATATTATTACAATAAAAAAAGAAAATTAGAGAAGTTGATCAGTTATTCAGAAATGAAAAACCTCAATAATGGGTAAAAACGAAAACAATTATCAGAATGAAAGAATACTTTGGCAGAAGGGAATAGTAACAAAAATGTATAGAATATAAATATATATATATTTCTGAGTAGTATTAATCTAATATATAGTTAAGAATCTTTGTCTACTTCTCTAGGGGAATCAAGCAAAGTGAGAGTCTAAAAAATTGCTGTCGTGAGTAGAAAGTGTAGAAAACCAGCTATAGACATATGGAAGAAGAAATGGTCAAGTGTGGTTGTAAAGAGTTGAAAAGAAAGTCATAGGTGACCCTGATAATCACTTAAAGAAAGGAAGACAGTAATGCTTGGTTTAGAATAATAACTGACCTGTTATTTAGAAATTATATTTTAATTCCTTGTGTATATATACATCTATAGTGTTGTCCCATCTGATTTTTCTGTACCAGGATTACCATTGTTAGAACCTCTGTGCAGTTTCTGAAAGGTCTGGCAATAGAGAGTTTAACAGAGTGGCAGGGGACTCATGTACCCTGATCCTGAGGGCAAGAGGATAACCAGGTTGCAAGGCTCACACCTTAGCTAGGGTGCTTCAGCTCCTGCATGTTGCTCCTGCAAGAACTCTACTGTCACAGCAGCAATATCCATCTCGGTAATGTGAAAATTCTAGTTGGCTTGTGAGTGGAACAGGAGAAGAAAGTCATTGTATTTAAGTGCAAGGAACAGTGTTTGCTCATAAGTTGCAGGGAGAATAAGACAAGTGCTATATTTTAAAAAATAATTCTATGAACTAAAGAAGCAGAACAGTACTTGATATATTCTTTTCATTCTTTGATTATAGGAAAGCCAGATTACAAATTACTGAGCTCCTCCCCGAAGAAATTGAAAGTAGCCTACAGAAAAATCAACCCAAGGATGATATTGAGAAAATTGAAGCACTGCTAAATCTTCCTAGAAACCCCTCATCAGCAGATAAACAAGACAAGGACTGAAAATGTTCTGGACCTGAAACTCATTGGAGAGTTGAAGAGAGCTGCCATGCCCATTGAATGCCAGTAGTCTGACTACTCCTTGGGTAGCTGATGATAGGTGTAAGGGCTAGCACCTATAATGGCAGTGACTTGTTCTCACCTTTTATAAAACCAAGAATTGGGCTGTTGTACTCTCACTTTATTTATCCTTAAATTTAAATACATACATATATTTATATTGGTCAATATATGTATTTGACATATCTATATTGATCTATCAGTAGATCTTTTTCCTGAATTTTACAACAGTAAATTAAAAATTTCTCAAAAGATTAAAGTTGAGTTCTATAGATTGTATATGTATTCTTGTAGCTCTTTTAAAGGGTATTCTGGAATCTCTAGGAGGAGAGAAAAGAACCAGGTAAGGCAAATTGTCTGTGAAATCCTCCTGCCCTTGGGTCCTAGTAACAGTATGGGCCTACATTTGTAGTAGTGTTTGGCTTTTGTTTTTCTTTAATCCTTGCCCGAAGATAGTTTCATTGATTTTTTAGAGAGAGAGAGAAACATTGATGCAAGAGAAACATTGATCGGTTGCCTCCCATGTGTGCCCCGATCAGGGAATGAACCTGCAACCTACGTATGTGCCTAAACTGGAATTGAACCTGAGACCTTTCAGTGTATGGAATGATGTTCCATCCCAGTGGTCGGCAAACTCATTAGTCAACAGAGCCAAATATCAACAGTACAATGATTGAAATTTCTTTTGAGAGCCAAATTTTTTAAACTTAAACTATATAGGTAGGTGCATTGTTATTAACTTAATTAGGGTACTCCTAAGGCTTAGGAAGAGTCACACTCAAGGGGCCAAAGAGCCGCATGTGGCTCGCGAGCTGCAGTTTGCCGACCACTGTTCCAACCAATTGAGCCACACCAACCAGGGTGCAGTGTTTGGTTTTAATAAACAATTAAAGAAAATGATTTCTATGTCATTTGAAAGAAAAGATAAATTTCACAAAAAGGAATTAAGCATTATTAAAGAAACAGCCCAATTTTGTTTCCTCTCTCAGTATTGCTGACAAAGTGTCTAGAGGGGGTGAAATGACTGAATTCTCAAAGGGAAAAAATTGCTAGTGCTTTGTTTTAGTGTTAGATCTCATAGTTCCTACTTTGAAAATACCTTGTTCAAAGGAACAAGGTTGGCGAAGCAGCTAGTGTGGTGGCTAAAACAGTTGCCTCTGGAAGAAGACCACTGGCTTGGAATAGCAGTCACGTGGCTTCATAGCCTTAGGACTGTAGGAAAGCCATTTTCCTTTAAGTCTCAGTGTTCTCATCTGTCAAATAAGAGAGTTTCTAACTCAAAATGGATGTTAAATGAAATGATGTATGTAAAATGTAGCACAACGTCCCGGCATATAGGGCATTGTATTTTATTTTCTTTTCTTACTATATTTATTGGGGTGGCATTGGTTAATATGATCATATAGGTTTCAGGTGTGGGTTTCTACATTACAAGATCTGTATATTGCACTGTGTGCCCACCCCCCCGAAGTCAAATCTTCTCCCATCACCATATATTAGGACCTCCTTCACCCCTCATTCCATTCTCTCTGGCAATCACCATACTGCTGTTTGTGTTCACGAATTTCAGTTTATGTCCCACATATGAGTAAAATCATATGGTTCTTAGCTTTTTCTGATAGACTTATTTCATTTAGCATAATATTCTCAAGGTCCATCCATGTTGTTGCAAATGGCAATTTTTCATCCTTTCTTATGGCTGAGTAGTGTTCTATTGTGTATATGTACCACATCTTCTTATCCAGTTCTCTACTGTGGGACACTTTGGTTGTTTCCATGTCTTGGCCACTGTGAATAATGCTGCAATGAACATAGGAATGCATATATCTTTGCGAATGCATGTTTTCTACTTTTTCCAATATGTACCCAGGAGATGGGTTGTTGTGTCTATTCTTAATTTTTTGAGGAATCACCAGGCTGCTTTCCATAGTGCTTGTACCAGTCTATATCCCCACAAGCAGTGAATAAGGGTTGCCTTTTCTCCACAATCTCCCCAACACTTGTTATTGCTTGTCTTGTTGATAGTGGCCACACTGATGTGCAGTGGTATCTCATTGTAGTTTTGATTTGCATTTCCCCTAATTGCTAGTAAGGTTGAATATCTTTTCATATATTTATTGGCTGTTTGTATGTCTTCTTGGGAGAGATGTATTTTCAGGTCCTCTGCCCACTTAAAAAAAA
This sequence comes from Myotis daubentonii, assembly GCF_963259705.1. Classification (NCBI taxonomy): domain Eukaryota; kingdom Metazoa; phylum Chordata; class Mammalia; order Chiroptera; family Vespertilionidae; genus Myotis; species Myotis daubentonii. The sequence continues at coordinate 61,471,969 of NC_081842.1, read as the reverse complement.
TTGTATATATATATATATATATATATTTGATTTCAGAGAGGAAGGGAGAGGGCAAGAGAGATAGAAACATCAATGAGGAGAGAAAATCATTGATCAGCTGCCTCTTGCATGCCCCTTACTGGGGATAGAGTCTGCAACCTGGGCATGGGTCCTGACCAGGAATTGAATCATGACCTCCTGGTTCCTGGATCGATGCTCAACCACGGAGCCACACTGGCCCAAATGGGTCACAAGAGCAAATGGACATAATTGACATTTAGAGAGCCTTTCATCCCAGAATATCAGATTATACATTCTTCTCCAGTACACATGGAACATTCTTAAGGATAGACCAATATGTCGGGTCACAAAACTAGCAAATAAATTGAATTTATTTCAAGAAAATTGAAATTTTATCAAACATATTCTCTGACCATGATGTCTTGAAATTAGAATCAACTGTAAAAAGAAAGTAAAGAAACCCATAAATATGTGGAGATTAAACAACATACTACTAAAAAATGACTGGGTCAAAGAAGAAATAAAAGATGAGATCAAAAGATATATAAAGACAAAGGAGAATGACAGTACAACATTATCAAAACTTCTGGGATACAGCGAAAACAGTAATAAGAAGGAAGTTGTTAGGGTTTTGCTGATGACATGGGCTGTGAAAGAATTCACAACTAAAAGAAGAGATGTAGAGAGGAAGTTTATTTTACTTTCCACGAAGGGAAAGGGCCAAGTACTGCTATTCAATACAGGGCAAGAAACAAGAATTATCTTCCATTTTTAAAGAGTAATGGCTGCTGTTGCTAAAATCCTAAACAATATACTAGCAAATCGAACACAATAATACATTAAAAAATAATACATCACGATCAAGTAGAGTTCATTCCAGGGGCACGAGAATGTTTTAATACACACAAATCAAGCAATAATACACCACACTAACCAAACAAAGGGTAAAAATTATATGATCTTATCAATAGATACAGAAAAAGCACTTGAAAAGATGTAACATCCATTTATGATTTAAAAACTCAATAAAATGGGTATAGAAGGAAAGTACTTCAATATAGTAAAGGCCATGTATGACAAACCCTAAACTAATCATAATGGTGAAAAACTGAAAGCTTTTCCTGTAAGATTAGGCACAAGACAAGGATGTCCACTCTCACCACTCTTATTCAGCATAGTGCTAGAAGTCCTAGTCAGAGCAACTAGGCAAGAGAAAGAAGTAAAAGGCATCCAAATTGGGAAGGAAGAAGTAAAATTGTCTTTTTTTTTTTTTTTTTTTTTTTTATGGAGGACATGATTCTGTATATAGAAAACCCTAAAGACTTCACCAAAAAAACGATTAGAAGCAATAAATATAGTAAAGTTGCAGGGTACAAAACCACTGTATAAAAATTCACTGCTTTCATATATACTAACAACAAAACATCAAAAAGAAATGAAAAAATATTTTGCAATTGCAACCAAAAGATTAAAATACCTAGAAATAAACTTAACAAAGAATGTGAAGGACCTATATAGTGAAAACTACAAGACATTATTAAGAGATTGAAAAAGACTCAATGAAATGGAAAGATATTTCATGTTCATGTATTCAAAGAATCAACATAGTGAGTACATGCATATTACCCAAAGCAATATACAGATTAAATGCAATCTCCATCAAAATACCAATGTCATTTTTTAAAAGAAATAGGGCAGCAATGGGCAGCAGCAGTTCCTATTCCCAAAGCCCTCTTTTCTCTGGCTTCTTAGTGAGCTAAAGCAGCCCTATCTAGACTCATTTCCCCACCTAGTCCCTCTCCTGTTATCCTAGGCCAGTGGTCGGCAAACTCATTAGTCAACAGAGCCAAATAGCAACAGTACAACGATTGAAATTTCTTTTGAGAGCCAAATTTTCTAAACTTACACTATATAAGTATGCTGGGGTCCAGCCCCAGCAGGTCCAGGGGTCCCCAAAGGTGTGGACGGAGTTGGTGAAGAAGGAATGACACAGAGACAGTGTTCAGTTGATCAGCAGCCTAGCCAGGATCTCTAGCCAAGTTCTGGTCAGGATCTCCAGCGAAGTTCTGGTTAGGATCTCCAGCCAGGTTCTGTGTCCATGTTCTCTTGCTAGGTTCTCCAGCCAGGTTCTGTCCAGGTTCTCCAGCCAGGTTCAGTCACCAGGTTCTAGTCAGGTTCTCTTGCCATGTTCTATCCCGGTTCTGTAGCCAGGTTCTGTCTCTAGGTTCTTCAGCCAGGTTCTCTCGCTAGGTTCTGTCTCTAGGTTCTGTGGCCAGTTTCTGTCCAGGATCTTTTGCCATGTTCTCTCCAGCGAAGTTCTTCTGTCTCTAGGTTCTGTGTAGGTTCTGTGTCTAGGTTCTGTGTCTAGGTTCTGTCTTCTAAGTTCTGTGTCTAGGTTCTGTGTCCTGTTGTCTTGTTACATCTGTATTTATACCAGTTGATTCCAATCCTATCAATCTCTATTCCAAAGGTTAGGGCGTTTCTTATCTCCATTCCAGGGAGTAAAGATTATGTAGCTTAAGCATGATTGTTCATAGTTAAAGTGATTAATTACCCGCCTGGGACTTAGTTAAGAGGTTTTATTCCCTCCCTAACTTCAGGGGAAAATCCCTACCTGGGGAAACAACCTTTCTCAGAGAGGTGACCTTGGTTAAAACACATAGTGCCAAGAAGGTGAGCAAACATATTAAGAACAGCATGCCATATATGCCAGGTCCCTTGAAACAGCAAGGATGGACCGGCTCCCGGCATAAGTAGGTACATTGTTATTAACTTAATTAGGGTACTCCTAAGGCTTAGGTTAGGAAGAGCCATACTCAAGGGGCCAAAGAGCCGCATGTGGCTCGCAAGCCGCAGTTTGCCGACCACGGTCCTAGGCTAGCGGTCGGCAAACTGCGGCTCACGAGCCATATGCGGCTCTTTGGCCCCTTGAGTGTGGCTCTTCCACAAAATACCGACTTCTGCGCATGGGCCACGAAGTTTCAATCGCACTGTACGTGCACGCCTGCACGTGGTATTTTGTGGAAGAGCCACACTCAAGGGGCAAAGAGCCGCATATGGCTCGCGAGCCGCAGTTTGCCGACCACTGGCCTAGGCCCTTCCTTGTTTCACTGTCCCCAGCTTTAATAAATGTTCTCTAAAATTCACCTGGACACATGTTGTGGAATTTTTCCTGCACAAAGTCAGGAACCCACACACTACCAGCTGGCCATAAGCAGACCCGGTCAGGGCAGAGTCCCCTGTCCAGTAACAATCATCCTGGTGGGATAGGGCTTCCTAGAAAGTGAGAAGTGAACAAGAAGTTGAAATAAAAAGAAAACAGAATAAGAAACTGAGAGATTGCTGTGGGGGAAATATATACAGGCTGCTGTGGTGTTATGAAAGAAATCTGAGCCTCATGTCCAATTTGAGTTCTGGTTTTGCTCCTCTTCTGTCTGACCTTAGCAAATCATTTAACCTCTAAGATCCTTGTGTTTCTCTCCCATAAAGTGGAGGTAGAAAGATCATGCTTGTAGAGATTTTTACAAGAGTAAAGTAAAATGTTTTTGTAAAATATAACCTGTTATATGTCTCAGGTATTTCATCTATTTTATTATTGATTTCTAGAGAGAGAAGGAGGGAGATGGGGGGAGAGAGAGAGAGAGAAAGAAACATCAATGTGAGAGCAGAACATCCATTGGCTGCCTACTGCATGCCCCCTATTGGGAATTGAGCCCACAACCCAGGAATGTGCCCTGACCAGGAATCAAACCAGCAACCTTTAGGTGCATGGGATGACACCCAACCAAGTAAGCCACATTGGCCAAGCATCATCTTTTATTTTTTAATTCATTTTTCTTTTCCTTTTTTAAATTGAATTTATTGGGTGTGGCTCAGTGGTTGAGTATTGACCTATGAATCAAGAGAATCGATTCCCTGTCAGAGCACATGCCCAGGTTGCGGGCTTGATCCCCAGTAGAAAGCATGTAGTAGACAGCTGGTCAATGATTCTCTCTCATCATTGATGATTCTATCTCACTCCTTTCTTTCTCTCTCTAAAGTCAATAAAAACATTTTTAAAATCACTAAAAAATAAGTAGACTTTATTGGGGTTACATCGGTTAATAAAATTATGTAGGTTTAAGGTGTGCATTCTATAGTACGTCATCTATATACTGTATTATTTTATTTTTCAATTACAGTTGGCATACATTATATTAGTTTCAGATGTACATCCCAGTAATTGGACATTACATAACTTACTAAGTGATCTCAATAAATATATCCATTTGACACTATACATAGTTATTAGAATATTTTTTACTATATTCTCTGTGCTGTACTTTACATCTCCATGACTATTCTGTAACAACCAATTTGTTCTTCCCAGTCCCTTCACCTTTTCCACCCATCCTCCTTCCTCTTCTCCCATCTGGCAACTGTCAACATGTTCTCTGTATCCATAATTCCGTTTCTGTTCTTGTTCATTTGTTTGTTTGTTTAGATTTAGTTGTTGATAGATATGTATTTATTGCCATTTTATTCATGTTTTTTTTTAATCTTTTCTTTTTCTTCTTAAAGAAGACCCTTTAATATTTCATATAATACTGGTTTGGTGGTGATGAACTTCTTTAGCTTTTTCTTGTCTGGAAAGCTCTTTATCTGTCCTTTCATTCTAAATGATAGTTTGGCTGGATAGAGTAATCTTGCTTGTAGGTCCTTGCTTTTCATCACTTTAAGTATTTCTTGCCAATCCCTTCTGGCCTGCAAAGTTTCTGTTGAGAAATCAGCTAACAGTCTTAGAGAGTTCCCTTATAGGGAACCAACTGTCTTCCTCTGGCTGCTTTTAACCCTTTGTAGCCATAAGTGTCTATAGACGCAAGCGGTGGACTTTCCCCACACGCCACACGTGTCTATAGCTGCAAATCTCACATATCAACTCTGGTCGCCCAATTTTAAAAATCAGACTTGTTAGTGACATCTCTGGGTTTGTAAAGAAAATTATGGTAACTTAAATATGTAAATATTCTAGTACATAGGGAAGAAATTCCAATATTGATATACTAGTATAGGGCTGCCACTCAGACTCGTGAGAGATAAACACTGCGACACTTGAGATTTTTTTTGGTTCATTGTGACACTTGAGATTTGTTTGTGTTATCATGAATTTCACACCTAAAATGGTAAACATGGTGTGCGTTCTTTATTATTTTTTTACAGATATCATCTTTGGCGCATCAACAGAATTTAGTGTTTTTGAGGCTTTTTGTGTCGACGGTTTATTTTTATTTCGTACTCGCTTTTGTTGATATTTCCGTAGAATTGAAAATTATTATTTTATTATTGAATTTATAGTTGTAATATATTGTGCAAATAAAATTAAGCCCCCATAAATGGCATCAGATGAAGAAATAATCGAACCAAGCACCTTGCAAGAGTAAGATGATATCCTTTATTCAACTCCAGAATCAGATGATTTTTTAAAATTAAATTCAAAATATTGTGGCGTGTGGGGATAGTTTCTATTTTGGATGCATGGCAGTTAACTGGTTAAGATTCTCTCTTTGTCTTTAACCTTTAGCATTTTAATTATGATATGTCTTGGTGTGGGCCTCTTTGGATTCATCTTGTTAAGGACTCTATGTGTTTCCTGGACGTATACATGTACTTCCTTCACAAAATTAAGGAAGTTTTCTGTCATTATTTTTTCAAGTAGGTTTTCAATTTCTTGCTCCTTCTCTTCTTCCAGCACCCCCATGATGCAAATGTTGGTATGTTTTCAATGATGAAGGAGAATCCTTGATCAGCTGTCTTCTGCACGCCCCCTACTGGGGACTGAGCCCACAATCCAGGCTTCTGCCCAGACTGGGAATCAAACCGTGACCTCCTGGTTCATAGGTTGATGCTCAACCACTGAGCCACACCAACCTGATGAGAAATAATTCTTTATGAAATTTGGCTCTGTGGTTGGATCAATAGGATGACTTTGTTACTAAAAGGCAGAGAGAACAATGAACGTGTTGCTGAGTTAGTACAGAGTGACTCATAAATGACATGAATCTATGTCCATCAGTACTGAGGGAAACAGGGAAAATGAGATGATTAGAATAAGGAGTTAGATCAGGAATATTACTTCAAAATGAACTTAGTGTTTTGTATATAATGAAAGACATTGAATTAGCTTACAAGAGAGGAACATTTCAAGATGGCAGAATAGAACAGCAAAGGAGGTTATAAGAAGGAAATTGCAGGGAAAGAGGACAGAGGTGCCAATCCTTTGTTTAGAGTATCTGAAAAAGGGTTTTGAGAAGGTGGGTTAAGAAGTAGAAGATCTTAAATTTGCTACTGGGAGGAAGAAAACCCTGTGCCTCCTGATGGCCATGATCTCATATGTCCCACTATGGTAGAGAAGAGCTAAAGGGTGCTACCTTTAGATGTTCTGTTCAGCCTGATGCTTCTGCAGATCCTGAGATGATAGGGGAGATTGTTTTCATTTCCATACTCTCCCCACTCTTCCTTCTCTCTCTCCATCTTGCAGCAGGTCCTTTAAGATAAACACAAAAAATAAAAATTCAGATAGGTGAATTTCCCTTAAACTGCCCATATATTTCAGCAAACCTTCAGATTGGCTTAGAACTTGGATGATTTCCACCCCCTCCCCAACAGGAGCCATTTGCAATGCCTGGAGACATTTTTGATGGTCATTATTGGGGAAAGGGGTACTATTGATATAAAGGAGTAGAGCTAGGGATGCTGCTAAACATACTACAATGCATAGAGTAGCACCCTAAAACAAATAATTATTCATTTCCAAATGTCCATAGTCTAAGGATGGGAAACCTGAACTAGAGAGATAAGGCTGGGTAGTCTGTATCAGAACCATCCTTGAGCCACCAGACCTTTCTCATCCTACCCATGGGTTGAGTTGTTCATAACAAAGAGTCTCTAGTGTTTTCCCTGACCTTTGACATTTTTTGTGTTGAAGGTTGAGAAAATCAGTAGATGTTTTTTCCCTCAGTGTATATGATTTCTCCTCCAAGAAAGGTTGATACTCCTTCATGGCAAACTTGGCCTTAACTCTGGCCTAGCAGTTCCTCTTCATTTAATTAGAGATTGAAGGAAGTATAAATGTAAAGCCAAACTTTTAAACTTGTAGGGAAAAATATCCTAGATGTATTTTCTTTCCTCAACTACTCCTGATCTTTCACCCCAAAATGTATTCTGTAGAATTGAGAATTGGTAAAATCACTTGTGGCTATGTAGTTTCTTAACTCCATTAGTGCATTTTACCCTTCTCCAAGAAAATGATTCCTGTCCCCCAAATCTTGTCATTTATGATTTTTCTCAAATTCTGAATAAAAAATTAGAATATTACATTACATCGGAAATGTTTTCATCTTAGTTAGCAAGCCTCAGTGTCTCCAAGACAATATTATAAAGTTAGGGGGGAAATGAAAGGACTAAATTAGAATTTAGTGTCTTCAGGGCCGTGATTTCTTATCTCCGTAAATTCATTGCCTAGTAGAGTGCCAGGCACATAGTAGGTGTTCAAGAAATGTCTGTCTAGTGAGTGAATAGAACTTGCTGAGCCATGGAAAGGAGACACTGAAATTTCCATAGACTTTCCCAAAATGAGAATAGCTTAACATCTCAGAAAGATGCTAAATTGTACTAATAGAGCTTGGCAGCGGTTCTCAACCTTTGGCGGTCGAACGACTCTTTCACAGGGGTCGCCTAAGACCATCCTGCATATCAGATATTTATATTATGATTCATAACAGTAGCAACATTACAGTTATGAAGTAGCAACGAAAATAATTTTATAGTTGGGTCACAACATGAGGAACTGTATTTAAAGGGCCAGAAGATTGAGAACCACTGGCTTATAGGATGATAATAGGAAAGCACTTACTGTTGCACAGGCAGCAATAACAAAATACTGCAATAACAACGATCGCGGAAATCCCAACCACTATGATTAAGATCCAGAGCCAGGACTGACTAAAAGGAGAGGTTTTTGGCTCAGCTGTGGAGGAAAAAGGATAGTATTAGCTCTAATGTGTTTCCAGTTGCTTGATACCCATTGTATGCCTCTTATTTTGACAGAACTGCAAAGAGTATTTTTCACTTCTTTGCCTGGTCAGCTCTCCAATACTGAGCTGATAGCATTTTCTTTGATAACTCACAAATCAGATATATACTTGTGGGCAGCTGATAATCCAGATGTCAGATATTGAATGTGAGAAATAAAAATAAATTTTGAACTTCTGTACTTACTGAGTTAAGCTAGCATAAAAAGGACTCTAAGGAGACACTTTAAAAGTCGCCCTGTCTTTGAATCTCACTTTTATAGTTGGTATTACTATGTATTACTAATAATAATCAGTTGATTTTGTGTTCTAGATGTACCTTATTTTTCCTTATCCAGCTCTGTCATGCTTGCTCCCTTTCTCTTAGCATGTTCTCTTAACACACACACACACACACACACACACACACACACACACACACACACACACACACACCTCTTAGTAACTACCTAAAACATTCATTCTGCATTCATTTTCGGATACACATTTTTCACCATACAGCCTAGAGAGTTTCTGGACTGGTAGAAGAGGCTCAGCAGAGAACTAAGAGTGGATGTGGCTTGGTATTAGGTAGGATCGTCCTGGCTATCAGATGCAGAACACAGGGAACAGAGGGAACACAGGGACACAAGGAAGGATGTAGGTGGGGGGCGGGTAGAGAGTATTAGGAGCAGCTGCTATAACATCTATTCTTCAACCCCTTGGGGCAACAATATCTGGAGAAAGGGCAGGAACACAAATTAAAAGGAATATTCATAGCTCATCCTCTCCCGGTTTCTCTGGAATAGCTTACAATAAATATTAAACACTAACTTATTGTTTCTCATATTTCTGATTACCAAGCCTTGTGGATAACTTTCCAAAGTTGAAATGTTTTCCTCCTTGGACTTCCATGACATCACATTCTTCTGTTTCTGCTGGTTGTGACTCAGTTGTTGTTGTTTTTGTTGTTGTTGTTTTTAGGCTCTTCTTCCTCTTTTTGTCCTTTAAATTTTGTTGTTCCCCATGGTTCCATTTGTGATCCCATACTTTTGCCACTGACCCCAGTCCTCCTGGGTGATCTCATCCACACCTAAGGTTTGAAACACTAAATGATTTCTAAATCTGTATATTATATTTCTGATCCCATTTCTGAGCTCCAGATTTGTATTTCCAGCTGTTGAATAGACGGTTGGATGCCAGCACCTCACTTGATTAAAACTGAACTCACTATATTCTTTCCAAAGCATATCTAACACAGATGCTCATATTTCAGTGAATGGCAACACCATTAGTTACCCAAACAAGAGTGAAGGCTTGTGTTTGTGCCCAGCAGGCTCCCGTGGACTTTCTATCTATATTCAGAATATCTCTGCAATCGACTCCTTTCCCCAACTCTTTTTTTTAAAAAAAATTAAATCTTTATTGTTCAGATTATTACAGTTGTTCCTCTTTTTCCCCCATAACTCCACTCCATCCAGTTCCCACCCCACCCTCTTCCCTTACCCGCCCCCACTGTCCTCTTCCATAGGTGTGCGATTTTTGTCCAGTCTCTTCCTGCACCCCCCACACCCCTTTCCCACCCAAGAATTGTCAGTCCACTCCCTTTCTATGCCCCTGATTCTATTATATTCACTGGTTTACTCTGTTCATCAGATTTTTTATTCACTTGATTTTTAGATTCACTTGTTAATAGATATGTAACTGTTGTTCATAATTTTTATCTTTACCTTTTTTCTTCTTCTTCCTCTTCTTAAAGAATACCTTTCAGCATTTCATATAATACTCGTTTGGTGGTGGTGAACTCCTTTAGCTTTTTCTTATCAGTGAAGCTCTTTATCTGACCTTCAATTCTGAATGATAGCTTTGCTGGGTAAAGTAATCTTGGTTGTAGGTTCTTGCTATTCATCACTTTGAATATTTCTTGCCACTCCCTTCTGGCCTGCATGGTTTCTGTTGAGAAATCAGCTGACAATCGTATGGGTACTCCCTTGTAGGTAACTGACTTTTTTTCTCTTGCTGCTTTTAAAATTCTCTCTTTGTCTTTTGCCCTTGGCATTTTAATTATGACGTGTCTTGGTGTGGTCCTCTTTGGATTCCTTTTGTTTGGGGTTCTCTGAGCTTCCTGGACTTGTAAGTCTATTTCTTTCATCAGGTAGGGGAAGTTTTCTGTCATTATTTCTTCAAATAGGTTTTCAATATCTTGCTCTCTCTCTTCTTCTGGCACCCCTATAATTCTGATGTTAGTATGCTTGAAGTTGTCCCAGAGGCTCCTTACACTATCTTGATATTTTTGGATTCTTTTTTCTTTTTTCTTTTCCGGTTGGGTATTTTTTGCTTCTTCATATTTCACATCTTTGACTTGATTCTTGGAATCCTCTTGTCTGCTGTTGGATCTCTGTATATTATTCTTTATTTTAGTCAGTGTATGCTTAATTTCTAGTTGGTCCTTTTTCATATCCTCGAGGGTCTCACTAAATTTATCGGCGGTTTCTAGAAAATCCTTGAAAAACCATATAACTGTGGTTTTGAACTCTATAACCAGTAGTTTGCTTTCCTCCATTTCTGTCATTTGTGACCTGTTTCTTTGTCTCTGCATTTTGGCTGCTTCCCTGTGTTGATAGAGTGGCTTTGTGTGCTAGGTGTCCTATGGGGCCCAGTGGCTCAGCCTCCCCAATTACCTGAGGTGGACATTCTTGGTGCACCCCTTTGTGGGCTTTGTGCACACTCTTGTTGTAGTTAAGCCTTGACTGTTGTTGGTATCAGTGGGAGGAATTGACCTCCAGGCCAATTGGCTGTGAGAATCAGGTGTGTCTATGATGGGGGAACTTCTGTGCTGGAGACACCCTTCTGGGGCAAGACTTGCTTCAGTGGGGCTTTGGTGCTCACTGAGTCTGTCCCTGAGTGTGTCCCTTATGGATCTGAGGAGTTGTAATCTGGATGGTCCCACTCTGACCACTGGGTACACTGGCTCTTGGATCTCTAAGGAGGTGCTAATTTAGCCTCTTCCTGAGGCTACCCAGCAGGATCTATGGAGAGATCTGCAGATTTCTCTTCTTTGTTTGGGCTTTGGAGGTGCCCAGATGAGGCCCAGCTGTGAAGCAATGCAAGCTGCTGTGGGGCCTTGGGCCTTCTTTTGGATGTTCTGGTTCTCTCTGACCCAGCTGCAGTTTGTTAGGTAATTTTACATTGCAAAGGGCCAGCCCATTCATACACAAAAGTCTCTGTGCACAGCTTGGGTGGGGCAGGGTCTCAGGGAATCAACAGGGTGGAGCAAACAGCTGTGGCTGATCCTCAGCCCTGCCCTAAGAGGTCCCAGGTCTCAGTTTCCCAAAGTAATCGCTACAAGAACCTCTGAGAAAAAGCCACCCTTGAGTTCTGCCCGATGCCAGACAGTCCAGTTTCTCCCCCTATGAGTCTGGGTCCCCAGAGACTCGCCCAGAACTGGAGTTCAGAGCAGTCGGGAGCTTGAGACTCCCTCCCGATTGAAAAAGATCACCGTGTCCTCAATTGCCAGCCCTTTCCACGTGTGCCTCTGTACCTCTGCACTTTACTTCCGCACCTCCTCTGGGTCTCAGTGTGCTTTTCTCTTTCCTTCTAGTTGTAGAATTTCCACTCAGCCAGCCTTCCTATGGTTCTGGATGATGTCCGTTTTGTCTTTTAGTTGTATTTTGAAGTGGTTGTGCAAGGCAGCAATTTCTGGTGTTTACCTATGCTGCCATCTTGGTTTCTCTCCTCCAACTTTCTTGCAGCTACTGTCCTAGTTCAGGTTTTTCTCATCTCCTACCTACTAGCCTCCATAATGGTTGCTTTGACTCTGATTTCCTGGGCTCTAATAATTCCTACACACTGCAATATCTGTTCTAAAATACACACTTGATCATAGTGCACCTACCCCCTAGGAGACTAAGAAAAGACTGGTATTTTCTCTTTCTCTAAAGTACATGGATACTTGAAGCGATTACCAATGTTTGCCATGAAAGACCGGAATGACACCCAAAATAACAAAGAAACTCTTGGGATTCTAAAAGTTTCACAGTTCTGACCACACCTGACTTCCTCTGAGAGGCCACTCCCATCCATCCTTAAGCCTCCCTCTGCCTAGAGAGAGGGTGTGTGTTTAAGGGAAAGAAGGAGGAACCAGTAAGCTGGCTCTGTCATAATGCCTATTAGGAATTTGGTAATACACCATAGAACAGACCCAGAATCTAAGTGCATAGTTATGTGAAGACATCTGCACAGATAGTTTGAGACACTATGTGTGGTACTCTCTAATTTACCCCTCTCACACACACACACACACCCCACGCACGCCCCGCCCCCCCCCCCCCCCCCCCACACACACACACATCTTCTAGCACATCAAGGTTTAACAAATTTGGTAAGCCCAGACTAAATAATCATAGACCCGATTTATTTAATTAATAAATTTGGTGGGGTTTTTTAGTGGATACTTATAAAGTAAAGCTTTACTCACATTGGCTTGTAACATTTCTATGAACTGCACACCTAAGTTGTGTGTGCTTATGCAGTCAGTCCTTGACCACCCACAAATGCATTATTTGCTTTGACTCTAAATGATGCCTTCAATCCAGTCAACAAGGTTTGAAGTGTTTATACACAAAAGCTCTCTGACCATAGAAACAACACCAGTATCTAGCAAAATGCTTGCGATGTGATAACTACCTAAAGATTGAATAAAGGAATGAATAAACACATACACCTAATCATCTCTTCATTAATCATAGTGAAAGTAGACCAAATAGGGCAAAGAACTCATATTTTAATTATACTGAAATAGGATTCTGCTCCTCCTTAGCATGAAGGAAAAATTGAGAGAAGACCTATTAGGGGAAAGATGATAAAGCTGGTAGTCTAATAATATCATCTTTAAATATGGCTCCACCTTTTTATTGAAGAGCTACATTCTATTTCCTATAAATTAGCAAACTACAGTGCATAGGCCAAATGTGGCCTACTACCTATTTTTTTAAATACAATTTTTGTTGGAACATAACAATGTTCTTCATTTATGTCTTGTCTATGGCAGCTTTCATGCTATAATAGCTGATTTGAGTTGTTGCAAGAGACCATATGACCTACAAGACTAAACTGTTTACTATCTGGTCCTTTTCTGAAAAATTTTGCCAACCTCTGTCTTAGAATATCATATATACCCATATTCCAAATATAAATAATGTCTAAAATAAAATGTGACTGAAGCTGCTATTACTAATTTGTGTATTACTTCCCACCTTAGTCATAATCTAAAATTGATTAAATAATGATGTTAAGTGAAAAGTAATGCTAAATTAATGAATAATATTTACTATATTATTCAGATTCATTTTTACACATTTTTTAGAATATATAAAGATAATTGAGAGAGAGGAGTTTGGACTATCAATAAAATCATCAAAATTTGTTATATATTTGAACTATTTTTCCCTGGGAATTTTTATCTCATTATCTAGTGAGGAAAAAAAAGAATCCTCCTCAAGCAGAAAGGTCTAGAGCAGTGGTTCTCAACCTTCTGGCCCTTTAAATACAGTTCCTCATGTTGTGACTCAACCATAAAATTATTTTTGTTGCTACTTCATTACTGTAATGTTGCTACTGTTATGAATCGTAATGTAAATATCTGATATGCAGGATGGTCTTAGGCGACCCCTGTGAAAAGGTTGTTTGATGGCCAAAGGGGTCACGACCCACAGGTTGAGAACCGCTGGTCTAGGGTAAATCATTCACTAGAATGAACTAGAGACTATCTAAAATATCTTCTTTACTACCAGTCACAAGAGGAACTCATAAGACACACTATACATTATATATTACTAGACACCCGGTGCACAAAATTTGTGCATGAGGGGGGGGTCCCCTCAGCCCAGCCTGCACCCTTTCCAATCCGGGACCCCTTGGGGAATGTCCAACTGCTGGTTTAGGCCCAATCCCAATCGAACATCCCTCTCACAATCCTGGACCACTGGCTCCTAACCGCTCACATGCCTGCCTGCCTGATCACCCCTAACTGCCCCCCCTGCCAGCCTGATCACCCCTAACCACCTCTGCCTGCTGGCCTGATTGCCCCTCACTGCTCACCCCCTGCTGGCCTGATCGCCCCCAACTGCCCCCCCCCCCCACGTGGCCTAGTTGCTCCCAACTGCCCCCCTGCTGGCCTGGTTGCCCCATGCAGCCTGCTGCTCAGTCACTTGGTTGTCCCTCACTAATCCCCTGCTGGCCTGGTCTCCCTATGCAGCCTGTTCGGCCATCTGTTTGATCATGACGGTCGCGACAGTTGCGATGGTCACTTAAGCTTCTTTATAGATATTTACACTTACATACTACTGTATAGCAAACTCAGTGTGTTGTTTCTTACTATGTAGCCACAAAACACATTGTTAGGAGTGGGGCTGGGAGGTGTGGAAGAGGCCTGTCATTTCTCTATATAATCAGGCATACAGGTTAGACATGTATCTCGAGTATCTGGGTTGTCTTGTAACAGCCCATTATGGGTTTGTCATGCACAAATTTATATAAACCCAACCTTTTCTATTTTATATTTTCAGATGATTTTACTTCTAGAGAAAGGAGGATTCTCTAAGTTTACCATTTGTAAAGCATCTGGTCATGGTATTTGCTCAAAAAAGACCTATTTTTTCAGGCATTGTCCACAGTAGCTTGTTATTCAGCTCCTTCACTAGACTTGGTTCTGAATGAACCAGTAGTTCTTTAAACTTACTGTCACCCACAAAAGACAGTGATTGACATCATGGGACCATGGAGAGGCAATGCCCAAAACGAAACTGCCAAAGCCCTGAGGGCAGTTCCTAAGAAGGACAAATATTAGTGCTTTCAAGGACAATAACATTATTATAATAACTTTCTAAGATGACTATTTGATGAATAGCAATTATATGTACTCTTAATTTTAGAATGTTTATTTAAAAAAAGAAAATTAATCTAGTAACATAGTCATACCTTATACAGTGAGTGACCTTAATATGTCACCATAACATTTTATTTCATTTTATTTGCATGTCTAAAAATACTACAAAAAATACAGTCAAAGTCGATATGCACAATTCTAAACTGTATCTGGCTGAGTTATTTTCCTTTTAGGTTCTCCACAGTAGAAACTTCCCAGGACGTGACTTACATTTTTGCCAGTTGAAGATCTGTGATACTGTTAAGTTTCCATACTTGACAAGACATATGAAGGTGTGGTTGTTGGTCACATTGAAGTCCAGTTCACTGCTAATAGTGTAGAGCTCAGTTTGAGGGTCTTGGGAAACTGTTGTGTGGATGGCATTTAATTCTTTTCCCTTTTCCAACCAGGAGAGGTGAGGCTTTGGAAAACCTCCGGAGGTTGAACAAATTATTCTTTTGATGTTTGTAGCTGGGTTTCCAAGCTCAGTTATACTTGGGACAGGAAAGTCAGCTAAAGAAAGAACAAGGATATAAGTATATATCATTATATCTGTGTGTGTATGTGTTATATATATATATATATTTTTTTTCTTTGGGAGGTGTTATATTTTTAATAAAATATCTAGCTTTAATAAGAATGTAGCCCTAGCCAATTTGGCTCAGTGGATACAGTGTCGGCCTGCAGACCGAAGTGTCTCAGGTTTGATTCTGGCCTAGGGCACATACCCGGGTTGCGAGCTTGAGCCCCAGTGTGGGGCGTACAGGAGGCAACCAATCAATGATTCTTTCTCATCATTGATGTTTCTATCTCTTTCTCCCTCTCCCTTCCTCTCTGAAATCAATAAAAATACATTAAAAAAATAAGAATGCAAAAATTATATATAATTTACAACTTCCCATAAGTCAGTAGTTATGTATAATCCAAAGACTGACTTTGGAATTCTTCATCACTTTTTTAAAAAACTTTTATTATTATTATTATTATTTTAATCCTCACCCAATGATATTTTTTCCATTGATTTTTAGGGAGAGTGGAAGAGAGAGGGGAAGACAGAGAAATATTGATGTGAAATACATCGATTGGTTGCCTCCGACCAGGGCCAGGGCCCGAGGATCCTGCAGCCAAGGTACATGCCCGTGCCTGGAATCAAACCCAGGACCCTTTGTTCTACAGGATGATGCTCTATCCACTGAGCCAAGCAGGCTAGGGCTCTTCATCACTTTTGATAGAGGTAGGAGGGAAGTTATTAGAGAAAAGAGAAGTAGCTTCATGTGAAGAAATATTGACACATTTGTAAGAATTGAAGAGAAAAATAATACAACATTTAGTGAGCTCTTAATGCTTGTTCAGTCTGGACTTTTCCTCATTTCGTCTTTACAACAACCCTGGGAGGTAGATTGTAGCAAAAAAAAGATTAAATATTACTAATTTCATATGATTTAATTTAATACAATTTCCATTTTATAAATAATGAAGTTGAGGTCTAATCATAACCAGTAAGTGGCAGAACTGGTATTTGAATCCAAGTTTTTCAGGTATCAGAGCCTTCCCTCTCCTTGTCTTCCTTTCTTGTACTTGGTTTCCTTTCCTTTCATCCTGACTTTTAAGGCCACAAAGTAGCTCTTTTACTTGTCTGTTTATTAGTTAATATAGTGAACACCCATGAACCGACCATCCAACTTGAGAACCAGCACACTGACAGTAACTTATATAAATACTAGAGGCCTGGTGCATGAATTCATGCACAGGTGGGGTCCCTTGGGGTGGCCTGTGGGGATTTGGCCCAAGCTCACGCCCCCAGGCTTGCAGCCCCGCAGCCCCGCCTGGCACTTCACCATGGCCTAGTGCCGCCCCCTCACCGGCTCCATCATCCTGCCTGCGGGGTGATCAATCAGGGTCAGGCCTCCACAGCACAGCTCCCTCAGCGCCTGGGAGCCAGGCAGCAGCCCTGCCCCCCACCTCCACCACTGGTTGCCATCTGTGGGGCCATTGGTGGGGCGATCAGGCCCCTGCTTGCACCTGCTTTGGCCTGGTGCCTCCTGCTCACCTGCTCCACCATCCTGCTATGGTCCCACTCTCATCGGGGCCCACTGGGGCCGGCAGCTCCTCCACTGCCACCTGCTGCCAGCACCACATCGCCGACACCCGCCTTGTCCGCGCCACTCCCTGGTGGTCAGCGCAATCATAGTGAGTGGTCAAAATCCCAGTCAAAAAGACCGCCCAAGAGGACAACTTGCACATTAGGCTTTTATTATATAGGATCCTTGTGTAGTCTCAGCTGTCCTGTCTCCTTCTCACACCCGAGATAACCATTTCCCTAGAGTTTGTTTAGCACCCCCTTTCTTTTTCAAAAGTAGTCTTTTAGTCAGGTAAACCTCTGTCCAAATTGTACACTAGTAAGCCTGTGATTTTAATCATTAGCCTTTACTAACCCCCTTGCAATTTAGATATGCCTTAATAGGACAGAGAGGCCTTCCCAGCATTCCTCCAGGAGCCTGGAGACACTCCTGCATTTACACAGTTGAGCCCCAATAAGATACTAAAGTGCGGAGAGACAAGATGGTGGTGGAATAGGTGGACGTGTCCCAAGGCTTGTCCAGGAGCAAATAGAATGAGCAGCTGAAATAACATCCATCCTGAATTTGCGAAGGAGACTCAGCTGGTGAGACAGTTTGCAGCCGGGAAGGTTAGAGTTCCCCAGAAAAGCTCAGCCTCTACAGATTCTGTCCCCACCCTCTTTACTGGGTGTTTGGTGTTTGTATTTGTTTGGTTTATCTATTGGTTCTGTGGTGTTCTCTCTCTCTCTCTCTCTCTCTCTCTCTCTCTCTATATATATATATATATATATATATATTCTCCAGGGCACTGCAACCATGAGAATATATATATTCTCCTTTTTCTTTTCTCTTCTATCTTTTTTTTTTTCTCTCTTAGATATCAATTGTGCTCTCTTTTCTCTCCCCTAATTCTCTTTTATCAGGTGGTCACTGACATTGGGGCTATCGGTGTCGTGAGTACATTCATGCTTTGTTCCCTTTGGGTCATGTCTTTTTTTTTTTTATTGCTTAAAGTATTACAAAGGGTATTACATATGTATCCATTTTATCCCCCCGCCCTAGACAGTCCCCTAGCCTCCCCTATCACCCAGTGTCTTATGTCCATTGGTTATGCTTATATGCATGCATACAAGTCCTTTAGTTGATCTCTTACCCCCCTACCTCCTGCCCCCCAACCCTCCCCGGCCTTCCCGCTGCAGTTTGACAATCTGTTTGAGGCAGCTCTGCCTCTGTATCTATTATTGTTCAAAAGTTTATAATGATCTCTATTGTCCATGAATGAGTGAGATCATGTGGTATTTTTCCTTTATTGACTGGCTTATTTCACTTAGCATAATGCTCTCCAGTTGAATCCATGACGTTGCAAATGGTAAGAGTTTTTTCCTTTTTACAGCACATAGTATTCCATCGTGTAGATGTACCACAGTTTTCTAATCCATTCATCTACTGATGGGCACTTAGGCTGTTTCCAGATCTTAGCTATGGTGAATTGTGCTGCTATGAACATAGGGGTGCATATATCCTTTCTGATTGGTGTTTCTGGTTTCTTGGGATATATTCCTAGAAGTGGGATCACAGGGTCAAATGGGAGTTCCATTTTCAGTTTTTTAAGGAAACTCCATACTGTCTTCCATAGTGGCTGCACCAGTCTGCATTCCCACCAGCAGTGCACAAGTGTTCTTTTTTCTCCACATCCTCTCCAGCACTTGTCGTTTGTTGATTTGTTGATGATAGCCAGTCTGACAGGTGTGAGATGGTACCTCATTGTTGTTTTGATTTGCATCTCTCGGATGATTAGTGACTTTGAGCATGTTTTCATATGTCTCTTGGCTTTCTGAATGTCCTCTTTTGAAAGGTGTCTATTTAGGTCCTTTGCCCATTTTTTGATTGGATTGTTTATCTTCCTTTTGTTAAGTTGTATGAGTTCCCTATAAATTTTGGAGATTAGGCCCTTATCAGATATGTCATTGGCAAATATGTTTTCCCACACAGTGGGTTTTCTCCTTGTTTTGTTGATGGTTTCTTTTGCTGTGCAGAAGCTTTTTATTTTGATGTAGTCCCATTTGTTCATTTTTTCTTTAGATTCAAGTGCCCTAGGAGCTGTATCAGTGAAGAAATTGCTTCGGCATATGTCTGAGATTTTCTTGCCTTTGGATTCTTCTAGAATTTTTATGGTTTCCTGTCGTACATTTAAGTCCTTTATCCATTTTGAGTTTATTTTTGTGTATGGTGTAAGTTGGTGGTCTAGTTTCATTTTCTTGCATATATCTGTCCAATTTTCCCAACACCATTTATTGAAGAGACTATCTTGGCTCCATTGTATGTTCTTGCCTCCTTTGTCAAATATTAATTGAGCATATTGGTTCGGGCCGATTTCTGGGCTCTCTATTCTATTCCATTGATCTATATGCCTATTCTTGTGCCAGTACCAGGCAGTTTTGAGAACAGTGGCTTTGTAATACAGCTTGATATCTGGTATTGAGATCCCACCTACTTTGTTCTTTTTCAGGATTGCTGCAGCTATTCGGGGTCTTTTTTGATTCCAGATGAATTTTTGGAAAGTTCGTTCTAGATCTCTGAAGTATGCTGTTGGTACTTTAATGGGAAGTGCGTTGAATTTATAGATTGCTTTGGGTAGTATGGACATTTTAATGATGTTGATTCTACCAATCCATGAACACGGTATGTTCTTCCATCTGTTTATGTCTTCCTCTATGTCTTTTTTCAACGTCCTGTAGTTTTCTGAGTAGAGGTCTTTTACCTCTTTAGTTAAGTTTATTCCTAGGTAGCTTAGTTTTTTCGGTGCAATGGTAAACGGGATTGTTTTTATAATCTCTCTTTCTGAAAGTTCACTATTGGTGTATAGAAATGCCTCAGATTTCTTGGGGTTAATTTTGTATCCTGCTACATTGCCAAATTCATGTATTAAGTCTAGTAGCTTTTTGATGGAATCTCTAGGGTTTTGTATGTATAATATCATGTCGTCTGCAAATAAGGACAGTTTTACTTCCTCTTTTCCAATTTGGATGCCTTTTATTTCTTCTTCTTGCCGAATTGCAATGGCTAACACTTCCAGTACTATGTTGAACAGGAGTGGTGAGAGGGGGCATCCCTGTCTTGTTCCTGTTCTTAGGGGAAATGGTGTTAGTTTTTGTCCGTTGAGTATGATGTTGGCTGTGGGCCTGTCATATATGGCTTTTATTATGTTGAGGTATGATCCTTCTACTCCCACCTTGCTGAGAGTTTTTATCAAAAATGGGTGTTGAATTTTGTCAAATGCTTTTTCTGCATCAATTGATATGACCATGTGGTTTTTTTCTTTCAATTTGTTTATGTGATGTATCACGTTTATTGATTTGCGGATATTGTACCATCCTTGCATCCCTGGGATAAATCCTACTTGGTCATGGTGTATGATCTTTCTGATGTACTGCTGGATCCGATTTGCTAAGATTTTGTTGAGGATTTTGGCATCTATGTTCATGAGGGATATTGGCCTGTAATTATCTTTCATTGTGTTGTCTTTACCTGGTTTTGGTATTAGGGTGATGCTGGCTTCATAGAATGAGCTTGGAAGTGTTCCTTCCTCTTGAATTTTTTGTAGTAGTCTGAGGAGGATAGGTTTTAGTTCTTCCTTGAATGTTTGGTAAAACTCCCCTGTGAAGCCGTCTGGTCCTGGGCTTTTGTTTGATGGAAGCTTTTTGATGACTGCTTCAATTTCTTCCATAGTTATTGGCCTGTTGAGATTTTTAGATTCTTCCTGATGGAGTTTTGGAATGCTGTATTTTTCTAGGAATTTGTCCATTTCCTCCAGGTTGTCTAGTTTGTTGGAGTAAAGCTGTCCATAGTATTTTTTAACAATCATTTGTATTTCTGTGGGGTCTGTTGTTATTTCGCCTCTATCATTTCTGATTTTATTTATTTGGGTCCTCTCTCTCTGCTTCTTGGTGAGCCTGGCTAGAGGTTTATCAATCTTGTTTATCCTTTCAAAGAACCAGCTCTTGGTTTCATTGATTTTCTGTATTATTTTTTTGGTCTCTATGTCATTTATTTCTGCTCTAATCTTTATTATCTCCTTCCTTCTGCTCACTCTGGGGTTTTCTTGTTGCTCTCTTTCTAATTCTTTGAGTTGTAGAGTTAGATGATTTACTACCATTTTTTCTTGTTTTTTGAGATAGGCCTGTAGAGCTATAAACTTCCCTCTCAGGACTGCTTTCAATGTGTCCCATAGGTTTTGGATTGTTGTGTTTTCATTGTCATTAGTTTCCAGGATGTTTTTAATTTCTTCTTTGATCTCATTGGTAACCCAATCAATATTTAATAGCATGCTATTCAGCTTCCAGGTGTTTGAGTATTTTGGGTTGTTTTTATTGTAGTTTATTTCTAATATTATGCCATCGTGGTCTGCGAAGATGCTTTTTATGATTTCAATCTTCTTGAATTTGGGGATACTTTGCTTGTGACCCAATATGTGGTCTATTTTTGAATATGTCCCATGAGCAACTGAGAAGAACGTATATTCTCTGGCTTTGGGGTGAAGTGTTCTGAAGATGTCTATTAAGTCCATCTGATCTAGTGAGTCATTTAGGATTGCTGTATCTTTGCTGATTGTTTGTCTATAGGACTTATCCAGTGCTGTCAATGGTGTATTAAAGTCCCCTACTATGATTGTATTGTTGTCGATCTCTCCTTTGATATTTTCCAGGAGTTTTTTTATGAATTTGGGTGCTCCTACATTGGGTGCATATATGTTTACCAGGGTTATATCTTCTTGTTGTATTGATCCCTTTAGTATTATGAAGTGGCCTTCCTTATCTCTTGTTAAGGCCTTCACTTTGAGGTCTATTTTGTCCGATATAAGTATTGCTACCCCAGCTTTCTTTTCCTTTCCATTTGCCTGAAAGATATTTTTCCATCCTTTCACTTTCAGTCTGTGTGAGTCCCTTCTAATGAGGTGGGTTTCTTGTAGACAGCAGATGTATGGGTCATGTTTTTTTATCCATTCAGCCACTCGATGTCTTTTGGTTGGAGAATTTAGTCCGTTTACGTTTAAAGTTATTATTGAAAGGTACTTGTTTGTAGCCATTTCTTTTTTTGTGTGGCTGTTTTCTTTCTGAGCTTTTTATTTCTTATTTTTATACCAGTCCCTTTAGCATTCCTTGCATTGCTGGCTTGGTGGTGACAAACTCCCTTAGTCTTTTTTTGTCTGTGAAGCTTCTTATTTCCCCTTCAATTTTGAATGATAGCCTTGCTGGATAGAGTATTCTTGGATTCAGTCCTTTGCTTTGCATCACTTTGTAAATTTCAGTCCATTCTTTTCTGGCCTGATGTGTTTCTGTTGAGAAGTCATTTGACAATCTAATGGGAGATCCCTTGTATGTAACTTTCCGTCTCTCTCTTGCAGCCTGTAAGATTCTCTCTTTGTCCTGAACATTTGCCATGGTGATTATGATGTGTCTTGGTGTGGTTCTTTTCGGGTTCACCTTGTTTGGGACTCTCTGGGCTTGTGTGACTTTTTTCTTCCCCACCTCAGGAAAGTTTTCTGATATTATTTCTTCGAGTAGGTTTTCTAATCCTTGTTCATCTTTCTGTTGTTCTGGTACTCCTATTATTCGTATGTTGTTTCGTTTCATGTTGTCCCAAAGCTCCCTTAGGCTCTCCTCCTGTCTTTTAATTTTTTTCTCCAATTGCAGTACATTTTGGGTGTGTTTTGCTTCCTTGTCTTCTAATTCACTTATTCGGTCCTCCGCTTCTCCTAGTGTACTGTTGATACTTTCAATGGAGTTTTTCATTGCAGCTATATCACTCTTCATTTCTTCTTGGGTCTTACTTAGGTTGTTGATTTTTTCATCTGTTTCTTCTAGCTTCTTCCATATGTTATCGATTTTTTCATCTGTTTCTTCTAGCTTCTTCCATATGTTATCGATTTTTTCATCTGTTTCTTCTTGCTTCTTGCAGAGGTTGTCGATTTTTTCCTCCATCCGGTTTATGCACTCTAGGATCCTTATTCTGAATTCTTTATCTGTCATGTTGCATGCCTCTGTATTACTTAGCTGCTTTTCTGGAGAGTCCTCCTTCTCTTTCCTTTGGGGGTTTCTTTGTCTACCCATGTTTGATCTCACTGACATATCTAGACGTTGAGTTGTTCAGTGGTTGCTCCCTTGGTGGCAGTGACTCCTTGGTCTGTGGTTGCTCTTCGGGCGGTTGCGGTAGCAGCTGCTCTTCAGTTGGCAGCAGCTCCTCTGGTGGGTGCTGTTCACAGCTGTGGTGGCTCTTCTGGCTGGTGGGGCGAGGTTTCACGTACAGCTGCTGTTCCTCAGCAGAGGATGAGGTGCTCAGGAGGTTGCTGTTGCTTGGATCTGCTGCGTTGATTTAAAGGCACAAAATACAACACAACAAGGCACCACGTACCAGGCACTATACACAAATATATTCACGATATTAATAACCCCAATTAAAGGTGACCACCTGAATTAAGAGAATTAGGGGATAAGGAAGAAGGAAGAGAAAAAGATAAAAGAGAAAAAGGGAAAGAAAAGTAGGGACCAAAAAAAGGGAGTGCAAAAATGAAATTGGGAAAAAGGAAGGGGGAAAATAAAAGCGAGAAAAGAAAAGAAAAAAAAAAAAGAGCGAAAAGAGAGAATGAAGTGGAAGAGGGAAGAGACTTTTTATATGAGGAGAATACTCCTATAGAACAGCCATTAATCCCAACAAATTCCAGCAACAGCTCCCTGGATATGAATGCAAACTAGAAACAACCAATAATATAATGATGAAAATAGAATGGTGAACACTAATCCCAAAATAAAATAAAGAAAAAATAAAATGGCACTTTAAAAAAATGGTAAAATGGTAGCAGTAATAATACTGGTTAAAAATAAGAAGGTAGTAATTAAAAGGGTAAAATCAGGTGATGGAAAAAGAAGAAAAGAAAGAGAAAAAAAAAGAAAAAGAAAAAAAAAAGAATGAAAAAAAAATTGGTTTCTTAGTTAAAAAGTGAAAAAAGAAAAAAAATTGCAGTAGTGAAGGTCCTTCGTTTCTTCTATTCTTCAGTGTGACTTGCCTTAGACCTTCCAGGTATTCAGGAGAGTGTTGAGTTTCCCTGCGATATACTGTTCCTCTGTGTTGTAAACCACAGTCCTTATTTTAAAGCATGCCGCATTTATTTCCCAGACTGCCTTATTTTGTGTTTAGCAAAGTGTCAGTTTGTGGGTCAGCCTCTGGGTGGCAGTGTTCTGGGGTTGGCCTCTGAGGCTATAGGGCCTCTCTGTCCAGTGGAAGTTCACTGCCCAAAGCTGACTGCGTAATAGTTAGTTACTGGCGCTATGTTGTTGCTGGGATTGAAAATCCCCCTATAGGCCAGACCCTGTTAACTCCCAGGGACTGATCAGGTTATCTTAATCCTTGATCTCGTACAGGGTGGAATCTGGGTGTGGCTGTGCTCCTTGCCTGGGGGCTGGGGGGAGGAGACTCCCTCTCAGGAGCGGGTGGCTGCCCCAGTCCCGGGCTCTGGGGTGTCTCAGCACTCAATTCACTACCACCTCTCCCGGCTCCCCCTCTTTCCCCAGTCTCTCCCCAGATTCCACTCCCCAGCACACTCTCCCTCTCTTCAGCACAGGTGAGTGTCTGTATCCGAAATGTCCCATGAACAGGGTTCAGTGAAAACAAACAAACAAATGCCGGTCGCGGAAACGGGGAAGGCTTGGTTTCTGTAAGCTTCTTCTCTTACCGGGACTGCATGGTCAGGTCAGCTCTTCAGGCTGCCCCCTTTAGGCTCAGTCCTCCGTGATCACAGAACCCAGCTCTCAATTTCCCTGGCGGCGCCAGGAATCCCGCGGTTCTCCTTTCCCCCGTCAGGGGCTGTGCCTGTCCCAAGGGACGCGGCTGTCTGCCACGCGGTCTCCCTCCGACTCTCTGGGCTCAGAGGTCTGGCAAACTTTCCTGCCCAAATCCCTGGGTTTTTTTTACCTTACCAGGGGAGTTCTGCTCTTCCTGGCTGTAAACCCTCTCACCAGCTGAGCAATTTCGCCAATTCAGTGTGAGTGTTACTAGCTTCAGCTGCTCGCTCCATTTGCTCCGGACACGACCTGGGACACGTCTGCCTATATCGCCGCCATCTTGGTTCTCCAGGTCATGTCTTGTTAAGGTGAATTTTATCCTGTCCGGCTAAAGTGCTAGAGAGCAAGCCACATAACCAGACACCTGGAGAGGAAACTTCATTAACGAACGGGTCAATTACACCCTAGACCAGTGATGACGAACCTTTTGAGCTCGGTCTGTCAGCAGTTTGAAAAACCCTAACTTAACTCTGGTGCCGTGTCACATATAGAAATTCTTTGATATTTGCAACCATAGTAAAACAAAGATTTATATTTTTGATATTTATTTTATATATTAAATGCCATTTAACAAAGAAAAATCAACCAAAAATATGAGTTCGCATGTCACTTCTGACACGCATGTCATAGGTTCACCATCACTGCCCTAGACCCAGACACAGAGGCAGGAAGAAGGTGGCAGCAAGGGAGCAAAAGAGGAGTGTGTGGTTGTGTGTGGGGTGTGTGTGTGTGGGTGAGTGAATGAGGCACAGTTAGACCCTGCAGGACCTTCGGGGGCAGGCTAACTGGGCTAGCCTAACTAGGCAGCCTCTGCTACCATTGCAAACAGGACCAGGAGGCCAGCTCTTCTTCAGAGGCCTAGCTTTTTCGAAGGGGTGAGCTGATGTAATTGAGAGCCCAGCCTCACCTCCACCCAGGGTGCCCTCAGGTAACACCTGGGACTCTACAGCCACCCCTGCCAGGGACCTGCTACCTCGGCTGTGGTCTCACGGTCACGGAGTCTCCAGCCACCCTGGGCGCAGGTTCCTGTGAGTTCTGAAGTATGCTCCCCTCTGACCAGCCCAACATTTTAGTCCAGGGCACTGCAACCATGTGAGCAGCAGACACATGAGCAGCACGCTCCTGTCCAAGGAATATCAGCCCCGTGAGCAGCCTGCTCCAGGCCTAAGAGCAGCAGCCTCATGTGGCCTGCCCCTGTCCAAGGAGCAGCAGCTGTGTGAGCGGCCCGCTCCCCCATCCAAGGAGCAGCAACCATGTGAGCAGCCTGACCGGTAAGAGGAGCAGCAGCCGCACGAGCAGTCTGCCTATGTCTGAGGAGTGGCAGCCCTGCACAGCCTGCCCCCATCTGAGGAGCAGCAGCTGCGCACAGCCTGCACCCTGCACCAGTCCGAGGAGTAGCAGCTGCACAAGCATCTTGCCCTCGTCCAAGCAGCAGCAGCCGCCAGAGGAGGCTGCCCAATACGAGGAGCAGCAGCTGTGTGAGCAGCCTGCCCCCAACTGAGGAGCAGCAGTTCTGTGAGCAGCCCATCCCCATTTGAGGAGCAGCAGCAGCCCACCCTGGTCCGAGGAGCAGCAGCCACACGAGCATACTGCCCATGTCTGAGGAGCAGCAGCCCTGCGCAGCACACACTGGTCCGAGGAGCAGAGCCACACACAGCCTGCACCTGTCCGACGAGCAGGAGCCGTGTGAGTGGCCCGTCCCCATCCGAGGAGGAGCAGCCTTGCAATCAACCTGCCCATGTCCAAGGAGCAGTAGCCCCACAAGTGGCCCACCACATCAGAGGAACAACAGCAGCATGCAGCCAGCCCCCATCCAAGGAACAGCAGCCACGTGAACAGTCCGCCCCAGTTAAAGGAATAGCAGCTGTGTGTGTAGCCCGCCCCCATCCAAGGAACAGCAGCCTCGTGATCAACACACCCTCTGTCTGAGGAACAGCAGCTGTGTGAGAAGCCTCCCCAACCAGCCAGAGGAGCCACCATGGCTGTGAGCAGCACCCACCAGAGGAGCTGCTGCCAACTGAGGAGCAGCTGCTACCACAACCACCGAAGGAGCAACCACAGCCTGAGGAGCCACTGCCATCCAAGGAGCAGCCCCTGAACAACTCAACATCTAGATCTGTTGGTGAGATCAAACATGGGTAGACAAAGAAACCCCCAAAGGAAAGAAAAGGAGGACTTGCCAGAAAAGCAGATAAGTGAAACAGAGGCATGCAACATGTCAGAAAAAGAATTCAGAATAAGGGTCCTAGAGTGCATAAACCGGATGGAGGAAAAAATCAACAACTTATGCAAGAATCAAGAAGAAATGGATGAAAAAAATCAATAACTTATGTAAGCATCAAGAAGAAATGAAGAGTGATATAGCTGCATTAAAAAACACCATGGAAAGTTTCAACAGTAGACTAGGAGAAGCAGAGGACTGAATTAGCGAATTAGAAGATAGGGAAGCTAAAAACACCCAAACTGAACTGCAATTGGAGAAAAAAATTAAAAGACAAGAGGAGAGCCTAAGGGAGCTATGGGACAAGATGAAACGAAGCAACATTCGAATAATAGGGGTGCCAGAACAACAGAAAGAGGAACAAGGATTAGAAAACCTATTGGAAGAAATAATATCAGAAAACTTCCCTGAGGTGGGGAAGAAAAAAGTCACACACGCACAGGGAGTCCCAAACAAGATGAACCCGAAAAGACCCACACCAAGACACATCATAATTACCACAGCAAATGTTCAGGACAAAGAGAGAATCTTACAGGCTGCAAGAGAGAGACGGAAAGTTACATTCAAGGGATCTCCCATTAGATTATCAAATCATTTCTCAACAGAAACACATCAGGCCAGAAAAGAATGGATGGAAATTTACAAAGTGATGCAAAGCAAGGGACTGAATCCAAGAATACTCTATCCAGCAAGGCTATCATTCAAAATTGAAGGGGAAATAAGAAGCTTCACAGACAAAAAAAGGCTAAGGGAGTTTATCACCACCAACCCAGCAATGCAAGAAATGCTAAAGGGACTGGTGTAAAAAGAAGAAATAAAAAGCTCAGAAAGAAAACAGCCACACAAAAAAAGAAATGGCTACAAACAAGTACCTTTCAATAATAACTAAACATAAACGGACTAAATGCTCCAACCAAAAGACATCGAGTGGCTGAATGGATAAAAAACATGACCCATACATTTGCTGTCTACAAGAGACCCACCTCAGAAGAAGGGACTCACACAGACTGAAAGTGAAGGGATGGAAAAATATCTTTCAGGCAAATGGAAAGGAAAAGAAAGCTGGGGTAGCAATACTTATATCGGACAAAATAGACCTCAAAGTGAAGGCCATAACAAGAGATAAGGAAGGCCACTTCATAATACTAAAGGGATCAATACAACAAGAAGATATAACCCTGATAAATATATATGCACCCAACGCAGGAGGGCCCAAATACATAGAAATACTCCTGGTAGATATCAAAGGAGAGATTGACAATGATACAATCATAGTAGGGGACTTTAATACACCACTGACATCACTGGATAAATCCTCTAGACAAACAATCAGCAAAGAAACAGCAATCCTAAATGACTCACTAGATCAGATGGACTTAATTGACATCTTCAGAACACTTCACCCCAAAGCCACAGAATATACATTCTACTCAAGTGCTCATAGGACACATTCAAAAATAGACCACATATTGGGTCACAAAGTCTCCCCAAATTCAAGAAGATTGAAATCATACCAAGCATCTTCTCAGACCACGATGGCATAATATTAGAAATAAATTACAATAAAAACAACCCAAAATACTCAAACACTTGGAAGCTGAATAGCATGTTATTAAATACTAGAGGCCCGGTGAACAAAAATTTGTGCACTCTGGGGGGGGGGGGGGTCCCCTCAGCCTGGCCTGTGCCCTCTCGCAGTCTGGGACCCCTCGGGAGATAATGACCTGCTGGCTTAGGCCTGCTCCCGGGTGGCAGAGGGCAAGCCCAATCCCTAGGTGCAGCCCCTGGTCAGGCTCAGAGCAGGGCTGATTGGGGAGTTGGGACGCTGCCCCCTGTCATGCACAGAGCAGGGCGGATTGGGAGGTTGCGCTGCCACCCTCAGTCACCCTCAGGGTAGGGTACGATTGGGGGGTTGGGGCACCGCCCCCTGTCACACTCAAGGCAGGGTCGATGGGGAGGTTGCGGCACCACCCCCTGTCACGCACAAAGCAGGGCCAATCAGGGGGTTGGGGCGCTGCCCCCTGTCACGCACAGAGCAGGGCCCATCAGGGGGGTTGGGGCTCTGTACCCTGTCACCCACAGAGCAGGGCCCATCAGGGGGTTGGGGAGCTCCTCCCTGTCATGCACAGAGCAGGGCGGATCAGGGGGTTGGGGTGCTGCCCTCTATCACCCACAGAGCAGAGCCAATCAGGGGGTTGGGGCACGCCACTGTCACACTCAGGGCAGGGCCGATGGGGAGGTTATGGCTCTACCCCGTCACATACAGAGCAGGGCCCGTGGCGGGGGGGGGGGGGGCGGGGGGTTGGGGCGCCACACCCTGTCACACACAGAGCAGGGCTGATCAGGGGGTTGGGGTGCCGCACCTTGTCACACACAGAGCCGCAGGGCGATCAGGGGGTTGGGGAGCTCCCCCCTATCAGGCACAGAGCAGGGCTGATCAGGGGGTTGGGGTGCCTTCCCCTGTCACAAACAGAGCAGGGTGGATAGGGAGGTTGTGGCCCCGCCCCCTGTCTCACACAGAGCCTCAGGGCGATCAGGGGGTTTGGGTACTGCCCCCTGTCACGCTGATCCGGGTGCCGGGAGGCCTCGTGGCTCCACTGATCCTGGTGCTGGGAGGCATATTAACCTTTTACTATATAGGATAGAGGCCTGGTGCACAGGTGGGGGATGGCTGGTTTGCCCTGGATCAGGGTGAGGATCCCCACTGGGGTGCCTGGCCAGCCTGGGTGAGGGGATGATGGCTGTTTGCAGCTGGTCACACACACTTCAGGGTGGGGGTCCCCACTGGGGTGTCTGGCCAGTCTGGGTGAGGGGCTGAGGGCTGTTTTCAGGCTGGCGGGTGACTGAAGTTCCCAACTGCTCCTTTTTATCTTTTTTTTTTTTTTTTATTCTGGCCAGCTTTAGCTCTGGCTCCAGCTCTGAGGCCTCTGCTGCTGAAAGCAGGTATCTGGTTTGTTTGCATTCTATAATCGAAACACTGTAACAACTCCAGCTCTGAGATCCCGGTGGGCTGAAAGCAGGTTTCTGGGTTTTTTTTAGCTTCTATATTTGTAACAATGTTTCAAACTGCAAGCTCAGAGGCCGGCAAGGCAGGCCGGGAACGTTGGTTTCCTCCGTCACTGAAGCAAGCAAGCCTCATGTTAGCTTCACGCTGCCTGGCTGCCGGCCGCCATCTTGGCTGGCAGTTAATTTGCATATCTCACTGATTAGCCAATGGGAAAGGTAGCGGACGTACGCTAATTACCATGTTTCTCTTTTATTAGAGTGGATTGATTGGGTTACCAATGAGATCAAAGAAGAAATTAAAAACATCCTGGAAACTAATGACAATGAAAACACAACAATCCAAAACCTATGGGACACAATGAAAGCAGTCCTGAGAGAAAAGTTTATAGCTCTACTGGCCTATCTCAAAAAACAAGAAAAAATGGTAGTAAATCATCTAACTCTACATCTCAAAGAATTAGAAAGAGAGCAACAAGGAAAGCCCAGAGTGAGCAGAAGGAAGGAGATAATAAAGATTGGAGCAGAAATAAGTGACATAGAGACCAAAAAAACAATACAGAAAACCAATGAAACCAAGAGCTGGTTCTTTGAAAGGATAAACAAGATTGACAAACCTCTAGCCAGGCTCACCAAGAAGCAAAGAGAGAGGACCCAAATAAACAAAATCAGAAACGATAGAGGCGAAATAACAACAGACCCCACAGATAGACAAATGATTGTTAAAAAATACTATGGACAACTCTACTCCAACAAACTATACAACCTGGAGGAAATGGACAAATTCCTAGAAAAATATAACATTCCAAAACTCAATCAGGAAGAATCTAAAAATCTCAATAGGCCAATAACTACGGAAGAAATTGAAGCAGTCATCAAAAAGCTTCCAGCATACAAAAGCCCAGGACCAGACGGCTTCACAGGGGAGTTTTACCAAACATTCAAGGAAGAACTAAAACCTATCCTCCTCAGACTACTACAAAAAATTCAAGAGGAAGGAACACTTCCAAGCTCATTCTATGAATCCAGCATCACCCTAATACCAAAACCAGGTAAAGACAACACAATGAAAGATAATTACAGGCCAATATCCCTCATGAACATAGATGCCAAAATCCTCAACAAAATCTTAGCAAATCGGATCCAGCAGTACATCAGAAAGATCATAAACCATGACCAAGTAGGATTTATCCCAGGGATGCATGGACGGTACAATTTCTGCAAATCAATAAACGTGATAAATCACATAAACAAATTAAAAAAAACCACATAGTCATATCAATTGATGCAGAAAAAGCATTTGACAAAATCCAACACCCATTTTTGATAAAAACTCTCAGCAAGGTAGGAATAGAAGGATCATGTCTCAACATAATAAAAGCCATATATGACAAGCCCACAGCCAACATCATACTCAATGGACAAAAACTAACACCATTTCCCCTAAGAACAGGAACAAGACAGGGATGCCCACTCTCACCACTTCTGTTCAACATAGTACTGGAAGTATTAGCCTTTGCAATTAGACAAGAAGAAGAAATAAAATTCATCCAAATTGGAAAAGAGGAAGTAAAACTGTCCTTATTTGCAGACGACATGATATTATACATACAAAACCCTAAAGACTCCATCAAAAAACTACTAGACTTAATACATGAATTTGGCAAAGTAGCAGGATACAAAATTAACCCCAAGAAATCTAAGGCATTTCTATACACCAATAGTGAACTTTCAGAAAGAGAGACTAAAAAAAAATCCCATTTACCATCGCACCAAAAAAATTAAGCTACCTAGGAATAAACTTAACTAAAGAGGTAAAAGACCTCTACACAGAAAACTACAGGATGTTGAAAAAAGAGATAGAGGAAGACATAAACAGATGGAAGAACATACCGTGTTCATGGATTGGTAGAATCAACATCATTAAAATGCCCATACTACCCAAAGCAATCTATAAATTCAATGCACTTCCCATTAAAATACCAACAGCATACTTCAGAGATCTAGAACGAACTCTCCAAAAATTCATCTGGAATAAAAAAAGACCCCGAATAGCTGCAGTGTTCCAGAAAAAAAACAAAGTAGGTGGGATCTCAATACCAGATATCAAGCTGTATTACAAAGCTACTGTTCTCAAAACTGCATGGTACTGGCACAAGAACAGACATATAGATCAATGGAATAGAATAGAGAACCCAGAAATCGGCCCGAACCAATATGCTCAATTAATATATGACAAAGGAGGCAAGAACATACAATGGAGTCAGGATAGTCTCTTCAATAAATGGTGTTGGGAAAATTGGACAGATACACGCAAGAAAATGAAACTAGACCACAAACTTACACCAGACACAAAAATAAACTCAAAATGGATAAAGAACTTAAATGTACGACGAGAAACGATAAAAATTCTAGAAGAATCCAAAGGCAACAAAATCTCAGACATATGCCAAAGCAATTTCTTCACTGATACAGCTCCTAGGGCACTTGAAACTAAAGAGAAAATGAACAAATGGGACTACATCAAAATAAAAAGCTTCTGCACAGCAAAAGAAACCATCAACAAAACAACAAGAAAGCCCACTGCATAGGAGAATGTATTTGCCAATGTCATATCCGATAAGGGCCTAATCTCCAAAATTTATAGGGAACTCATACAACTTAACAAAAGGAAGATGAACAAGCCAATCAAAAAATGGGCAAAGGATCTAAATAGACACCTTTCAAAAGAGGACATTCAGAAAGCCAAGAGACATATGAAAACATGCTCAAAGTCACTAATCATCCGAGAGATGCAAATCAAAACAACAATGAGGTACCATCTCACAACCTGTCACAATGGCTATCATCAACAAATCAACAAATGACAGGTGCTGGCAAGGATGTGGAGAAAAAGGAACCCTTGTGCACTGCTGGTGGGAATGCAGTCTGGTGCAGCCACTGTGGGAAACAGTATGGAGCTTCCTCAAAAAATTAAAAATGGAACTTCCATTTGACCCAGTGATCCCACTTCTAGGAATATATCCCAAGAAATCAGAAACACCAATCAGAAAGGATATATGTACCCCTATGTTCATAGCAGCACAATTTACAATAGCTAAGATTTGGAAACAGCCTAAGTGCCCATCAGCAGATGAGTGGATTAAAAAACAGTGGTGCATCTATACAATGGAATACTACGCTGCTGTTAAAAGGAAGAAACTCTTACCATTTGCAACAGCATCCAGGATGAACTGGAGAGCATTATGCTAAGTGAAATAAGCCAGTCAATGAAGGAAAAGTACCACATGATCTCACTCATTCATGGATAATAAAGACCATTATAAACTTATGAACAAAAATAGATACAGAGGCAGAGCTGCCTCAAACAGACTGTTAAACTACAGCGGGAAGGCCGGGGAGTGTAGGGGGCAGAAGAGGGGGTAAGAGATCAACCGAAGGACTTGTATGCATGCATATAAGCATAACCAATGGGCATAAGACACTGGGGGGTAGGGGAGGCCAGGGGATTGTCAAGGGCAGGGGAAAAAAGGAGACATATGTAATACCCTTTGTAATACTTTAGCAATTTAAAAAAAAAGAAGTGATTTCCCCCAATAAATCTAAAACCCACCTGGCACCATACATAATTATTATAATGTCTTTTATTAAGAGGTTTGGTTTCCATTAAAAGCTCAACTACCCAGAAAGAAAAAGAAATGTGTTTGCTTTTCAAGTGTGAGGACATGGCCCAGGCTGTCTTTCTCAAGGAGGCTCAGGCTACCTCGGTGTCCTCTAGCATTATCACCTGTGAGTCCAAGCTCCTTTCTACCCAAGATAGGAAATGCTTACCCTTCACAGTAGATGTATAAATAGGGCTTTGATTCATGAATTAATTTTCTTTCCTGTGGCAGGCATAAATTATGTTTTCAGTTCTCTAACATCTAACTTTTAGGAGTGACTGCTAGATGAGAGCTTCAAATACACAATCTATAATAATAAAAGTGTAATATGCTAATTAGACCGGACAGCCAAATGACCTTCCAGATGAAGCCAGGGCTGCAAGGGCCGAGGCAAGCTGCCATGGCTGCTAGGGCTGAGCCCCTTGCATGAATTTCGTGCATCTGGCCTCTAGTACATATAATAACAGTACAATAGCCATAGTTATAGACATTCAGATACTATTTGAAAAATATTTATGCCTCCATTGCTCTTATAAAGGGTGTCCCAAAAGTCACGCAAGAAGTAATTTTGGTAGAAAACACAGGTTTAGCCCTAGCTGGGTCGGCTCAATGGATAGAGTGTCGGCCTTCAGACTGAAGGGTCCCAGGTTCGATTCTGGCCAAGGGCACATGCTTGGGTTGTGGGCTTGATCCCCAGGATGGGGCATACAGGAGGCAGCCAATCAATGATTCTCTCTCATCATTGATGTTTCTATCTCTCTCTCTCCCTCTCCCTTCCTCTCTAAAGTCAATAAAATATATTTTAAAAAAAAGAAAACACAGGTTTATAATTAAAAATTGTAACTTTTTTATTGATTCATAAAGTATACAGTATAGGGTTATGCATGGAATAGCGTATCGGGTAAATGGCCTCCACGGCACAAAAAACTGGATTATCATGTCGTGATAGAGAGCACCATTAACTGTTATTGCCTGAGCAGCTGCATTTTGGTCATGGAAAATTTCAACAAAAGATTGCGTATGTGCCAGCAAAGCTTTGGAGGCCATTTACCCGATATCCTATTCCATACGTAACCCTATACTGTATACTTTATGAATCAATAAAAAAGTTACAATTTTTAATTATAAACCTGTGGTTTTTATCAAAATTACTTCTTGCGTGAATTTTGGGACACCCTTTACCTTCAACATACTTTCACACGAATATATTACCAGATCAAGAGCAGTTAATAGTATAGTTACATTAAATCAAACGAGTCCCCTAATGACTCAGAAGGCATTTGGGTCATGCTAGTGCCCCAGGATGATGGTCACAAACTTGGATTGTCAAAGTGCAAGAAATGCATGCTAATAGATATTTCCAGGACATAATGAGAAACCAATTGGGGTTTACTGAGAGATTCACTTAACCCTAAGGAATAAAATGAGATACATCCCTCTTGGAGAAAATTTTCACCTAATTCAATAAGCGTATATCTTGAAGGGCATGAAGAGTTTGCGGGCTTAGAGTAAATCAGAAAATTCCACTGACCTGTGACTGATAACATCACCGAAGTCAAGTGTCCCAACTTGTAAGCTCCCTTTTCAGGCTTCTGAATGACGCAGCTATATATGCCCTTGTCGGATGGGCGCAGACCCAGGATCACAATGAAAGGGTTACTGATGATGTTGGCTACGGTGCGGTTCTTATACTTGGGCCACACTTCCATTTTTCCAGAAACGACACTCAGCACCATATCACTATTATTTTTTTGCCAGTAGATGCGAACTTTTGTCAGTTCATCAGTGGAAATGTTGTAATCACAGGATAGTACTGCCCTGTCATTCACCGGCTTGGTCACCTGGATGATGCCTAAGAAGTGGCAAATAGAACAAGATTTTATATGTTTAGTAAATACAGATTCCTGCACAAGTAGGAATTCAGAGTTGGCAGTAACAGTGTTATATCTTGTGCCTAAGCATATTCAAATGATTCATTTTGATTTTTTTTTTTAGATGCCAATACTGTTTTTTTCTTCATTTTTAAAGTTGACACCCTCCAGCCTGCACCCGCTCCCCTCCCAGGACCTCACTGCCCCATAAAATTTACCATCGTAAGTATTTTTAAGAATACAGTTCAGTAGTGCTAAGTATATTCACGTTGTTGTGAAACAGATCTCCAGGACCTTTCTATCTTGTAAATCTGAAACTCTGTCTGTATGTATTCAACAATACCCCTTTCCCTCCACCCCCCGCTCCCTGACCCCTGGTATCCAACACTCAGCTTTATATTTCTATGAAATTTACTACTTTAGATACTGCATAGAAGTGGAATCATGTAGTATTTTGGTGTGTTGTTTTTTTAAATACATTTTTTATTGATTTCATAGAGGAAAGGAGAGGGAGAGAGAGAAACATCAATGAGAGAGACATCAATAGGCTGCCTCCTGCACGCCCAGCACTGGGGATCAAGCTTGCAATTCGGGCAAGTGCCCTGATTGGGAATCGAACCTGGACCTCTTGGTTCATGGGACGATGC
Organism: Myotis daubentonii; assembly: GCF_963259705.1. Classification (NCBI taxonomy): domain Eukaryota; kingdom Metazoa; phylum Chordata; class Mammalia; order Chiroptera; family Vespertilionidae; genus Myotis; species Myotis daubentonii. The sequence goes on along the minus strand of NC_081842.1, from coordinate 61,435,694 downwards.
TCAATCCACTGAGCCACTCCAGCTGGGCTTTTTTTTTTTTTTTTTTTTTAAGAACAGTTTTATATTCACATCAATATTAAGCAGAAGGTACAGAGATTTACCTTATACAGTGTGTCCCCACACATGGCTTAGCTTCCCCATTATCAACGTTCTGTACCTGAATGGTACATTTGTTACAACTCATGAACCTACAAGGACACATCACTATCCCCAAATCCTTGTTTATGTTAGGCTCACTCTTGGTGTTATACATTCTACGGATTTGGACAAACTTATAATGATATGTATCCACCATTTCAGCATCATACAGAATAGTTCACTGCCCTAAAAATCTTCTGTGTTCTGTCTATTCATCCATTTCTCACCCTAACCCCTGGCAACCTCCGATTTCTTTACCACTTTCATAGTTTTACCTTTTCCAGAATGTCATATAGTTAGAATAATATAGCATGTAGCTTTTTTTCAAATTGTCTTTTTAAAATAATTCTTTATTGTTGAAAGTATTACATATGCCTCCTTTTTACCCCATTGACCCCCTCTAGCCCGTCCCCTCCCCCCCCCACCTCATTGCCCCATTGTCTGTGTCCTTGGGCCATGCGTATATGCAAACAAGATCCTTTGTTGATTGCCTCCCACCACCCACCTTCCCTCTGAGATTCCAGACTCTGTTCATGTTTGAGTCTCTGGATCCACTCCTTTCATCAGTTTGTTACTTAGATCCCACATATAAATGAGGTCATGTGATACTTGTCTTTCTCTGACTGACTTACTTCACCTAGCACAGTGGTTCTCAACCTTCCTAATGACTTGACCCTTTAATACAGTTCCTCATGTTGTGGTGACCCCCAATTTCATTGCTACAAATTGAACATAATTAAAGCATAGTGATTCATCACAAAAACAATATGTAATTATATATGTGTTTTCCGATGGTCTTAGGCGACCCCTGTGAAGGGTCGTTTGACCCTCAAAGGGGTTGCAACCCACAGATTGAGAACCGCTGACCTAGCATGATACTCTCCTTTGGTGTTGTTTTTCTAAAAATTGATTTGAGGGAGAGAGAGAGAGAGAGAGAGAGAGAGAGAGAGAGAGAGAGAGAGAAAGAAAGAAAGAACTGTGGCCAGGGCAGTATTTGTCTTGTTGTGACAGGCTTATTTTACTTAGCATAATGTACTTAAGTTTCATCCATGTTTTAGCATGTGCCAGAATTCCTTCCTATTTTAAGGAGAATAAGATAATGATGATAATGAATTCTTTACCCATTTATCTCTCGACAGACAGTGAGGAAGAAGGTCCACTAGTCCCATTAGAAGAAGGGCTGTAGGAAACCTAGCATATGAGCCCAACCACAGGTTAGACATGTGCTCGGCTCCACAGGAATCTGGAAGTCATAGTTAAGACATGTGAGATCTTCAAGCAATTTTCATGATTATTCATTTGTACAGATGGTCTTATTTTACAGAGGAGGAAAAGAGGCCTTGGAAAGCAAACTGCTCCAGTTTTACATTTTCTGGCCAAAGATTTTCAGGCCACCCTAATCGGTTTGGCTCAGTGGATAGAGCCTGTAGACTGAAGGGTCCCAGGTTCGGTTCCGGCCAAGGGCATGTACCTTGGTTGTGGGCACATCCCCAGGAGGGGGTGTGCAAGAGGCAGCTAATCGATGTTTCTCTCTCATCGATGTTTCTAACTATCCCTCTCCCTTCCTCTCTGTAAAAAATCAATAAAATATATTAAAAATGTCATCTGCTATGCTTTAGCAAAAAAAAAGAAAAGATTTTCAGGCCACTCCCCTCGTTTACTGGTTTTCTCAACTTCAGAGCCCAGAGCTAGAATAAGTAAGCCAGCACTGCTGGCACCCCAGCTGGGCCCCACCACCAAGTGCTTTTGCTTTGAGAAACAGAGTCCTTTATCCCCCCAGCCCTGGACTGACCCCATGACTTCAGATTGAAATGATTCCCATCATCCCCACCAGACAAGGCCTTGTTAGCATTCTGGACCATGTCTGACCTCTTCAGCTACCCTAAACAGACCTACATCCATCTTCCTATCTCTTTGCCATCTGCAATCCATGCAGCAGTTGCCCTACAACCTAGTTTTGCTAGAGGGCCCCCATTAAAAACATTCTACCCGTTTTCCCATCGGCATATTGCAGAAATGCCAACATTTCAGCCTCCAAACTCCATCTCTTTGTTAGCTCCTGAGCACTCATCAGTAGCACCAAAATCCCTTCCCAGACTATATTTTATGAATTTTTCATTCAGAAGGCATGGCCACTTTTCCAATGCTGTGCAGAGTCCCTCTGAGCCCCAAGCTCTTTCACAACTGCCCTACCCACACCCACACCATGCCCAGACCCAACAGACCCCCTGGGGAGGCCCATGTCTAGGGGTTTTAAGTAATAGGTTAGTTGTTCCCAAAAAGAATCCAGGATTTCTAACTGATTTTGACATGTTGTAAAAAGAGAAATCTTAACTGAAAGTGACCTACTTTTTTAAAACAAAATTTATTGGGGTAACATTGGTTAATAACATAGAAATGTCAGGTGTACAAGTTTAGAATACGACATCTAACGGTCTAGCCTCCTTCCATCCCCAGGTATTTGATCCCCTTTACCCTCTTCATCCTCCCCTCACCCCCCTTTCTGCACTAGTAACCACCATTCTGTTGTTTATGTTGTATCTATGAGTTTTGTTTGTTTATTATGCATTTATTGTTTTTGTTTTATATTCTACATAAGAGTGAAATAATTGTTTTTGTTTTATATTCTACATACGAGTGAAATAATACACTTCTTGTCCTTTTTCATCTGACTTATTTCACTCAGCACAATAATCTCAAGATTCATCCATATTGTCACAAATAGAAACACTTCATTTTTTATGGCTAAGTATTCTATTATACATGTAGTATATCTTCTTTTAAAAAAATCGTTATTATTGAGAGTATTACAGATGCCCCCATTTTTCCACCCATTGTCCCCCTCCACCCTATTCCACCCCACCTCAGGCCTTCACTACCCTATTGTTTGTGTCCATAGGTAATACATACCAGGTATATGCATATAATATTTTTGGTTAATCTATTGCCAACCCTCCCTCCCCACTTCCCTCTGGGATTTTTCAGTCTGTTCCATGTTTCCATGCCTCTGATTCTATTTTATTCATCAGTTTATTTTGTTCATTAGATTTCTTGTTCATTTATTTTGATTTTTCACATTCCATTGTTGATAGATATATATGTATTGCCATTTTATTGCTAGTGCCAGGTCTTGGGCCTTTTATTGATACTTTGGGCATGCTGACACCAGTTGCTGCTTGTTTGAGAGATTTTAGAAAAGTCTGAAGGCTGAGCCAGGACAGGCCATTCATATGGAAAAGTCACTGCAAACAGCTTGGGTGGGGCTGCAAATTGGATGGGGTGGGATCTCAAGGAATCACCAGGGCAGAGCAAACAGTGTGAGCCATGCTGATGGAAACTCAGATATGGCTGCCAGTCAGCTTTGTCATGATGGGGAGGTCCCAGCACAGGAACAATGATCCTTGTGAGCACCCCCAGCTGGGAGAAAGCTGCTACCTAGTTCCTTCCCTGATGCCAGACAATCCAGTTCCTCCCTGTATGCCCCTGGACCCCCCAAAGTCATTGCCTGGTGCTGGAGCTCAGAGGAAGTGGGACCGTGTAAGTACATGTGCCTGCCTTTTACGAGGAACTATCTGAGACTCCAGCAGCCTTTGTGTCACTCAGTCACAATCCTTGCTGATTTTTACAGCCCGAAGTTACGGGGACTTCTCTTCGCAGCTCTGGAACTCTGGGATGAGGGTCCTGGTGTGGAGCTAAGGGCCCCTTGCTTCTCACCAGAGGCCTTGGAGATATCCCTCCCAATTAAAACAAACAAACAAACACCACACATGGATGTTGGACAAGTCCATTCCCTGCCTCCACCCCTCCTACTAGTCTTGATGTGCTTTCTTCTTTACTTTTCTAGTTGTAGGACTTCCATTCAACCAGATTTCAGGTGGTTCTGAATGATGGTTTTCTGTATTTTAGTTGTAATTTTGATGTGGTTGTAGGAGGTGGCGAGTGCTGGCATTTACGTAAACCACCATCTTGGTTCTCTCCACATCTTCTTTAACTAATCATCCGTGGAAGTTGTTTCCATGACTTAGCTATCCTATGTAATAAAAGCATAGTATGCAAATTGTCCCCTCAACTGGAGTTCTTCTGGGAGTTCGACCAGGTAGCTGGCTGGGGGAAGGGAGGGAGGCCCTGGCGCTGGCAGATGGTCAGGGAAGGGAGGGAGGCCCAGCACTGGCAGGTGGCCAGGGGAAGGGAGGGAGGCCCCAGCACTGGCAGGTGGCCGGGGAAAGGGAGGGAGGCCCTGGCCGACAGCCAGCAGTCACTAGGGACCCTACCAGTGCATGAGTTTCGTGCATTGGGCCTGTAGTTATAAATAAAGCTGCAATGAGCATAAGGGTACATTTATCTTTACCAAAAAAGTGTTTTTAAATTATTTGGATAGATACCCAGAAAAGGGATTGCTGGTCATATGGTAGCTCGTAGTTCTCTTTCTCCTTCCTCCTGGTTCATTTTTAGGCTCCTATCTTTGAGCTTTCTGATGCTCTGTTCCTTCTGGTCTGCTCTATATCCAATGCTTCCTAATGCATTCCTCATCTCATTTATTGAGTTCTTTAACTTCATAATTTCTATTTGGTTCTTTTTTATAATTTTAATTACTTTGGTAAGGTGTTCTTTTTGTTCATTAATTTTATTCCTGAGCTCATCAAATGGCCTTTCTTGTACTTCCTTGAGTTTCTTCATAACTGCAATCTCAAATTCTCTGTTATTTAAATTGAAGTCTTCCATGACTTTGAGTTTGGTTTCTGGGGACTTTCCATTTTCTTTCTGTGCTTCCATGTTACCTTGGTTGCTCATGGCTCTTCATGTTTCTAGGTCTGTGCATTCAAGGAAGGGAATGCTTTTCTTGTTTAGATACTGTTTTGCTCTTGAGTAGGCTGCTAGGTAGGTTACTTTCTTTTGTTTTCCAGTAGATGGTGCTATAGCACAAGTCTTTGTTTTCTCTTACTAATGACATTGCTTAAATTGAGGAAAATGCCACAGCACCGCTGGAGTGGTGCATGTCTCCTCTGTGACCTGCTCATCTTGGTTAAGGTGAACACCATAATGGAGAACCAGTTTTGTTAGCTTCCATCACTGCCTCCTCATTATTAATGGCAGCTGACCCCACTGTGTTTTTGGAGTTGTCTTCACTACCTCTGCGAGGGTCTGTGGTGATGGGTGGGGCAAGGGAGGCAAGTTCATGATTTCACAACTCTGCCTTCCTGTCAGCAATGGCTGCCAGCCTGTTGTGCTGTTTAAGCATCCCAGCCACCTTTCCTGGACTCTGCTGCAATGGGAGAAGGGAGGGACACAGCCTCTGATCCTCTTATGCTCCAGGCTGTTGAGGGAGGGCTGCGGCCTGACTTATCACCACTACTGTGCTCGCTGGAGCTATGGTGGGTGCCGAACCGTGTTCTTTAGTCCCTGTCCTCCCTCCCCTACTCATTCCAATAAGCCCACCTTCGGATGCGTGGATCTCTCAGGAAGACTTTGTGTGTTGAGCAAGGGATCCTTTGTTGAGTTATAGTTGTCTGACTTGTCAACTTAAGGAGAGAAACAAAGAAGCCTTCTTACTCTGCCATGATGCCGATGTTGGTGAAAATGAGCTAATTTCAATGATGGTTCTTAAGAAATTTTTGTTCACTGAGAAGTGTAAGTATTTCTAAAGGTCAGTGACTTCCTATGTGAGGCCCCCTTACAAGATGCCTATGTTGAGGCAGAACCAGACTGAAAAGAGGAACCAAAAATCTTCTGAGCATTTTGGAATTTCCACCGGGACAGCTTCTATACTTAGGCCCCTGTGCTAGAAACGGCATTTAAACAAGGGCCCAGGTAATTGGTATGCAAAATGAAAGTGTGAGCCGCACTGGGATAGACCATGTCACCGCCCTGCTCAAAACCCTTCCATGGCTTCCGGGTGGCCTCCAAGTAACATTCACATTCCTGACTGCGGCCATCAAGCCCTTACGGAGCCTGGTCTCTACCCCCACAGGTCCCCACCCCTTCAGTTTCTCAGTCCTTGGTTTCTCTTTCTGTTTTCTTCTGTTTTCTCCCCAGTTCACTCTCACCACTCTCCCTTCTGGCAAGGAAAGACAGCGTTTGTTAGTCAGACCTTCAATTGAATGATTATTTGATTAATTTTCATTTTCTTCATTTTAATTTTCATTAATCATCATAAATTCCATGAAAGCAAAAGCCATGTCAATTTTGCTCATCACTTGTCCCCAAGACCGAGAAAAGGATCTGTGCGTAAGAGATGCTGTGTTTGTTGAATTAATAAATGGTTAAATAAAGGAATGAACGCATGTGTCAGATTCATGCTTACTTTTGTGCTTTTGTCCAGACTGTTGCCCCACAGAGAATCCTCGCACCACCACCTATCTCCCAGCTGCCCAATTGCCCCAGCCCACCCTGGTCTGCTTGATCTTGGGCTCTTACAGTCAGAACCAGGTACTTCACTGCTCTTCACGTGTTGTGACTTTGTTTGCTCATGGGTTCATTTGTGACTCAGAACAGCAACAGTAAAATCTGGATGTAACTACAAAACAGTGATTCTGTGATCCACCAGTGTGCCACAAGAATTCTTACAACATGCAATACTAAATAGTCAGTACTATTTAGTCAGGGGCACTGACCTCTTTTCCCTTAGATTGTCAAATAAAACAATGACAACAGACAACACAACAATAGTCTGGTGTGAATGAATCAAAATTACACCTGTTTTTTGGTCAGATTGGCAACAAATACAATACATATTTTGGTGTGCCACAGAATGTTAACATAATTAATTTATGTGTGCCATGAGATGAAAATAGAACAAGGTGCTTTCCTAAATGTTTTTCTTTAGCTCAAAGATTGTCTTCCTTTTGCCTATGATGAATTTTCTGGCATAATTGCTAAAGCCTTAGTTTTCATTTTAATGTGTGTGGCGGTTTTTTTGCTGCTATAATTTTTAATATACATTTTTAATTTTATTAAATTTATTGTTAATGATCTTTTTATATTATCTTTTTTATTGTTTCTCTCTCTCTCTCTCTCTCTCTCTCTCTCACACACACACACACACACACACACACACACACACACCTAGGAAGCCTGTACAAATTTTCTTCTAAATATTTTGAAACTTATTTAGACTCTCTAAGACTCTAATTTGGGAGTGCTTTCCCAACTTCCCAGAAGAAAATTGTAACTGTTGGAAATAGAATATAACTATGAAATATATACAAAATAGTCAAGTAATCTGTGTCCCCTAACTTCTCTTCCCTTCCCTTTCCTTCTCTCCCTCCCAACTTAGACATTCTGGGCAACACCACAGTGAGACAGGTTTTAAGTAAGACCTCTTAACATGAGGACTTCTGATACTCGGCTCTTTGTAGACTGGCAAACTGTGGTAGCCAAAGCCTTCTTTTTACTTTGGGGAAACCAGATACTATACTGCTCAGCAGAAAGCAAATCTTTTGCTTTTATTTTATTTTATTTTATTTTATTTATTTATTTATTTTTTATATTTTATTGACTTTTTTACAGAGAGGAAGGGAGGGATAGAGAATTAGAAACATCGATGAGAGAGAAACATCGATCAGCTGCCTCCTGCACACCCCCTACGTGGGATGTACCCGCAACCAAGGTACATGCCCTTGACCAGAATTGAATCTGGGACCCTTCAGTCCGCAGGCCAATGCTCTATCCACTGAGCCAAACCGGTTAGGGCTATCTTTTTAGGTTTTTTTTGTTGTTTTGTTTTTTAAATATATTTTATTGACTTTTTTACAAAGAGGAAGGGAGAAGGATAGAGAGTTAGAAACATCGATGAAAGAGAAACATTGATCAGCTGCCTCCTGCACACTTCCTACTGGGGATGTGCCCGCAACCAAGGTACATGCCCTTGACCGAAATCGAACCTGGGACCGTTGAGTCCGCAAGCTAACGCTCTATCCACTGAGCCAAACCGGTTAGGGCTTTTGCTTTGATTTTAAAAATAAAGTCGGGCCTGGTGGACATGTCTCAATGGCTAGGTATAGATTTATGAGTCAGGTCACGGTTCGATTTCTGCTTGGGGCGAATGCCTGGGTTATGGGCTTGATCCCTGGTGTGGAGCATGGACGAGGCAGCCCAGCAATGACTCTCTCTTGTCATTGATGTTTCTGTCTCTTTCTCCCTCTCTCTTATTCTCTGAAATCAATAAAAATATATTTAAAAAAAAAAAGTTGGACCTGGCCAGTGTGGCTCACTGGTTGAGAGTCAACGCATGAACCAGGAGGTGATGGTTTGATTCCAGGTCAGGGCACATGCCTGCTCTATCCCCAGTGGGGAGCCTGCAAGAGAAAGCTGATTGATGTTTGTTTCTCATCATTTCTATCTCTCTATCCCTCTCCCTTCCTCTCTCTAAAATAAATATAGATAGATAGATAGATAGATAGATAGATAGATAGATAGATAGATAGATAGATAGAAAAAATAGAGTTTGAGCCATCCTATTGCTAAGATGAGTCCCACCCTTCTAAATAGTCCCCTAAACCTAGCACCTAAGATGAAACAAAAGCCTCCAGAAGATAAAATATTCTTTGCAGAACACACATGAAATACCTATGTAGTAAGTTAAAAATAACAAAATAGTTTTATTCTAAATCTGATACCACTTAATGTCAGATGCCAGTGGGCACAAAGGGCATCAACACCTAAAGCATAAAAATACACATCAAGCGAAAATTTTAACATTAGGAAGATTATACACCTCAACTGCTTTCTTTCCCTCTTCAAATTAGAAAGATTGCCATTCCTCTAAGCCCTGGAACAATGGACTCAGCCAAGTTGCTTACCTGACGAGAAGTAAAAATGACCAGCCAGCACCAAAGACTGGAAGAGCTTGAGGTACGAGCACCTGGAGGGTAGTGTTCTCCACTTTGTTTGACCCATGGCTTCTGCTCCTTACAATGAAAAAACGAAAGCAAACAATTTTGCACCAAGTGAGAACTGGGCACCTTCCAAGCGAGTCCCAGGCTTGTGCAGAAGAAATTCAGTTGCCTCACACAGAGGACTCAATTGCAAAACACACTGAGGAGAGGCTGATGATGTACCCAGGTCTTTAAAATCCTGAATATAAAAGATTGTGGATTTATTCAGACACCCTGAAAAAGAAGAAAATAAAAGTCACTCAGGAAGGAAGGTCAGTCCACTGTGGCTTGTAAAACTCTCCAGTTGCCTGCCTAAAATAGTCTGGGGATCCTAATCTGAGCCTGCCTGATCCCCTAACCGCCTTTGCCTCGGCCCCTGCACCCAAGACCCAGGCTTTCCTCTTTCGGGTGGCTTTGCCCGGGCAGGTACCTGGGGACCCTGGGTGGCTTTGCCCAGGCAGGCACCCGGGGATCCTGGGCGGCACCGCCTGGGTCCCGGCTTTGTCAGGAAGGATGTCCGGTATGACATCTGGTCTAATTCACATATTACCATTTTATTAGTATAGATTGTGGTGACATTGGCTTGTGAAACCATACAAGTTTCAAGTGTACAACTCAATAAAACATCATCTGCACAGGAGGTCACTACATAATACTACAAGGATCAGTACAACAGAGGATATAATCCTTGTATACCTATATGCACCCAACATAGGAGCATATAAATATACAAAGAAATTCTTGGTGAACATTAAGGAAGAGATTGATAGCAATACAGTCTTAGTAGGGGGTTTGAACACCCCACTGACATCAGTGAATAGATATTCCAGACATAAAATAAGGCAAATGACATGCTGGATTTGGTAGATTTACTTGATATTTATAGAATATTTCACCCCAAAGAAGCAGAATATATGTTCTTCTCAAGTGCACATGGAATAGTCTCAAAGATAGATCACATGTTAGGACACAAAGTAAGTCTTAATAAACTCAAGAAGATTGAAATTATATTAAGCATCTTCTATGGCCACAATATTATAAAGCTAGAAATTACAATTAAAAAAAACACCTAAAAACATTCATACACATGGAGGCTAAATAACATGTTATTAAACCATGAATGTATTAACAATGAGATCAAGGAAGAAATAAAAAGTTACCTGGAAACAAATGAAAATGAACAGACAACAACCCCAAATCTATGGGGCACAGTGAAAGCAGTCCTAAGAGGGAAGTTCTTAGCACTACAGGCCTATCTCAAAAGGCAAGAAAAGCCCTGGCCAGAGTGCCTCACTGGTTAGAGAATCAGCCTGCTCACCTGATGCTTGCAGGTTCCAATCCCTGCCACCACTGGGCACATGTGGGAGGCAACCAATTGATGTGTCACATAGATGTTTCTCTCCCCTTTCACCCCACCCTTGCACTCTCTCTAGAATCAATGGAAAAAATATCCTCACTCCTCAGGTGAGGATTTTTTTAAAAAGTAAGAAAAATCTCAAACAATCTAAACCTACTACACCTAAAAGAACTAGAAAAATAACAACAAACAAAGCTCAGAGTAAGTAGAAGGAAGGAAATAATAAAGACAGAGCAGAAGTAAATAAATGATACAGAGATTAACCAGATTCATCAAGAAAAAGAAGGGAGGACCCAAATAAATAAAATCAGAAACAAAAGAGGAGAAATGACAACTTACACACCAGAAATACAAAGGATTGTAAGAAAATAATATGAACAACTATATGCCAACAAATTGGACAACCTGTGCAAAATGGATAAATTCCTAGAAACACACAATCTTTCAAAACCGAATCAGAAAACCTGAATACAGTACACTGATTACAACTAATAAAATTGAAGCAGTAAAAAAAAAAAAAAAAAATCTCCAGCAAACAAATGTCCTAGACCACAGGTGAATTTTATTAAACATTCAAAGAAGAATGAACACCTGTCCTTCTCTAACTATTCCAAAAAATTTAAGAGGCAGGAAAATTTCTAAGCTCATTTCACAAGGCCAGCATTATTCTAATTCCAAAACCAGATAAAGACACTATAAGGAGCCGGAACCGGTTTGGCTCAGTGGATAGAGCGTCGGCCTGTGGACTGAAAGGTCCCAGGTTCGATTCTGGTCAAGGGCATATACCTGGGTTGCGGGCACATCCCCAGTAGGAGATGTGCAGGAGGCAGCTGATCGATGTTTCTCTCTCATTGATGTTTCTAACTCTCTATCTCTCTCCCTTCCTCTCTGTAAAAAATCAATAAAATATATTTAAAAAAAAAAGACACTATAAGGAAAGAAAATTATAGGTCAATATCTCTAATGAACATAGATGCTAAAATCCTCAAAAAAAATTAGCAAACCAGATCCAGCAATACAATTAAAAGATCATACTACATGTTCAAGTAAAATTCATTCTGGGAATACAAGGTTGGTACAATATTCGCAAATCAATAAACATGATACATCACATAAACAAAATAAAGGTTAAAAATCACATGATGATATCAATAGATGCCGAAAAAGCATTTGATAAAATCCAGTACCTACTTATGATAAAAACTCCCAGTAAAGTGGGAATAGTGGGATGATACCTCAACATTAAAAAGGACATAAATGACAAGGCCATAGCCGACATCATACTCAATGAGCAAGAAGTAAAAGCATTTCCCTTAAGATCAGAACAAGACAGGACCGCTGGCCTTCACCACTCTTATTCAACAGTCCTGGAAACGACTTCCTTCTTAACATATTAACATAGAAAAACAAGTGTCTCAATTCTTAAATACCTCTTCGAAAAAGAATAAATCAACAGAAAATCTATTAATAAAAGGGGAAGAAGAAAGACATAACAAGCTATCCCATATTAAGATAATAGTAAATTTACTTACGCTGAAGAACAATTTCTCTTTTTCTCTTGTGTTGAAAATTAAAGTAGGAGGACCCTCTTCTGAGATGGTCTCGTTTGGGTAGCTTGAAATGCTGTCAAATTGCTCAGTTGTACTTTAAGTTCTATGTCACAGAGGCGGCATTCCCCTTCCAACTTCCTCTTACTCGAGTTTTCCATCAGGCATAATTAAATAAAAGCACAAGGTATGGTTATGATGATATGATTTGAGGAAGCTCCCGAGAGCTCAGTCAGTTTCTTAGACTGATGGGTGGGGCCAACCACACACTGTCCTAACAGAGCAGCGGGTAGCGAGGGGGAGGGAAGAAAGTGATTGGAGGGTTGACTTTTGGCAGTAGATGCTTGTGAGCTTTATGGGCTGCCTGCTTCTGTTCTAATCGCAAGTTTTGTTTTAGCACCTAGAGTTCTCCCTCCCTAGTCATGCCACTGAAGGAATGGGCCATCATATGTAGTGGACATCTTTTGGAGAGTTCTCAGCTCATAAGGCCACTCTTGATTGCATGCCCACCTCTCCATCCCACCCTCTTCACAGAGTGGGATCCTGGCAGCCGTGGTGAGGGAGACAATGTCTCCCTCACCACGGCTGAATGCACCACTGAATGCACCTCAGGGGACCACAATGACAGAACCAAGGCCTGGGGTGAAGAGGATTTAGCCTCTCATCCATCCCATTTCCAACCAATCCCATTGCCAGCCAGCTTGCTGTGGTTATGTCCTCTGTAGAGTTCTGGAGCGTTCTGTGGGTTAATGGCCGGCCGGTGCTAATCCAGCTGACCTGTTTTGCACAGGTAGAACCTGACAGCAGCGCCTGCCTGGGCCGGCACCTTTGACTGCTGTTGGCCCTGAGCTTCTCTGTTGCTTTGGCTGGGACCTTTGGAAGTTTTGCACTCAAGTGTGTGCAGTCTGAAAATATGGGAGGAGTTAATGCCTGTGGGGCCAGTCTTAACCAAATGGGGCTGGAAGGTGATGGATAATTGCTTTCCCCTTTGTCACCCAGGTGGAGAGTGCCAAGGTACATGATCAAAACTCACTGAACAACACACCAAATGAGTGCATTTCATTACATGTAAATTGTATCTCAAAAATTTTTTTATTTTATTTTTAAAAAGCTCTCAGGCCATGTCTAGGTCATTACAGCCAGAAAAAATAGGCATAATAAATAAAAAATTTGAGTAGGTATACAAAATATATGAATGATAATAGAAAAAATAAAATGAAATAACATTGCTGAGTCACTTAAAAAGAGTCAAGAGACAATTAAGGAAATGAGGCCCATGGAGTTTGGTGCCTCAGTTCTCAGAGCTACTGATATGTTGCTAAACCTGCTGCTAAACTCAGCGCCAGGCTGAGCCATAAACATCCTGGAACCACTGTTCCATGGACATAAGTGGACTCTACCTCTTTGGAGTTTTGAAACACCCTAGTTTGCATACTGGACTAATCAATCCCTGTTAACCTCGCCAGCAATCCTTCATTCGCATGAAAAAATTACATTTTGTGGTTTTCGCCTTAATGAACCCTGCCTTTCTTTGATCACTGTGGCAGAGTTTGGGCTGCTCCTTCATAGGCTGCGGGAACTGCACTGTTAGATGGGTGGGGTCAGACTGCACCTGGTTTCAGCAACCTCCATATTTGAGTCTGGCTAGGAAAGAATTCAGAGCCAAGACTCCATATTTATTTATAAAATCACAGAGGTAGAAGTAGTAATTTGTAGATGAAATGGGCTTAGGAAACAAGTTACAGAGGTAGAAGCAGGGCCCTTGGAGCTTGGGAGTAAGGAAGGTCATGGTAATGCCTGGGGGAGGGAACGGCGAGATGGGAGGAGGAAGGGAGAGCATGCTGGGTCCTCTGAGCTAAGGGTCTTAAGGGTGGAGATTTTAGGGGAGATCCGAGAGGATGATCTCAATAGAATATTCAGCAATTTTCCGGGTGTGCCCTCTCAGGGTCTAGGTCTCCACTGATTGGTTGGTGCCTGGGCAGGGGTTCATTATTCAATGCAGCTGGTCCTGAGGTCAGCCATGGGGATCTCCTCTCTGGCTTTGTTGCTTTTCTAGGCCTTGAGCTCAAATACAACTGAGGCCTAGAGCTTGTCTCTAGGAAGGGAAGGTTAGGGGGTCCAGCAGGACCATTGATCTTAGAGGGGAGGAAGGTCCCCTGGGGGTGAGGGCCCACCTTCCAATTGTCCCTTGGTAGGCACCTGGGGCTTTCTGCCCTGGTGACCTCTGTACCTGGCCCATAGTCCTTGCTCTGCTACTGTGTCTAACTGCCTGCCACAGATTTTTTTTTCCCAGATGGGTAGAGATACTTTTATAAAACGATAACAACCACATTTCAGATACAATTTTAAATTTAATTTTACTTGAATTTCACTAAAGAGAAAGACAAGTTGATGGAATTGCTGAATTCATATAAATATTTCCTCTAGACAAGAGGCACTTCCCCTAAAATATCCCTTCAAGACTAAAAAAAAGAAACTGTGAGAACATTAAAGGTTGCAGTCATGATTATGCTCTCCAAGGACATATTTTTATTTTTGTGTGTCTAGATTGACTTCTTGCTGTGAAAGATGAGTTCGTCGGCCCAGCCACACTGGCGTGAACACACAGTTCTGAAAACATTGAAGCCCTCTGCACCAGTTGGTAAATACCAGCCCCTGCTCTCTCCAGGGCTCGCCCTCTCTCCTGGCTGCCCGCCCCCCCCCCCCCAGGACCAACCCCACCCCCATCTCCTACAGGGGAAAGGGAACTGGGGTCCAGGCACCGCTTCGCCCCAAGCAGCGTAGTTTCCATCAATTTTATATAATGGCCGTAGGTAAGGCTTTGTTTGCAGAAAATATTCAGTGTGAAAACCATTTGAAAACCCCTGCTCAAGGTCCGCACGCAGGCCCTTGCAAGTCTGCAGTCTGGCATTTCCGAGAATGGACCTGCCACAGATTTTTGTCTCCTTTTGCTCAAATAAATGCTCTGTCCTTTATTCTAGCCTGAACCTCTTCTTGGTACACATATATATTGATTCTAATTTTTTTTTTAAAAAACTGGCACATTCATTTATTTAGACAAAAGTAGTCTTAGTATTTCTGTGCTTTTATTAACTAGCAGGATGAAAAAATAATATTCAGCTGCCAAATAAATGACAAGAGTTAAAATTAATCCTAGCAACCGCCCTAGGTGTTGTGCCCAGATTTCAAAGTTCCCAAGACCCCCAGGGAGCCAGTCAGTCCGATGCAAAAGCAAAGAGTCCTTTATTATGCAAGCCGGCCTGCGCTCCCCGTTCACCAGACCCACCGACACAGCGGAAAGTCCAGTGGCCGAGAGAGCGAGGCCTGATGGGACAGGGGGTTTTAAAGGGGGGTGGAGTGAGGGCAGGAGAGGGCACTGTGGGCCCTGCCGATTGGCCAGGCGCCAGTCGGTACAGGATGTGGTCATAGTGATGGCGTGCACTTCCCTTGATCACCATTGGTTAATCCAGAGAAATCCTGGGTGTGGCTAGCAGCGGCTTCTTCCCGTGAGGAAGCACATGGCCCCGTCCCAAAATGGAGGACCCAAGGCAAGATGGAGGGCGCACATGGTTCTGTCCCAAGATGGAGGACCCAAGGCAAGATGGAGGGCGCAGTCCTTGTCCGGCTCCCGCTGCCGCCGCTCGAACTCGCCACAAGGCAGGATGGCCCCCCCGCACAGCACCCGCAGCTGGCCTGCGGGCAGACCGACTCCAGCGCATCTGGGCGGCACAGGCCCAGCAAACGGGGTGCGGCCGGTGGAGCGGCCCAGCTCTGGGGGAGCGGCATCCGCTCGGAGCAGGCCCGGCCCATGGGACCGGCGCACTGCAGCATGGCGGCCTCCCCGAGCCAGGGCACGCGCCCCACTCCACTGCCGCCGCTGCTGCACTGGGCCCGGTGGAGGGGGGGGGCAGCCTGCGCTGGGCTCCCGCTGTGGGCCGGGGAGCCAATGCCCCCCACATGGGGGCCGGCGGTTGGCCCACGCAGGCCCCGGTCCCCCCGACCGGGCCCCGAGGGCTGCACGGACCCTCGGCCCCAGCGCGGGCAAGCAGGGAGCCAACCACGGGGAAGGGAGGAAAGAGCGAGGCGGTGAGGCCTTCCGCTCCCAGGACCTCCCCCGCGGTCGGTCGCCGCCCGGCCCCACCCCTCGGCCCGCCGCCGGCCACCACGCAGCCGGTCGGAGACTCGACCCGCTCCGGGGAGGCCAGGCCCTACGGCGGGCGCGGAGGGATCTCAGAGCCGGGCGGTCAGACTCCTCCCCCCGCACCGCCCGGAGAGGCGGTGCGCCTTTCACTAGGGAGTGCTAACTATTCTTGTCCGCTTTCACGGGCGAGGGGACCAGGAAGTTGAAAAGGGCCCTTTTCTAAGCATTTGGCTACATAGCCCGGCAGGAAGAGGCCTCGGCCCGGGGCCCACGTGTCCCCGACGGGACGGCCGGACCGAGGTCGCTGGCGACGCGGGCCCTGCGGTCCCCGCCGGCCGGAGGGCGCTGCAGGACAGGGAGGCTGCAGCAGAAGGCGCCCCCGGCGGGCTGCTCGGGGCGCGGCCCCGCCCGGGACAGGCTCCGCCCAGGCGCGCAGAGCCCGGCTCCCCGCCGCCCTGTGCCTCCGCCCGAAGCGACCAGGCCTCGCCGGGACCCTGAACTCGCCGCGCCCGGCCCCGCCCTAGTCTCGCGCCCCCCTTGTCCGCCATTAGGTACCCGTCTCCCGACTCCCCCCCTTCCCCCTGCGCGCTCCTCTCCCGCCCCTCCCCCCGGCGCCCCTCTCCCACCCCCTCCCCCCGGCGCCCCTCTCCCGCCCCTCCCCCCCCCCCCCCCCGGCGCCCCTCTCCCGCCCCTCCCCCCGGCGCCCCTCTCCCGCCCCCTCTCCTGGCGGTGACCAGGTCCCACCAGCGCTCCCTCCCCCCCTCCTACCTCCCCCTCCTCGGCCGGTCTGGGGGTCACCCCACCTCCCCAGGGACCAGGTACACCCGGGTCACAGCGTTTTGGGGGTTGCCCTCCTCCCACGCGGTGACCAGGTTCTCCACCCCCATCCGGGCTGGGACAGACGTGTCCCCCCGCCCCTCCCCAAAAAGTTGATGTCTGTCGGGAAGCAGCTGAGCAATCCTAGTTTCGAATTTAGAGTCGGGGAGAGAATTGTACTGAGGAGTGGCAGCGGTTCTCAACCCGTGGGTCGCGACCCATTTGGCGGTCAAACGACCCTTTCACAGGAGTCGCCTAAGACCATCCTGCATATCAGATATTTACATTTACGATTCATAACAGCAGCAACATTCCAGTTATGAAGTAGCAACGAGAATAATTTTATGGTTGGGTCACCACATGAGGAACTGTATTAAAGGGCCAGAAGGCTGAGAACCACTGCTAGGGGATGAGCGCGGTCTGAAAGCGGAAGGCTAGGGCAGTTCCATGTGAAAGTTAAAAGGATTTTCCAACGGAAAGAGGTGGTCATTGTCCCGCCCCCGCTTGCAAGTCACAAACACATATTCGGTGGAGCCAGGAATTACAGAAAGGAAGCTGAGGACTTTGGGAGAGCGGGTACAGAGGGACTAACAGCTGGTCCTGTGAAGCCGCCAGCACAGGACCGGAGCCCAGGGAGCATCTGTGGCCTCCTTCCCCCCCCTCCCCCCCACCCCCACCCCACCCCTCCCCTCCCCGTCTCCAATTACTAGTATAAATTGGGAAAACCCAGGTCCAGTGTGGATGGCTTGCCCACAATCACACAGCCAACTCTTGGCAGACTCAGGTCTAGTGGCCCCCAACTCCAGTTTCTGGGCATGTAAATAACGTTTACAAACATCCTTTGTGAGCTAAGAAATTCAGCATGACCAGGATTGATATGCTCAGTCTTCATTTACTCTTCCCCAGGTGCTGGCCAGCCTGCCTTCCCAGGCCAGCAGCAGTGCAGCTCGGGAAGGACTCTTGGAAGCCCCAGTACTTGGACTATAAACCCTGAGTCCATAGGGTTTAGGTAAGTGGGGGGGAGGATGGGCATCTTGGGTGTGGAAAGAGCTTGAGCTGAGGAGGTGCTAGTCTGCCAGCCATCACAGGTGTTTAGCTGGCCTATGCAGTGGCAGGATGGGCCCAGTAAAGGCTTTGAACTTGAGTCCTAGAACTTGAGTGCTAAGGCAACAGGGTACAGTGGAGCCCTGGAAATGCGCCTGCAGGAGAACCAGCACTGGACCAGGATTAGATTCATGGCGGTTATCTTTGTGGAGCTCCTAGGACTCTAGAAGGTAATCATTTAGAAGAAAAACAAAATTTAAATATTGCTATTGAAAGGAAGGTTGTGAGAAGGAAGTATTCTAGTTCAGGAAGAGAAAAATCTTTTCCCTGGTTGTATATGAATAATACAAATAGTGCTTATGATGTGCTAAGCACTGGCCTAAGTGCTTAACAAAACAATGTATTTATTTACTCCTCAGAACAAACCCAGGCAATTGTTACTATTTTTATCACCATTTTAGAGATGTAGAGGCTCAGGCACAAAGAGATTGCCTAGTAAGTAGGTCTGTGCTGAGGTGAGTGGCCTGGAATCAGCAGGTTCGGGTCCCAGTGCCTCTACTTGCTGGTTGTGTTAATGTACCTTCTCTGAGCCCCAGTGTTGTTGTTTTTTGGTTTTTTGTTTGTTTTTCTGTCTCTTAAAAAAGTTAATCCTCACCAGAGGACATTTTTCCATTGATTTTTAGAAAGAGTGGAAGGGAGGGAGAGAGACAGACAGAGAGAAACATCCATGTGAGAGAGGTATCTCGATTGGTTTCCTCCCGCAGGCGCCTGACTGGGGCCGGGGGTCAAGCCTGCAACCAAGGTACATGACCTTGACTATCATTAAAACCGAGACCCTTCTAACCACTGGGCCAAACCAGCTAGGGCAATCCCCAGTTTTCTTATCTGAGAAATGGGTACTGTAATCTTGTCTAAAAATGAGAACAGAGAATGTGCAGGTGCCTTGTGAGCTGTGCATTGTAATGGGAAGTATTGTTTAAGTAAAGGAGGGATGCACTTCCAAGGCCAAGTCCCCACTAAAAAGAAAATGCTAAGCTTGGCTTGCCTTGCAGGATGTAATGGGCTTGACCCTCTCAGAGAGGCAAAGATGGAGTGGTAGTTAAAATCGTGGGCTTTGGCGTCAGATGGAGCCTGAGCCATGCAACTTAGCTTTGTGACCCAAGACAAGTCACTTAGCATTTCTGAAACGGAATTATCTCTATAACCCTCATTTAACTCATCCATAAAATGGGCCTAATAATACATTCCTCACAGACTAGTTGTGAGTGTTAAATGAGGTGCATTTACTACCGTGCCTACAAGTAGTGGATGCTCAATAAAATGTAGATACGGCTGTTATTTTTCTGACTTTTTTCTTTCTCCTTGTCCTCTGTGTGTCTTAATTTCCCCCTACAGACAGCCTCACCATGTGTGGGGGACTGATTGAGAGGTATGTGGCCGCCATGGTGCTGAGTGCAGCAGGCGATGCCTTGGGGTACTTCAACGGGAAGTGGGAGTTCCTCAGGAGCGGGGAGAAGATCCACCAGCAGCTGGCCCAGCTTGGGGGCCTGGACGCCATAGATGTGCAGAGGTGGAGAGTCAGCGATGACACAGTGATGCACCTGGCCACGGCAGACGCCCTTGTGGAAGCCGGGAAAGTCTCAGACTTGGGTCGACTGTACTCACTCCTTGCTAAGCATTACCAAGACTGCATGGAAGACATGGATGGCCGGGCACCAGGTGAGGGCAGCCAGTGGAGGTACTGGGCAAGTGGAGAATAAAACAGGCCCAAGGAAGTCATTACAGTGTTGACACTGAGATTTACATATCAAGGAGACAGTAGTTTTTATAATTGTGATTAAAAAATAGGTACCGCCTAAATGTCCCATAATTTATTTTATTATGGCAATACATTTGTAGCCACTTAAAATTATACAGATAAGTATTTCCTGATATGGAAGGATATTATATATCAAGTGAAAGATAAATAGGTTACAAAACCCGATGTATCTTACAAACCCACTGGTAATAAAGGATGCATGTATATCTCTTGGGAGAAGTCTGGAAGAACATACACAAAGATATTCCTAATTATATCTGTGTAATGGGCGTATTTATAGTTTCTGATTCTCCTTTTGCGCATTTGTATTTTCTAAGTTTCTTGTAATGAACAAATATAAAGAAAACATTTTTTTTTTCTTTTTAAAGAAAATGGAAAGTGTCTTGCAGAGACTCCTTTTCTGTTTCCAGGTTTGTTCACAAGTGTTCTTGCCCGCTTGGGACATTGTTGCAGCCACTTGGGTCACCAGGTGGTTTGAATCGCCTTTCCCTAGCCCATCTGACCTACCTCCCCTTCTGTGTTGGTCAGCTTGAGCTGCCATCATAAACTGCCACAGACTGGTGGCTTAAAGAACTTTTATTTCTCACTGTTTCAGAGGCTCAAAGTCTGAGGCCAAGGTGTCAGCAAGTTTGGTTTCTTCTGAGACCTTGCTCTTTGTCTTGCAGACGACCTCCTTATATCTGCGTCCTCTTTTTCACGGTGCACACCCCTGGTGTCTCTGTGTGTGTGTCCAGATTTCTTCTTATTCTCATCAGATTGCATTAGGGCCCACTCTGATGTTCTCATTTCAACTGCATCACCTCTTTCAAGGTCCAGTCTCTTAGTACAGCCACATTTTGAGGTACCAGGGGGTTATGGCTTCTACATAGGAATTTTAGAGGACACAATTCAGTTTATGAGCTGATGAAAAGTGCCTCCTGATGAAAATGCTCCCCCTCCCACACACATACCCAGGGTCTCTGGTGACCCCAAGAATTGGCATTCAAAGCCAGTCTGTTCATTCTTTCTGTACATCTGATATCTCATCAGATTGACAAGTGGAAAGTTTTCATTATCCACTTATGCCTTCCATGACCTTGTTGTGAATAACTGACCATAAGGGAACAGTAACACCACCCCCCACCCCACCGTATATAACTGCTGCTGCTTGTGCATGTGTGCGTTCCCGGTTTCCAGTAGGATAGGGTGATAGGACAAGCCTGATCACACTGCTCTCACATAGTGGGGGAAACGCAAGGGCACACTGTGGCTCTGAACCCATTGCTCTGTCTCTGAGCCTAGCGCTATTCACTCGAACTGTCCTCTTTCTGACATTTGGGAATTCCAGTTGTCAGTTTCTCCTTGGATTCTTTAAGGGCTTGGGCTGGGAGAAAAAGGTTTTGATGGGGCTGGTGATGAGCTGGTTACATGATTTTGAGCAAGGTTCTTAAGCTCTGAGCCTTAGCTTATTCATTTAAAAAAGAGGGTATGTTATACTTTACCTTTTTGAGTTATTGTGATGTCTCAGTAATAACTGGCAAAGATTCCAAGGCTCTCTATATGAATCTGCTTCTTTTATTAATCTTACTAGAAGCCCAGTGCATGAAATTTGTGCACTGGGGGGGGGGGTGTCCCTCAGCCCAACTTGTACCCTCTCCAATCTGGGACATCCCTCTCACAATCCAGTACTGCTGGCTCCCAATCATTTGCCTGCCTGCCTCCTTGCCTGATCACCCCCTAACCACTCCCCTGCCAGCCTGACCAATGCCTAACTGCTCCCCTGCTGGGCTGGTCGCCCCCAACTGTCCTCACCTGCTGGCCCGGTCACCCCCAACTTCCCTCCCCCACAGGCCATCTTGTGGCAGCTATCTTTGAACACATGGGGGTGGCCATCTTATGCAAGGGTGTGACGGTCAATTTGCATATTACCTCTTTATTATATAGGATCATGCTAAGGGTTATATATAAAGTAAGGCACAATGTTGGCTTGGAGTTTGAGGGTGTTTGTCATAATTTTCTTGTTTTGTTTTGTTTTCAGTTTCCATTTAAGAGACTTGGAACCAGAGCTTGGTCTTCCCCCCTGCTGGAGCCTTTGCTTTGGTTACACTGACCCCATACCCTCTCTGACTCTTCCCCAGGAGGCGCCTCAGTGCAGAATGCCATGCTGTTGGAGCCAGACAAAGACAATGGTTGGAGGATTCCCTTTAACAACCACGAGGGAGGCTGTGGGGCTGCTATGCGAGCCATGTGCATCGGTCTCAGGTTCCCTTACCCCTGCCAGCTGGACATGCTGATCCAGGTGAGCATCGAGAGTGGCCGAATGACCCACCACCACCCCACCGGCTACCTGGGAGCCCTTGTGTCTGCTCTTTTTACAGCCTATGCTGTGAATGGCAAGCCTCCCTGGCAATGGGGGAAAGGACTGATGGAGGTGCTACCAGAAGCTAAAAAGTACATTGTCCAAGCAGGCTACTTTGTGGAGAAGAATCTTGAGCACTGGTAAGTTTATAGGTGCATACTCCTGCTGGAAAAGCGTTGCATCTGTGTATACACGTGCGTGCCTGTGTATGCCTAGAGTTCTTAGGTCATAGCAACTGTCATGGTTCTCACCATCCAGTTTTGTCATCTACTGCATCCAGCCCCCTCCCTTCCCACCTGCTAAGGACTTCAAGTTCTAGCAGTGGTTGCCACTGGGTGGCCCAGTGAAGACCTCAGTGAGTAGTGCAGCTGCAGTGCTTCCCTTGTGTATAGGGATCCTGTTCTTTCTACAGTCTTTGTGGCTATCCTAGACTGAGATGAACTTTCCCGTCCATCTCCTGGAACTTGTTTTTCAGTGTCGACTTGCTAATTAGTAAGAAAAGGTGGTAAAACCACATTTTCCCCTTTTTCTGAGTTTACTTCACATTGCCTTTCTTAGAATAAAAAGGTCCAGAGGCTTCTTGCTGAAATCACCCATGATCATGATCTTCCAAAGTTCCCTTTTGAAAAAACAACAGCACACAACTCTTAGTAATCATTTCACCATGTATAAGTATATCAAATAATTATGCGGTACACCTAAAATATATATAATTTTTATTAGAAAATACAATAAAATGTATAAGGATAGACTAAATAAATAAAGTGTGCCCCCTGAAAGGTGCGACTTAACATTAATCTCAGTTCAAGAAAAACAAATCTTTAATTCTCACCTTTAGCTTGCTATATGCCTTTCTAATTTAGCAGTAGGTATCAGTGCCTTATTTATATCAATCCTTAGCAAAACTTTATTGAATGGCTCTTACTTAGATGAGTTAATTTGAAATTTTTTTTTTTAAATATACTTTATTGATTTTTTTACAGAGAGGAAGGGAGAGGGATAGAGAGTTAGAAACATCGATGAGAGAGAAACATCGATCAGCTGCCTCCTGCACACCTTCTATTGGGGATGTGCCCACAACCAAGGTACATGCCCTTGACTGGAATAGAACCTGGGACCCTTCAGTCCGCAGGCTGACGCCCTATCCACTGAGCCAAACCAGTCAGGGCAAATTTTTAATGTCATTTATGATATTAATACAAGAAGTTGAAGTCATCTTGGAGTTTTTTTCCTGTTCACACATCCATCTGGTACCTTTCCTTATGGTTATCAACTTTTCAATTGACTGTAGA
Source organism: Myotis daubentonii (assembly GCF_963259705.1). Lineage (NCBI taxonomy): Eukaryota > Metazoa > Chordata > Mammalia > Chiroptera > Vespertilionidae > Myotis > Myotis daubentonii. Next base: position 61,412,329 of record NC_081842.1, on the reverse strand, counting down.
TTGTTTTCCTTCCTACAGGTCCTACTTCCAAGACCAATGGGAAAGGTACCTAAAACTTCGAGGGATTTTGGACGGCGAATCAGGCCCTACCTTCCCCAAGCCCTACGATGTGAAGGCGAGGGATCAGTTCTACGCCTCTGTGAGCTACTCGGGCTGGGGCGGCAGCAGTGGACACGATGCCCCCATGATTGCCTATGATGCCATCCTGGCTGCAGGAGACTCCTGGAAGGAGCTTGCCCACCGAGCCTTTTTCCATGGTGGAGATAGTGATTCCACCGCTGCCATTGCTGGCTGCTGGTGGGGAGTTATGCATGGTTTTAAAGGAGTGAGTCCCTCCAACTATGAGAAACTAGAATACAGAAACCGGCTGGAGGAAGTAGCTAGAGCTTTATATTCTCTTGGGTCAAAGGAAGATACTGTAATTGCCCTTTAGGGAGAGAGGATGTTCATTTCTGGTGGTTTTTTCTCTTGTGTAGTGCCCTTTCTGCTCAGTTTCTTTTCACTTTTTCCAAAGTCAAGAGTCTTAACCTTGTACGTATTCAGGGAATTTTGAGGTAACAAGTCCCTGGGTCCCCTGAAACTCAGTCTTCCCAGGCTCATTCTGTTCTCCCTGAATCTATCTGTCTTCCTCTCCTGAAGGGTCATTAACTCGGGTGATGCGGTCAGCATCTCCCAAGCTAGAAATCTCATAGCCTCCTATTTGCATTTTCATCTTTATCAGCTAATCTTTCATTCAGTTTTTTCTGTTGTTTCAGGTTGGGTTACCCCAAAAGTGGACTCTGAGACAAGGATTTGAGTACAGATAGTTTGAGAGGTGATACCAGGGAGCACTGGTAGGACCATGGGGATGTGAGACAGGGAAGGGAGGGGAGACAGTACAAAGTGCAGTAATGAGCAGGTTACCACTGTCAGCAGCTGGGACTCGGTCCATGTGGGTCCTTTGTGTAAGGCATTCCTCATGGTTGTCCCCCCTGAGAGACAAGCAAACCTGGAGTATTTATCCACCGACTTCCATCTGACATTGGTGGTCCTCACTACTAAGCCCCTGGTGCTTCTCAGCCTCCTCTTGTGCAAGGCAAACATTAATGCCTTCAAGTAAAGACTCCGATGCTTGCAATGGTTAGCTGTAAGGTGCATGGGAACAGCCAGCAGTATGCACAGATGATTCTATCTCCCAAATACCCTTCAAATCTGTCACCTCTTTTACCTTTTTGCAGCAAGTATTTTTCACTTGGATTTCTCACCTCTGCGGAGGTGCTGATCCTAGGCATGGCACTTAACATGTTAATAGTTTGTTGTTGCTTATTTACTTGTCTTTATTCTCCTCTGTACAGAACCTAGCACACAGAAAATGTGTAATCAGCCTACATTACGTGAATGTGGTTAGTTAGCCTCCTACCTCCAATCTTGCTGTCTTCGTTGCCCTCCAGAGTTTTCTTTACAAATAACAAATTGATCATGCTGCACTGCTAATGATGTCCAATGAATACATCGCCCCTCTCTTCATTTCCTGAGAAGTTTGTACTCATCCTTCAAGCCCCAGCTCACATATACCCTCTAGATCAGTGATGGCGAACCTATGGCACGCTTGTCAGAGGTGACACGCGAACTCATTTTTTTGGTTGATTTTTCTTTGTTAAATGGCATTTAAGTATATAAAATAAATATAAAAAATATAAATCTTTGTTTTACTATGGTTGAAAATATCAAAAAATTTCTATATGTGACACGGCACCAGAGTTAAGTTAGGGTTTTTCCAAATGCTGACACGCTGAGCTCAAAAAGTTCGCCATCACTGACCTAGATGAAACCTGCTCCGATTATTCAGGCACAATCCCTGCTGGTTTTTACAGCCAGAGTTGTGGGGACTTCTCTTCCTGACACTGGAATCCTGGGCTGGGGGGCCTGGTGTGGGGTTGGGACCTGTCACTCCTCAGGGGGACCTTTGTAGACAAAATACCCCTCCCAAGATTTGTTGTAGTCAATCCTCACATGAGGATATTTTTTCCATTGCTTTTCAGAGAAAGTGGAAAGGAGGGAGGGAGAGAGGAAGAGAGAGAGTGAGAGAGAAACATTGATGTGAGAGAAACACATCAACTGGTTGCCTCCCTCACATGCCCTGACCAGGGGTGTGGCCGGGAGTGAACCTGCAAACCAGGTATGTGTTCCTGACCAGGAATCAAACACAAGACCCTTTGTAGTGTGCGCTAATGCTCCAACCACTGAGCACACCTGCCAGGGCTCTCCTGATTTTTATCTGCCACACAGGGGTGTGTGATCAACCCGCTGCGAGTCTCTGCCCCTCCTACCAATCTTGATGTGGCTTCTCCTTTAATTCTTTAGTTGGAAGACTTCCATTCGGCTTGGTTTCAGTTGTTTCTGAATGATGGTGGTTCTGAGTTTAGTTGTAATTTTGATGTGGATGTGGGAGGACAGCAAGTACAGCATTCACCTACGCCGACATCTGGACAGGAAGGCCCTTTCTGAGTTTTGTCCTACCAGTGGTTAGTAAAGCCTGCATTTGCAAGGTGGAGCACTAGAATTCTATTCGCACTGACCAGACAGCAGACCCGAGATGCTTACATCTTATATATAGAAAAGGGCAGAAGAGTGTATTTAACAAGTGGATTGTGAGGCCTGGCCTGTTTTGTAATTGGCGAATGGTCTGGATAAGAAGCAAACAAAATGATTTTATTTTTCTCCAACTCAGGCCTCATGCATACTCTTTTGAAGCTGCTTTTCCTGTCCCCCAGCATCATCTTGGGCAGATCACACAGTTTTTTGGTCTTGGGGTCGGGTGGCGAGTATTAAAAACGCAATCCAGTCCATCCCAGTCCAGTTTTTTTAAATTTCCACTTTATTGAGGTATAATTGATATACAAAAATTATAAGATATTTAAAATGTACGTTGTGATTTGATAAATTTGTACATTGTGAAAGGATTTCCTTCATCTAATTAATTAATACCCCATCATCTCACATATTTATCTTTTTTGTGTGTGTATGAGAACATTTAAGTTCTACTCTTAGTAAATTTCAATTATACAATACAGTATTATCAATTTTAATCACCATGTTTTAAGTCAGATCCTTATTTATCTTATAGCTGAAAGTTTGTACCCTTTTGCCAACTTCTTCCTGTTTTTCCCAATCCCCAGCCCCGGACAACCACTTTTCTACTCTTTCTATGAATTTGACTTAAATAAAAAAAATTCCAAATATAAATGACACAAAGTAGTATTTGTCTTTCTTGGCTGGCTTATTCCCTTAGAATAATGCCCTCAAGGACCATCCATGTTATGGGAGAAAAAAAGAAATATATATATGAATGTGTTGGGGAGCACAAGAGACTTGGTTGGAAAGTTGTAAGGAGGACATTCTGAGAAAAGGGAAGTGTGTGGAAGGCCGCCTGCCCTGTTTATCGGAATTCTGACTTAGGGGAGACTTAGGGGAGTGTCGAAGGCAGTGCCCCTAATTATTCCTTGACCTTTCCAAACAAGTCTGTGCATATGAGACCCCCAGGTGTTTACTGGAATCCTATGCTTAAGCCCTGGGTGCCCTTGCCTAAAGGACATGTGTCCTCTCAAGATTACTCACTTTACTGATTGTATCTATAGGTAAAAATTCCAATAAAAGCCTAACGAGGCAGGCATTTGGGGCTGCCTGGCTTCTTCAGCCGGGCTGTCCCTTAGCCCTCTCCCCGACAGTGAGACTGTGTCAGAGTAATCTGTTCATCCGTCGTTCAGGGGCTGCTGGTCAGCCCCGGCAAGGTGGTGCCCCATGCGAGGAGCCCTGGCATGAACGGATAAATAAAATGTGAGGTGATTTTATTTATTTATCCATTCATCTGTTGAAAACACTTAGGTAGTTTGCACATCTTGGCTATGCTGCATAATGCTGCCGTGAACATGGGAGTGCAGATACCCCTTCAAGATCCTGTTTTCATTTCCTTTGCAGATACACCCAGAAGTGGGAATCCCAGTGCAGTTTAATCAATTCTAAAACTTCCATGTCATGCTCTTCTTTCTCCCCACCAAGGTCAGTCCTGGCCCAAGAGACTTGGAGGAGAAATGGGGACCTGGATGCCTCTTTCATTTCTCCCCTCCCTCTTCTGGGGTTCCTTGCTTCTCTCCATATTGCCCTAAGACTGGCCTCATGGGTAGAGCACTGGTTTGAAAGGTTCAAAAAGGCTCAAACCAGCTGTCTTCTGAGGGGTCCACTCAACATGAGGGAAACTCATCCCTCCTGGTCACAGCTGCCCGGCCTGCCACTGTCTTTACATTGCCCCCCATCCTGCTTACATAGGCCCTGAGGACTGATCAGGCTGCCCAGTGGACAGCTAACTTGGAAACAGATGCCACTATCACCTTCATGAGGTTACCAGTCTCAGGTGTAAACCCTCATTGGGGTTATTGTGAGAGGTAAGGAAGATTCCCCCTCCTGCACTCCCCCATCCCCTACGCCCCACATCACCTCAGAACTATAACTCATGAGTTTATGTTTTTAGCTGGTGGAGGTGCAGGAGGGAGGTCTGACCACAGAGCAGTTCTGCTACCTTCTAAGTCTTACAGGAATTTGTTTTTCAAATCCTTCCATTCTTTTTAGAACATGGGGAGGGGAGTAGGAGGATGGGGGCATAGTATTTGTTGTTTTATGGTATTAGACTTTAGCCACAATTGGAGACAATAGGGAAAGACTTTAGAGAACCGGCTATATTTGCTTTGCAGATTCTCACTCTTCATCACAGGCACACTTCAAAACGAGTTTAGACTTTCAGACTCTATTTTCTCAAGCCTCAAAACTTCTTCCCCAAACTCAACTGGTGACCCTGCTTCCTATTTCTGTGAGGAAAAAAGGAACAGTCAGCAGAAAGCAGTTGCACACTCCCGTCACCACCTCTGCCCATCCACCTGCATCTGGTCCATAGTCTCTGGCTTCTCTCCTGACTGTGAATGTTGGTGTGTGAGTATGTAGGGGGGTTGAGAGTGGGGGTTGGGGGGGGGTAGAGATGGGAGGAGAGAGGGATGGAGAAAGAGAGAGAAGGTGAGAGGATAAGAATGAACAGGGGAAAGAGATAAGAAACTTAATTATAAGCACAATATTACAGAAATCAATAAACATGATCTGACACAGTATACATTTGTCATGCTTACCAAGTTAACATACATAAACTGCTATGTGATGGTGCTTCATTTGCTTGCTTTGTTACCTAAGATTGCTAGATGTTGTTTAGCAGTCTTGGCAATATGTATCTTTTTAAGATCTACAAAATTAACATTGGCCTCATCCATCCACTGTTCTTCAAGCTTCTTCAACCACCACATTCTCCATTATTTTTCTTTATCTCTCCAGGGCAGGTAAATGTGCCCCCCCCCTCCCCCCCCCCCCCAGCCACAGAGCTCCTGGGAGTGTGGGGAGAGGAATGGAAACTCTGATTTCACAGTCATCCAGCCCACTGGGTTAGCTCCTTGAGGTGTGGCTGCCGGAGTCTGGTTACGGATCCAGAGGTCATCCAGAGGTCATCCAGGCATGGCATGGCATGGCATGGGGAATAGCCTTGCCATCCTTTTTTCATCTTCGGGGTTGGTAGTTGAGAAAGTGACATGTAGGGAGTAGATGAGACTGTTTCCATTCAGAGAAGGAAAAAGAAGAGGGGGAGAAAGAGTTCCGTATGTCAGGCAATTCACCACAGCCCATTAACAGAAGGAGAAATTAGGCTTAGAGAAGTCTCCATTTGTCCAAAGTCACACGGCTGGATGAGATGGAGCAGGACTGTTTATGTCCAAAGGCTTTTTCCTTTGCACACCCTCCACTACACTCTCATTGTTAGCTATAATTAGATTTTTTTTTTTTTCTAAAATTCAAAGCCAAAATGAAACCCAAGAGTGAGATGGTGACAGCAGCAGCCTGTGCCCTCTCTTCACCTTCCCACAACTAGGAGGTAAAGTCAAGAGGAAAGCTAGTTATGGGCTTGAGACCCAAATTTTGGACAAGGGTAGGGACGGGGCAGAGCTGAGACCAGGCAGAAACGAAATGGAGCCTCTTCACTCTCCTCCTTTCTCTCCTCAAAGAGCCTCCTTTCCTCTGCCACCGAGGAGACCCCGCCCAATGCCTGGATGGTGACGTGGATTTCTCTCTGTGCTCGGTTACACTTGCCTCACTTAAGATTCCTACTCCACGTTTATGGGCATTGGTATCATCATGTGTACGAGCTGGGTGTCCTCAGGCCAGTGCCCCCTCAGGGTGTCTGGGCTTGGAGTCCGTGCACTTTCAACTATAACAGCCAAAGAGTATGAATCTTTTTTTAAAAAAATATATTTTATTGATTTTTTTTTTTTTACAGAGAGGAAGGGAGAGGGATAGAGAGTTAGAAACATCGATGAGAGAGAAACATTGATCAGCTGCCTCCTGCACAGCCCCTATTGGGGATGTGCCTGCAACCGAGGTACCTGCCCTTGACCGGAATCGAACCTGGGACCCTTGAGTCCGCAGGCCGACGCTCCATCCACTGAGCCAAACCGGTCAGGGCGAGCGTGAATCTTAAATGGGGTTGTCTGGAGAATGGGGGACAGAATCAAAGGAAGACCCTTAGATTTTTCCAGATCTGTAGAGCTGCAAATAGAGGTTTATACTTTAAATAGAGGGCCATGCTTCAAACTAGTGTTTTCTGTCATTTGCGATGATATATGAACAACCATCCACCATTGTCAATGCCAGTGGATGGAAGTTATAGAAATAAAAACTTGAAATACATATTAGCACAGGTGGTAAGCGGGTATGGCAGGAGTGGGGAAGGTAGAACCTGAATGAATGAAATTGGAAAACATGACCTTGAACACACAAATGAATCTCCAGCAGGATGATCTAGCTCCACTGGAGACCACTCGAGGGCAGGCAATATTTGGGAGTGAGATGGGATTTCTGGTGTCATTCCACACCAGCCCTGAATTCAGGAGATCGATGTACCATGCCTTCCCCGAGCAAGTATTTCTTGAGCAACAACTACGTGGCTGACCTTGTGTTAGGCACTGGGGATCCCGCGAGAAGAAAATCATACCAGAATTTTGCCCTGACATTCTCCTTGGGGAAGACGACCATACACCCCGACTGGGGTTCTCTCAATGTCTCCTGGTAGAAAGGTCTCTATCCTCAATTTCTAAAATGTGTAGGGTGACATACCCTACTTCCTGTGTTACCAAACTAAATGGGATCGTTTGCCTGCAGGCATCAAAGTCCACTCAAATGTGAACAGGAGTTGGCAGCAAAGAAAGTAAAGGTTTCTTTAAGGAAATGGCACCAAACCCTCCCTCATTTGACTTGTTGTGAGGTAATCTCTTTCTGGTAATTTTCGTTCCTTCCCCCTCTCCTTCACAGGTGTCAGGCCTGCATCACAGTCTAAAGGCTCCCCCTGCTTTCTTCACTTCCCTTATTCTCCACAAGTGTTATTCCCAGTAATTCTCGTGCCCATCTAGTCCCATCTCGGCATCTGCTGCTCTGAGGACCCGAACGTATGCACCTGACTTGGTCTCTGACATCAGGGCAGCCTTCAGTTGAGGCCCATTTGTTGCCATGCCCCTTCCTGGGAGCAGCACCCTTGATCAGTGGGATCATAAGCAACAGGAGAAGCAAGGGCTGGACTCTCCCCAGTCATTGCATCCTCATCTTCTGCAGGCCTGGCCCGTCCACGTTGGCATGGTACCGATGCCTCTTCAGGGAATGTTCTGTCTGGTGCAGGGGTTCAGAGCACACACTCACTTTCCCACAAAGTTCGATACTGGCCCTGCTGGTGGGTTCTCTGCCTCATAGCAATGTGTTATAATTTAAGGATCTGGGCAAGCGCCCTGCCCTTCCTCTTCCCCCCAAATACCTAGAACCAGCTCTCTGTGGTTTCTGCCGCTCCTTTGGGAGGAAGAGGCCACAGGGTACACTGGAAATGCCCTGGTTCCAGGCTAGCTCTGCCACCCTAGCAGCAGGGTTGCTAGCAGGTCATTTTCTTTCTCTTCTATTCAGTTGCTTTATTTGCGAATCAAGAAGTTGAAGAAAAAAAAAAGTTGAACATCTCTTCCTAGAGACTGAATTTCACTTGTAGCCCCAAGACTCCCCGAAAGGCTAGTACTCTCCAGGGGCAAACGTGGTCTTCTTCCATCCTGCCCATTAAACGCACACTAAACACGCACTGTTAGCTCAGCTCTGCGGCAGACACCGGGGGTTCAAACAACTACAAGAGGTCTTTGCCCTCACATTGCTCAGAGTCTCCCCAGGGAGACAAACATGTCCACAGATAATTCCAGAACAATGACGGTTTTGTAATCATCAAGAGATGAAAGACTTCTGCTTTGGCTTTTACTAGCATTTTATAATGGGAAGTGGGAGAGGGGCAGGAAATAGTTTTCTGATGACGGTTGGCTCAGAGAGGAAGGACAATGTGTTTCAATGTCCCCCACTTTGAAAAAAGAAAAGTGTATTTATTTTCATTGAGAAGAAGAAACCAAAAAAAAAACAAAAAAAAAAAACGGTGGAGGTTGAACCATTAAGGAGAGCTTATTTTTTTCTCTGACAGGTCATGAGGCTAGTTAATGATTACCGAGACCCACGTGGGTGTTTGGTGTTCAAAACTGTGAGTGGCTGGGTTATGTGATGTCTTTGGCATCAGGGTTGGCTTTCCCCCAGCTCCGAGAGTGGGCTCAGCCATGCGCCCAGGCCTCCGGGACCGATGCTGCTTCTGGGCATGGGGGCTCTTTTTGTGGTTCAGCGTTGGAAGTGCAGGTAAATCGGGGACTCAGGCCTTGGGTGGGATGACTCAACCATTACGCATGCATTGCTAATCCTTGGAAGGCCCCCTAAAAGCCCTTTCTCCTGAGATGAATTTACAGGAGGGAGAAAAAGCCTACAATCATAATGGGAATGTAATCTTTCTCAAGCCAAAAGATTGAACTTCCCTAGTGGTTCTACTCATTTTTTCTAAAAACCTCACTGCTCATTTTCACCTTGCATAAGGTGACTAGAAGAAAACAAAATTTAATTAATTCCAACGTGTGATTCTTTTTCACCCACTAAATAGTCACTGTTCTAAGCTACACATTTTCCAAAGTAATGACTCTGTCGCTGAGCTTGTTGGGCATCCTTTTTAATATTGCTGCCCCAACTCAAATCCAGGCTCATCTCCCCTCTGAGCAATAACTAGCCCCGGCCAACCCTGGTGCCCGCTAAGACAACTTCCCGCAGATGCCATTTGCATTCTACCTTTCCCGTTAAAAACCCCACCCACAGCGCGCTTAAGATAGCAAATCGAAACCCTACTGTGGAGATCCTCTGATGGTGAAGATCCTAGCCTGCCCCCAGCAGTGGCCTCACCCTTAGAAAGCTCCCCTCCCCTGGGCCCAACAGCAGACTGCTTTTATTCTTCTTATGTTTTTGTTGTTAATCCGCATCCGAGGATATTTCCCCCAATGATTTTTAGAGAGAGTGGAAGGGAGGGGAGAGACAGAGAGAGAAAGAGAAACATCAATGTGAGAGAGACATATTGACTGGTTGCCTCGCAAAATCACCCGGACCAGGGCTGGGGATCAAACCTGCAACCGAGGTATGTGCCCTTGACTGGAATCAAACCCAAGACCCTTCAGTCCTGGGGCAACGCTCTAACTACTGTGCGCCCGGCTAGGGCCCCACAGACATTTAATCCTCATTCCCCAGTTTTAGAGAGTGGCATTCCCTCTGCCTGGAGTTTTGCGTACTACCTTTTCGTTCATTTCAGCTCTTCACAACTTCCAAGAGGGCTTTCATGATTCCTATCTCCCTTGCAATACTTCATTCCTCTACTCAGCTTTCCTTCCTCCTCCAAAGTTCAGCTTGCATGAGTATATTTACTATCTGCATTAATGGGTTGCTTTTAAAGGGTGCTTCACGTGTCATTTGTGTGTGTGTGTGTGTGTGTGTGTGTGTGTGTAAAATGACCTCTCTCTCTCTCTCTCTCTCTCTCTCTCTCTCTCTCTCTCTCTCCATATATATATATATATGTATATATATATATATATACTAGTATATATGTATTTTTTTGTGTGTGAGAGAGATCCTTCCATATCAATATACAGAGCTATTTTGTTTTTTCTAATGGCTGTTTATACACTATATTCTAGATCTGAAAGGATTTATATCTTACACATTTTTGATAGACATGAAATAAATTGCCCTGTAAAGAAGTTATAACTCTTTATTAGTATGTGAACAAACCATTTCCCCACATCTCTGCCAACACTTTGTAATATTGAAAGTTTTTCATATTGTCAACAGGAAAATAGTATTATATTGCTGTCTTAATTCTTATTTCTTATTATGATTTCTGCTTCTGGTGTCTTGCTTAAGCAATTATCCTCTAAAGGTAATCTCTCATATTTTCTTCTAAATCCTACAGACTAGTCCAATCAGACTAAAATCACCTGGGACAAATCCTTTGGTCATGGCATATTTTATTTTTTAAAATTCTTTATTGTTTAAAGTATTACATATGCCTCCTTTCCCCCCCATTGATCTCTCCCTAGCCATTCCAGCACATGTTCTCACACTCACCCTACTGTCTGTGTCCATTGGTTGTGCTTATATGCATGCAAGTCTTCTGGTTGCTCTCTTACCCCCTGGTTGGACCGTCTGATCAATGCTTCTATGTCTCTGGGTCTGTTTTTGTTCATCAGTTTATGTTGTTCATTATATTCCACAAATGAGTGAGATCATGTGATACTTATCTTTCTCCAACTGCCTATTTCACTTAGCATAATGCTCTCCAGGTCCATCCTGGATGCTGTTGCAAATGGTAAGAGTTTCTTCCTTTTAACAGCAGCGTAGTATTCCATTGTATAGATGTACCACTGTTTTTTAATCCACTCATCTGCTGATGGGCACTTAGGCTGTTTCCAAATCTTAGCTATGGTGAATTGTGGTGCTATGAACATAGGGGTGCATATATCCTTTCTGATTGGTGTTTCTGATTTCTTGGGATATATTCCTAGAAGTGGGATCACTGGGTCAAATGGAAGTTCCATTTTTAATTTTTTGAGGAAGCTCCATACTGTTTCCCACAGTGGCTGCACCAGACTGCATTCCCAACAGCAGTGCACGAGGGTTCCTTTTTCTCCACATCCTTGCCAGCACCTGTCATTTGTTGATTTGTTGATGATAGCCATTGTGACAGGTGTGAGATGGTACCTCATTGTTGTTTTGATTTGCATCTCTCCAATGATTAGTGACTTTGAGCATGTTTTCATGCTTGGCTTTCTGAATGTCCTCTTTCAAAAAGTGTCTATTTAGGTGCTTTGCCCATTTTTGGTTAGATTGTTTATCTTGCTTTTGTTAAGTTGTATGAGTTCCTTATAAATTTTGGAGATCAAACCCTTGTTGGATATAACATTGGCAAATACGTTCTCCTATGCAGTGGGCTTTCTTGATGTTTTGTTGATGGTTTCTTTTGCTGTGCAGAAGCTTTTTATTTTGATGTAGTTCCATTTGTTTATTTTCTTTTTAGTTTCCATTGTCCTAGGAGCTGTATTGGTAAAGATACTGCTATGACATATGTCTGATATTTTGCTGCCTATAGATTCTTCTAAGATTTTTATGGTTTCCCATCTTACATTTAAGTCCTTTATCCATTTTGAGTTTATTTTTGTGTATAGTGTAAGTTGGTGGTCTAGTTCATTTTTTTACATGTATCTGTCCAATTTTCCCAACACCGTTTATTGCAGAGACTGTCTTGACTTCATTGTATGCTCTTGCCTCCTTTGTCAAATATTAATTGAGCATAGTGGTTTGGGTCGATTTCTGGGTTCTCTGTTCTGTTCCATTGGTCTATATGTCTGTTCTTGTGCCAGTAACATGCAGTTTTGAGAACAGTGGCTTTGTAATATAGCTTGATATCAGGTATTGTGATCCCTCCTACTTTGTTCTTCTTTCTCAGGATTGCTGCAGCTGGTCATGGCATACTTAAATTTTTTTTTTTTTAAATTTTAGAACATACTTCTTTTTTCTTTTTGTTTTTTGGTTAATCCTCACCAGAGGATATTTTTTGCCATTGATTTTCAGAGAGAGTAGATAGGAAGGAGGGAGGGGGAGAGAGACAGACAAGAGAGAAACATCCACGTGAGAGAGACACATTAATTAGTTTTTGTGCCTGACCAGACCCAGGGGTCAAACCTGCAACGCAGATATGTGCTCTTGACCAGGAATTGAACCCATGAGCCTTCAGTGTGTGAGTCTGTACCCTAACCACTGAGACCACCAGCCAGGGCCAGACCATGCTTTTTATTTTAATTTTTAATTGAATTTATTGGGGTGGCATTTGTTAATAAAAGTATACAGGTTTCGAATGTATATTGCATTGTGAGTTTGCCACAAAGTCATATTTTCCATCCTTCCATCATATTTTTTAATACAATGTTAAATTTCATTTACTAACATTTACTTTTGTACATATTTATATTTATTATTTTGCATATATATTAATAGAGGAATTTATTATTTTCTTTCTTATATTTCTTTTGTCTGGTGTTCATAATAAGGTTCTTATCTATATATATAAAGAGCCAGGGGCCATTGCAACTAAACAGATGACCAAATTGACAACAGAACAAGGCCAGCAGGGGGGTTAGTGAGGGACGACCAAACAACTGAGCAGCAGACTGCGTGGGGCTACCAGGCCAGCAGGGGAGTAGTGAGAGATGACCAAACGATTGAGCAGCAGGCTGCGTGGAGCAATCAGATCGGCAGAGGGGTTAGTGAGGGGTGACCAGGCCGGCAGAGGGGAGCAGTTATGGGCGACCAGGCTGGCAGGGGGTGCAGTTGGCAGCAACCAGGCCAGCAGGGGGGCAGTGAGGTGTGACCAGGCCAGCAGGAGGGGCAGTAAGGGGTGATCAGGCTGGCGGGGGTGGGGGGGCGGGGGGCAGTTAGGGGCAACCAGGCCAGCAGAGGGGGGCTGTTGGGGGAGACCAGGCTGCCAAGGAGGGCAGTGAGGGGCAATCATGCTGGTGGTGTGGGGGGCAATTAGGGGTGACTAGGCTGGTGGGGGGGGCAGTTGGGGCCTACCAGGTTGGCAGGTGGTGGCAGTTGGGAGCACCCAGGTTGGCAAGCAGAGGCAGTTAGGAGTGATCAGGCTGGTGGGGGGGCCAGTAGGGGCAATCAGGCAGGCAGGCAGTTGAGCAGTTAGGAGCCAGCGGTACCGAATTGTGAGAGGGTGCAGGCTGGGCTGAGGGCCACCCCCCTGCATGAATTTCGTGCACTGGGCCTCTAGTAACCTCATAAAAAAGTGTCTAGTCCCTGAGACAGTTTATATAAGGTAAAGAGTATCTGTACTTCAAAGGCTTGGTGGAGTTCTCAAATGAAATCATCTGGCATTGGTGTTTTAGGGGAGAGAAGATTCTTGATTGACAATTCAATTTTTTTATTCTAGTAGATTTATTTAGGTTTTTCTATTTCTTCTTAAGTCAGTTTCAGAAAATTATATTTTTCTAGAAAATTATCCATTTTTTAATAGTTTTTCAATGCATTTGTCTGGGGATTTTTAAAGGATATCTTTTTTTTTTTTTAGGTGATAAAGAGAACGTTTATTTAACTAAAGGGATAAAAAGAACACTAATAAAAGGTTAAATACCTAAAATGATATCATTTAATCATTAATATTCTGCTGTTTAATCTGCCTAGTATAGATTTATTTATTTATTTAATCTTGGTCATTACCCTGAGTATCATTTTAATTAGTGAACTCATTCTTAGCAATTATCCTTTCAAAATATTGTTTCTTCTCCCATTTCTTCCTTTAAAGAGCAACTACTAGATTCATGACATTGGAGCCTCTTCAACTATTTGTAACAATGAAAATACATCCTGCATATCAGATATTTACTTTACGATTCATAACAGTAGCAAAATTACAGTTATGAAGTAGCAACAAAAATAATTTTATGGTTGGGGGTCACTACAACATGAGGAACTGTATTAAAGGGTCAAGGCATTAGGAAGGTTGAGAACTACTGCCCTAAAACAATAGAGCAAATTTACTCATTTATGATGTCCAAGTCTCATGCTCAACCAGAGCTGCCTTTCCCTTTTTTTGTTTAAAAGTCAGAGGCTGGCTCTAGGCAGTTTGGCTCAGTGGATAGAGCTTCGGCCTGTGGACTGAAGGGTCCCCGGTTCAATTCCTGGTCAAGGGCACATGCCCAGGTTACAGGCTCGATCCCCAGTGGCAGCTGATCAATGATTCTCTCTCATCATTGATGTCTCTCTCTCTCTCTCTTTCCCTCTCTCTTCCTCTCTGAAATCAATAAAAATATGTATTTATTAAAAAAGCCAGAAGCTGGGAAAGGCAGAGCTGTTGTAGTGCCAGGCATCTTTCTCTTTCGTGTCCTTCGGGATCTCAAGTTGTAGGCTGAGGAGTGTGGGGGCTTCATGCCAGGGTGTCCAGGAAGGGTCATGCAAGAGGACTTGGAGCTCAGATGTAGAGGTGGTGAAAACGCCGGTGCACCTCAGTACTCTCTAAGGGTGGGGTCCCCACCATCTATCGGCTCAGGGGGCCACATCTCATTGCACCCAGATCCACATGCTTCTTGTATATGTGCTCCCCGGTGACCTCTGAAGGCAGATAACCATTCCAGAAAACTAAAATTGTTGTCTTCTTCAGGAAGGAACCTGCACAAACCAAAGTCTGCAGTCTGGACCTCTAATTCTGTAAATGGCTTTGTCCCATGGCAGTAATGCGAGGTAGCCGCTAACAGTGCCATGACCGGGGCCGTGTAGCCTGGGTCAGTGTGTGCTTGTGGCTGCTGCTGCTGGTCCCTCCCTGCAAGCCAGGCTTGGAGCTGGGCGCCACACCTCTTTGCCACAGAAGTAAACAAGGGTTGCAATGTTGGGTATTGAAGAGGGGCCAGATTTTCATCTCCCTGGGAAAGTAGGAGTTTCATGCTGCCTGTTTCAGTTCAGTATTTTTAAAGGCCCTTCAATGCCCTTGACCATAAAAGATCCCACTTAAATGTATCTATTGTGAGGTGCTGTAGAGTGGGTACAGCTTGTGACAGGTTTGCTCTGACCTCTGGCGAGGTGGCCATGGGCCGGGCACGGAGGCTCCAGATTGCTCATAAGGATGATAATGATGGGGCTGGACTGGGGTTCCGTCCAGAGTGAGCTCATCCCAGCCCAAATGCTTATCTTGTTGCCCGGGTTTTTTTGTTTTGTTTGTTTGTTTTGTTTGTTGTTACTTTGCTAGAGCTGCTGTAACAACATGCCATAGACTGGATGGCTTAAACAACAAAAGCTTATTGACACATGGTTCTGGAGGCTGGAAGTCCAAGATCAAGGCAGTGGGAGGGTTGGTTCCTCCTGGGGGCTGTGAGGGAAGGATCTCTTCTTGGTCTCTCTCCTTGGCTTGTATATGACCATCTGCTCCATGTGTCTGCTCATCATCTTTCTTCTGTGTCTGTGTCCAGATTTCCTCTTCTTACAAGAATGCCAGTCATATTGGAGTAGGGCCCATTCTAATGGCCTCTTTTAATGTGATTACCTCTGTAAAGACCCTATTTCCAAATGCAGTCACATTCTGAGGTACTGGAGGTTAGGACTCCAACGTATGAATTTATAGGGAGACTCAGTTTAGTCCATAATAGTATCATTTCACCATGGCCTTTAACCTTCTATCATTGAGTAATATTCATAGTCATCTCTGGCATTTTATCTTTAGATGTGAAAAATATTCACAGATTTTGATTTCAGAAATTATGCAGGTTTTAATAAATAAATCTGATTATATGTTTACTAGCGGCCCGGTGCATGAAATTCATGCAAGGGGGGGGGGGGTCCTTCAGCCCAGCCTGCACCCTCTCGCAGTCTGGGAGCCCTCGTGGGATGTTTGACTGCTGGTTTAGGCCCGATTGCCGGACATCCCTCTTGCAATCCAGGACCCCTCACTCCTAACCGCCTGCCTGCTTGCTCCTAACGACCTGCCTACTCACTCCTAACCGCCTGCCTGCTTGCTCCTAATGACCTGCCTACTCACTCCTAACTGCCTGCCTGCTCACTTCTTACCATCCGCCTGCCGCTCCTTACTGCTTGGTTCACTGCTCCTTAGTTCTGCCATGGAGGTGGGAGAGGCTCCTGCCACCACTGCTGCACTCTCCAGCCGTGAGCCTGGCTTCTGGCTGAGTGGCGCTCCCGCTATGGGAGCACACTGACTACCAGGGGGCAGCTCCTGCATTGAGTGTCTGCCCCCTGGTGGTCAGTGTGTGTCATAGCGACTGGTTGTTCTGGTTGTTCTGTTGTTCCACTGTAATGGTTGCTGGGCTTTTATATATATAGATATAAATATATAATATATGTAATCTAATATGTATATTATACACATGAATCTAGCTGATTTACAATGCCTGTAAGCCCCTGTTTCTTTCTTTCTTTTTTTTGGTAATCTTTATTAATATAACATCATTTCCTAGGGCTCATCTGCTAGCTTTTTAAACAAATCTCAAAGGCAATTTTACAGTTAATTTAATGCCACACACTCCTACAACATTAGCCCCTTTACAAAATAGACAAAAGAAAAATAGCTTCAAAACTGTTGTCTTAGAAATGTTACTACAATTAAGATTGGTTCTGTATTAACTTCTATAATCAACCAGTGTGTCTTAGATTGCCGTGTACATCTTGATTGTGACATGCAAAATGAATCTTGCTTTTGCATGCAGATTTATCCATAGTCCCAAAACAAAAAGGGGAAATAAACATTATGTTTTGTTTAAAAACAACACCAACAACAAAATCTCCACAATTAGTGGATATGGGGAAAGGAAAGAGGACAAAAAATCAAGGTACCCAATATTTGAATAATTTAACAGCATTCAGAACCCATGAATGATACGACACATTTTCAAAGTGGAACAGAAGTTCTTAAAGAGATTGATTTAGATGATTAGTAACCATCAGACTCCTTTGTATGACATCAGTGTAATTCAACTTAAGCTCCCTTACCAATTTAAAAGTTTTCAGAATGTATCCCAAGGTAATAATTCATTTCAAACCTATTTTAATAAATTACACATGCACTAATTTATATATATATATATATTCTCTATGTGTCATTTTAAATATCTTTGATAATTAAAATAGAATACTCATGTTGAAATTAAAAGTTTAGACAAACTAGACAAACCACTGACTTTGATATATTAGTGACTAAGAAATGGTAGCTCAAAGCCTTCGATATGAATGAACTTGACACAAACATGTTAAGGCATGTTTAAGAAATTTGTCCTTGTTACCTGACTTTTCTATTTTATGCAATGAACCCGTGAGAAAAGAGTATTTTCAACAAAGTAGTATACCTAGTGCTTTGAAATGAAAATCAGTAACTTAAAACCTCTCACTTTGGTAAAAGCAGAACATTAGTTCAAAATTACACAGATGCCGAAGTGACAGACAAGTGGAATGTATAAATTAATCCCAGTCAGTATTAAAAGCATTGTGAGAAAAAATGTCACCAAAAAAGGATGTTATGAATCAAAATAGAATGTATATTTGAAATAATTACAATCTATAATTCTATAAAAATTGCTAGAATTCAAACATCTTTAATACATTTCTGGTGAAATCAAAGTCGAAATATAATACTTGGGATTCTTCCTTCTCCAAAGATGAAATTAAATGAATCAAGTATTTGTTCTCTAAAATACTCTGCAAATTCCAATTCACAAGAAATATATAAAAAATGATTAACAATAAAAAGTTTATATGGATGAAAAGCTACAATTCCAGTCTTTGCTACCTCAGCAAGGTACTTTCCATGTACTACATCAATAAAATAGAAATGGCAGTTTCTGAGAACACGATCTACACTTTATTTACATTTTAAGACTAACTTTAATCTCAAAAATCACATATCAATTCACCCGTTTCCTTTTTGCTGATTTCACTTACTTAAATGCATGGTTTGCCCAACAAAGACATGGGAAAACAAATATTTACCATGTCGGTTACGTGTAACACACAGGAACAGCTTTCAACAGAAATTCATTGACCTTCCCCATGACATTTATTTTTATTATAAATACAGATATCCACACAATCCTGAACATATTTTTGATACTATTGGTAGTCAGCACCCACACCACTTAAAAATTAAAACAATTTGAGACAATATGCATTGTAACTGCTACTGTAGACAATTTAAATGGAAGCTCTTCCTCTAAGCAAGATGGATAAAGCATGCCGTTTCTCTTTTTCGTTCTTGAGATTTTTACTTTTTGGTAAAAATCACCACGCTTTCACCTTGTCAACCTGAATTCTATTTTGAACGCTCCAGCTTTATGTTTAAATGACAGTGCCTTAAAAAATTGTGCTGCGTGTTTTTTTTTCTCCTGAAAACATAACGTGTATACATATATTCAGTATATTCTTACAAATGTCCAGGTCATGTTTGCCAGTTGGCATTCTGATATTTCATCAAGACATTAACATGAGTAGAAGATTGTTGATTTAAGACAAGTTTGAGATCCATTAAAAGTAATTGTTGTATGTTTGTCCTGATTGCTGTGGAAGCTTCTTTGGCTATCATTAGACGTCTTAGTTCTTGAAGTACAACTTTAATGCTATATGAATTTTGCCATTTTGCTAATACAGATAAGCTCCATGCACCTACTGTTCCACTGGAATTATTTATTCCATTCATATTAATTTTTATTACAAATCTAACTGATGGAGGAGCTTCTGGATATTTAGGTCCACATTCTACTTTTAGGCCATATATATATATATATATATGTATATATATATATATATATATATATATATATATATATATATATATATTCTGTTTTCATAATTTATCCTTGGTGGCCCAATAATCATGCCTGTCCACCTTGTGTCATATATTCATCATCTTTAAGGCCCCAGCTAACCGTCCCATCACCTACTCTTTTTTTTTTTTACTTTATTTTTTAAAAATTATTTATTGTCTAAAGTTTTACATATATCTCCTTTTCCCCCAATTGACCCCCCCCACACACACACACCTACTCCTTTTTGTCCTTTTTCAAGTTCTTCCAATGAGCGAAAATTATGAGGAACTTTAACTCCTGTGGAGACCGCCGTCTTCTTCTGTACCCCGATGCAGCTGTCAGCCCGTTTCTTCCTTCCTTTCAAGAACATCTTTCTGTCCTCCCAAGAACAGATGACCTCACCTTACATTGCTCTTGTTTTGTTTTGTTTTCCCTCCAGGAGACACACCTCCTACCGAACAGCCAAAGTGCACTGACTTCCAGAATGCCAACCCCTTCCGAGGCACCAATCTCAAAGTCCAGTTCCTCCTCTTCACCCCTTCAGATCCTCGCTGTGGGAACCTAGTTGAAGAAAGTAGTGACCTTCAAAACTCTGGATTCAATGTCACTCTGGGAACCAAACTAATAATCCATGGATTCAGGTGGGAGCTAACCAATCAATAGGATTGCCTGTGCTAAGCGCTAGAAAGTGATCATGGGAAGGTAGTGGGGGAGTAAGAGGAGGAAGGAATTGGCTGACTGTCACAGGTCCCATCCCTCATCTCCTGCTGTCTGTAAAGGTGTCTCATGTCAACATGAACACATATTATGTTGTTTATTTCTGTTGGTTATATATGTTACTCCTCCCTTAGCCTTGTCTACATACTCTCGAACAATAAATATGTGTGAGCTTGGACAGATCACTCCAGCCCATGGAGCCTAAGGGAGAAGAAGGGAGTTTGTAGAGATGATCTCAGGGACCTTTCCTCCTTGAAGCGTGGTTGTATGATTCATCTCAGCCAATGAAGTCATGGGCTTTGCACAATTACCCAGGGGTAACAGCCTGGTGTTGTGTTTTAAATACAGAATTTTCTTTTCTCACTTCTTCCCTGGTTTTATGACCTAAGAAACTACCACTTATGGATGCTACTTCTGTCCCACCCAGAGGCTGGCATTTCTCAGGAATGTGCCAAAGTCTCTCCCCTAGCAAATCCTACATTTAGCCACTATCCAAGGCTGAGTGTGTGCCCTCAACCCAGGGATAGCTAATAGAGCTGAAAAGCTCATCGGGCTCCTCACTGTGTGTGCTCCCAGATCCCCCAAAGTCACATTCCATGACGAATGTCAGTCTGCTCCTCTGTCCCATGAGCACACACTCGGAGAATGTGCTCTGATTGTTCCTGTGCTGTGACAGGCCATTGAGAAAACCTCTTTCCTGATCCCAATTGCTTGGGAAGAAAGCATTCTGAAATTTTAAAAATCATTCTCTTTTTCTAGAAAAGTGGTATTACACTGTAAGTTCCAGAATGATAGGGGCTGTATTTTATTTCATTTTATTTTAAATTTCTGCAAAGCACCTAGCACACTGCCTGGCTCATTTGTTGAAGAAATAAACAAGTGAGTGGATAAATAAAAACATCCTCAAGAAAGTACCTATTTTCTAGAATTAAGATTGCAAATCTTAACTCTAATGTACAAATCTATCCTTTCTTTCCCACAAATCACACAAGCAGGGCCAGTGCACATGGCTTGTGTAGTTGAAGCTTTGCACACAGGGCTGGGGGCTAAGGGCTGGGGGGTAGGAGGCTGAAATGCAGCCTGCGTTCTGAGTCTAGCACAGAGCCGCAGCTACCCGGACAAGAGGCATCCTATCATAATTTACACAAAGGCTCCCTACGTGCAGGCAGAAGCCCTGGTCACTTTGGGACTGTCCTCCCTATGCTCAAATTGCCGTGACTTACTGCCCTTGTATCCCCCTTCCCTAGTCTTGACTTTTTTCTGGGTTTATTCTGTTAGCAGAGGTTCCCATGACAATGGATATCAATTTGGCAGATAATTTATTCTATCCTTTCTTGGCCCCATGACTAGGGCTTTAGGAACAAAGCCTTCCTGGATTGAGAAGCTCATTGGGACCCTTCTGAGGGCAGCAGATGCTAACGTGATTGCCGTGGATTGGGTGTACGGCTCCACGGGTGCCTACTTCTCGGCCGTGGAAAACGTGGTTAAGCTGGGACTCAAGATCTCCAGTTTCCTCAGTAAACTCCTGGTGGGTGCAGAAGAGCCGATGGGGATTTCAGCTGCATTGGAAGGGAGAGGGGTTAGCAGGAGTGAAGCAATACAGGAGGAGATTTAGGGTGGAAGTAGAGCCACCCAAGGGGCTTGTCCGTCTCCTCCTCTCCCCCTCTCCTCTGTAAATTGGGCCCCTGCATATCAGGTAGAGAGAGCCAGTGGCTGGCTTCGGTCATCTCTCAGATGGAGAAAGTGCTCATGACTCACACTGGGCACCAAAAGGAAAGTGAGGGGGATTACCCCTGCAGCGCCCAGCAAGAGGGCAAGGGCTTACCGGAATGAGGATTCTGCCCTCTCCAACCCGCTCACCCCTGATCTCAGCATGTGGAGCACCTGTGTCATGCCCAGGGCCCTCTGCTGCTAAAGCCTCAGGGGAAAGTGCGGCCCTGTGAGACCAGGGGCTGCTGGGTCCCAAATGTAACCCACTGTAAATGTCTGTTGTAGGTGCTGGGTGTGTCGGAGTCCTCCATCCACATCATTGGTGTGAGCCTGGGGGCCCACGTTGGGGGCATGGTGGGACATTTCTACAAAGGCCAGTTGGGATGGATCACAGGTAACATTCTTCCTTGCCCATCCTCCCAGGTTTGGAGAAAAGTAGAAAGAATGCCCTGAAAATGTCTTTGTTGAGGCAAGCAGAGGGAAGTGTCAAACCTTTTGGTGTTATGATGAAGTCATCCATGATCACTAAAATTTATGTATTGGGACTCTTTTGCATAAAGTGATATTGTGTTATTGCATGAGCTCTAATATCAGTGTAAGAAGCCATGAAGTTATTGCTAAGCCTCAGTTTCTACATCTGCGATGCAAAAATAGAACAAACTAGAGGCCCGGTGCATGAAATTTGTGTACTGGGTGGGGGCGGGGGGGGGGGCGGGGTGGGGGCGGGCCCTCAGCCCGGCCTGCACCCTCTCGTAGTCTGGGAGCCTTCAGGAGATGTCCAATTTATGGCTTAGGCCTGCTCCCCCTGGGAGGAGCGGACCTAAGCCATCAGTTGGACATCCTTAGTGCTGAGGTGGAGGCAGAAGAGGCTCCCACCACCGCTGCTGCACTCACCAGCTGTGAGCCTGGCTTCTAGCAGAGTGGTGCTCCCCCTGTGGGAGCGCACTGACCATCAAGGGGCAGCTCCTGCATTGAGCACCTACCCTCTGGTGGTCAGTGTGCATCATTGAACCGGTTGTTCTGCTGTTTGGTCGATTTGCATATTAGCCTTTTATTACATAGGATGGAGGCACTTTAAAATGGAGTCAGAGTTGTCATCCTAGAACAGCCATGGGCAAACTATGGCCCGCGGGCCAAATCTGGCCCGTTTGAAATGAAAAAAAAAAGAAGAAAAAAAAAGACCGTACCCTTTTATGCAATGATGTTTACTTTGAATTTATATTAGTTCACACAAACACTCCATCCATGCTTTTGTTCCAGCCCTCCGGTCCAGTTTAAGAACCCATTGTGGCCCTCGAGTCAAAAAGTTTGCCCACCCCTGTCCTAGAAGAACTGCCTTGCACATCTTATGCCTAAAACCTTTGGAATGCTAAAACAGGGCAAAATAACCTTTGGACTGGGCCTTAAGCAACATTGTGTCCCAAAGAACAGTTGGCAAGGATAAAGGAAAGTAGGTATATGTCTACCAGCTGATGACTACTGGACTGAATTAGAAACACTGTTTAGAATTAGTGTCGCCGAAACCGGTTTGGCTCAGTGGATAGAGCGTCGGCCTGCGGACTGAGAGGTCCCAGGTTCGATTCTGGTCAAGGGCATGTACCTGGGTTGCGGGCATATCCCCAGTGGGAGATGTGCAGGAGGCAGCTGATTGATGATTCTCTCTCATCGATGTTTCTAACTCTCTGTCTCTCTCCCTTCCTCTCTGTAAAAAATCAATAAAATATATTAAAAAAAAAAGAATTAGTGTCGTTATGTTAGCTTATCTGCATCAATAGAAATGCCTTCCTTCCAGTGATGTAATGGTTCCTCTTCCCTTTCTTGTAACTATCCCTTGCTTTGTGTCCTAATCAGAACATTATGTAGATTTCTGCCTGAATCAGTGGTTCTGAATAGCTACTCTTTTTTATATCAAATAAGTGCTTGTTGCCTCTCACTTTGAAAGATCTTTCATTTTTAGGTTAATAGCTCATATCTTCTTGGTCCACTGTGGAAATCACCTTTAAACAGTATGCTAAATACTTGCAAAAGTGCAGTATTCTTTATGCTTCAGGAACTACTGTTAATCGATTAGGGGCTAGAGTTGTGTGGAAATTACCATCCAGCAGAACAACTCTGAGTCATGTTCTACAAGCCTGTCAGAGAGCCCCAGTGGGATGAGACCTACTTGCCCAAAGTGATACTCCATTCATTAAAAATGTCCTTCCTTCTGTCACTCTATTTTCCACTCCCTCACTAGCTTTCTGTCATCTCTCAAATAAGCCAGTTGCATTTTTTAAATTTTTATTGTTGAGAGCATTACAGGTATCCCCCCAGTTTCCTTCCCCATTTCCCCCTCCACCTGGATCCTGCCCCACCCAAGGCCTTCACCACCCTATTGTCTGTGTCCATGGGTTATGTATATATGCATATAAGCTCTTAGGTTAATCTCTTCCCATCCCTTCTCCCCCCTTCCCTCTGAGATTCTTTAGTCTGTTCCACATTTTCATGCCTCTGGTTCTATTTTATTCATCAGTTTATTTTGTTCATTAGATTCTTTGTTAGTTCATTTTAATTTTCAGATTCAACTGTTGATACATATGTATTTATTGTCATTTTATTGTTCATATTTCTTCTTCTTGCTGGGGTGTTTCCCTGCATCTAGAAGAGTTCAGGAATCTGGAAAAGGGGCTATGAGTAAATTAATAAACTAGACATGAAATATAAATTTGGAAGGCATTTTGGGGAGCCAGAGGAGACCTAACTTCAGTAACCAAGCTCTCTGAATCTCTAGACCCTTAGCTTTTTATTAACACAAATTGCCCTAAAGCAAAGCAGATATACATATTAAAGGTAAGATTTGGTATACAGTAGGCATTGTCAGGTTGGGGAACTGCCCTCAGCTGTCAGGCACAGGCAATAATATTTGCAAATATTTAGGTTTGGGGAAATGCTTTCAGCTATTCCAGCAGCAGGTAATATGATCCAGCCTGCTGAATATAGAAGCCCATCAACCTTTTGAGGACTTCTTGCATTTATGACCTGCTGGAATTAGCTTCCAGCACTACTTCCTCCTCCTCCTCCTCCTCCTCCTCCTCCTCCTCCTCCTCTTCTCCTTTTCCTCCTCCTCAAGAAGACTCTTTAACATTTCATGTAATACTGGTTTGGTGGTGATGAACTCCTTTAGCTTTTTCCTGTCTGTGGAGTTCTTTATTTAATTTTCAATTCTAAGTGATAGCTTTGCCGACTAGAGTAATCTTGGTTGTAGGTCTTGCTTTTCATTGTTTTGAATATATATTGCCATTCTCTTCTGATTTGCAAAATTTCTGTTGAGAAATAAGCTGACAGTCATATGGGCACTCTCTTAAAGGTAACTAACTGCTTTTGTCTTACTGCTTTTAAGATTCTCTCTTTGTCTTTAACCTTTGGCATTTTAATTATGGTGTGTCTTGGTTTGGGCCTCTTTGGGCTCCTCTTGTTTCGAACTCTCTGTGCTTCCTGGACTTGCAAGTCTATTTATTTCATCAGGTAGGGAAATTTTTCTGTCATTATTTCTTCAAGTAGGTTTTTAATTCCTTGCTCCTTCTCTTCTCTTTCTGGCACCTCCATATTCCAGAGACTCCTCATACTATCTTCATATTTTTGGGTTCTTTTTTTCTTTTTCTTTTTGCTCTTCTGATTGGGTGTTTTTTGCTTCCTCATATTCCAAATTCTTGATTTGATTCTTGGTGTCCTCTACTCTACTGTTGAATCTTTGTAAATTATTCTTCATTTCAGTTAGTGTATCTTTTATTTCTGACTGGTCCTTTTTCATGTCTTTGATTTTCTCACTAAGTTCTTTGAAGTTCTCATTATGTTCCTTGAGCATCCTTATAACCAATGTTTTGAACTCTGTATCTAGTAGTTTGCTTGCTTCCATTTCATTTAGTTTTTTTTCTGGAGCTTTCTTCTGTTCTTTCATTTGTGATGTGTTTCTTTGCCTCTGCATTTTGGCTGCCTCCCTGTGTTTATTTCTATGGATTAGGTAGAGCTGCTATGTCTCCTTGAGTTGGTAGAGTGGCCTTGTGTAGTAGATATCCTGTAGGGCCTAGCCTTCCCAGTCATCTGAGCTGGTCACTCTAGATGAGTCCCTGTGTGAGCTGTGTGCACAGTCCTGCTGTAGTTGATCCTTGATTGCTGTTGGCATCACTTGAAGGAATTGACCCCCAGGCTACAATTCCTGCTGGTTTTTACCACCTAAAGTTATGGGGACTTCTCTTCCCGGCACTGGAACCCTGGGCTGAGGAATCTGGTGTGGGGCTGGGATCCCTTGCTCCTCATGCAGACTTCCACAGCCCATTCTGCACCTCCACCCTTCCTATCAGTCTCAAAATGGCTTCTTCTTTAATTCTCTAGTTGTAGGACTTTGGTTTGGCCAGATTTCAGATAGTTCTGAATGATGGTTGTTCGGTATTTTAGTTGTAATTTTGATGTGGTTGTGGGAGAATGTGACTACCAGATCTATGTATACCATCATTTTGATTGGAAGTCACTGCTTGCATTTTTGAATTCTTATCTCAGGGTCTGCTTTTTGGGAGGGAGAGAGCAAGGGGTCCAAACTAAGACATGGGGATAGTAATATTTCCTTCATTATGTTTTTGTGAGGACTAGAGTGCCGCAGTCTTTTTGCAGCAAGGGTTCAGGAATCTGGAGAAGGGGCTGTGACATAAATGGATATACTAGACAAGAAATATAAATTTGGAATGCATGGGGAAAGCCAGGTGGAAACCAGCTCTCTAGTGGAGTGGCTCTCCAAATCTTCGGACCCACGGCTTTTTTTTTTTTTAACATATTATTTTTATTGATTTTTTACAGAGAGGAAGGGAGAGAGACAGAGAGCCAGAAACATCGATGAGAGAGAAACATCGATCAGCTGCCTCCTGCACATCTTCCACCGGGGATGTGCCTGCAACCCAAGTGCATGCCCCTGACCAGAATCGAACCCGGGACCCTCCAGTCTGCAGGCCGATGCTCTATCCACTGAGCCAAACCGGTTTCGGACACGGCTTTTTATTTACACATTTTTCCCTTTAGCAAAGCAAACATACATATCAAAGGTAAGGTTTGGTAAACAATAAAGGATTATCAGGTTAGGGCAATGGTTCTCAACCTTCCTAATGCCTCGACCCTTTAATACAGTTCCTCATGTTGTGGTGACCCCCAACCATAAAATTATTTTCATTGCTACTTCATAACTGTAATTTTGCTACTGTTATGAATCGTAATGTAAATATCTGATATGCAGGCTGTATTTTCCTTGTTACAAATTGAACATAATTAAAGCATAGTGATTAATCACAAAAACAATATGTAATTATGTATGTGTTTTCCGATGGTCTTAGGCGACCCCTGTGAAAGGGTTGTTCGACCCCCAAAGGGGTTGCGACCCACAGGGTGAGAACCGCTAGGTTAGGGGTATTGCCCTCAGCTGTTTGGCCAGCAGCAGGGTAATATAATGCTGATATTCAAAAGGCCCACTAGCCTTTTGAGGACTTTTCGCATTTATTATGACCTGTTGGACTCAGCCTCCTGCAGTAGAGTGTGTAAAACTGCTCAGCAGATGGCCTGGCACATAGTGACTGCTCAAAAATTATACTATTGTTGTTACTCCATGAGGATTAATATCACTCACATTAACAAATAGTTGGTGTTATTAAGCTTATTGTAGAGCCAGAGACTTGGGTCATTAAGAGGTTAGAGACAGCAGAACAGGGGTTCCTAGGTATGGGAGTTCTGAGTTAGTTATCCACTCTTGGGTTCTTGTTGGGGGACTCTGAACCAAAAGGGCTGTCAAGGTAGGTGTGTGGTGGATCTGGGAGGGGTCCTGCGGTTGAGGGGAAAGGGGTCTTTACCATCAGTCTGTCCTTGTAGGCCTGGACCCTGCTGGACCAGAGTATACCAGAGCCAGCCTGGAGGAGCGCCTGGATGCTGGAGACGCCCTGTTCGTGGAAGCCATCCACACAGACACCGACAGTGAGCTGGGAGTTCCTCCTGGGGTGGGGGAATGAGCGCAGGGTGAGGGCTAGGGGGTTGCCATATCTCTGGGTGGCTATGGGCAGATTCCCGCCCCTGCGGAACTTCTGTTGCACAGTGAGGCACTCCCTAGCATCCCGCAGGCTCTCTCAGTTTCGTAGCACTGAGATGAATGGTTTTATTTTTAGCTAGCAGCAGGCCGGAGATTTTTTTCAATTATGGACCAGTCTCACTCTTTGACTCAACACTAACCCTGTGCTGACGTAATGCCAGGGTGGGCACTGCTGTTTGGCTGACATATGGGAAAGTCATGCTGCCTTTTCAGGGTGACTGTGCCTGGCCCGGGGGGAACGGGACATTTTACTCCTGGGACAGATTCTCAGGCCTCCAGGGGATGAGTCCCAGTGAAGAGTGAAAAGTCCCCTCTCCAGTAGTGACAGGCCCAGGAAAAAATCCCAACTCTGAATCCACTATGGCCAAATTAAGCTCTTCTGACCAGTTAGAAAGGGAGTGGGCATTCCTCCTCATTTCAACTCCCTATCAAATGTCATGAATCTATGCCAGGCTCTGTGCTCAGCATGATGGGTAAAGGAAGAAATAGCATCTGTCCCTACCAAAGTGTGTGCAGTTCATGTGAGAGATGTCCATGTCTCATTCCCTTTGCTCAGAAGTCTTCTTTTAGCATCCAAGACTAACAGATTGATGATTCTAGACGAAACCCATGCAATCATAGTGTTCAAACCTCTCCTTCCTTCATCTCACAGATAGATACTGGGAACACTGCAGTGAACAGACATACAGTAAATTAGGCCCTGCCCATGTGGAAGTTACAGGTTAACTGGGCAAACATTCATTCATTTATTCCTTCAATAAGTATTTATTAGGTACTCAGATGTGCCAGGTATTCTGCTGGATTGAGGATGTAGCAGAAAAAAGACAGGTAAAGGCCCTGCTAGTGTGGAGCTTACATACAAATAAACAGACAAGGTAGTTACACATTGTGATTATGATAAAGAAGGATCTGAGTTCGAGGGTAACTTGGGTAGACTGTCTACTTTAAGTAGAATTATTGAGGACAGTCTACCCAAAGACATATTTGACATGAAACTTTGCAGATGTGAATGAACCAACCCTGAGAAGAGCTGGGAGAAGACCAATTTAGTGAGAGAAGATAGCCAAAGTGAAAGCCTCGATATGGGTGGGGGCAGGGCAAAGTGCAGTGAGTGAGGCACTGAGTGAGGTTGAAGAGGAGGAAGCAGAACCAGCTTGCCATGGCAAGGAGTTTAAATTATTCTTGTATGATCAGTGAGAATAGGGCAGTGATTGAATATCCTTAAAAGATTACTGTGGCTACTAAGCAGAGAATGGACTTGCAGGGGAGCATTAAGAGAAGCCTGGAGGCACATTAGAGGGTGTTTGCAGTAAGACTGAGAGGTGATGGTGAGAGATGACGGTGGCAAGAGTGGTGGCAGTAGAGACAGAGAGAAGTAGAAAGATTCAAAATATATTTTTGAATATATTTTGAGCTGACCAGACAGGTGATGGGATAAATGTAGGGAATGAAAGAAAGGGAGGAATCAAGAATAACTCCTAGGTCATTGCTTAATACCTGGATAGATGGCATTAAACAAATAATACACAATCAATTGCTTACAATAATGGTAGATGATATGGAGAAAATTTTTGTCTTTAGTAGCTGGATCCAACCCAGTCTGAGGGATCAGACATGGTCATGATGATGAAATGAGGTGTATAGTCTCTCAAACTCCTCTCTCTAGAGCCAGGTCATATTTCTGCTCCATCGGGAGAGCACAAAAAAATGTGGGAGAATGTGCAAATGTGGCCCCAAACATATATATCTGAACTATTGCTTGAAATAAAATAGAAACTATTCCACAAGGAAACTTACCAAGCTTATAACACCTACTGATTTATTAAAACTTATGTTAAGGGATAGTTTTCTTGATTTTCATTAGGCAAATATGAGCATCTTATGGATTTATTTTGTGCTTTCTTCCAGAAAACCCTCTTTAGAAACGTAAGGGTTAGTCCTGCATTCTCATAGCATGTAGGAGTGAGGTGGGTGCTCATTCAGAACACAGAGTAGGTGGGCTCATAAGGTCACACCTCAGGCTCTGCTGCCAGTGGACTCTGCTGTGGGACCTGGGCAATATGCCCCTGCAGTAAGACGGTAACGGGCTTCTGCCTCCTTTCAGACTTGGGTATTCGGATTCCTGTTGGACATGTGGACTACTTTGTCAACGGAGGCCAAGACCAACCTGGGTGTCCCACCTTCATTCATGCAGGTCAGAAAGCCTCAGAGAGTAGGTATTTGGCTTCCCCAGAGGCCAGAAGTCGCCAATACCCTTTGTGTTGAGTCTGCTAGTGTGGGCCACGGAAGGTCTTCCTTCCAGTGTCCTTTGCTATGTCCCGTAATGTCTTGCTCAGCACTTGTTGAATGGATGTCTTTGGAGCCCACGAATTCTGAGGAGAAGTGACTAAAATTGAAAGCCTTCCCCATGCATACACTGCCCTCCCCACTTCTTAGGCACTGCCATGATATGACATCACTCAAGGCAATAATCTCTATTCTTCTTGGGTCCTGCTTTGTGGCAAGAGTCCACACTAGCTACATTCTTTACAGACCTAGTTGTGGAAGAAGTAGACCAACATGCCCAAAGCTAGGTAGCCAAAGGATCAATTCACTGAGTGACCATATTCCCAAACTTACTAAATTTAACAGTCCTCCAAAACTCTTTTCAAGATAATCTTCTTGAGTACATCAATAAACATACATTTCTTCTCTTCTAAGTATATTTTTATGAATGTTATTTTTCATATTCATTGAACATATTCTTAGCATTTTAAAAACATTAAATTTGTCAAAAGTTAAGTATTAAGGGTTGTTTAGTCTTCTTATATTCTTCGTATGAATATAGTCAAACTATCAGCATTTCATATAGGAATTTTATCCTCATTTCTGTTGACTATCTTTATAGTTTCTTCCTGCTTTACCAAATTTTTGACATTTTCATTTTAAGGATTATTTTGACCATTGTATTGAATAACTACTAATCAAATTTACTGATTTTCCAACTTATATATTTCCTGGCAATTTTTATCAGATGGGATAGTATGGTTTTAATGGCTTTTGAAAATTTCTATGGCATTTAGTTGGCCACTTCTCATTTATTCTTCATAGCATACTTGGAGAAGGATTTAGTTTGTCTCTCCCAGCTCCCTGTTGCAGCTAGAAGGAGGTTGGCCATAGAGCATCCCAACCGGGGGCTGGGGAAGCGGGGAATCAGCACACAGCTCAAACTTGGTTGCTGATTTCAGGGTTGGAGGGGTGGTGTCCCAAGATGAAGGGAGATTTGAAGATGCCCGAACCCTGAAATTTTGGCAAACTACAGACCTCTTAGCCCCAGCCAATTCATCCAATATGAGTTACTGCAAAATTTTAAATAGTAAACAATAACAATAGAAAACCGAGTTTTTGATAAATTGGGACATTTGGCAAAGTGAGCATATCAGTCAGTTGGCCAGGTGAACCCCAGCACATTGGCTTCAGAGGTCGACTATGAACTGCTTGCTACTGACTCCTTTGATAGTCTTGTTACTGGGTTGGGTTTAATGAGATTGTAATTTTTTTTTTGTAAAAAATTGGTTGTGTGAGTGATGATGAAGGTAAAATGTGCCGACAAGATATCCATTTTGAGAAGTGGGATTAGAATTGCCAAGTCTGTATGCTCTCATTTTCTAAAAGAGAATTAACATGATCACAGAAGAATGGGTCTCAAATTCAACAATTTTTCCCATAGATTAAGTATATGTATCTTTGTAAAATGAAAAGGGAAAGAAAGAATGCAGTAACCATGTCTATTCATATTCTTTAAATGTGGCTCAGGGGACATCCTATGTATCTATAGCCTACTGGAATAGAAAATTCAATAGAGTTATGGTAAGAAGCATGAGAGAGTTTCCCTTTGCCTCTCATTGAAAATGTGGCTGTGTTTCTTTCCCTTGTTCAGGCTATAGTTATCTGATCTGTGATCATATGAGGGCTGTGGACCTCTACATCAGCGCCCTGGAGAATCTCTGTCCTCTGATGGCCTTTCCCTGTGGTAGCTACAAGGCCTTCCTTGCTGGACACTGTCTGGATTGTTTTAATCCTTTTCTGCTTTCCTGTCCAAGAATTGGTAAATGCTACCTCTTTGTTTTCTTTGACAATTTGGGGGAAGTCCAAGTATTGCTAGCTGTCACCACTCTAGGTCCTAATCAATGGTCAAGAAATCTACCTAACTGTGATAAAGAAAACTTAATCGATGGGGTGTTCAGCCTCTTTTAACCTGGAGGGTGTCATTTGGCCTGGTGTACCATCCCTCACTCTCTGTACTGCTTCCCTATCCCATACTCACCCTGCACACACCCTTACCATGCACACAGCCCATCCCCTGCAGGACCAGACTCAGGATACTCTCTAGAAACATTGCTATATTCCAGAGCCTCTGACTCCACTTGTAAACTGGATGCTGGACAAAGGTCTTTTGAGTTGGTCCAGCCATTCTTGAATTCCTGGTAGTCCCTAAATCAAGGTGCTGTGGGGGAAGTCCCCAAGATTGGCACACATGGCCCACTTTAAAGGTGTGAGGCTGTGGTGGCCATGTGCCAGCTGGAGGGGTGCCTAATTGCTGGTCGGCTCAGGCACGTTCCTGGATGATCCAGGCCATTCTGAGGAGAAGGGCTCAGGAAAGGCTGAGGGATCTGGTGTTGCCTCACCTGTGCAGATCATTGCTGAAAACATCCTGGGGTTTTCTTCCAGAATGAAGGGCTTCAGGAAAAACTCTGGGGAGTGTAAATGGTTCCTTCCCCTTTCTCTCTCTCCCACTTCCCACCCCTGGCTCAGAGCTACAACAGCCTGGCATTGCTCACATGAATGAAATTGATTTCATCTTGACAAAATGGTAAAGTAAGGCTAGCTTCCCACAATAAAGCAAATCAATATTACTGCCTGCTTGTTGGGCATATGTCATGATTTCCCTCAGATGTGACAGACTGGCTGGTGTAACACCCACTTCTCTCACAACAGCCTCATCTCTCACTGTACTTTCACTGACATGGCACATCCCGGGGATGCTAACTCCTGTACTCCCGAGAGCATTGTATGTTTCCGTACTCTTTGTGCCTTTGTTGAAACTATACTCTCGGCCCAGAATGCCCTTCCCTACTTGTCAACCACTATTCAGCTCAAATATTTCCTGTGTTCCTACTACCCAGGAGGTAAATGCCATTAAACAACTGTCATGTAGATTGTTTTGCAAGTTGGAGACATAATTTCAAATTTCTTAGAAATACCTCCTGAGAATGGGCCAGGTGATCTAAACTTCCTGTTTACTTGTGTGTTTATCCGCAGCTGGTCTGAGTTGCATGTACCCTGGGACTCACCATAGGGCATGGCATGTAATGAGCATGCAGTGTGGTTGCTTGCAGAATGAATAGGTGCATGAATTAATCAATATGTGGCTGGATGCCATGGACTCTGAAATGGCCGTCTCAGGACTCTGCTGTCTTTGTTTCTTGACATCTAGGGCTGGTGGAACAAGGTGGTGTCAAGATAGAGCCACTTCCCAAGGAAGTGAAAGTCTACCTCCTGACCACTTCCAGGGCTCCGTACTGTGGTGAGTTGGGGAATAAAATGCACAGCTCAGGTCTGCCAGTGTGCTGTCCAGCAGAGTCCAGGGCTCTGGCTTGGGCTGTGTCCAGCCCAGCTTGGTAGCCAAGGTGGGAGGTGAAGGACTGGGGCAAAGATGTCATGGGAGGGGTGGGGCACAGCCACTACTGGTCTCAGTTAGAACCAGAACTTTCAGAGCCAGTTTAACCCATTACTCTACTAAGGATGAGGACTTGGGAGCATCTTCCTATTTATATACTGATCCTAGTCCCCCACCTCAGCTACCCCCAAATCTGCCCCTCCAGTGTGGGCTCTCTCTAGAGTGGTATTCGAATGTACTTCTGGCTTCTTCCTTCCTGAAGGTGATGCCCATTCATAGATCCCAACTGTTCACTGTTGCTTCCAACCTTAGCATTTCATTGAAGCTAAGGTGCCAGTGATTATAAAGATGTTAAATGTGAGAGAAAAGTGAGCCTTAGAATCTATGAATTACATTGTAGGCTGAAACATCATCTTTCCCTATATGATTTGCATCTTAACTAGGGTGACCCTACTTCCTGGTTTGTGTTTTTATCCTGGGATCTCATCTGATTTATTGTGTGCACAGAACAGAAGTAGGCTGGGTTAGGATGATAAATTTATCATGCTAATGCTAATTCTAACTGATTTTCTGATCAACTGTGTCTGGCTGCTGGAGGGATCTTTGTGGCCATACCTTACTCGTACTAGAAGGTCTGGTGCAGTGTGATAGGGAGATCAAAGTTCAGACTCTGTGGTCTTACAGACCAGGATTTGAATCTCAACTTCTCCACTCACCAGCTGTGTAACCAGGAGCAAGTTATTTAATCTTTCTGAATGTATATCCTTATGTAGAAAGTGGGAACAATAATTGTACTGTATCTACTTTGAAGAACCAATTACACAGATAAAATAGTATATAGAAAGTTAGTAGCTCAGTGACTAGAACCCGATAATTAATAATTCCCTTCCCTTTATCAATCAGACAATTTGGGAAAGTAGATGCAGGTGTTTCCAGTTTCACTCCAGAGAGAATTCATGGCTCCCTGTTAGGAACAAAGTAGGTTACAAGAGTTAACTGTGGGCTTTTCACATGTATCAGCTCCCTTGATAACCCAACTCTGAGAGGTAGGTGTGAGGAAAGGGAGGCTCTGAGAAACTGAGTGATTGCCCAAGGCTACATAGCTGGGTGAAAAAGTTAGGATTCAACTCTAGGCCTTCTGATTCCAAAATCTACTCTTCCTATGCCACCTGCCTCCACACTTGTTTCTTGGCTCCTCTTCTGAGAACCTGCTCTTTACAGCTGTATTTCTCAGCTACTCACCTGTCCTCAGCACCCCTTGGAGGTCAGCCTGCTTAGTCCAGCGGTGGAGGCAGTGCTGTGGGGAGCAGACGTCCAGTTCTATTTCCCAGGCAGCTTCCGGGCCACCTGAACTGGCTCCTCCCTGTCTGCACAGGGAGCACAAGGAGATTACAGGCATTTGAAGGTCGCTACTGAGGCAGATTCGTGTAGCCATCATTTTTCTGTTTTAAATTTGTTGTGAGACCTCCTCCTAATGCCCCCAGAAGCATGGTCCTGTCTGTTCAGGAAAACCTTTTTGCCTTTGTGCTTTGAGGCTTCTATTCTGAGTGTTCAAGCTGGGACCTTCCATTCCCTCGGGGTATAGTCTTCCACCTGGTAGTGCAGGTGGTGCTGGCAGCTGGCAGCTCCCTGTTCTCACCCACTCCCAGGCCATCATGGCACTGGGCTGGGCTCAGCAGTGCTTACCAGGACAGGGATTACCCTATACCCCTGCCAGGCCTGCACCAGCAGGGCAGAACAATCTTCTCTAGATAAGATGAAATGAGGTAATAGAGAAGAACCTTTTCTCTATTACCTAATTCTCATCATGTTCTATGAGGTGATGCTGGAGTTATTGTTTACAGATGAAGCACAGAGAGGTTCAGTGACTTAGACAAGGCAACACAGCAGGTAAGCAGCAGGGCTGGGCCTTGTATCCCGTCTCTTGATCAACCATCCAGGGCTCTGTGTGCTGCTTCCCATGTCATACTCCTACGCAAATTTGTTCCCACTGACTCAACGTTAGCAGACCTGGTCCTCCTGGGCCTTCCAGATAATGTAGAGCAGGGAGAAGCAGAACCTTAGGAAACTTTCTTGATCAATGATAACTTCTGGCAAAGAAGTGGTATAATTAAATTCCTAAGGCTCATGTAGGTTAGCTTTTATTTCCTCACATCACAATTATCCACTTCAGTTCAACCTTGTCCATCACCGTAACAATCTACGTCCCATAGTAAACAAATGAGAAAGAGAGATGGCGGGGGTGTGGCACTTTCTTGGGTGTGTGTATGGGGGTGGGGGAGAGCATGTAGTGCTGTCTTTTCTTCTGGTGAGTTCTTGGCATCTCTCCTGAGTCCTGTCACTAACCCCATGAGCCTGGAGGGACCACAGGCAGGGGAAAGGGGAAGGACTGCTTCTCCAGCTATGTCCCAGTCACCAAAGGAGTCTGTGAAAATGTTCCAAGACCAAAGTTACTACAAAATGCCACCAGATGGGCCTACCTCTTAATAAGAAAATAGTGGGGTGTTAGGGAGGCTGCACTCCTTAACCTCTCCTGCCAGAGGGACAGCAGGTTCTAGCAGGTTCAGTGACTTAGACAGGGGTATTGCCGTGAGCCAGGCATCTCACACAGTCTGTGTCGATGACACCAGCCTTGAGAGCCCCAGTGACCATGCTGCCTGGCAGGGGGAGATGCCACATAGGCACCCTCTGCTCCCCGACACTGTGTATATGAATGGTGGGGTTGGGGAGGGGCGTTACTATATTTGTGATTTAATTATTTAGTGTAAGAGATACTCTTTTTGGTTCTTTTAAAATCACACTACCAGATAACATCACCAAACAGGGTAGAGTGGAACATTCTAGCATTGCAAGTAATAATAAAAACTAACATGGATTGAATGCTTCTGAAGCACGGGCACTGTCTATGGACTTTATATGTAGTCACTCATTTAATTCTCATTGAGACCTGTGAGGGATCTATTTTATTTTCCTCAATTTACACTCGAAGAAGCTGAGGATCTGCAGTGACAGGTAATCTGTTCCAGGTCACACAGCTACGAAGAGGTAGGGCCGAGATTTCTAATCGCACTGCTGTGCTCTCCTGGGGGCTTTTTGGGCACTGCACCCACCAACCTCTAGCTCACTTGTCTGCTCTACTTTGGTTTCCTAGCGCATCACACCCTTGTGGAGTTTAACTTGCAGGAGCCAAGAAACAAGGACACCCATATCGTGGTCACCTTCTTTAGCAGCAATGCCACCTCTTCAGGCAAGATCACCATGTAAGTAAGTGTCCCTCACGGCTGGCTGGCTTCTCTCCTTAGGACATAGTTTTATTTCACACACACACACACACACACACACACACACACACACACACACACACATCCCAAGACAGGCACCGTGTCATCATTGGTGAGTGAGCCGAGCCCACTGGGCTGGGGCTGGGGGTGAGGGGAGAATCTACCACAGACACATACTGGGCAACTGTCTTGGGTTCAGGGTCAGTACTGGGTTCAAGCATATTGCATTCAGACAGGAGCAGATGAGGCAGGCAGGCAGCAGTGATGGGGTGTCCCAACAGGTGATAAAAACATAGAAATTGTGTCCCTGATAGGAAGCAGTGCTCAGGTATCCAGGAGGGGGTATCAGGGATGTCAAAAGTAGGAGGACTTCAGCCATTAGGAAGGGCTGGCCGGAGCCTGGGAAGCACCCACTCCTGAGTAGGGGAGCAGCACTGGGTGAGTTACCAGAGCAGAATTGCAGGCAGTGTCAGGTAGCAAATGAATGCAAAGGGAGGGCCAGCAGGCTTGATGCTGGGTGGTGCCAGTTACTGGAACAAGGGCTGAGCGTTTCCTTCCTTTGTGGTCACACCTGGGCCTAGCAGCTGGTTGGGACCAGGCTTGAGATGGGAAGGCAGAGGACCTCAACGCTAGGACATTACAAGCCAGGCAGGGAAAAGGACCTCAGCAGTGCATGCTTCTTCAAAAAGTAATTGGTTTGTTACTCACAAATGAGCAAGACACTCACTAATCAGATAAAACAGCATCTCAGTTAGGGTCCAGTCTGGGAACCAGAACCCAAGCCAGGTGGTCCAATAGAAGGGATTTAACTCAGGGAACTGATTATGAATGTGTTGGGAGACCTGAAAACCCAAAAGGATGGGAGGCAACGCAGAAATCAGCCACAGGAGGAGCCATCCCACCCCAGGGCTAGAGGGACAAAGTCAGGGCGGTGTTGGCAGAGCACAGAACTGAGCTGGATTCTCCCTGGAACCTGCTGGCAGAGGAGCCTGAGAAATAAGGTTTGCAGAAGAATGGAAAGCACACAGACGGGAAAATGACCAGTGTGCGCACATACCAGGGTAGAAGTGCACAACTGTCAAGGGCAGATGCTATGCAAACATGTAAAGTGACACTTGACCAGGTGTGAGGACATATTTGAGTAGAGATTTTTATTATTATTATTGATTTCAGAGAGGAAGGGAGAGGGAGACATCAAAACATCAATGATGAGATACAATCATTGATTGACTGCCTCCTGTATGCCCCACACTGGGGATCAAGCCTGCAACCCAGGCATGTGCCTTGACCGGAAATCGAACCTGGGGTCCTTCAGTCCGCAGACCAAAACTCTACCCACTGAACCAAACCAGCCAGGGCTGAGTAGAGATTTAAGATTCTCAGGAGTTGCTCAGGTCAGGGTTAGTGAGACTATGGCCCTGGGAGGGGACAGGAGGGGGTCAAGGCCCCATGTGAGGAGGCTGGAAGGGCAAGTCAGGGCCACTCCAAGCAAGGCCCTGAAGGTTAGAGATTTTGGTTTTATCCTGAGATCCAGGTTGGGGAGCCACTGGGAGTTTTAAACAGGAGTGTGGCCAGATCAGTTTCGGGTTTGAAAACATTTCTCAGGCTGCAGGGCTGCACATTCACTGTGCTTTCAGGGAAGACAAGTCTCTGCTGGAAGGAGCAGGACTTCTCGGCCCCCAAACAGCCTTCGACAGCCAGGGTACAGCTCACCAAGGCCACACCATGAACATGGCAGGCAGGCAGGACCCCAACCAGATCTCCAGGTGCCTAGCTGAGCCCTGTAGATTGTGGCTTTTCTTCTTCAGATCACTTCAAAGGTGTGTTCCTTCTAGATGGGTGTTTTCGTCACCTCTCCAGCCCATTGGTAGTCCAATAGGAGGGATTTAACTCTGTGACAGTGACACACAACTCTGGCTGCACATTAGAATCACCTGGAGAGCTTTGAAAAATACTGCCACTAAGCTCCACCCCAGAAAAATCTGAGCAGAATCTCTGGGCATTGCCTCAATAGCTATACTTTTTTAAAATAACCTTTTATTTTTCAATTACAGTTGTACAATATTATATTAGTTTCAGGTGTGCAAACCAATGAGATTTGACATTTATATAATTACAGAGTGATCAGCCATATAAATCTAGTGCCCATGGGACACCACACATAGGTATTACAATATTATTGACTATCTTCCAACAGGTATACTTTTAAAGCAGGGGCGGGGAACGCCCAGCCCACTAGTAGTATAAGGCCCGGGAAATCATTTGGTCTGGCCCTGCCAAGGCATTAGGGGTGAGTTAGTGAAATGTTTGACCAAACATAGCAGGCTGATTGTTGATAATTTTGTAAGGCCCGAGAATGATGTTATAAATATTCAAACGGCCCCTGGCAGAAAAACGGTTCCCCAACTCTCAGAACATGATTACCTTAAATTCCTTGGTGTTTTTGTTTTCTTGCAGAACAGAAATTGAAAAAAAGGTGGGGGGAGGGGGCCTGTGGATGGTCTTTCCCCAACTTTCTGTAATTTTGTGAAACCCCCAAATTTCCTTCTAATTAGAGAATTTACCTGGGCCTAGTCCCCAGCTGCTCACAGCGTCCTTCATACTCCTAGTTTGCAAGCTCCTCCATCCAAGCAGCTTCTTCCAGTGAACATTAAATATTTCAAAAACACTTCCCACATCCTATCTAATAAAGACAGAATATGCTAATTGATGCTCTTGCCATGGCAAAGATGGCAGCGCCCACAGCCTATAAGGAAGAAATATGCTAATTGACTGCCCTGCCCTCAAAGATGGCAGTGCCCACAGCCAATAAGGAGGGAATATGCTAATTGACTGTCCCGCCCTCAAAGATGGCGGCACTCACAGCCAATAAGGAGGGAATATGCTAATTGACTACCACGCCCTCAAAAAT
Source organism: Myotis daubentonii (assembly GCF_963259705.1). Taxonomy (NCBI): domain Eukaryota; kingdom Metazoa; phylum Chordata; class Mammalia; order Chiroptera; family Vespertilionidae; genus Myotis; species Myotis daubentonii. The sequence continues at coordinate 61,373,154 of NC_081842.1, read as the reverse complement.
AGCAGCGCCCACAGCCAATAAGGATGGAATATGTTAATTGACTACCACACACTCAAAGATGGTGGCGCCCACAGCCACAAGATGGTGGCATCCAGTCCCCTCAGCCCCACTGGGGTGGCGGGAGTGTGGCAAGGCCAGGCATCGCCCAGTTCCCTCAGCCCCCCAAGTGCCCAGGGCTGGCCTGAGGCACAGACAAGCCTTGGATGGTGGCTGCCCAGCCACCCAGGGCCGGCCGAGGCTTGTGCTGCCGGCAGTGGCAGCAGCAGAGTTGTAATGGGGCGTCGCCTTCCCCTGATCGCCAGGTTGCCTCCCACCCCTGAGGGCTCCCAGACTGTGAGGGAGGGCAGGCTGGGCTGAGGGACCCCACCCCCCCCTCCAGTACATGAATTTTCATGCACCGGGCCTCTAGTGTAAAATAACAGGAACAACTTTTATACAAAGTTATACTGGATCTTCCTCAAAAGGGGAGAACAAACTAAATGACTAACCCTGGGTTAAAAAATACATAAAGAAGACATTTCATCTCTGTGGAGGCCAGAAACGAAAAGGAAACCTTGCTGCTGAGCCAGGCCTGGCCTCACCCACCTTCTGCCCGAGAGCCCAGTGAGGACTGAAAGGCAACCCGACCAGAGCACAGGAGGCAACCTGGCGCCCTCCTGGCTCTGCGGGTGGGCCTGGCCGGTGCCAAGCCTGTGCTGCTTGGCAGGCGTCTTCTCCACATGGGGTCCTGCTTTTGTCTAGGGTCCTGTGGCCCTTTCTGGGGCGCTTCTCTAGGTTGATCACTGCATACTCTGCTCTCCATCGTTATCTCAGGATACGAGTCCAAAGTGGTGCCTGAATCTTGCAAACCGGTGGGCAATCAGGGCAAGGCCAATGGGGCGCGTTGGTAGAGTCCTGGATCCCGTGTTCACTCGGAGCCTCTGGGCTTCATCAACACCAGCAAACCCTGTGATTCAAGCTCACGGCCGCGGGAGAGCCGGGTTCACACCTCTGGCTCCGGCTGGGAAGAGACGAAACCTGGCTCTCACCCCAGCTCTGTCTAGTTTCCAGACCTGATTTTTGTTTCTTCCCACCCACACATTCAGACTCCGTCTAAAATAGAGCAGTCCTCGCATTTTCTAACTGCAATGACAGCGGCAGTGGGTTTTCCCAGACCGGCGGGTTCCACGGGGAACACTGCCGTCAGGGCTGCCGAGGGGTGCAGATAGCGGCTCTTGGGGGGCTGTGAGGGGAAAGTGCCGGGATTGGGGCTGAGATCCAGGGGAAGCCTCACTGCCCATGGCCACCGATGGGGGAGGGGAGTCCTGGGCCCAAGCCCTCATCCCCTGCACTCAGCGGCCCCCGCCACAGCTCGGTGCCTGAGCCCGAAGCCCATTTTCGCAGCCCCAAGCCCCTTTCATTAACACCTTTTGTACTGCTCACGAGCTTTCTCGTGTTTCACGCGCCATCTGTTATGGACCTTAGATGTCAACACACTGTCTTGTCCACATCGAATGAAGCGATCTCATTGGTGGAAACCGTGCAGGTCAATCTACGAAAAACTATATAATTGCTTGAACCCATAAAGCATTGCAGTTACATTGTATTTTGGTCATTCGAATAGTCTTTGTCTTCAAGTTCCTGGCGCTTTTAGAAATGCCCTCTCAGAAAAAGGAAGGAAACCAACGAAACTGATACACTTCCTTTCGTGTTGGTCCATTCTAAGGAAAACTATGAAATGGACAAAAAAAGTAGTGCTGTACCTTATAAACTGTGGACTTTTCTATTCATTTAGAGTGTACAACGTCCTCAATCCACAAGCAAAAATGAAGTATAAACAGTTTCTGCTATCGGTGGCGAGAGACTGGGTAACGGATGACAATAATGAAGGCTCTCCAGAACCAGAGACAAATCTGTCCAGCCCTTCCCCTGGGGGTGCAAGGAGAGCACCTCGTAAAGATCCACCCAAAAGGCTGTCAGGTGATATGAAGCAGCATGAACCTACGTGTATTCCAGCGAGTGGAAAGAAAAATTTCCTACGAGAGCCTGCAGAGTCTGTGCCGCCCATGGAAAAGGGAGCGAATCTAGATACTTATGTAAATTTCGTTTGGTCCCTCTTCATAGAGGAAAATGTTTTACGCAGTACCATACGTTAAAAAAGTACTAGGAACTTTAATTGTTTGTTTTTGTAAATAAAAATGTTATAATTATTGAAAAACAACACCTAAAGTGCATTATGATCTGTAGTTATGATGATTTAAATAACGGGCAGTTTGTCCAAAAACGTGCGGTCCCTGGCATATGTCTTAGAGATTTCTATGCGGTTGCAAAGGTGTTAAGAGCGAGCTCCCAGGACGCGTCTAGGAATCTCCCCCATAAGGAGGGGAACTTCACTGCGTCCCTGCGTCCCCGCCTCCCACCCTGGGCCTGGCCCAAACCAAAACGAGGGGTGGGGCGGCGAGGGGAGGGCAAGGCGCAGGCTCTTGCGGGATGGGCTTGGGCCTTCGGATCATCGGGGCACAAAGTCTAAGTAGCAGCCGAGGGTTCTCAGCGGGCAGCGCGGCGTCACGGAGGAGCCCAGGAGGCCTGTGGGCGCGGTTCCCCCCAGGCCCCCCCTGCGGTCGGCTCCGCAGTGGTCCGGTCCGGGTGACGTGCGGAAGCTCCGCATTCTCCGCTGTCGATTGTGGCTCAGGCCCTGGTTCTGGCCTGGGAGCCCCCGGCTGGGCTGCCTCGGTGCCTGGAGGAGCCCGGACCGCCCCTCCGCGCCCCTGGGGCTGGTCCTGGCAAGGCCAGGCAGGGTTCGGCAGCATTGCCCGGAGGTATGAGGGGGAAAAAAACCCCTCATCCCTATGGTGTCCTATGGGAATTGCTGATACGTGCAGCCGTGGTCAGATTTTTTCTTTTTGCTGTGTGTGTGGGTGAGTTTTTGTTGGATTAGAAGCCGGCTTTATGTGGAAGGAGGAAAAGCGAGCCGCGGAACTTTCTGCACTAATGGAAGAAAACTGTAAACCACTTGAAAAATGCAGCCTCGGAGAAGAAGAGTGTGAAAGCTTCGAATCATTACAGGATTCCAGCTTCGAGGAGGAGCCGACAGAAACTCGAAGTCTGGAGGCAATCTGTGGAAAGCTGAACAGTTCCAAATCCGAATTTGGGGATAAAATATTCTTCCTAGCAACAGAGTTAAAGGAAGAGGAATCCGAACAAGACGGATTGGTGGTGGATATTTCCAAAAGGATACAGTCCTTAGAAGATGAATCAAAATTACTCAAATCACAAGTAGCTGAAGCCAAAACCACCTTCAAAATATTTCAAATGAATGAAGAGCTACTTAAAATAGCCATAAACGATACTTTGAGTGAAAGTTCCCAACTTCAGGAAAGCCAGAAACAGCTTCTACAAGAAGCTGAAGAATGGAAAGAACAAGCTAGTGAACTTAATGAACAGAAAATAACATTCGAAGACTCCAAAGTATATGCAAAACAAGTTTTATGTGACAAAGAAAACCAGATCAAATCTCTGACTGAATACTTGCTAAAGATGCGAGACTGGACTGCAGTGCTTGGAGAAGACGTCAGGGATGATAAGTTGGAATTGGAAATGAGTGATTCAGAAAATAGCTCGCTCTCAGGTAGTGAACCAAAAGAAGATTTGAAGAAGCTGATTCATACTGCTAAGTTAAAGGCTTATTTGAAAACCCTAGAAGGAGAAAGAAACCAAATATACAACCAATTAACTGAAGTAGATAAAACAAAGGGAGAGCTTATAGAGTGTATTAAAAATCTCCAGGCTGAACACGCATCTTTGCAGTCAGAAAATGAACATCTTGAAAATGAGAATCAAAAGCTTCAGCACAAACTTAAAGTAATGACTGAAATGTATCAAGAAAACGAAAAGATACTTAACAGGAAGTTAACAGTAGAAGAAAATTACCGGCTAGAGAAAGAGAAAAAACGTTCTAAAGGAGATGAAAAGATCACCCATGCAACTGAAGATCTAGAGACCTATAGAAAGCGAGCCAAAGACCTTGAAGAATTATTAGAGAGAACCATTCATTCTTATCAAGGGCAGATTATTTCCCATGAAAAAAAAGCCCATGATAATTGGTTGGCAGCTTGGACTGCTGAAAGAAATCTCGGTGATTTAAAGAAAGAAAACTTTTACCTCAGACAGAAATTAACTGAAACAGAGCTTAAATTTGAACTTTTAGAAAAAGATCTGTATGCACTTGATGCTCCAAGTACAGCATTTTGCAGAGAGCATTCCCCATATGGTCTGTCACCATTGGGTCAACCTTCATCTGAAACAAGAGCTTTTCTCTCTCTTCCAACTTTGTTGGAGGGCTCACTCAGACTCTCACCTTTGCTTCCAGGGGGAAGGAGGAGAGACTTGAGAGGCCCAGGGAATCCTCAGGACCATCAGGTGACTAATGAAAGAGGAGAATCAAGCTCTGATAAGTTAACTCATCTTCACAGGGAACCTTCTCACACTGGGTCCCTTTCACCTCCATGGGAACAGGATCATAGGATGATAATTCCTCCACCAGGCCAACCTTATCCTGATCCAGCTCTTCCTCTACATAGGCAAGACAGATTTTATGCTAATATTGGTAGGCCATCTGGACCAGCAGAACACAGAAGTTTTAATATGCCAGATGGGTCAATGTCTTCCAAAATGGAATCCAGTGGGAATGATAGCAAAGATCATCTTGGTAATTTAAATATGCCTGATGCATCTCTCCCCACCAAAAGTAAAGTAGCTGGCCCTGGCGTTGTTCCTCCCATCAGAGGTTCCTTGTTTCCAATGGATGCAAGGGGCCCCTACATGAGACGAGGTCCTCCTTTTCCTCTACTTCCAGGAAGCATGTATGGAGCTTCCTGTGATTATTTTCCTCCAAGGGACTTTTCTGGCCCACCACCTCCTCCGTTGGCAATGGGGAATGTCTGTTCACCAAGAGCTTTTCCTCATTATCTTCTCCCAAGAGCTGGATTTTACCACCACATCCTGAAAGAAGATGTAAGTACCCATCAGTGTCGATTCTGCCTTCAAGTGAGCCTACTGCTGAATGAACAACCAGAAACACAAGAGCCTCGACAATAGTTTTGGTCTCCAAAAGTAATTCTGACTTCTTCCATTTTCAGTTTAAGTACAGCTGTTACTTAAGTGATTATACTTATGCTCAAATGGGAGCTTAATGGATACATTCTCAAAGATAGTATTTTATAAATAAAGATTATTTAAATATGAATCTAATCAATTATTTCTATTTTATTTTATTCTACACAATGTAATTATTTTAATTTGATTAACAAATCCACTATCACATAAACAATAATGGGAGTTTCCTATATGTGATCTTGTAGTTGGGGATGTTTTAAATTCCAAAGGCTATGTCTTTATGCCAAGAACTGTATTTCCTATTGTTATAGACAAATGTGAAAATAACTTTATGCTTAATTAAGTAAATTTTAATTGATTTAAATATTTGCTTGGCATAGACTATAATAATAGAATCAGCTAGTTTTTTTTCATTAAAGAAAAAAAGGGTGGAGTAGTCCTCACACAAAATCCTTTGACCTGAATGCCCTAAAAGTGGGCTCTAATGCAAGACTGGTAAATCTGAAAGTGTAGACCTTTTCCAACTAGGAATCTAAGAATGAGGGACATTTTTCAGATGTGAAAATCCAAGGGCTACTATTTTGCTGCAGTGTCCACTTGTTTACTTAAAAAAAGCCCAAAACAAATATTTTTTTGAGTCATGTTCAAAACTGTGGGTATGGGCAGAAGGATTTGTTGGGGTGATACAAAGGACCATGATCCCCACCTTCACGGAGCTGACTCTTGTATATCACAGCTAACCAGTGCTACCAGCAGAACCTCATAAGGATCAAGGGCAGCAAGATCAAAAGTGCTACATAATTACTCTCCCTTTCCCTTGTAGACCGAAACAGAAACTTCAGGGGAGAGGAGTCCTAGCTCACCCCACTCCTCAGTGCCAGATACACCAAGTGAACCTCAAGTTTCAGGCTTCTCGCCAGTTTTGGAGCAAGGACCGGACTATCATTGTTGGGAAATTCTGCACTGCTCCTTTGCCTGTCAATGACAAGTAAGCCGAGTATGCACCTACCCCAGACACACCCATAAGGACCAATCCTGACCTTAGATATGATGCTTGTTGAGGTTCGATCTCATCATAAGTGATTTGCTTCTTTGATGCATAGATGACAACAACCCAAGGCTTTCCTGACACACTTGCAGGGCTATCTTGGGTTGGGAATGTTAGGAAGCCAAAGAGGGTGAAATCTAAATCCTCATTCCCACTTCAAAATAAGAAACCCCATTTTATCTGATCTATCTATCTATCTATCTATCTATCTATCTATCTATCTATCTCTATCTTATTTGATTTCTATATAAGATTTTATTAGAATAAAGATTTCTAATTGCATTTTTCCTCCTCCTTAGTGTCCACTGGTCACATTCATGGGTGTGGATTGAGACTCCCCGTTCCCTTTACCCTGCCTCTAGCCTTTATAGTATTAGTCCTACCATCCCGGTCCTTTGGAGGACAGTAGGCTCCTACAGTAGACAATTGTAGACTTCCTTCACCTGACATCATTAAAACACAGAGCTCTTACTCCTCTCTCCTGACCAAAAGGAACCTGCCCTGAACATATACCTTCTTGTTGCCCTTCTCTTGCAGTAAAATGACCGTCTGCTTACCTGAGCCAGTGAACTTACAAGCAAGTGTGACTGTTTCTCGTGACCTTAAAATGACGTGTGTGTAGTAAAAGCCTGGACAGGACATATCCCTGGATTGTAGGGACGGGGGCGGGGTTTCAACTTATTCTAGGCCACTACTACTAAGAATGAAGGCAAGACTCGTGGTTATTTCCCCCGTAATTTACTACCTTAGAAGGGAAAGATGGCTCAGTTTATAGAGCTATCTTTATTTGCATGCCAATTTAAAGAGCCTTATATAGATATCATTTCAGCTTTCTTACTCATACTTAAGAGCAATTACCCCATGTCCTTGTGCTCTGTACAATAGAAACATATATAGGAAAAATGCTTTTCTAAAAAATAAAACTCCATGGAATATCTGAATTATTTATTATTTTATTGAGATGGAATTCTGTTACCAAAAATAATGTGATTTATAGTCTGTGGGATTGGAAAAACAGTAGATATTGAGTTCTCTGCGTTAAAATAGCAATTGGAAAGAAGAGCTTGGAACAAGAGAGGGGATGAAGGGTGGGGCTGAAGATACTGCCTTTCACTCTCCTTACCATCGCCTTTTCCGGATATCTGGAAAGTTTGGGGGGGATCAGAGAGATCTTTGGGGAAATACAGGTAGATTTTCTTTGTGTCAGTGTTTCTTAAACTTTGATCTTTATATATAGTCTTGTATCAGCCACAGTCTAGCAAGAAGCAGATGGTGCATTCAAATTGGGTAATTTAATAAAAGGACTATTTACAAAGGTGTTAGTGGGAAGTGGGGAAACCACGCAGGATAGTGCAGCTGTGGAGCTAGTGGCAGTGGGAGCCACTACTCTCTCTAGGTATAAGGAGGCAAGTGGAAGGAGCACCAGAACCTGGAGCCAGCATGGGCTTGGGGACCTTCAGCCAAGGGACACAGTCATCAGGCAGCAATATTGCAGGGAGGGAGCCAGGGAAGCAGAGTCTCCAACCTCACTCTTCTCTCCTCCCTCATTCCTCTGCTACTGCTCCCCATTGAGTGGCTACAACTAGAAGCTAGAAGGCAAGAGGCACAGTGATGTGGCTCAGGAGGAAAAGCAGGGCAGAGAAGAGCAGAGAATGGATGGGTGGGAGTGGGGAACAGAGAGGTATGGCTTACACCTTCACCACTTTCTCCATAGCCAGGTATGACCTGGATTCTTCTAAGCTTAACTGTTTCCTTTAAATTAATTATTTAAAAATCATTTTAATCACTTTTAAGTGAGCAACAATTCAGTGGTTTTAAGCACATTCGCATTGTTGTGTAACCCTCACCATGATCTATCTCCAGAACTTTTCATCATCCCAAACTGAAACTCTACCCATTAAATAACTCTCCACTTGCCTCCACCCAGCCCATAATAACCAATATCCTACTTTCTGTCTCTACCAGAGGCCCAATGCACGAAATTTGTGCAAATGGCTCAGCCCTTGCAGCTACTGTGGCTTGCCAAGGCCCTCACAACCCTGACTTCTGGAAAGTCATTGGGCTGTCTGGTCTAATTAGCATATTACACTTTTATTATTGTAGATGCATTCTACTATTCTAGGTACTTCATACAATATCTGTCTTTTTATGATTGGCTTATTTCATTTAGCATAATGTTTTCAATGTTTATCCTTGTTGTAGCATGTGTCAGAATTTCCTTCTTTTTTAACGGTAACTAATATGCTATGTATACATATACCACATTTAGTTTATTGATTCATCCATCATTGGGCGTATGAGTTGCTTCTACCTTTTAGCTATTGTAAATAATGTTGCTATTTATATCAGTGTGCCAATATCTGTTCAAGGCTTTTTTATATAAAAACCTACATAAATGTGCTTTGAAAGGAAACTGCTGATTTGCTGATTTACTCTCCAAAGTAAAAGCAGAGCAATTGATATAAGCAATAGGCTATCATTGCTCCATTTGAGTCAAGTCACCTAGGGTCACCAGGAGAGAGCTGTAGAAATGCTCTTGACCTAGACAAAGGGACGGGGGATGCCATGTACTGTTAATCTAAAAATAAAAGCCAAAGTGAGAGGCAATAAGCATTTATTTGAGATCCAGAAGAATAGCTATCCAGGAAGCACTGAGTCAGGCAGAAACCCAAATAGTGTTCCAATTAGGAGACGAAGGGGAGGAGTTTTATGAAAAAGGGAAGGGGAACAATTACATGAACAGGAGGAAGGAGTTTCTGTAAATGCAGATGAGCTAACACAGTGATGCTAATTCTAAAAAATGTCCTGTAGTCATAATGTCTGCTTTCTTGTCACATTTCCAGACAGTTGTTTGGGGTATAATGTTGCTTCAGGCCCAGTCCCAAGGTTATCGTGTCCACTTTAACATTCCAAAGGTTTGAGGAATAAGATGTGCAAAGCAGTTCCTTGGATGGTAACTCCAACTCCATTTTAAAGTGGTCCCATTGCTATTGGTTTTCACCACACTCACTTACATGCTTTATTTTCTGCACAGTCCACTACAGTCAGTTTGAAAAATCTAGATGTTCCCCAATATGCAGGCTTGGAGTTCTTTTTTCAAACCCAAAACCATCTCGTTTCTTACTCTCTCCCTTTACTCACCCATGTTCCTGGCAAGAACCTCCCAAGAGATCTCTTACCCTGAGCTATATTAGGCTTCATTTCCTGTTATTGTAACACCGTTGCTTCTTATGAGACAATGCTCAGTTTTCCCTGCTGCTTGTTGCTTCAAAGTATGTGTAAATGATGTTATGCTTCTGTGATCAAGATTGTGTCCTGTGATGCTGATGCTAATTGCTGATACACTGAGCAGACGGCAGTTTTTCCTTTTTGTGGTTGGGCACAGCCCTGTGTTCTTGGCTAAAACAGTCTTACTTTAAAGTGCTTTTATTTAAAAAAAAAAAATCTTTTTAAATCCTCACCCGAGGATATTTTTCCATTGATTTTGAGAGAGAGTGAAAGGAGGAAGGAAAGAGAGAGGAAGAATGAGGGAGAAAAAGAGAAACATTGATGTGAGAGGCATACATCAATTGCTTGCCTCCTGCACACACCCTGACCCAGGCTGAGAATCGAGCCTGCAACCAAGTTATGCGCCCCTGACTGGGAATCGAACCGAAGACTCTTTGGTTTGAGGGCCCACACTCTAACCACTGGACAACCGGCCAGGGCTTTAAAGCACTTTTAGATTATCTCACAAGTTATTTAGCTCCCCATCAGAAATTTGAGATTATCACTATAAATGATAAACCAGTTTCTCTTATCATAAATTAATCCTAAAAACAACTACAATGAGAACATAATAATAATGTTTAAACTTCTAACTAGATGTTGTGGCTTGCTAAAGGCTCCATGCCCTAGGCCTGTTCTGCCCTTATAAAAAGGGAAGATTAGCAAGGATGAGAGAGGTGTCAAAAAATTTATTAATGCCCAGGACTCTCTTCTATATGTAATCCATGGGTTGAATATTAAAATATGAAAAGCAATTGTACCATGAGATTTAATGTTATCTAATGCTGGGTCTATGTGCTACCTTCAACCATCTTGCCTAGTGTCGGGTATACGGCCCTCACTTTCAGAAACGTGGCTAAGTAGGTGGGATGTTTGTGGGGTAAGGAAGAAGGGAAAGCTAACAAGAGACCCCAGTCACTGCTTGATAACATATATTGTATTTTTAGGAGGCCTTTTTAAAGCTTGTAACTCAGGGTTTGGATACTAGGGTTCATTTAAAGCAGCTCATTGATTTCTTCTCAGTCTTGGTCTTCATATTAATTTCCCCATAAAATTGACACCAGCTTACTCTCTCTATATATATTTAACATTATAAAAGCAGTACGTGCTCATTTTAACAAATCAAACTATAGACATATAGTCACCACAGCCCTGCAGTAATCAATGTTAATAGCTTGGTTTGTGCCCTTCTACACATTTCTCCATTTTAATACAAATATATACATACAAAGTTGTTTTTTGGTGTTTTTTTTAAACAAAAATGAAATCATAGCACACGTATTACTCCACACTTTTCCTTTGTTACATAACAATATATCATGAACATCTCTCCTGGTACTATAATACATAAGTCTAGTTTATTCACTGGGTATTTAATATTCCATAGTACAGATATGCTATAATTTGTCCAACCATTTTTTTTTTGTGGTGCATATTAAGGTTGCTTTCATTTTTTTTTAAACTACAAATGATGCTGCAATAAATATTTTTGTATGTCTATTCTCATATCAGTGCCTTCATTTCTTTCTTTCTTTTTTTTCAGTGCCTTCATTTCTATGTGGTAGGTATCTTCGGTGAGAATTACTAGGTCAACAAATATATTAAAAGGATAGTAATGCACCCTGGCTGGGTAGCTCAGTTGGTTAGAGTAGCCTTCTGATACGCCAAAGTTGCGGGTTCAATCCCTGGTCAGGTCACATACAAGAATCAACAAATGCATAAATAGCCCAGTTGGCATGGCTCAATGGCTAAGCATTTACCTCTGAACCAGGAGGTCACAGTTCTATTCCTGGTCAGGGCACATGCCTGGGTTGCAGGCTCAATCCCCAGTGTGGGGCGTGCAGGTGGCAACCAATCAATGATTCTCCCTCATCATTGATGTTTCTATCTCTTTCTTTCTCTCCCTTCCTCTCTGAAATAAAACAAACAAAACAAAAAACAACAACAAATGCATAAATAACTGGAACAAGAAATCGATGTTTAGAAAAATAAAGGTTAGTAATGCTGTAGATTACTTTCCAAAAATGCCATACAGATTCACATACACTCTGACAATGGTTGAAAGAAATTGTTTCATTGCAATTATTTATTCCAGTATTATTCTCCCTAAGACAAATAACCCAAATCCCCAAATCTCTCCTCTGGAGTTACCATGTGACGTTCAGTTGATTCCAAGTTGGCTGACCAGTTACCCACTTGTGAAACTGGGATGTCTCTCTTTCCTTCAGAATTATAGGGGTCTAAGATTTTATTACCTTTTAAAACTGGGCATTCATTCAGACACAGGAGTCTTTAGAGCACTGAAACTCCCTACGGGTGAGCTATGATGAACTTTTAAAAATAAAGTCTTATTGTTTGGATTTTTTTTTTTAGAATATATTTTTATTGATTTCAGAGAGGAAGGAAGAGGGAGAGAGAGAAACGTCAATGATGAGAGAGAATCATTGATTGGCTGCCTCTTACATGCCCCACACTGGGGATTGAGACTGCAACCTGGGCATGGGCTTTGACCAGGAATTGAACTGTGACCTCCTGGTTCATAGGTTGAGGCTCAACCATTGAGCCCTGCTGGCCATGCTTATTGTTCTTTATGATTGTAAAATTCCACTCATCTAAAAAAATTTCAGCCAATCCAGAGAGTTATAAAAGAGAACGTGATAGCTAAAGCTTCCTGAGCATTTAGCATGTGCCAGGTATATAAATTATCGTATGTAATTCAACAATTGCATGTATGACCTCATTTTACATATGAGAAAACTGAGGGACAGGGAAATTAAGCAACTTGCCCATGGTCACACAACTAGCAATGGGTGAAATCAGAGTTCACACTAAGCCACATGACTCTGGAATGTAGGCTCTAACCTCCATCTATATGTATAAAACCCTAATATGCAAATAGACCGAAAGGCGGAACAACCAAACAACTGAACAACCGGGCGCTATGACATGTGCTGACCACCCAGGGACATGCATAGAACACAGTGGGTGCTGGCAGCAGGCAGCAGAGTGTGGAACATGGAGGGCATCAGCTGCAGCAGGATGAAGGAGCGGGTGAACAAGAGCCCCAGACCAAGGCAGAGCGCCAGTTGCTGTCATTGAGGTGAGCCTCTGGTGGTTACTGAAAATTCTTTGCTCCCTCCTGCATGCCACAGTCCCACCGGGTGCTCACACCTGCTGCTGGCGCCTGGCACTGGCCTGATCGCTTGGCGCTGTCAGCGGGTGTGAGCAGCAGCTGCCAGCCCCAATCACCCCTCAGGGCTTCTCCACCTCCTCTTGCTCCTGTCAGCTGGTGTGAGCAGGACCAGTGCCATGAGCGCATGGGAGCGGTGGTGGGAGTGTGGCTGCCAGCAAACAGGGGACCAGGGGCTGCAGCAGGGACGTGGAGGATGGGCCAAAACCCATCCCTGTGCCCACTGCAGCCTCATGGCCCACAGTTCCTTTCAAGGTGCACAAATTTGTGCACTGGGTCCCTAGTATTATATAAATTAGCCTGCTTGAGTTGGTTTCTAGTATTAGCTGTCTTAACAAAAATGTCTTACCAGATCTTCTCAGTCTGGCCCCACTCTATCTAACTAAAAGTTTCCCCAATGTGCTGAAGCCAGTATGTTCCCCTAAATTACACTGTGAACAATGCCTGCCCTATGCCCTTGCACCTGCTGCCTGCACCACCCCCTTTCAGATCCTACCAGTCATTCGGGCTCTCTCTTGCAGGAAGTCTGACCAACCATATGTCATTTATTCCATTTCTGTGCTGCCTTGCAATGGATGTTTAATAGCTTATTGCATGTCTGTCAGGCTTCTATGATGAGATTGTAAGGTCCTTAAATTTAGGCAGGGACCGTGTTTTCTCATTCTCTGTGTCTTCTACGTTGTAAGCATGCAATAAAAGCTCCTGCATTGAAGTAAAGACAGTGTCCTAATGATGTGGACACCGGCAAGGAGAGAAGGCCAGGCACAGAGCGGCTTAACTCTAAAGGAGGGGTTGGTGTCCTTTCATAAGTGTCAGGAATGGTCTTCATTATTCATCTTGTTTTAACATTTCACCTGCCAGCATTGCATTGTAACCTTAAAAAATCTCTACAGGAGGAACCTCTGGTTGTATATAAAAGAGATGACATTGAAACATAAATCTTCCCAAACTGCTGAATTCTCATCTATCCCTGGATCTCCTTGTTGAATGGTCCTAAATGACATTCTGAAAGTGACATACTGCTCCCCCCAGTTTTTAACACATCTCTAACCTCACTCTTGGGCACACTCAGGCCCTGGGATGACTGTCACAGCCCTGCCGCTACCCAGAGAAAGTTGGCTTCTTCCACTTAGAGACGAACTCAGAGGTGATTCAACTATCCCAGTCTTGAGTCTTTTCATGCCCCCATGAGGGTCAAGAAATCCTCTCTGACCTCAGTATTCACTCTCTCATTTATGAAACTATGCTGTTTGCTTTACGTAGCCATTCAGTGTCCTCACAGCAGCCAAAGCCCAATCCATCCAAAATTAAATCAGCATCCCCACAAAGTTGTTCCTCCTCTCCTTTCAGCCATAGCCACCACCATCATCCAATATCCAGGCTCGAAGCCGAGTCATCCTTGACACAGACATCACTGTGCTTAAAAGAAAGCAAGAAAGCAAAATGGGGGTGGGGGGGAGAGATAGAGAGAGAGACATCATTTTCCTCCCTCTCAATACCCAATTTACACACAGATAGTCTGTCTCTCAGTTTCTTCAAAATGTGTCTATATTGGTCCCTTCTGCCTATTGCCTTGGATTCCTAGTAAGGTCCTGGATTTGGCACAAACCCCTGAATTGGTCTCTTTTTTCCAACTTCTTTCCACTCTAATCCACTCAGTTTACCTGAGCCAGATAATTCTTTCTACAAACTCTTTAATGGATCATTTTCTCACTCTAACATTGTCACTGGATTCTCCTGGTGTCCTTAGAACAAGGGCTTTCTTAACCTGGAATTCAGGAATTTCTGTGTCTAGATCCTTGTCTTTCTTCCTGGATTTCTCTCTTACTCTTTCCCTAAAGAAATTCTTAGCCCCTACTAGGTTGATCTACTATAATAATCATTACTGTGTTCTTTAAGTGAATTCCTGCTGCTGCTTTGAAGCTCTGGGTCTCTGCCCAGGCCTAAGCCAGGAGACAGGTTTTTGTTTTGTTTTATATATGTTTTTATTGATTTCAGAGAGGAAGAAAGAGGGAGAGGGAGAGAGAGAGAAACATCAATGATAAGAGAGAATCATCGATCGGCTGCCTCCTGCACACCCCCCACTGGGGATCGAGCCCACAACCTGGGCATGTGCCCTGACCTGGAATCAAACTGTGACTTCCTAGTTCTTGGATCAGTGCTCAACCACTGAGCCACACCAGCCAGGCAGATTCTTATTTTGGACAGAACTGAAGGGTGGAGATGTTACAGAATTTACCAGGCGACCGGAAAACACACAACTGGTACTCAGAAGATTCACTCAGGAAAAACCCTTTATTTGCAGATGCACTAGTGCGGTGACTCAGGGGAGTCGGTTTCCAAAGCCTGAGTGATGACTATGGATGAAGCTTTCCCTTTATCCCCTTAGTTTCTTTGTCCCCCAAATATGGATCAGGCTTCTGGACTTTTTGCGGGCTTTGCAGCCCCCCGTGAGTTGGGACGGGGGAAGTGAGGTTACACTCAGAGGCTTGGCCTGTCTGGTACTAGCGCTGCCAACCCCCTCTGGGGGTTGTATATGGTTCGTGGTTTAGGGCCTCTGTAAAATGGGAGTATTCCAGGAAACAGGCTCTGCAAGGCAGGGCAGGCATCACAGATGAGAATGGGGTTAATTATCATCAAGCAAGAGTGTGTGTCAGAATGCAGGTTACTGGCACGGATTCCGATAGCCACCCTCCCTCCCGCCCCCCAAATGTCTTCTTTTCCCTTTCAGAGAGGTGGAAAGAGATCTAGATAAATATGCTGGGAAAGGCACCCCAATATGTGAACATTCCTCTTTGTGGCACTGAGGTCAGGCTGACTCAACTAAAAACGCCCCTTCTCCCTCACAGTTACCAGTCCTCTCAACTATAAACACTCAGCCCTCTGGATTTGGACTTGAAACTCAATCCACCCCAACCTCAAGATCACTTCCTGTGACTCTCAACCTAGGGTTAAATTTAGAAGCTGTCCTCTGCTATATTTCTTATCTGGAAAGTACGGGAAAATGGGTAAAACTGGAGACAAGCAATCACAAAACCAGAATGTTCATTCATTCATTCATTCATTCATTCATTCAGCAAACCTTTATTGTAAGCCCACTATGTGCCAGGCACTAATCTGAAGGCAGTCCTCTAAATATCAACTACAATGTATTAAATGATTACTATGGGTCAAGCGTGGTTTTAAGTGCTTTAGCATATATGTATATTGATTGAATTCTCACCGAAAAACATATGAGAAAGGCTCTTTTCTTATTGCCATTTTACATACGAACAAGCTGAGGTGCTGGGCAGTTAAGTAACTAGTCAATGAATGACACAAAGCTAAGGGGCAAGGCGGAAATTTGAACCCAGGTAGTCCAGCTCCAGAGGCTTGTATTCTTAACCCCACACTACGTTGACGGAGAATCCTAACCCCATGCCTACTTATGTCACCCCATCTCCTTTTTTAAAAACTTAATTTAACACACAATACTTGGTAAAGTGTCTGTCCAGGTGCCAGGTGCTGAGAATGCAAATACAAATAAGACAGGAGGGACTATGTCTTCAGAAGCTCACACGTTAGTAGGCAAATACTAAAAAGAGCTACTAGGGACGTAATGATCAACATAATTTGATGACCAAGAATCGATCCAGAGACAAATGGCAGGGGAGGGGTGGGTTAGAGAGCAACCAAAGGACTTGTATGCATGCACATTAGCATAACCAATGGACACAGACGCTGGGGTGGTGGGGGCTTGCCTGCGGTGGGAATGGCTGGATGGGGGGCGGGGGGCGGTCAACTGGGGAAAGAGGAGACTTATGTAAAACTTTAGACAATTAAAAAAAAGATTAAAAAAATAAAAAGAGCTATTGTGTGTCAATGTTGGTGGTTTATAATTTACTTAAAACACTGCAGCATACACTGTGGGATAAATGAGTTATCTTCTAGGAATGTTTGATCAACCATCCGAATTAGAAATAAGTACCCTCAGAGCAGTCATCTAACATTTCATCAAAAGTTCACAGTCCAGAGGTAGCTCCTACGATCACTTCCATCCTCTTCAAGTCCCCATGTCCCCCCCCCCCCCCCCCCAGCCCTCAGAGTCCCTGGGAAGCTTTACAACTACTGACCTAAGGCCAGGGCCCCCAGACATTCAGCTTTAATGGCTTTGCTGTGGGCCCAGTTTTATTACTATATGTAAAATAATATATGTAATATATAAATACTTATATAAAATACATAAAACATATTTTATATATCTAGTTTTTAATTTTTTTATTATGGAGCATTTTAAACGCATACAAAATTAGAAAGATGAAACTCCAGGTACCTGTCATCCACCTTCAACAATGATCAATTCTCACGGCTGTCTTGTTTTGTCTATGGTGTTTGGCAGTGGTATTTTTTAAAAATTTCCCAGGTAATTTTAGCATGCAGGCAGGCTTGAGAATCACTGCTCGAAAGAAATAGTTACAGTGGGATCACTGCAAACACAGAGGTATGTACCTAACCTGGTGGAAGCAGAGAGAGGGAATGACAAACTCTGACCACGGAGGGAAAAGGGTAGGATTTCCTGGATCCCACGCCAGAAGCTGGAATCATGTACGGGGAGGGGACGGCGGGGGGGAGGGAAAGGCCTTCTTAAATATATATATATATATATATATATATATATATATATATATATATACATATATATATATATATATATATATATATATATATATATATATACACACACACACACACACACACACATTGTGGAACCTCAGTTCTCAAACTTAATTCGTTCAGAAGGCTGTTTGAGAAGCGATTTGTCAAAAAACGGAATCATTTTTTCCCATTAGAAATAATGTAAATTGTGAGTGTGAGAACAAGAAAAAAAAAGAGGGGGGGAGGGCTTTCTTTTTCTTTGCTGTGGCCTTTCACAATTTATGAGAAGCACCTGGTACCCCACGATTGTTAGCAACTCTGGTTCAAACAGCCCTTCTATTCAAACTGCAAGACAAGTTACTCTCAAGGCTAAGCTCTTGCAGACCCTATCTCCTTTCGGATTTAGTATTCTGGTTAGTAGAAGGGCTCTGTTCCCTCCCTTTCAAACCCACCCTGCCCTCCCTTTTTTGAACCCTTTGTAGCTTTCACTCTAAGAATGTCTTACAGGCTTGTAAAAATGTTGATAAAGACACCTCCCTAAGACATCTGCCCAGACTGAAAACAGCAAACTTTTCAAGGACAAGCACTCTGATGTCTGCTCAATTTCAGCCCCCAAGTCCCCTCCCTTCTAGCAACAGCAGCCATTACCCTTTAAAAGACAGGGCCAAAGCTTATTTCTTTGCCTTTGCGGTGATTAGAATGCACCGCCCTTTCCCTTCAGGGAAAGTAAAATAAAATTCCTCTCTGCATTTATCTCTTCTTTTAGTTGTGAATTCTTTCCCAGCCTGCTCACCGGCCCAAACACCTGATATACATTTAATTGATTTGTTCCAGACTTCCAAATGATTCCATTGTAACCTTTCTCTTATATACAGTGCATGTCGAATGTACTGTTTAATCTACCGTGTTTTTGTTGTTGTTGTTGTTGTTTGGTTTGTTTTTCTTGAATTTATTGAACCACCCCTTATTACAGTGATGGCGAAGCTATGACACGCGTGTCAGAGGTGACACGCGAACTCATTTTTTTTTGGGTTGATTTTTCTTTGTTAAATGGCATTTAAATATATAAAATAAATATCGAAAATATAAGTCTTTGTTTTACTATGGTTGCAAATATCAAAAAATTATCTATATGTGACACGGCACCAGAGTTAAGTTAGGGTTTTTCAAAACGCTGACACGCCGAGCTCAAAAGGTTCGCCGTCACTACCTTATTAGCTTTAAATGAATCACGTTCAGCATTCAGTCCAGGGCTCTCTTTCAGGAGGTCAGGTGTGGCGTCTTTGCTTTTTCACATATCATTGCCTCTGAAAGACTAACTACTTTCCGTTCGTCTAAATCAACAGCAGTTTTTCTATTTCTTCAATTTCCTGTGATCATTGTTTCCTTCACAGCCGTAGCCACATTAGCACTCTTGATGGCCTGTTTATGTTTTAAAATTGTGCTGATCATCCATTTTGCCAGCAACAAAGGCAAAGAAAAAAAATCACCAAAATATTCTCAGCACAATTTCCTAAGACGTTAACAACAGTGAGGGTTAGTGATAAACTGACTCCCATTCTCTCCTATGTTGGTGGCCTGAGAGATGCTTTTTGTCATGCCGACTGTATTTATTTAGTTGCATTAAAGTGGAGTTTACTAGTTTGGATTAAGTGACAGTATAAATGTGCGGGTTTTTAAAAAATATGTTTATGTTTGCGATGAAGATAATACAGATGTTAACATAATTTAGAAACTATGGGAGGGGGAAAGGAGAAGAAAAATAGGAGGTACATGATGAAGAATAATAAGGAATCAGTTACAAGAAACAAAATTCAGGGTAAAGAGGAGAAACCGAATTGGAGAAAGGTGGAGTGGCCAGTGCTTTCCTCTCAGACCCGTTAGGGAGGAGCAGGGTGGGAAGGCCCAGCTGCCCACGGGCAAGAGTTGGCACAGGGAACATCCGGCCTGAGCTCTGCGCAGGACCTGGAGAACCCAGACAGAAAGAACCTCATTCCTCAATCACATGAGTGTGAAAAAGAATTGTTCTGGCTTGAATGGCCGGGGGGGGGGGGGGGGGGGGGGGGGGCGAAGAAGAAAAGAAAACTGGAAAGTGAAACTAGAATTTAAGTGAAACTTAAAATTCCAAGTGTTAAGCTCACCCACGTTGAGCAGCTGAGTTTAACAAAGATCTAACAATTATCAACTAAGTGCCAGGACAATCTGTCCAGCCCACATTGCTGAGAGGATGCCTAGAGAGGGTGGTGACAGCGGGTGGGCGGGGGGGGGGGGGGGGGTCTCGAGGACTCTGAGAGGACCGAAGGGGACAGGTTAATGCTGACAGGGTTGGGGTCGATGGCAGGGAGAGTGTGGAGTGTGGAAGGAGGTGGCCAGTTGTACTAGCCTTGAGGGATGAGTAGGATTCAGGGCAAAGGGCCAAGAAGGAGAGGGCAGGACCTGGCCAGGTAGCTAGAGCATCCTCCTGATACTCCAAGGTTGCAGGTTCGATCTCCCATCAGGTCACATACAAGAAGCAACCAATGAATGCCTAATATCTCTCTCTCTCTCTCTCTCTCTCTCTCTCTCTCTCTCTCTCTCAAAATCAATTTTAAAAAAAGAGTAGAGGGCAAGTCCAGGCTATTGAGTATCTGCCAGTGGCAGCTGGCGATTGGAAATCATGTGCTATGCAAATGAGGACTCTTGGGAAGAATCACGTCAGAGAAGTGAACTAAAAGTGAACTAAAATCTCATGATTTCCAGGGAATTTCTGAGCATGGAACATGGGTTGAAATACAAGTTTAATGACAAGTAAAAGTAAAACTTTCTTTTCCTTTTTTTTAGAGCACTCACATTTCTTCAGTTATCAAGATCCTGGTGGTGTTGACCACATTTCTCTGTTGGTTAGAGCATTGTCTCGGCACCCCAAGGTTGCAAAGTTGATCTCTGGTCAGGACACATACAGGAAGCAACCAATGGATGCATAAATAAGTGAAATAAGAAATCAATCTCTCTCTCTCAAATCAATAAATTAAAAAACATTAAAAAAAAAAAACCTATTTGTGGGGGAGTCTACAGGAAACTACGGTGTCAAGAATATAAAAGGGATGCCCTGGGTGGGTGGCTTAGTTGGTTGGGGCATTGACCCATACACCTAAATGTTGCAGGTTCGATCCCAGTTTGGACATGCACAGGAGGCAACTGATTTTTCTCTCACATCAATGTTTTTCTCTCTCTCTCTCTCCCCTCCCCTCTCTCTAAAATTCAATAAAAATATACCGCTGGGTGAGAATTTTTAAAATAAGAACATAAAGGGAAGAAGATACAGACTATTAAGACTCCCCTGCCAGGCACTTCTCCCCAGGGTCTCTACTACGCATCTGCCTCCGTGTGCCCATTGCCAACATATGTTCTGGCCTTTGGTACCTCACAGCCCCGCTGACCATTTCAGTGGTCTCAACTGTTTTCATGGCTTTGTTCTCTCTACTCAGGCCCTTCAAAACAGGCATATTTATGCCAGACTCTGTAGTCTGCCCTGAACACGGGCTCCCTCGGCGCTGCTCTGAGAGCCCCATTTCCCCATTCACTCCCCACTGCCTTTTGATCAGAGCTCAGAGTCCCCCGCTGGTCACTAGAACCCTAGTTCTCTTCTCATCCAGGCACGCCTTCCTGTACCTTCCGGCACTTTGACGGATGGTTTTTCTTTCCTCTGAATTGCTTCTGCCTTGCCTAACAGCTCAAAGTCAACTTCTCCATGAACCCTTTCTGATCTCAGATATAGGAAGTGACATCTGCTGAGCGCCTGTAGGTCATCTATTGGTTTCAACCACTCATGTGATGTTTTCCACAATGGACTGACAGTGTGTCAGGGACGCCGCTTCATCTTAAACTAGGTAGGGGCCACTTGTTAAGCCAATTTACATAGGAGACTGAGGAGTCTTCTGGGAAAAGGTGAATCCTTAGGGGTCAGGCCCCGGAGCTTGGTGTAATAAGGCCTTGGTGCAGAGTAGGGACGGACCTATAACTCCTATCTCTCCTTTTCTAGATCTTGAGTTCCTTCAGGACTGATACTGTGCATGACTCACCTAGTGGGGCATGCGGTGGCCAGTGTAGTGTTTGACAGCAGTGGATATTTAGTAAGTATTCACGAAATCAAGACTAGCTAATCTGACTATATGTCAGGCTTTATTGCTGAAAATATAAAGGTATAATGTAAAGATTTTCTTTCACATGTATGGACCTCTAGTGTGGGGTTTCTGTAAGAGGTTAACAAATCTGTATCACTCAATAACTTCTGTAGACTGAATAAACACAATGCTTTTAAGTACATATATGTAATGCTATCGTTAAAATACATAAAGATACTATTGTGTTTAATTTTTTTCCCTTTACTGAAAGGAAAATTAAAGGTGACAGTTTTTTGTTTACTTTTATTTTTTTAAATTCATTTTTAAGATTTTAAAATGGATTTTTAGAGAGAGAGAAACATCGTTGTGATAGTGAAACATTGATGGGCTGCCTCCTGCATGCTCCCCACCGGGGATCGTACCTAAACCCAAGCATGTGCCCTGATCAGGAATTGAACCTACAACCTTTCAGTGCACGGATGACACCCAACCAACTGAGCCACACCAACCAGGGCACTATTGTGATTAATTTTTAAAGTTTTTAAAGTCAACAAATTTATCTAAAAACCTTTTAAAATTCAAATGTCTTTTGTCATTACCTATAGCATTAGATATAATAATAAAAGCATAATATGCTAATTAGACTGGACAACTGAACGACCTTCAAGACATCATTCCAGATGTCCTTCCTGATGAAGCTGTGGTGGCGGGACTGAGGCAGAGGTGGTTAGGGGCAATCAGGCAGACAGACAGAGGCAGTTAGGAGTAATCAGGTAGGCAGGCAAGTGGTTAGGGGTGATCAGGCAGGCAGGTGAGTGGTTAGGAGCCAGCAGTTCTGGATTGCAAGAGGGTGCAGGCTGGGCTGAGAGACCCACCTCCCACCCCCTCACCCCTGTGCACAAATTTCATGCACCGGGTCTCTAGTTAGATAATAAAAGCACAACTTTCACCATGTTAGGTCTGATCCTTTTACAAACCATCACACACACATTAAAAGAGGTCCCTGTACTGAGGATCCTCTGCTGTGTATGTAACAACATTCCTCTGGCTAGAGGGTGGCCCCTGGCCCCCCGACCCCCTAATGTTGAGTCTCAATTTACAATGTAGGATGAGCTTTTCTGTTTCTGTTTATTGCTCCTTTTATTCTTCACAACAGCTCTCAAGGGTTGACAAGAGAGCTATTGAATTTCTCAGGACTGACAGGACCTCCTATTGTGAAATATATATAGAAGAGACAGAAATCAAACAAGAAAGAAAATAAATGCACAGTACTTTCAGAAAAAAATAAGAAAAGAACATAGAGTTATATGAGATACATAACTGGAATTCTATAAGGAGAGGAGACTCTGAAAACAGTCCCAGTAGGGCAAGGGGACAGTGGGTGATGGTGAGGTGAGGTGAGGTGAGGTGAGGTGAGGTGAGGTGAGGTGAGGTGGGTATTGTAGCTGGGATGGTGACATTTGAACTGAAAACTAGATGACAAAAGTCAGTCAGGAGAAGGAAGGAGTGAAATGTATCTCAGAGAGAAAAAACAACTGTAAAGGCCCTAATATAGAAAGAGGCTAGGTCTGACTAAGGAATATCAAAAAGTCTAGTGTGGCTAAAACACGATAAGTAAGAAAGAGAACAGAATGAAACATGGTTGAAGAGACAGGCAGGTGAGGCCTGTGGGTCATAGGCAGCTAGCAGAGCAGAACTCATCAAGCATTCCTTTTGCCTCCTTGCATTTGCATTTCGGACAAAGCACAAAGTTGATTACTGAGTGTGCCCAAGTGACTAGCTCTAGTCAATGGACTGTGGCCAGAAGTGATCTGTATAATTTCTGGGCTAAAGCATCAAAGAGTTAGCACAGAAATATCAAGATGTTTCTTTTTTCAGATGACAGAACAGAAAGTCAAAGTAAGTTGAATTATTGAGTTGAAACATGGACTCAGTTGCCCCAAGTCATGCAGGAATAATAAGAGAGAAATAAACCTTCATGCTGTTAAATCATAATAAGGTTACCCTGGCTAATATCACATGATAAGAAGTTTGGATTTATTCTAAATGTAATAGGAAGTCATTTGAAAATTTGAGCAATAGAATTATGAGATCATATACATATTTAAATGACCACTTTGCTGTGTGTGGAATAGATTATGGGGAGGAGGGACAGGAAAAACCAGGAGACCTGTTATAAGACTATTCAAGTTAGTCTAGGTTTGAAATAACAGTGGCTTGAAATTAGTGGTGGCAGTGGAGGTAGTGAGTTGAATTCAGGATATATTTCAAAGACAAAAGTAACAAGACTCATGGAAAGACTCCAAGGTTTTGGGCATGGGCAAATGAGTGAAGAAACAGACTGAGAGAGTAGACAGTAAGGTGGGCAGGATGAGAATCAAGAGTTATAACACTGTTTTGGTTTAAAGATCTCTTCCAGAGAATAGGAAGAAAGGAAAGAATACTTCCCAGCTCCTTTTATAATGTCAGCATAACCTTGATATTAAAACCTGACAATATTACAAGCTACATAAATGCAAAAATCCCAAACAAAACATTTGCAAATCAAGTTCAGAAACACATAAAGAAGAAAATACATCATAATAAAATTGGATTTGTTCCAGGAATGCAAGTTTGTTTTTAACATTTGCATATCCATTAATATAATTCATTAACAGAATAAATGAAAAAAATAATCTCTATAAATGCAGATAATCATGTGATAAAATTTAATACTCATTCATGATCTTAAAAAAATGCTTTTAGCAA
Source organism: Myotis daubentonii (assembly GCF_963259705.1). Classification (NCBI taxonomy): domain Eukaryota; kingdom Metazoa; phylum Chordata; class Mammalia; order Chiroptera; family Vespertilionidae; genus Myotis; species Myotis daubentonii. The sequence continues at coordinate 61,349,069 of NC_081842.1, read as the reverse complement.
ATTATGAATAGAACCTCTTTAACCTGATAGAGGTATCACAAAAACCTAACAGCACACATCATACTTAATGGTGAAATATTTCCTTAAGGGCAGGTATGAGAGAAGAATGTCTTCACCATCCCTTTTAGTCATCCCTATACTGAAGGTCCTACCCAGTATAACAAGGAACCAAAAAATAAAAATAAAAAATAAGGAGGAGAATTAAGGTATGCATAGGTCAGGAATGAAGGAATAAAACTATCATTATTTACAGATGACAACTGAATCTATAGAAAATTCTGAAGACTATGGATTAACGATTAGAATTGATAAATGACTTTATCAAGATCACTGGATGGAAGCTAAAGATACAAAAATCAATTCTATTTCTGCACACCAGCAATAAAAAATTAGAAAGTAAAAAAATATTAAATGATAACACTTATAATAGCATTAAAGTAATCAAATACCTAGAAGTAAATCTAACAAAAGCTGTGCAAGGATCTCTACATAGAAATCTACAAAACACTATTGAGAGAGAGAAAAACAAAGAAGACCAAAGTAAGTGAAGTGCTTTACTATATTCATGGATTAAAAATCAATATTATAAACATATCAATTATTTACCAACCTGATTCACAATATGCATGTAATTCTAATAAAAATTCCAGCAGAGTTTATAATTGTGTGGCGTTAACAAGCTGATGGAAAGACAAAGGGAAAGGCTAAGAATAACAAAGACTAGAAGAACGAAGTTTGAGGATCACCAGATATCAAAACTTATTGTAAATCTTCAATAATTACAAGAGGTGGTATTGTCAACGGATAGAAAATAGACTAATGGAACAGAATCAAAGATCCAGAAATAGACCTTCAGGTATGTGGCAAAGGGGCACTGATCACTAGTGGGGAGAAGATAATTAGCTCAGTAATAGTGCTCAGTCTATTGGATATCCTCTGGAAAATAACAACTTTGATCCATATATCATAGATATACAGATATCAAATTCAGGTTGATTGTAGATCTGTGAAATGTAAAACAACAAAACATCTAGAAAGTAACATAGAATATCTTCAGGGGAGGAAAAGATTTCTTAATCATGACACAGAATACACTGGGATAGAGAAAAAAGAATGATAAATTGCTACATTGAAATAAATAATTCATATTCATCAAAAGACACCATTTAGAGAAAAAAAGGAGTCATAAAGTGGGTGAAAATATTTGAATATATAAGCAACAAAGAACTCTTAACTTGAATATATACATATTTTTAATCCTCACTCGAGGATATTTTCCCATTGATTTTTAGAGAGAGTGGAAGAGAAAGGGAAAGACAGAGAGAAATATCCATGTCAGAGAAAGACATCGATTGGTTCGATTGGTTGCTTCCTGCATGCATCTTGACTGGAATTGAACCTGGGATTCCTTTGGCCCGCAGGCTGATGCTCTATCCACTGAGCCAAACTGGCTAGGACTTAACTTGAAGCATACAAACAAATAGAGAAATGGACAAGAACTAGACCAGACACTTCACAATAGAGAATATGTGTATGGATAATAAAAACCCAAAGAGGTACTCAACCTCATTATTCTTCAGGGAAATGAACATTAAAATCACATGATATGCTGCTACACACACCCATGTGGCTAAAAAAAATTTAAATGAAAATACCAACTATTGGGAAGAACGAAAAACAACTAGAACTCTTATACACTGCTTGTGGGAGTATTAACTGGCATAATCTCTTAGGAAAACTGACAATGTTTACTACAGTTGAACATATGCCTTAGTAATTCCAGTCCTAGATCCATACCTAAGAAATATATGCATATGTGCACTAAAAGATATAAGCAAGCATGTTTAAAACAGCACTACTGCTATTATAAACTAAATGCCCTAAGCTAAAATTTACCCAAAGTTCATCAGTGGTAGAATGGATAAATTGTGGTATGTTCATAAAACATAGTACTCATAAAGCAACAAAAGTGAGCAAACCATCAACAGAGCAAGATGCCCAAGGATCTCCAGCTGTTCCAGCTGTTTGATGCTGGGAGCCGGTCCATCCTTGCTGTTTCAAGGGACCTGGCATATATGGCATACTGTTCTTAATATGTTTGCTCCCCTTAGCGCTGTATGTTTTAACCAAGGTCACCTCTCCGAGAAAGGTTGTTTCCCCAGGTAGGGATTTTTCCCTGAAGTCAGGGAGGGGATAAAACCCCTCAACTAAGTTCCAGGCAGGTAATTAATCACTTTAACTATGAACAATCATGCTTAAGCTACATAATCTTTACTCCCTGGAATGGAGATAAGAAACGCCCTAACCTTTGTAATAGAGATTGATAGGATTGAATCAACTGGTATAAATATAGATGTAATAAAACAGCAAGACACAGAACTCAGGAGACAGAATTCAGAAGACAGAACCTACACGGAGCCTGGAGACAGAAGAACTTCGCTGGAGAGAACATGGCAATAGATCCTGGACTGAACCTGACTATAGAACATGGCAAGAGAACCTGACTAGAACCTGGTGACTGAACCTGGCTGGAGATCTGAAGCAGAACCTCTCTGGAGATCCAGACCAGAACTCGGCTGGAGATCCGGGCTAGAGATCCTGGCTAGGCTGCTGATCAACTGAACGCTGTCTCCGTGTCATTCCTTCTTCGCCGACTCCGTCCACACCTTTGGGGACCCCTGGACCCGCTGGGGTTGGACCCCGGCATCTGGCGCCCGAACAGGGACCCTTAGGTAAGCCCCCCATTCTCCCAGGCAAGCGCCCTGCACTCGGGACGGATAGGACTCCACCGTAGGAAAAGGGTGGATAGTCTTCACCGACTCCATCCACACCTTTGGGAACCCCTGGAACAGGATTCCCATAGGTAAGCCCCCCCCATTGAGAACCCCCACATTCAGGATGGATAGGACTCCACCAGGGTGCTGCAAACCCCCCTACAGAGGATAAGTAGGGTAAGAAGGTGGATAGTACAGAACTTAGATTGAGAAGATGTGCCATACTGAGTCCAAAGAAAGAAGACTCTGTATTAATCTTTAGATTAAGAAGATGTGCCATACTGAGTCTAAAGAAAGAAGACTCTGTATTGATCTTTTAACATATATGCTTGCTAGCAGAGGAATTAAGGTTACTCCCAGTCAGATGGAACATTTTATACAAGAAATACGTCCATGCTTTTCTGAGGAAGGAAAGGTGCTGGAAAGGTAAATGTAGAGGCATGGGAGAAGGTAGGCCCAAGGAGCCTCATCCTTAACCCCACTGCAGCCTTTCCACCCCGGGAAAGTGCAGGATTGGCAAGCTCTCCCTGGGGTGATAGATCAGGACTCAGGTAATAGCGGAAAGCGCCAATCCTACTCTTAAAATGGATACAAGAGAGCATTTCAGGTTTTTCTTTTTAATGCCTTTTTAAAAAATAAAAAAGGGGGAATTTGCTGGGAGCCGGTCCATCCTTGCTGTTTCAAGGGACCTGGCATATATGGCATACTGTTCTTAATATGTTTGCTCCCCTTAGCGCTGTATGTTTTAACCAAGGTCACCTCTCCGAGAAAGGTTGTTTCCCCAGGTAGGGATTTTTCCCTGAAGTCAGGGAGGGGATAAAACCCCTCAACTAAGTTCCAGGCAGGTAATTAATCACTTTAACTATGAACAATCATGCTTAAGCTACATAATCTTTACTCCCTGGAATGGAGATAAGAAACGCCCTAACCTTTGTAATAGAGATTGATAGGATTGAATCAACTGGTATAAATATAGATGTAATAAGACAGCAAGACACAGAACTCAGGAGACAGAATTCAGAAGACAGAACCTACACGGAGCCTGGAGACAGAAGAACTTCGCTGGAGAGAACATGGCAATAGATCCTGGACTGAACCTGACTATAGAACATGGCAAGAGAACCTGACTAGAACCTGGTGACTGAACCTGGCTGGAGATCTGAAGCAGAACCTCTCTGGAGATCCAGACCAGAACTTGGCTGGAGATCCGGGCTAGAGATCCTGGCTAGGCTGCTGATCAACTGAACGCTGTCTCCGTGTCATTCCTTCTTCGCCGACTCCGTCCACACCTTTGGGGACCCCTGGACCCGCTGGGGTTGGACCCCGGATGGAGAAGCCTTTGAGATGTTTCTAACCCTAGCCACTGTCTGAATGCAACAGCATGAGAAACCTTGAGTGGGAGCAGCTCACCTGAGTCCATTCAAGCCCCACATTCAAATTATCGTGACTATTTTAGGTCACTGTTTTAGGGATGAATGTGCACAGCAATAGGTAACTGGAGTCTAGGTTGAAGTACGTAGGGGGGAAATTAAACAGAATACATTAAATCTATAAATCCACTTTAAAATGTTTAAGGAAACAACTGAATTTGTAAAAATCCCTCCTAAAAACTATTGTTTAATACAAGGGTCATAAATAGAACAATAGATTTTTAAATTGAACTTAAAATCTTAAGGGAAAACTAAGTTTTAAAATTTCTACTTCCGCACATTGAATTTTAATTAAAAAACAAACCAACATCACAGTGAGAACTTCTTGGATAGCTGACTTTTCACTGAGCTTTTCAGAAAGTTAAAAGAAACAACACAGGGAAAGGAGCTGAGTGATTTATTGAGTGCTTCCTAGGTGCCATGCCATGTCCTGGGCGCTTTGCCTAAGTCACCTCGGGACCCTCACAACAGCCCTGTGAGGTGGGTTTATAGTCCCCACTTTGCAGATGAGTCTCGAGAGGCTATGGAACTCGGCCAAGGTCCTGCCGTTAGTAAAGGATGGACCCTGTGCCTTTTGCCCTCGAAGATGCCTTCTGCTGGCAGGAGAGCTGGTGGAGGTGAAATGGTCACCCAGGGCCCTGGTGTAGCTGTTGTGCTGGCATCTTGCCTGTGAGCCTTCCAGGGGTGAGGAAAGGGTGTGCACGCAGCCCTGTGAAGACGAACATGGCCAGAGAAAAGCATGGTCCAGGGATCCCTAGAGTTCAGGAGTGTGGATCGGAGCCAAGGGGGCCTGTCCCGTGGACATAACTTGAGAGTAGCTCTGGAGAGGAATTCTAGAAGCTGTGGAAAGAAAAAGAGGAAGGATTTCAGCACTATGGCTCCCGATAGCTTGCCTAACTTCATAGGGTTCTTTTACCTTTTTTTTTTTTTTTTAACCTCTAAAAATTCCCAATGTTTTAACTGTACCCTGTTGGGGAGCACATGAGACTTGGTTGGAAAGTTGTAAGGAGGACATTCTGAGAAAAGGGAAGTGTGTGGAAGGCCACCTGCCCTGTTTATCGGAATTCTGACTTAGGGGAGACTTAGGGGAGTGTCGAAGGCGGCGCCCCTAATTATTCCTTGACCTTTCCAAACAAGTCTGTGCATATGAGACCCCCGGGTGTTTACTGGAATCCATGCTTAAGCCCTGGATGCCCTTGCTTAGAGGATAATGCAAACACATGTGTACTCTCCCAAGATTACTCACCCTGCTGATTGTATATAAAGATAAAAATACCAACAAAAGCCTAAGGAGGCAGGCAATTGAGGCTGCCTGGCAGCTATCAGCCGGGCCATCTCTTCGCCCTGTCTTTCACAGGAAACTGTGGCGGAGTAATCTGTTCATGTGTGGGTCAGCCCCGGCAAGGTGGTGCCCGTGTGAGGAGCCCCGGCAGTAGCCAATGCCTACCATATAAGGGCAGTTGTATCTTTGAGTAATTTCATTCTAGAAAGAATATTAGGGTGAGTCAGGGTTGAAATTATATAGTTTGATCCTCTCAATGTATAAGCGAAGAAACCAAGAGATCAATTTCTGTTGCCTCCTATGGAGAAGTTCCAGAACTCTACTTCCTAACACTAGCGAATGAGCTTTTAAAAATGCTGTCGAGAAAAATGGGGAGTTTTGTAAGCCCTCTGTCTTATTTTCACAGAGAGAGGGGTAGGCGGAAGGCCTGTGAGACGTAAGTGGAAGAAGAACCTGGGAATGAGCACCGGCTGCAGGCTGCTGGGCCCCAGAAGGCAGGGAGGGAACTGCTGCTCTGACTGGACACAGAGCCGCGGCAGGTAGAGTGACACTACCTCCTACAGACCCAGAACCTGAGATCCCGGGCCATCACCTGTCATGTCGCCTTCAAAGGCAAGTTTTCTGCCCAGGAGCCTTTACAGGTTCTGGGAGAAAAGTGCTGTTTAACGACACTGACAGCTCCCGAAACACCTTGCAGCTACTTCAGAGGGCAGGAGCCTGAATGCAGGGCGGTGGTGGTCTGCCTCCTCCTGAGCAAATAAGGAAAACAGATGGTGTCTGGCCACCACTTAGTTATTCAGGGGCTGAGAGCTAGTGTGCGTTTTCTCTGGGCCTCCATGTTTTTGCTGCTCCTTTTGTTGTCAGGGGATTCTGCTAACTGCCACCTTCCCTGAAAAGCCAGACTGCAGGAAATAAAAGGGGAAAGTCATGTAAGGCTGACAGAGAGCAAGAGACAGAGACAGAAAGAAAGCTTGCCAGATAATTCTACACACATAAAAATACCTTATACATTAAACTAGTGCTTTCCAACTGACAAACTGCCTTTATATATTTTATCTCAATTACTCCTCGCACACAGCAACCTGGTAAGGTAGACAGAGGCTACCTGTCTACCTATTAGTAAGTGTTAGTTATCTCTTAGATTACTAGTTACCCCTGTATACTAGATCCTCAGTAAACGTTTGTTGAATTGGTTCTTTGGCCCTCGGTATGCTGTCTTGGGCTCTTTCCCTGACCACTCTTTCCCAATATACAATCTCCATGTTGCAATCTCTTTCTCATTTGTTTATTTATTTAAATAAGAGAGAGAAAGGAGACAATATATAGTTTTTACTTTCCAACCACAGAGCTTTGAGAACAACTTGAACACAAAATCAGCCAAACTTCAGATAGCTTTTACTGAATTAATGATAACGGACTCATTATTTGACTTAACTGACCACTTCACAGATGTGTCTATTGAGCATTTCCTATAGCTAAGACACCAAACGGAACACTGTGAGAGTGTCTGTGGAATTAGATAGGAAAGTTCTAGTGATGGCAGGGATAACATGGGGCCTGCTGTAAGACCCTGCATAGATACACTACCCGGCAGCACTGCTTTGCCTGTTAAAAGAAGTAGCACCCATTTGTTCAATTCTGGGCACCTCAAGCCTAAAAAAATGTACTCCCTTCAAAAAGAGCTGCAGTGGAAGCTCCGTGTTCAGCTGTAAACACTTGGACTGGTGTGAGGGACCAGCACGGTGTCAGTGTGGCGAAGCTGTGTCCCTCTCAACCGTGCAGAATGCAGCCAGCCTCCTGCCTCTTATGGAAGGGCTGAGCCGGGGTGAATAGCAACGAGCTTACAGTTTTGTAACCAAAGAGCCAGGGAAGAGCTGGTGCATCTGTCCTGCTTTAAAAGGAAGCAACAGCAAACAGCTACCAGTCACAAGAGACTATGCTTATTCATTACAGCAGTCACTCTTGAAGGAGTTTAATGGCAAATAAATGAAACCAAACATCCAAAACACAATTCCAAAAGGAGGTCTCCAGTTTAAACTATCCCATTATCACGGGCTACACTGAAAGGGGTCTGAGATTTGGCCAATTCAATCATGTTTTCAAGTTGTTCTGAAGATGCTGTGGTTTGGAAGGAAACAATATGATTTTTCCTTTCTCTCTATTGCTTAAACAAACATTGAAAAACCTACTCTCTTTCTACTGCAAAGACCAGTACTTTAGAGAGTGGGTTATAGTGGCAATTTTCTCATCTTGAGCTTCAGAAATGGCTGCATTAGGAAGGAGGCATTTCACAGGAGAGTATTAGCGGGGGAGGACCTCGGAGACGGAGCTGTGACCTTTCACGTGGAACATCTGCACCATCACACAGGGTAGGTGACAGGCTCCTCACAGCTCCAGAATGGAGGGAACTCTGAATCCAGCAGGACCCACCACCCAGCAGGGATGAAGACCGTCTTAAGACATAAGAGAGATTATAGTGAAAGATAGCAGAGTTCTTGCTAAAAGACACTCCTGTGTCTCGGGCTTGTGTCTATTATCCTGCTGACTGGCTTCCCCTCTCCTCTTCTGAGCAACTCACTCTGCCTTCACTCATAAAAGAAAGTAGTTAGGTGTTTTCACACCTTCCCTTAAGGGTCTCTCTCTCTCTCTTTCTCTCTCTCTTTTTCTCTCTCTCTTTCTTCCTTTATTTCTTCCTTGCTTTCTTTTTTCAGAGGGAGAGAGACATTGATGTGAGAACAAACATCTGTTGGTTGCTCCTGCATTCTCCCTACCTGGGATCCCAGGCTTATGACCTGACTGGGAATTGAGCTGGCAGCCTTTCGGTGCATGGGATGATGCCCAACCATTATATCACACCGGCCAGTGCTTAAGTGATTTTCTTTACAGGCAGAGGAGAAGCGCTGATCTTGAAAGAGTCAGGATAAAAAACTACAGTGGGCCTTGGCCGGGTTGGCTCAGTGGATAGAGCATCAGTCCTCAAACTGAAGAGTCCTGGGTTCAATTCCGGTTAAGGGCATGTATCTGAGTTGTAGGCTTGCTCCTCACCTCCTCAAAATCCTCCAGCACCAGGCTGGTGGAGTCCTCACCCAGGCTGTCCCTGTCAGGCCGGGACATCCTGGCCTGGGAAGGCTGTGCTGGAGGGTGGGTGGCAGCTGGAGAGGGAGAGCAAGGGGGCACGTGTGAGAGGCAACCAATCGATGTGCCTCTCTCACATTGATGCTTCTCTTGCTCTGTTTCTCCCCCACTCTTCCATCCTCTCTAAAACTCAATGGAAAAATATCCTCAGGTGAGGATTAACAACAACAACACTGAAGTTGGGGTTACAGGGTGGTTTAGGAGGAAGAATAGGTAGAGCAAGGCAGGAACATGGAGGAAAAGAAGGTCATAGAAAGATAAATACATGAACAATAAAATGGAGAAGATGTAAAGGACAAATATGAAGAGAGGAAACTGAGAAGAAGAAGGACAGGAAGTTTCTCTTAGTAAGAGCAGCAAACCGAGACAACCAGGACTGAGCAGAAGTCAGAAGGAGGGAAGACATCAGAGAACAGACAGAGCCAGGAAAAGGGAAGGAAACCTGGAAGAGCATGAGAACAGAGAGCTGCTGGGAGTTCAGAGCGTGTTTCAGGGGGCAGGTGACTTGGAGAAAGAGAGGGATCCACAGGACATAATCCTTATGCCTGGAGAGGGGCGTGGATGAGCAGGGAGGTGACTGTCAGCACAATGGGAAGGGGGCAATGAGAGTGGACAAGGCCAATGGAGCGGGTTGACAAATGATCTTGGGTGCTAGATAGATCCTTGGGATTACCCCAGAGTCAGCTCCATGGGGCTCTGGGGACAGGGTACCACAGGAGATGATACATTCCAAACTTATACAACCAAACGTTTAACCTCTCTCGCCTCCTTCATCAGTTATAAATATATATATAACTTGTTTTTCAAAATATACGAACATTCACTCACCCACCTCGCGTACCCTGGAAACCTTCCTCCCTGGGCTAGTTCCTCGGGAATTTTGTCAGTGTTTCCCAAAGAACCAGGGGTCTCTTGGGGCTGCCCTCCTTACTTGGAAATGCCTTCCAAGTAGAAAGCTGTGGTATTTTCCTCAGGAAAAGCCAGCTCTCCACTGCGGTTGTGTGGAGTCCCAGAGGAAAATGTCACGGCACTGTGAGAGCAGCAAAGGGAACATGAAAGCAGTTTCCCAGAACTGCTCAGCACAGCCTTTCTTGTAGACCTCTCTGCTCTATGAAGGAAATCCTGCATGTACCATCTGCCCTCCCAGACCCGTGCCCACTCCACCCCACACTGGTGTGGTTTGCGGGGAAAACCAGGCTTCCTATATACATCCGATGGCAGCCACGCTCAGTCAGAGCGGCATCCAGTGCTCTGTCTCAGCGGCTGGTGCACTTTCCCCCGGGGGAGAGGAGGGCGAGGCAGGCACATTTTCCTCCTGGGGTTATTGGCCTGGATCCCAAGCCTCTTCGAAATAGATGATTTGAACAGAAAATGCACAATTCAGGCTAAACAATGACTGCTTTCCAGAGCAGACTCTATGCCAGGAAGAACCAATGGGAATTAGAACCATGCCAGTTTTTTCTCCCCTCTAAAGTGCATGCCACACACACACACACACACACACACACACACACACACACACACACACAAATACATGCCACAAATAAAATCCCCGTTATTGATTAGCACAGTCTTGCAAAAAATTTAGCAACCTATCTGCTTGCTCAAAATGCCCACCAGCCTGTCCACTTTCCAAAATGCAATCACATTGAATAAAGAACGAGTTAGAAATTCCCCTCATGCCTTGCATGCACCCGCAGTGAGTTACTGTCTGCAAGGCTGGGTTAACACCCCTTCCTGGGAGTCCTCTGAGAGGACAGGCTTGAGGAAAAGCCAGGCCTCCACAGCTGGGTTAAGACCACCTGTTGGCAGGGAGGTGTGGCAGCTGCCATCTGAGTACTTACATAGGATCCTGAGCTGGTGGCTGTGCCCAAGTTAGCTCTCCCCTCACCTCATGTACTCCCCATCACTCCTATAATCCATGAACGACTCTGATCCTGACACCTCCTCAAAATCCTCCAGCACCAGACTGGTGGAGTCCTCACCCAGGCCGTCGCTGTCGGGCCGGGACATCCTAGCCCGGGAAGGCTGTGCTGGAGGGTGGGTGGCAGCGGGAGGGGGAGAGCAAGGGGGCATGTGCTGGACAGGTGTGGGCATGGCCTGAGGAGGGGCTGGGGCTGGCTCGTGGACTTCCTCATCCTCCTTCTCAGACTCTGGCCCTGCATCTGAAGCAGCAGAGCCCAGGACGTGGTAGAGGCTGGGGAGACGGATGTCGAAGCACAGCCCAAACTTGGCAAAGAGCTTATCATTGAGAGCGTAGAGCTTTTCTGAGATGTCATAGCCCAGCAGGACTGAGAAGAGGCGGGAGATGTATCGCTCTTTGGCCAGAAGAAGGTGAAGACTTTTCCGGGGCCAGGAAATGTAGCTGCATGGGGTCTCAGCAGTCAGCGTGACCTGAGATGGATAAGGAGCACAGAGTGGAGGTTTAAACTAGAAAATTTGTCCATGTTTAGCAGAGAGAAACATACAGTTACTGGGTAAACGATTGCACTTTTATTGAGGAACCTGTGGGAGCACCTCTCCGCCCCCCCCCATGGCCTTGCCTGGAGGAGGCCCAGCAAATGTCTTTTAATTGTGTGCACTGGTGTGTGTATGGGGGGGGGGGAGTAGGGGGCGGGTGGTGTATCCTTTTCAGGAACCCTGGGATCAGCCATTCATTTACTGGGCCCTCACCTCTGGGAGCCTCAGTGTTCATATCTCATAGTCTATGGCCCCATGACTGATACCACTAATGGCTACAGAAGGGTCTGGGTCTGTTGTGACTTCAAGATAGAGAAGGGGCCTCTTAGTGCTCTGAAGAGAGGTCAGCATGGTGATGGTAGCTTGGTTTAAGAATAAAGAAGGGTAATGGAATAGGGAAGCAAGAGGAGTTGGAAAGCATTTTAGAGATGAGCTTCCATGGGTATTAGGAATGCCAATCTGCAGCAAGTGGACAGAACATTAGCCTGGGATTCAGGTCCAGGAAATTGCTCTGGACTTGGCCACTACATGTAACCAGACAGATCTGATGACTAAAGTCAGAAAAAGGGCACACAGATGAGGAAATCTTCAGAGCACAGTGGAAGAGCACCCTACTCTCCATTGATTTAGTTGTCTAGGAATTTCTGAGTATTCATTATGTGTCCACGGTGCAAAGCTAAATCACACTTGCAGGGTAAATCTTGTGTGCCCGACACGCAGTAGGTGCGTGATAAGTTCTTGTTGAAATAATGATGAGTGGTAAAACTAGGGTTAAAATGGAAACATGCTTAGGATAGTGAAGGATAAGAGTATAGAATCACACAATTTTTAATAGTCCTAAGTGGCCAAAATACTTGAATAGGGAGAAGGTTGGCAGAGTTCAGGATGAAAATTTGTGAATGGAGACAGTGGAAATAATTATGATGATAGCAGCTAAAATCAATTGCCAGGCATTGAGTTAAGTTCTGAATGTGGATTATCTAATTAAAGGTAGGGTTGACTCTACATTCTTTCTTAGAGATTTTATACAATCCTCATAGTTCCTGCCTTGCCTACCAGAGCTCCCATGATCCCAGTCTCCTCCCCCTTCCTCCATGCAGTACCCTCTTCCATTTTCTCTACTCATTCCCTCCGAATCATCAGCACTGAAGATAGGGCCTGAAATCACCTCACCGTGGCCAGAAGCTGGCTTAAAGTTTCAGCTTTACCCCTTTACTAGCTCTGTGACATCAGACAAATTACTTAATCTCGCTGAGCATGCTGCTTCATGAGAAAGAATTCGGAAAGTAGTAAGTACTCACAATCCATTCAGCAAGTAGCGGTCCCTCTCTGCCATGGTCTGTACCTTAGATGTGCTTACTAACAATTCCCAAAAAAGAAATCGGAGCACTGATAATGAAGTGGGCGTTAGTAGGAGCTAATCCGGATGCAAACAAGGTGCTTAGAGCTTAACACAAAGACTGTAGGCATTCTTTGAACATGCTGTCGCTTCTTCCATCTTAACATAAATCAAAATTTTAAAAATGAAAATTCTTTTTCCTCACCTCACTTCTTTGGTGAGCTATCACTCCACTAATTTGTTTTCCTTTTCAGCAAAACTTCATAAAAAAAACATTGTCTATACTTGCTGACTCCAACTCTTCTCCTCTTACTCTCTGTTAAACCAGTGAGGGGTTGCTCCTCGCAGTCCACAAACACTGCTCCCGGTAAGGTCACCAATGAACTCTAAGTAGCAGTGGTCAGTTTTCATGGTGTCCAGCCCTGTTGACTGCTCCCACCTCTCTGATACACGTTCTTCACTTGGTTCCCAGGACGCCATACTCACCTGGTACAATCTCCTGATCGCTCCTTTCAGCTTCTTTTGCTGCGCCTTCTATTTCTATCCAACGTCTAAACACTAGACTGTCCCAGGTCTTGGTTCTTGAACCCCTTCTCTGTCTAACCTCACTCACTTGGTGATCTCATCCAACCCAACAGTTTTAAATATCATGTGTATGCCAACAACTTCCAAATTTATGTCTCACCTCAGGCCTCATTCCTTAATTCTAGACTCAAATATACAACTGCCTGTGCAGCACCTCTATTTAAATGTGTGCAGGTGATGCAAATCTAATATATCCCAAATTGAACTTCCTCTCTTCCCCCTGAACCAACTCTAACTACAGCTTCCCTTAGCTCAGGTGATTGCAGCTTGCTCCTTCCAGCTGCTTAGGCCAAAAGCCTTGGAGTTTTCCTTAATCCTCTTTCTCTGACACACTGCTTCCAATAGTAGGAAATCCGTTTGGCTCTATCTAGGAAATATATGCTCTGGACCTACATGATGTGGCTCTTCATCACCTCTCTGACTTCCACTCCTGCTATCTTCTCCCCTCCCTCTCTCTGTCGGTCATTGTCTTATTAGGTTGCCTAGCATAGATGTGCAGCTTAATAGTGTATGATATAATGATCCTAAACACAGCTGAAGACCTGGTATGTATGAGGGGTGGTGCTAGGAGATGTCTGTGAAATGATTCACATCCTCTCTCTTTCTTTTAAAAAATGTTTTATCCTTACCTGAGGATATGTGTATTAATTTGAGAGAGAGAGAGAGAGAGAGAGGAAGGGAGGGAGAGAAAGAGAAAGATCGATGTGAAAGAGAAACATTAATCAGTTGCCTCCAGTACATGCCCCAACCAAGGATTGTACCCACAATGCTTCTCATATCTTAGTTCTTTGTATATGCATTCTTTTCAGATGTGTTAAACAAAACACAGTCAGACATCTCCTGTCTTCCCCACCCTCAATCCATTTAGCCTGGATTATGCATGTTCTGTTCAGCCTTTCTGTAACTCCGACATGCCAGCCCCTCCCACCACTGGCCTCGGCACTGGCTCTTCCCTCTCGCTGATACGCTCCCAGATATAAACAGAGCTCACACTTCTTCAGGTCTTTGCTTAGATGTCACCTGCTCAACAAAGATTTCCATGACCTTACTTAAAATTGCAACTATGTCTTCCTTACACTATATTTTCTAACATAGTAGTTATAAGTTTTTAACATATTACGTAAGTTACTTATTCATTATGTCTATGGCTTATTTTTTTCTCCCCTACTAAAATATAAATTGCATGAAGGCAGGGACCTTCATCTGTTGTGTTCACTGATATATTCTAGGCACCTTTCACAATGCCTGGTATATGATGAGGATACATATCACTGAAGTGAGTGAATGCAGCAGGTGAAGACTACCCATCTTGTATACCACTTTCTCATGTCCTGTATAGAATCCTTCCCCAAACGTCTTCAGGAAACCTGCTTATTAACTATATCTGTAAGTTGGACAGACCGTTTGTTTAATTCTCACCTCAGAGTTTGGTTGAATGAATTAAATGAGATAACATATTCAAAGAGGCACTGGGTCCAGTAAAACTGACAGGTGTGATGAAATGTTGATTCACTTGTGGCAAGCATGATAAGAATTATGATTCATCCAGTCACTGTGGATTGCCTTACTCAATAAAGCCTATGTAATAGCAAAAGGACAAAATAAACTGTAATTCGGGACAACACTTGACATTTGCAAAGAGGAAGTGGGACTTTACACAGCAAATGTGTGCATCTCATTTCTCCCCAATGAGGTGCACGCTAAAAATATAAATGGGAAGAATATGATGGTACCTACATTCCAGGCTGCAAGGTCACCTGGGGTTATAGTCCTTCTTTTCAAGCATAACTTAGGGGAGGACACTCAGCTTCTCCACCACCTGTTCCTCAGTGTCACTGTCAGAGACAGAGCCTAGTTCTGCTGGCTCAGGACCTCACTCAGCCCTCCTAGAGGTGCTATGGCCCTGGGGGGAGTTCTCAAGGGAGAATGCTGGGCTGGTTGGAGAGTGTGTGTGTGTGTGTGTGTGTGTGTGTGTGTGTGTGTGTGCGCGCGCTGGGGAAGGAAGTGACCAGAGGGGAGCTAAGGCTGGTGGTCCTGGCAGTGGTATCAGGTTTGCTTCTCAGGCTCTGTCTTCAGAGTGGGACGGAAGCAGGCCCAGCCAGGTGGCACTGACTGGCACGTGTTTATTATGGGGTTGGCTCAGATGCCAGCCTAAGAGACTCCCTGATAGAAGTGGTAGGAGACACATGGAAATTAGTCCTGGCAAACTGTCTGGTCAGGGGAGTCCCTGTAACAGGAGAGAGAGAGAGAGAGAGAGAGAGAGAGAGAGAGAGAGAGAGAACGAACTTGAGTCTCCTGGTGACCCTCCCATTTAAAAAAAAATAAAAGAGAAATAGTAGAGCCAGGCAGCTTGGCTTTGCTACTTTCTAGATTACCTTTGTCAAATTACTTGATGTTTTGAGCCTTAGTTTCCTCATCTGTAAAACAGGGGTAATAATAACATCTAGCCCAGAGGGTTGTTGTGAGAATCAATAAAGTAATATAATATGTAGTGCCTGCCACACATTAGCCATTCAGTAACGAGAACTCAAAGAAGGTAACTGAAGTCTGAGGATTGGCAGGGAAGAGAGGAGAGGGCAAGTGGCCAGGTCCCCACCTTGGAGTGTGTATGTGAATGCCCCGGGCAGTCCTCGGAGACACCAACTGCCCACTGCCAAGCCAGTTCAGCCAACGTTTATTAAACACCTACTGTCCTTTAGAGCCTGGAGATAGAGAGAAGGAGAAGCCTAGATTTCTACCTCAAAGAGTTCACTGTGCAGAAGACAGAAGGGAAAGCAGACCCTTAGGACAGAGAATGATATGTGCACCAGGCAGCCTCAAGAGAAGGAACAGAAGGCACACAGACAGGAACAGTAGGCTGTGGGGATGGAAGCTGGTGAGGTCAAGCTGGGCGGCTTCACAGGAAGTGAGATGCCACAGCCTCATTTGCATGCGGACATGCATTTCAGGGAGAAGGGACAGTAGGGGCCAAGGCATGTCCATGGCTAAACAGTGGCTGTGTTTAGTTCAGTATGGCTGGGTGAGGGGAAGGGGCTGAGATTTGGCTGATGCCTCTGAAGGTCTTAAGTTACTCTCTAAGAAGTGTGGGTTCTGATATTGTGGCCACTGGAGCCTTCTGGAAGGATTTAGGCAGAAGAGTGACATGGCCCACCTATCGGGGGTTAGCATCTCCCTATCCCGCCCCTCCCTATCTCCCTATCCTGCCCCTCTCCCCCCACCTCTTCCAGGAGCCCAGGTACTCTTCCCACAGGAGGGGAGTGCTCCACCCCTCACATCACATTGGCGGTGCTTCCAAGGACAGATGTCAGAGGGGAGAGATGGGGGTGGTGGTGGTGGTGGTAATTGCTGGGTTACAGTGGGATGAGCGGGGCGGTACTGCCATGCGGCTCCCTATTACCTGGAACACACCCTCCTCAGAGGGCGGCAGTGATTCCCACTCAGGAGAGTCCATGAACTGGTAAGGAAAGATGTAGTGCAGAAACTGCCCATCCTGGCTCACACGAACCCTGGCAAAGGGAGAGAAGACACTGTGTGGAAAAACGGGAATGGCTCCCAAAACCCTCTTCAAAGTCTAGACGACACATTAAAAACTGGAAAATGATTAGAATCTAGCATGGGTTTTTCCTCTTCCCCCCAGAAAACACACAGTTTTAGCTTCAACCTTTCTTCTAAAGTGAGTTATACCAAGAAAGGAGGTGTCTCTATCAGGCAAAGGGAGCAATAAGAAGATCTCTAGGGGGAAGCTGAGGTCATCATTGGGTCTTTTTATTTAAAGTGGGTGGAAAACTGTTCAGCAATGCAGACGATTAAGTGCACTATTGTGGGCGATGGTGCCATTGGTAAAACACGTCTCCTGGTTACCTACACAACAAATTTCCATTTGAGTGTCTACTGACTGTTTCTGACACTTGTGCAGTCATAGTTAAGATCGATGGAGAGTCATCTTGGACTTTTTGATACCGCAGGGCAAGAGGATTGTGACAGATTACATGCCAGAAGCCAGTCCACCCTTGCTGCTTGACATAGTCGCTGCAGGGAAGAAACATCTGCACAGCTTATGTTTCAAGGGACCTGGCGTATATGGCATACTGTTCTTAATATGTTTGCTCCCCTTCTTAGCGCTATGTGTTTTAACCAAGGTCACCTCCCCGAGAAAGGTTGTTTAGGACTAAGGAAGGGAATCAGTAAAACCCCTTAACTAAGAGCCAGGTGGGTAGTTAATCACTTTACGAACAATCACGCTTAAGCTACATAATCTTTACTTAGGATAATCTCCTTCAGTTACTTCCTTGTAGTTTAATAGAACAATAGAGTAACCTTGGAATGGAGATAAGAAATGCCCTAACCTTTGGAATAGAATGGATAGGATTAAAATCAACTGGTATAAATACAGATGTAATAGGACAATACAGAGAGAACCTGGCTATGATGATCAACTGAATGCTGCCTCCGTGTCATTCCTTCTTCGCCGACTCCATCCACACCTTTGGGAACCCCTGGACCTTCTGGGGATGGACCCCAACAGATGGCGCCTGAACAGGGACCCTTAGGTAAGCCCCCTATTCCCCTAGGTAAGCCCCACTCTTGGGACGGATAGGACTCCACCATAGGAAGAGGGTGGATAGTCTTCGCCAACTCCGTCCACACCTTTGGGAACCCCTGGACCTGCTGGGGTTGGACCCCAACAATTACAAACACAGAGTTATCCACTAACAGATGTGTTTCAGATTAGAAACAGATTAGTTTTTCAGTGGTCTCTCCATCCTCATTTGAAAATGCAAAGGACAGTGGGTGCCTGAGATGACTCATCACTGTCCAAAGACTCCTTTCTTGCTGCTGAGAGCCAAACTGATCTCAGAAATGACTCCTCTACTATTTTCTTTTTTCTGATGTGTTTTTATGAGAATTGTGTACCGTTGTAATCATTCCTTCCATCATACATATTATATACAGTAACATTCAGGTGTCTGAAACTAAAATAACTCACTGACAAATTCTAATATTACTCAGAATGATTCTATCTCTATTAACAAGAAAAGCAAAACCTCTGAGATTCTCTTGGAAAATTTGAATTCAGGGCATTATTTTACAATTTGGAAATCTGAGTAATCCAACTTTAAGTTGACTTTCTCATTGTTGAAGTTTGCTCTGTTGATGTGCGATTTGGGACTTCCTTTTGTCTCAAGCCATTCCTGCATATGACGCACTTTGGAGATGGGACCTTGCAATTGTCCTTGCATTGTATTCTGGACCCAGCCTACCAATCCCAGCCTTTTACTCTCAGCCTGAGTGTACTTGTGGAAAAACACCCCTTGCACCTTTCCCAAAACCTCATAATCCACCCATATCAGGGTGTCCCCTTCTGCCATGTTCATGCTCAAACCCTCCTGGCCTTCCTGGCTGGAGGCCAGGCCAGCACCGGCGACCACCAACCACCACGCCAACGGCTCCCCCCGTCGTGGATCCCTCTACTATTGAGAAACTTGCCATTTCCCAAGGACAAACAGACACCTGCCAGGCTGGCTGCCATCAATAAATCAACAAACAAATGTTGGAGAGGATGTGGAGAAAAGGGAACCCCAGTACATCACTGGTGGGAATGCAGACTGGTGCAGCCACTGTAGAAAATAGTATGGCGGTTCCTCAAAAAATTAAAAGTGGAATTGCCGTTTGACCTAGCAATTCCACTTCCAGGAATCTATCCTAAGAATCCTGAAACACCAATCAGAAAGAATATATGCACCCTATGTTCATAGCAGCACAATTTACAATAGCTAAGATCTGGAAACTGCCCAAGTGCCCATCAGTAGACAAGTGGACAAAAAAGCTGTGGTACATTTCTACCATGGAATACTATGAGGCTGTAAAAAAGGAGCTCTTACCCTTTGAGACCGCATGGATGGATCTGGAGACCATTATGCTAAGTGAAATAAGCCAGTTAGAGAAAGACAAGTATCACACGATCTCACCTACATGTGGAATCTCATGAACAAAATAAACTGACAAACAAAATATGTCCAGAGGTATGTGTGCACAGGACAGAATAACAGATCTCAGTGGGAGTAGGGTGGGAGGACAGGAAGAGATTAACCGAAGAACATATATATGCATACATGCATAACCCATGGACACAGAGAACAAATAGTATGGGAAGGTCTGGGGTGGGGCAAGGGTTGAGTGGAGGGGGGCAAAAAGGGAGAAAATGGGAGACATCTGTAATACTGTCAACAATTTTTTTTAAAAAAAGCCTATCACCCCAGAGACTGCCCAAAAGCTGGCTGGTGACAGTATTATGAGTGCCCTAGAGCCTCCAGAACTGAAGTGTGAGCTACTATGAATAGCTCCCCAGCACCCTTTCTGCACAGCTGCTGTTAGCATCATACTAAAAGCAAATGTTTAAATCAAACCAAGAATTACAAATGAAAAGTTCATTTCTGCGATAAGGACGAATGCCCTGCACCCGCCCACATGCCCTGGCATGAGACAAGGCCCATAGGCAGGACCCTTCCCCACCCTCAGTACCAGTTAGTTTTGAGTAATTGTGCATTATCAGAAAAGTGGTCAGTGCTACTTTTTGTTTTGTTTCAAAACAATGTTGTTGTTTAAAAGCAAGGCATGCCTGTGACGAAGCGGAACAGACCACTTTGGGTTGTTGAAGCTGCTCCCTGGTTCCACTCTGGAGAGTAATCTGGGAGTTTTGTTTTGTTTTTCTTTTTGGGGGGCGGGGTTGTTTTATTTAGTCATTTTTAAAACTTCATTATCCTTTGGACAGTCCTTAAGCAGGGGGAGCATGGAGTGATTCCATATTCCACTTCTTACATCTAGTTTAGAAAACATGTTCCCCACCTGGTGCTCTGAGGAAGGAGTATAGTAAATGCCTCACTGAATAACACGCTCCTTGAAAATCACCTCTTCTCTCCACCCTCGAGTAGGTCCAGTATTTGAGGAAACTCAGGAGTGGGTGGAGCCTGTCTTGCCCCTTCTCTTTCCCAGAATGCACTATATATGTAACTGTGACTTTCAAGGAAATTTGTTAGCTATTTGATGATTTTTGAAAGTTAATTTCTAACTTCTTTTGCTGATAAATGAAAAGTATTTCACCTTTTCAAATATACCAAAATTGACTTAGTACATAAAAAACATTTCCCCCCATCAGTCATTGTCTTATTAGGTTGCCTAGCATAGACGTGCAGCTTAATAGTGTATGATATAATGATCCTAAACACAGCTGAAGACCTGGTATGTATGAGGGGTGGTGCTAGGAGAGAGATGTCTGTGGAATGATTCCCATCCTCTCTCTTTCTTTCAAAAAATGTTTTATCCTTACCTGAGGATATGTGTATTAATTTGAGAGAGAGAGAGAGAGAGAGAGAGAGAGAGAGAGAGAGAGAGAGAGAGAAAGAGAGAGGGGAAGGGAGGGAGAGAAAGAGAAAGATCGATGTGAAAGAGAAACATTAATCAGTTGCCTCTAGTACTCGCCCCAACCAAGGATTGTACCCACAACCTTTTGGTGTATGGGACGATGCTTCAACTAATTGAGTCACCTGGCCAGGGTAATTCACATCCTCTTTCAAGTTATGAGGACGGAGACCTGCTTTGTTAAGAAGCTAGGGTGGAGTGGGTTAGGAGAGAATATTTAAGAACATGGGGACCAACTAGGGGAATCCCTTATTTCTGTTTTGCATGAGGAACACAAGAGCAGCCAATCAAAGCTCTCTAATAAAAACCACTAAGTGTTAATAGGGATTTTATCAATTTCTTTTGGTTTCAGTTTTCAATATTTAAAAATGTTTAGGTAATCTTCTCCACCGTCCCCGAGTCCTCATTCTTGTAGATTCGTTAGTGTCGAACCAATGCTTCTCATATCTTAGTTCTTTGTATATGCATTCTTTTCAGATGTGTTAAACAAAACAAAAACCCTTACCAAAAGAACAAAACAAAACAAACAAACAAAAAAGATCTCTAAGGTACACCCTGTCAATTTGGAAGAAGCTACTGTTCCATCATTTCTGGAGCTTTAGTGATGAAACACACTTCTGGAAATGAGAGGTGGGTACGACCTGCTCCTTGCCTCTAAGGATTTCACGATTTAGTGGAAATCACAGGCATATAAATAACTGGCTGCAGGTCAGTGTTGTACTATTGGAATAGAATATGTCTTCACGTATTCGGTTCCCTCTAGAGATGGACTTCTTCCTAATCCCCACCTTCTCAGGTCTCAGCTTAAACACACCTTCTCCCAGGAAGTCTTGCTGGACTTCCCCAGAAAAGTTAGATCTGCCAGTTACACGCTCTGATTGCATTTTGCATTTCTCCTTGGACATTTTATGTATACAATTCACCATTATGCTGAATATTAATTATTGACTTTCTTGATAGACTGTAAGCTCCATGAGCACAAGGACAACATTTTTCATATTTTATCACTGGATCCCTAGGTCCTAGCACTCTTCAATCTTTTTTTTGGGGGGGGGGGGAGGATTTTGGAAGGATGGAATAGAGCAGTGGATCTCAACCTGTGGGTCTCGACCCCTTTGGGGGTCGAACAACCCTTTCACCGGGGTCGCCTAAGACCATCGGAAAACACATATATAATTACATATTGTGTTTGTGATTAATCACTATGTTTTAATTATGTTCAATTTGTAACAATGAAATTGGGGGTCACCACAACATGAGGAACTGCATTAGGAAGGTTGAGAACCACTGGAATAGAGGGAGGGAAGAAGGAATGATGGAACAAATGAACTCACTTGTGTCACCATAAAAGGGGACCAAAATCTCAAGGAAAAGCTTCTCAAATAAAGGAAGAAAGACAACAGGAGAGAACGAGGCTCTTGAAGCCTACATCAGATCCTTCCACCGTCTCCTGAAGCAAGGAGCCTCGCCACACATGCAAGCCACCAGGGAGCACCACTTTAGACTGTGAGCAACATCTCATGAATCTGCGTGACTCCCTGAAGCCATTGAAATTGGTATACTGTATCCTTTTTGATTTTGTTAATCCTCACCCAAGGATACTTTTTACTTCCCATTGATTTTTAGAGAGAGTGGAAGGGAGTGTGAGAGACACACAGAGAGAAACATCTATGTGAGAGAGACACATTGATTGGTTGCCTTTTACAGTGACCCTATTGAGGCCAGGGATGGAGCCTGCAACTGAAGTATGTGCCCTTGACTGGAATCAAACCTGTGACCCTCCAGTCCATGGACACTCTAACCACTGAGCAAAGCCGGCATGGGCTACTGTATCCTCTATCATTTGATCTCCTGGACAAACAGGTAATGTCCTCCTATGTGAATAGCTCAGACCAGTGGTTGGCAAACTGCGGCTCGCGAGCCACATGCGGCTCTTTGGCCCCTTGAGTGTGGCTCTTCCACAAAATACCGACTTCTGCGCACGAGCCACGAAGTTTCAATCGCACTGTACATGGGCGCCCGCACGTGGTATTTTGTGGAAGAGCCACACTCAAGGGGCCAAAGAGCCACATGTGGCTCGCAAGCCGCAGTTTGCCGACCACTGGCTTAGACAGTTAGTTGCCTGCTCAGAAGGCTGTGTATGTTGGGACTTGTGCTTTGAATACTAAATGAGAGAGACTCCCACAGCTCTACAGGGTAATGCACTTTGAGGAATTCACTTGCTGAGTCTTGAAAGGAACTCCTTGCCTTTATTAAAATAAAACAAAAAGGATGTCTGAGGTTTCAGTAATGGTTTCCAGATGAGTTTCAGCCTGCTGCTTGGAGGTGTTGGTGCCACACCATGACCAGAAAAAGGTGTGGGATTTTCTCTGAAAACCTGAGCCTGCTCATAGACTAGAAGCCTCCTCCCCCAGCTCCAACTTAGCGAAACTGAGATGGGGTGACATGGAAAGATAACAATGCAAAACTCTAACTCCAAACTTTGAAAAGCAAGAAATAAAAATCAAAATGTTCTCATTTCTGACTTGGGTTTTTGATGCTAAGTAAACTAGGAAAAGCCATGCTGAGGGAGCAAGCCCTTACCACCCCTTTACAGGGAAGTGGTCTTATACAAGTTCATGGTCCATCCATCATAGTAAAGATCCTTGAACCATACAACAATCATATGTTTCTAAAAGTGAGCACCATACATGGGGAGCAGGCATTTCTCCCCCAATCTCAACTCCCTCCTCTGAACCGAGAGGAGCCACGAGGAGCAGGCAAAAAACATGGACCTCATGAATGAGCACATTTCCTAAAAAACTGTCCTTATTTTAAGCATGGAACTGTAGGTGGCAAACATTTTGGCAACAGTTGTAATGTATTCGTAGTTAAGCATGTATTTGTTTAGAAATAATTGCCTTTGTTTATACTTTAGTTCACTCATAAAATTTCTCCCCACAGAGCTCTTTCAACCCAGGACCTCTGAGTCCAAACACACTTATATATATCACTTCCAATTCTAAACATTAACAGATATTATTGTTACTAGTAGTTGTAGTACCATTATCATCAAACTCTATGTTTCCACTGTGTGATTGGCAGTCTTATCTGGTTTCATTCCCCCTCTTCCCTTGGGATAGAGCCTTCTGGTTATTATCTTATTTTCCTACCACATTCTCTTGGTCTCAAGGAAGCTAGGGAGGAAATTGAAGACAAAGCCTTTTGAAATACTTTAGTGGCATTCCACAGAGCCAGCCCCAGAGCACCAGGTTTGCTGCTCAGCTCCACATCAAGTCCCACGAAGGCAATATTTCAAAGACTCCACAGTTGCCTATCAAAAGTGCAGCACAGACCCCCGTGTATTTGTTCAGAAGCCACCGGCCAATGGCCAGCACTCCATGCAGCTGAATGGGCATACACTGACCCTAACTAGAACCATTTCTGCTCATGTCTGATTGTCAGCCTTCTTAAATGGAGTCAGCCACGTGTCTGCACCAAAACCTCAATGAAACCTGGGTGGGCATCTGACTCTCTCCTCACTGTCTGGTCTTCAGATTTACAAGTCAGATTCCTGGCCTGTAAGAAACTCACTAGAACTACTGGGAATGGATAAGTGGGCAAGGAGTACCCTCTCTCCATACTTGGGTGTGTATGGACTGGCTTTTCCAGAGTCTGTTCAGGGTATCCCCAATATCCTTGATGCCCTGGCAGGGAACAGGGGCTATAGGAAAACCCTCTGTTTGGGCACTGGTCCCTGCACATAGTTGGCACTTGGCAAATATTGAATGGACATGGGAAGAACAAATTAATCTTATTGAAATATTCAGTTTTCCAAAACTTACAGAGATATTGCTGCAGCTTAGGGATAAGCATTAGACACCTCCCAGCAGCAAGTGCGCACACAATCTTTCCTGCCAGCCAAGAAGATACCTCATGATCTAGTTTTCTCTGGGAAAATGTTAAGAAAGAGGAAGCAAACCCATGCTTAGAAAAATCTATTTTGGTTTGTTTGATGTGTCACATCCTTCCCTTAATGGGAGGGGACACGAAGTGGAAAAAGATTTACTGGGAAACAAGAAGCGTGGGCAGCGACAGGGTAGCTTACCGGCCAGAGAGCAGCAGGGACAGGCGGTTGATGGGCGTCTCGCCCTCCACAGCGTACGTCTGCTCAGTGGCCAGAGTCAAGACCTGCTCCTCGCAGCAGCGAACGATCTCCTTGTATGCCTGCATGGGCACCTGCAGGGGCACGCACAGCGTCTTGTAGAGGAGCTCGAACTCCTCGGGGAGGGTGTCCTTGCGCAGGCGGTAGACCAGGTGTGCCAGCTGGAGCAGGCAGGCCACCGCCAGCAGGAAGTTCCAGATGACAATGTCCAGGCCGCAGGCATTGAACCAGCCCCACAGCACCGAGCACACGTAGCCGGTGCCCAGGAAGCCAAAGAGATAGAAGCATCCGTATACCCCACTGCCCCCCATGAAGCCCAGGAGCAAGACGCAGTTAGCCAGGTGGTAGAGGGCCCCTTCCATATCCTGTTTCCAGCCAGCGCACACCGGCCCCTGCCAGAGACGCTGGCCCAGCGTGCTGCTGTTGGTGCTCATCTTCGGGGCGTCTCAAAGTCGTGTCGGGCTCTAGGATTCTTCCACATAGGAAATTCTGAAAATGGAGTAGTCTGCCCTCCTACGTGTCTTCTCACCTCTGGCTTCTCACCACCAACTCCACTTGTCCCAGGAGCAAAGCTTCTGGTAGCTTTGGGAATGACTGACAGGACATAGCACACTTTATGGAGAAGTTTGAACCTCTTTATCCTCTCCCTCAGCCAGGCGCTGGCCCTCGGGCAGAGCTCTGGCCAGCTTCCTTGGCTCCAGATTCCTTAGGCCGGTCTTCACATTTGGCTCTGAGCAGAAAACCTAAACTGTCCTGAGCAAAGGACAGGACTGTTGGCCTGAACACTTCCGCAGTGAGCGACGATAAAGGGGCCACAGCCTGCTCTGTTTTCCCCAAACAGAGTGAGGAGCGGCCAGCACAGGAGGCGCACTTGTGTTCCATTTGGAATGTGTCTCTCTTGGCACCGGAAGAAAGGGTGACCCCAGATGGATACCATGTTTGGAATTGGAATACAAGAGGTACTGCCAGTGAGAAAAGACAGGCCAGGCACACAGGCAGGCTGGCAGAGCACTTAACATAACTCCCCAGAGGACAAGATAAGATCTCAGGGCAAGAGGCAGGCAGGGGAACACAGGAAAAGTGAGCACAGAATTCACCACAACAACTCAGGCAGGACACTGTCCAGGGCTCCCTGTGCTGAGGGCCAGGGGCTCTCCTGAGGTAGGAGGACACATCAAAGTAGGAAAGTGTGGGACTATTACCAGAAAAAATATCCTAACCGTGAGAACTGGAAAACCCCTTGAAGGCCTTTATTAAGTCACATTGTAAATATCACTAGGCATTTATTTGACAGGTTGAGTTCTACGCTGACTTTCCCCTGTGTACATCTGAATCAGTTATAGGTAATGCAATGGTAGTACCCTGTTCACACCCTCACCCTACCCACCCCGGCATTTGCAAAGATAAATAACTATCACCTGTTAAATACCTGCGGCGTGCCAGACCTAGATTATGTACTTTACACAAATGTTATTTCGTCATTACAACAACCCCAAAAATATTATCCTCCTCCTAGCTCTGAGAGAAACTGAGGCTCAGAGAGGTAACAAGTTCCCACAAGTAGCATGTAAGTGGCAGAATCAGGATTTGAACCCAAGTCTATCACACTGCTGTGTCTCACATAGTTTGCACAATAAGTGAAAATGCAGGATTAGATCCATGACTCCCAACCCCACACTCACTCCAAGAAGTCTGATAATGCCCAAGGAACTTCTGGATGAACCTGGGGTCTACTTTGAGTCCGCAAGAAATAAATCTGGAGTATTTAAACATTATACCAAGAAATATCCCTCTGGCTTCCAAATGACTCCTTGATCCCCCCCCCCCCCCTTGCTTCTGGTTAACCTTTACTCCATTAATCCTATTGCCCCTGAGGTATGGGCTGGGGACCAGAGGACCCAGTATCTTCCAGAACTATTCAAGTGCTCAATCCACATGGATTTTTATTATACTAATAACCTAGCCATAATTAGTGAGGAATTAGAAATTGGCAAATATGCTGAGGAGTAGAGGTTTTCAACTCAACATGAGTACTTACTATGAGCCAAGCACTTAGAGCATTAAAGATTCTCAAGAGCTGTCACTCTATCAAGGGAACGATACCTCAAAAGCAAGGGTGATTCATCAATAGACAAGTGAATAAAAAAACTATGGTACATATATATAATGGAATGTTTCTTGGCCATAAAAAAGAACGAAATCTTAACCATTTGCGACAGCATGGGTGGACCTAGAGAGTATTATGCTAAGTTAAATAAGGCAGATAGGGAAAAACAAATACCATATGATTTCACTTATATGTGGAATCTAAGAACAATCTAAACAAACAAAATAGAAACAGATTCATTGACACAGAGAACAGACTGATGGTTGCCAGAGGGAAAGGGGATGGGGAGCTGGATGAAAAAGGAGAAGGGATTGAGAAGTACAAATTGGTAGTTACAAAATAGTCATGGAGATGGAAAGGACAGCACAGGGAATATAGTCAATAATCCTATCCTATCTAATAAAAGAGAAACATGGTAATTGGCGTACGACCGATGCCCTTCCCATTGGCTAATCAGGGAGATATGCAAATTAACTGCCAGCCAAGATGGCGGACCGCAGCCAGGCAGCTTGAAACTAACATGAGGCTTGCTTGCTTCAGTGACGGAGGACTGCAACATTCCCCGCCTGCCTTGCCGGCCTCTGAGCTTGCAGTTTGAAACATTGTAACAAATATAGAAGCTAAACAAAACCCCAGAAACCAGCTTTCAGAGAGCTGAGCTGGGATCTCAGAGCTGGAGTTGATACAGAGTTTCGATTATAGAACCTAAACAAACCAGATACCTGCTTTCAGCAGCTGAGGCCTCAGAGCTGGAGCCAGGCTAAAGCTGGCCCAGAATAAAAAAGAAAAAAGAAAAAAAGGAGCAGTTGGGAGCTTCAGTCCCAGCCTGAAAACAACCCACAGCCCCTCACCCAGACTGGCCAGGCACCCCAGTGGGGACCCCCACCCTGAAGGGTGTGTGACCAGCTGCAAACAGCCATCATCCCCTCATCCAGGCTGGCCAGGGACCCCAGTGGGGACACCCACCCTGAAGGGTGTGACCAGCTGCAAACAGCCATCATCCCCTCATCCAGGCTGGCCAGGCACCCCAGTGGGGACCCCCACCCTGATCCAGGACACCCTTCAGGGCAAACCAGCCAGCTCCCACCCATGCACCAGGCCTCTATCCTATATAGTAAAAGGGTAATATGCCTCCCAGCACTGGGATCAGCGGAGCCGCGAGGCCTCCCGGCACCGGGATCAGCGTGACAGGGGGCAGCGCCCAAACCCCCTGATCGCCCTGCGGCTCTGTGTGTGACAGGGGGCGGGGCCACAACCTCCCTATCGGCCCTGCTCTGTTCCTGACAGGGGAAGGCGCCTCAACCCCCTGATCGGCCCTGCTCTGTGCCTGATAGAGGGGAGGTCCCCAACCCCCTGATCGCCCTGCAGCTCTGTGTGTGACAGGGTGAGGCGCCCCAACCCCCCCACACCACGGGCCCTGCTCTGTGTGTGACGGGGTAGAGCCATAACCTCCCCATCGGCCCTGCCCTGAGTGTGAGAGTGGCGGCACCCCAACCCCCTGATCGGCCCTACCCTGAGCGTGACTGAGGGTGGCATCGCAACCTCCCAATCTGCCCTGCTCTGTGCATGACAGGGTGCGGCGCCCCAACTCCCCAATCGGCCCTGCTCTGAGCCCGACCAGGGGCTGCACCTAGGGATTGGGCCTGCCCTCTGCCACCCGGGAGCAGGCCTAAGCCAGCAGGTCGTTATCTCCCGAGGGGTCCCAGACTGTGAGAGGGCACAGGCCGGGCTGAGGGACTCCTCCCCTCCCCCCCGAGTGCACAAATTTTTGTGCACCGGGCCTCTAGTACTGTATAATAAAAGGCTAATATGCAAATCGACTGAAGAGTGGAACAACCGGCCGCTATGACGCACACTGACCAGCAGGGGGCAGAAGCCGGACTCACGGCTGGTGAGCACAGTGGCTGTGGCGGGAGCCTCTCCCACCTCCACGGCAGTGATAAGGATGGCCAACTGCGGGCCTAAGCCATCAGTTGGACATCCCCCGAGGGCTCCTAGACTGCAAGAGGGTGCAGGTGGGGTTGAGCCCCTGCCCCCCCAAGTGCATGAATTTCGTGAACTGGGTCTCTAGTATTATAATAACTCTGTATGGTGCCAGATGGGTACTGGAAATATTGAGGGAACCCATCTGTAAAGTAGAGGGAGAAGTGTTTCTAGTAATGAGAACAACAAAAGTGAGGCACAGAAGTGTGGAAATGCACGGCATGTTGAAGGACATCAGTTTTTTTCTTATTTAATTAAAATCAACAAATGTGCATCATATTCCAATACTCCCTTCTAAAGCCAAGAGGGTGGAAAATCAGTGGTAAAGGAGAAGAGCTGGAATGCCTGGAGGAGAGGCCTGCCCTGGAGCCCCTCTCGCAGCAATGGTTTAGATCCGTGATGTCATTGGAGTGGTGGAGTTGGGGGAATTTCCATATGCTGCTTGTAAGCCTGCCTCCCACCCCAACCACCCACTTTCTAACAGGCAGCAGCTGCTCCTCCCTCCGCCTTAGTCATGCACCCCTTGAGCTGCCAATGTCGTAGTCCCTGCCAGCTGTGAGAAAGGAAATCAGAAGCACAGGAACAGAGAAGTGACCAATGCTCTGCCCAAGATAGAATTTCAAAGCCGGTCATTTTTCTCAGCAAGCCTGAAGCACAGGCTGGCCCCAACATGTTAAAGAGACAGGCAAACCCATTGGCTACTGTTCTCAGCCTGCGTTCCTTATCAATCCACACATGTGCCCATCTGAGCAGAGGGGACTAACATTTATCAAGCAATTATTGTTTCCTCATATCACCGCATACATTTTTTTTTTAAGTGGAAGAAACGGGTTCAGAGAAGCTAAGGAACTTGCCCAAGGCCACAGAGCTAGTATCTGAGCAAGGACTGTGACTCTAAATTGTATGTTCTCTGTGCTGTACCACCTTGGTAGGTACTTTTGGGAATTTATACGTGTTGCTACAGGAACATGCGATGCTGCTGGAGTGCACTGTGGGCTCAGAAACCCCACACACTGTCTGCGAGGCAGCGACGTTGATGCATAGAGGTTAGGACCCATGATGGGAATAGACAATGGAAAGTTGTATCTTGTTTTTAAACCCAGACTTGATGGAAGACAAAAGAAAAATTTGTGTCACAATGGTGTGTTCTTATAAGGAAATCCACAAACATGCAGGCAGAAGCACAGTAGAAAATATTTGGGGGAGAATAACAAGAGAG
The DNA here is from genome assembly GCF_963259705.1 of Myotis daubentonii. Lineage (NCBI taxonomy): Eukaryota > Metazoa > Chordata > Mammalia > Chiroptera > Vespertilionidae > Myotis > Myotis daubentonii. The sequence goes on along the minus strand of NC_081842.1, from coordinate 61,319,192 downwards.
AAACATTATTTGTTGAGTGGACTCAATTATCAATAAGGATTTATTTAGGGCAAAGTATGTGCTCCAAGAACAGGAGATAGAAATATGAGCAAGACAATTATCACCTTCAGGGAACTTTTGATCTGGTGAGGGCGGCTGACCTAGGAATAACAACAATCCAATAAAATAAGCACATTCGGGACTCAAAGGAAGCACTGACAGGGGAGCAAAGATCGAAAGGAAGGTGACATTTAAGCTGGTCTAAAAAGATGAGTAGGTGTTCCCCAGCCAGGGTAAGGCATTCCAGGAAGGGAGAACAGAACGTGAAGTCAAGTCCAGAAGTAAAACAAAAACACAAGGCATTCTGGTAACAGAGAACAGCTTGCTGTAGGTGAATCAAAGGCAGGCAGGAGAGGCCAGCAGGGGCCAGAGGGTGAAGTCAGCGCGGTGCCTTGCCAGGTGGGGTTGTGAACCAGTGAGCTGCGAACTGTTACTGGTCCATGATGAGATGAGAACAGAAATTAATAGTACTTAGGCACTTTTATAGCAATTTGACAGAGAAACTTGTGGCCTTTGAGTTTAATAAAAACGTGGGGCCCATGTAGTGTCTTTTTTTTAAATTTCACTTTCCTAATATCAGTCTGTGAATTGAAACCATCAAAGCTGATTCCTCACCACACAGAATTTGAGATACACTGCGCTTGAGATTAATGCTTTCCTAATATAGATGTTAAAATAGAACAGAGGCTTTGGACACATACTGCCAAGTTGGTCTTAGGCAGACACTACTTGTTGCCTTTCCTATAGCAACCTTAATTTCCTTAATTTATGGAAGTCTGATTTTGCTCTGGCAATATGTTAAGGAAGGTGGGCTTCTCCCCCAGTTGCCAGGGCCTGAAATAAGACTGGTCAAAGCCAAGCATGAGATCCCTTTCTCCTGGATGGCAACAGGTTTAAGGGTAGGCATGTGACCAGTGAGAGATGAGGAAGTGCATGGGGGAGCTTCTGGGAAAAAGCAGGCTCCTTGGCAGACAGTAAGGAGGCCTACCTCTCATCCTGGCTTGAAGACAGTTATGTGATGATGTAATGCTTGAAGTCACCATAGCCATGAGATATGATATGCTTAAGGATGAGAAGGGTAAAGAACAGAAAAACAGACAGGCCTCTATTCTTGAAAGTGAGCCATTGTCTCAAACCTGGAATGTGACATCCAGATGCAGCTGGTAGTCTGGTGCTTGCAGTTGAATGCCTCCAGATTCAGAGCCCCTTGAGGATTTCTATAAGGACTGCTCTTCAGAGGACAGTTCTCTGGACAGGATTATCTTCTTATATGAAAACTGAGCATCAGACTACTAATGTTCTATCAATATGTTTCTCTCAAAACTTTATGAGGAATTGCTCCTCTAAACTCAATTTGACCTTTCAGGATAACTTGGTTGTTAAGAAAACAAGATGGTTTAGTGGAAAATTGGACACCTACTCACTATCCATTTATCTCTTCTTCCTTTTAACAGAATTCCAGTTTTGTCCTGATATCTAAATTACACATAGATCCAAGAGAGGGAGTGGGGGTTCTGTTTAAGCCAATCAGCATAAGGCATTCTGCTGACAACTATTATCTATACTAATAAAAGCCTCGGTGACCGTAGCACCCTCATGTCATCACAAGATGGCCACCACAAGATGGCTGGCAGGAGAGGGCAGTTGGGGGCGATCAGGCCAGCAGGGGAGGGCAGTTGGGAGCGATCGAGCCGGCAGGGGAGCAGTTAGGTGTCAATCAGGCCAGCAGGGGAGCAGTTAGGGGGTGATCAGGCCAGCAGGCAGAAGCCGTTAGGGGCAATCAGGCAGGCAGGCAGGTGAGTGGTTAGAAGCAAGCAGTCCCAGATTGTGAGAGGGATGTCTGACTGCTGGTTTAGGCCCAATCCTGCAGTCAGACATCACCCCAGGGGTCCCAGATTAGAGAGGGTGCAGGCTGGGCTGAGGGACACCCCTCCAGTGCACAAATTTCTTGCACCGAGCGTCTAGTTGGTTCATAAAAATATAAACCTAATTTGGCTCAATCAGACTTAAAGGGCACGCATGCCTTAGGAATGGTTTCTCTCTTCTGCAAGACTTTAACAACAAAATATATGATTGGCTTCATCAGTCCTAAAAAGGAAAGGTCTGAGATAAAAAATAACTTGTCCTAGAAGGTATCATTGAGCCTCTATTATTGCATGCAGAACTTGCAATGGGCTTCCAGCTATGAGTTTTCCTTTATCACCTAGCAGTTTTTTTGTAATATATTTAAAATATTTTTATTGATTTCAGAGAGAAAGGAAGAGGGAGAAATAGAAACATCTATGATGAGAGGGAATCATTGATTGGCTGCTTTCTGCATGCCCCACAGTGGGGATAGAGCTTGCAACCGGGCATGTGCCCTGAGAATCAAACTGTGACCTCTGGTTCATAGGTCGATGCTCAACCAGATGGGCACACCTAGCAGTTTTTAATAGCTAAAGAAACACTGGTATAGTCTCACATGCAGAAATTCTTTTAAGGAAAGGATCTTGGAACATTCATCATAGCACTGAGTATTCAACTTCATATTTCTATTGGTTATATACATACTAGAGGACCGGTGCACGAAATTCATGCACTGGGGTGTGTGTGTGTGTGTGTGTGTGGGGGGGGGGGGTTCAACCTGGTCTGTGCCCTCTCACAGTCTGGGAACCCTCGGGGGATGTCCTTCTGCTGCAGAGGCGGAAGAGGCCAGCTATAAGCCTGGCTTATGGCTGGCGGTGCTTTCCCTGCGGGAGTGCACTGACCACCAGAGGACAGTTCCTATGTTGAGCGGGATTGGGTTAAAACCAGCTCTCCAACATTCCCCAAGGGGTCCTGGATTGCAAGAGGGTGCAGGTCAGGCCGAGGGACCCTACTGGTGCACGATCAGGGTCTGGGAGGGATGTGGGAGGTTGGCCAGCCAGGGAGGGACCACAGGAGGGCTCTAGGGCATGTCCGGCCCTTCTCACTCAGTCCTGATTGGCTGGACCCCAGCAGCAAGCTAACCTACCGGTTGGAGCGTCTGCCCTCTGGTGGTCAGTGCATGTCATAGCGAGCAGTTGAGCAGCCTTAGTGTATCATTAGCATATTACGCTTTGACTGGTTGAATAGACTGGACACTTAGCATATTAGGCTTTTATTATATAGGACTAGAGGCCTGTTGCATGAAGAGATTCGTGCGATAGGCCTTCCCTTCCCTTGGCTGCTGGCACCAGTTTTCCTCTGGCATCCGGGACCCAGGTCTTCGCTCTGGCTGGGCTCCGGCCAGAGCCCCCCCCCCGCCCCCCCAACTCCCGCATCCATCAGGCTTAGCTGCTCCGCTGATCCCGGGGCCGTGAGGCCTCGCTGCTCGGCAGACTTCGGGTACGTTTGGCCTCGCTCCACAGCTTGGAGCCTAGTATGCAAATTAACCGCCATCTTTGTTAGCGGTTAATTTGCATATCACCCTGATTAGCCAATGGGAAGCATAGCGAAGGTACAATTAGCCTTTTTGTCTTTTATTAGATAGGATACCCACTAGACTATAAGCTCTTTGAGAGCAGATCCATGTCTTACTAAGCTTTGTTCACTACTTAGCACATAGTTGGCATAATGTATGTCCTCAGTAAAAATAACCTCTCATCTCATTGAGGACAAGATATACGTGATTCACACATGAATACTCAACACCTTGGACAGCTCCTTGCACATAATAGGCCTTCACAAAATAGGTACAGAATGAATGTGTAACTATGACTATGTTTACATTAGATACCTGGTACAGGAAACAACTTGGGCCTCAACTCTCAAGACCAAGATACATCTCTAGGTCACCAGATATTTGACCAGAGCAATTTCCTAAACCTCTCATTTTAAATGTAAAATCAGGGTTATAGTTTCTCATCACCCTCACATCAGACCTGTGGAAGGTGTAGTTACCCTAAGGTAGGCTTTGCCTAGGGACATGGTCCTGTTCTCATCAATCCTTCATGTCAAATAGTTCAAAGTTAGATAAAGAGAACTAATTAGAGAATAGTTGAATATGTCTTTTTTAAGAATTTGGGAATTATTGTGAATAGCAGGGGCTTGGCAAAGGTACATCAGAATGTGGTAGTCACCTACTAGAAAGCTAAGTTCTTCATTTTTCAAATTACTGTGGTGACATCTCTTAGTAGAATGCTGCCCATAATCTTTGGGAAGACTTAAGCAATAGGGAAGACTTCAGCACTAGGTCTTGTAAAATGTGTTTTTAACTACGGCAGATGTCAAGAAGGGTGCTTTAGTTCAGCAGTCGCCAACCAGTGGTCCACGCACCACTGGTGGTCGGTCCATGAGGTCCAAAAGGTTGGCAATTGCTGCTTTAGCTCCTTTACGAATCAGGTAAGCATATCTAACTGGCAAAGGTTGAAAAATATTAACCTTGCTAAGAGTTTTAGGAAATAGGCATCCTCAGATACTAAGTTACAAGCGGATACCCCCTTTCTAGAGATCAGGCAGGCAGTACTCAAAGCCTTGAAAATTTACACAGCCTCTGGCCCCTATTTGGCTAAGTGATTAGAAGATATTTGTAAAGACTTTCCTATGAAACTTCCATTGCAGTGTTATTACGGAGTAGTAAAAAAAAATAAAGAGATGAATGCCAAGGTCACCAAAACGTGGTCCTGTTGTAGACTGGTGGGATTTCAGGTGATTTCTTCCTTTTCCATAAAAACCAACCAACAAAATACCTCCCACCTCCTCCCTCCCCCCCAAATCAGAAATAATTTAGGTATTTGGTATATATCCTATTCAAGACTAAGACCCAATTCCTAGAATGGTATCTGACATACAGCAGGCAATGTATAAAACAGCGGTTTTCAACCTGTGGGTTGCGACCCCTTTGGGGATCAAATGACCCTTTCATAGGGGTCGCCTAAGACCATTGGAAAACACATATATAATTATATATTGTTTTTGTGATTAATCACTATGCTTTAATTATGTTCAATTTGTAACAATGAAATTGGGGGTCACCACAACATGAGGAACTGTATTAAAGGGTCGCGGCATTAGGAAGGTTAAGAACCACTGGTATAAAGCATTTGTTTAATGAATAAATGTGCAAACAATAGGAAATTGGTTAAATAAGCCACAGAATGGATTTACACATAGCCAACACAAATCACATTGCAAAACTACTCATGGATGGTAAAATGTATGAAGGGAAAAAGGCAATTACTATTATCATCTCATTAAAAATATGTACCTTAGAAAAATGATTTTGTTTTAAAAAATATATAAACACATAGAAACAGCATACATCAAAAAGAAACACTGTGTGATGTTAATTTCTGTAGTCCCGGGACATATTCAAGCAGCCTGGACAATCACCTGCCAGGGATCTGTCCTGGGTGAAAAGTTGGCTCATATGTTTTAATAGTCCAAGATTCTCTTCTTTAATGCTCTAAAAACTTTAAAGTGCTTACTGAAATAAAAGTATTTATTCAAATAGTCAAGTGGAAATCTGAACACAGAATCAGAGAATGACAGTAACACTAAATGTTCAATACTCTGCCAAATGTTTTATATATGCTATTTTAATTAGTACTCACCACCTTGCAAATTAGGCATTACTAATGTCCCTGTTTCTTTCTTTTTTTCTTTCAGATGAGAAAAACAGACCCAAAGTTATAATTTGCTTGAGGTCACACAGGCAGCTATTGAACCTAAGGCTGTCACACTTCAAAGCCATGCTCTTAATCAACAGGAATGAATCCTAAGGAATAATTTAATTCAGCTGCTTTATTTTATAAAACAGGCAATTTTCCCATCATACAATGACATATAAACAGTACATATTCTCTTATGTTCCTCAGTATCTTTTGAGTTGAAACTCCATTTACTTAAAAGACTATGACCATTGCTTCATTCGCCCTTAAGCAACTAACAAGAGAATAGGGTTGCTATAGTTAGTGAACACACTGTTTTATTCCAGGTCACTACAGCATAGCACAGAGCTATTTCCTTAGCACTGTATTTGTACTAACTCAGCCTCTGGCCTGGGCTCCAATTAATGAGACAACACTCTCTGGTCCCTAGGAATTAAACTTATGATCCTAGTCTATCTTAAAATGCGGCTAGTGCCTGGCTGGTGTGGTGGTGGTTGATCATCAACCAATGAACCAAGAGGTCACGGTTTGATTCCTGGTCAAGGCACATGCCCAAATTGCAAGCTCGATCCCCAGTAGAGGGCATGTAGGAGGCAGCCAATGACTCTCTTATTGATGTTTCTAGCTCTCTCTCCCTCTCCCTTCCTCTCTGAAATCAATAAAAATATCTTAATAGCCATACATAGATTATGTCAAGCTGCCAGAGGCCAAAGCATAACAAGCATTTGCATGAAAGTGCAAAGATGACATTGGAAGACCAATGGACCTTGATCCCAACAGGGCTGGAATCAACACAAGATTGCTGCTGCTGTGACTGCCATGGCTCGAGGCGATTTCCTGACCTGATAATCCTTACATTGTTTACCAAACTTTACCTTTGACCTGCCTGTATGTATTGCTAAAGGGCAAATGTGTTTTCAAAGTGAATAAAAGTGGGCAGGGCCCAGACTCAGTGTTCCTCTTCATGCAAGAGGTTTCCACCGGGGCCCCCAATGCCTTCAAAATTCATATTTCTTGTATAGTGTACTCATTGTGTCGTCAGCCCTCCTGCGAGTCATCCTGAACTCGCCATGAAGGTTGCGGCATCAAGCAATTGAGATCTTTCAAGCCAAGGCATCCTAATGTGCTCCAAAACTTAAACAAATTACTTTCCCAAAAGAGAGAATAATGGACAACAATATGAATTTAAAATATTAAGACTGGTGTTTGTCAGCATGCTCAGTGGTGAGAGCATAGAGCATTGAGCATCGACTGAAGGATCGCAGGTTTGATTCTGATCAAGGGCATGTACCTCAGTTGAAGGCTCGATCCTTGGCCCATTGGCGCGCATACAGGAGGCAACCAATGTGTCTCTCTCACACTGAGGTTTCTCTGTCTCTGTTCCTCCCTTCCACTTGCTCTAAAAAATCAATGGAATATCCTTTGATGATTAACATAAATAAATAAATAAATAAATAAATAAATAAATAAATAAATAAATAAATAAATAAATAAAATATCTAGACTGAAGGCTTGTCTAGTTCTTGCCTTTAAGAAAGTTAAAAATAAAAAACAGAACCTTAAGTGATACGATAATGGCTACCATCCTCATTCCAAATTGGTAAAGGGTTATTTTTTACTTCCATGTACTGATTTTGAAGATCTCATTGGATGACATCAGTATTTGCTTTCTCCTTACAACAAATACCCAAGAGTTCCCAGAATGACACAATGTAAGAAATTTATATTACAAGATTTGTTTATTCTACATGCTTTAATATAAATAAGTAAGTAAGTAATGTGTGACGATGTAAGGAACACAGAAAGAAACACACCTAAAGATTTTTAACCAGGGAATTTCCTTTTTTTTTTTTAATAAATTATACTTTTACCATTTATGAAAGTTCATTAAAGAACTCTCCAAATTATTAAATCATCTTCATTCTTCAGAAATTATTCATTCACAGAGCAGAACACCTACAGAAAAAGATTTATTTTAGAAAATCAGATTTCAAACATCATGCCAGACCTATGGAGTTAGGAAACTCAGCTAAGTACTGTTAACCAACTACCACAATTATTCTAAACCAGTCATGGAATAAAAGGTCTACATTTTAAAATTCTAGTTTTGCCTAACTAAAAACATCGCTGAAACTGTTCAATTCATCACAGTTTAATCTTCACAAGTCTTTGTTGATGTAAAACTACATATTTTCTCAAAAATATCTTCCCCAAAAAGCTAAGGCAGTTTATTTTCAGTTACTCAAACCTCTCCTTGCTGATTCAAGTATGTTTGGCAAAGATGTACAAAGCGAAAGGCAGAAGTTCAGCTCTACATACAAGGCACTTCCTGTGGAAAGTTACTCACTTCATCCCAAGGGCAAAATAAGGGTAACCCTTTTGAAATCCGTTTGTAAAGATCAAAAGGGGAGAGTAATCGAGGAGAGGGTTGCAGGTCTAGTCAGGCAGTACCAGGCTTCAATCCAGACAGCTCTCACCCACCTCCACTCCTACCCCCAATCCTTATCCCAGAAGACAGAGAACAATGCTAAAAAGGTAACTAAGTAATCTGGGCTAGCCAAATCTTCAAGTCCAAGGCAAGTGCTTCCCTCATCTAGCTAGTCCCTGTATTTGGTTTAGAAAAGATAAGCCTCATCAACAATAAAATATCTAAACCATCAATTTTCAAAAGGCTCAAAGGAAAAATACAGTTAAGGGAAAGGCCTGAGCAGGAAAGAAAACCAAAAATGAAGCTACTCAACATTCAAGAGATAGCAGTCCATAGCAAACAGTTACCTCATTTGCTACTGACTGAGTATCATATATGGAAACCTCTTGGTTATATCTTTGGGTGTAAAGTTCTTGACAGAAGAGATCCTGTTCTTCTCATCTTAGCATTTTTTTAGGGTCTTAAGCAATAAATATCTATTGAATAAATAAGTGTTTGAATAGCAGAAATAACCCTTTTCCTGGATTTTCTCAGGATCATATTCTCATACATTATTAGCTGCATGTATGTATGAAATCAGCATATTTTAAGTATATTTCAACCTACTATTAAGTTTAGTTTAACTTAATAAATACTGATTATCACTGCCACTAAATGGTAGTCCTCTAATTTCTTTCAATGATTTTAGCCCCCTAAATGAGTTCTCCCGGTTCCTTCTGAATCCTAAAGGCAGAAAGATACTAGCTATTTCCTGTTCACATTTTTTTTTAGCAGGTTCTAGGTTCCTCTAGTTCCTCTTTCAGTAAAAGAAGCAGTCATAAGACAGAAGTGTTGAGAATCACCACCATCACACACCTAATTTTTCTTAAGAGTAGTTTTCAAGTCTCAGCTTTTACTACTATTAAATCTCCATAGTTTTATTTAGAATTATCCCTTCAGCTTAAGCCACTGGTTGTTAAAGAGGGACACACTTGAAAATTATCTAGGTAGGAGTTTCTGAACTAACAGGTGCAGATCGGGGCCCAAGCTTGTGAGTTTAGGAAAATATGCCTCAGCAGGTGATTATAAATTACACCTTTGGTTGAATGCAGCCTACTTTTATATTAAGTTCCAACCTACGTTAAGGTGGGGCTTAAGATACAATTAAGACCTACCTTATTTAGGATATAACATTAATACGTACTAAGGTTTTTGAATTTGTAATGTTTATACTCATTACTGGGAAGACCTGTTTGCAAAAATATTTTTCGCTTGAAGCTAGCCTCAGAAAAATGTGGTCTAACTGTCTGAAAGGTATGAATTCAGTTAAGTTAATCTTTTAACAGTGCAGACAGCAGTGCTGGATTTTACCCTCCAGCCAATGACCTGGTTATATACCTATGCATTTCAACAATAGGTCTAATTAGCATTCATAATCAAGTTTTCAGATTATAAATCAAGACTATGCACAATCCTAAAAGTGAATATGTTGGCAATAAAGCCTCATTAAGTGCAAGGAGTGAAGTGTAAAGTGCTCTACCTAGTGGTTCAGTTGGTTGAAGTGACATCCTGTATACCAAAAAGGTTGCGATGAAAAAATACCCTCAAGTGAGGATTTAAAAAAAGACCTAGACTCTAATTTTAATTCCACCATCTATCCACTCAACTTCAGCAAGTATTTTTGACTTCACTGTTCCTCCATTTCCCCAGGGGGGTTAGGGAAATCGGACACCTGTCCCTCTTCCAAAATTCTTCGAAGGGCCCTATGTGGATTCAGATTGCTCTTCTAACCAGATTTCAAAAATACATTATTAGGTCATATATTCAACAGACCCCAACTGAAGGTTTGCTAGCCACAACTTCCAAGATATGGGGAATTCCTTTCTGGTTTCTATCTGCTTTACAGATGAGAAAACTGAAGTTCAGAAAGTTAAGGACTTGCCCAAGACCACGCAACCAGTTAAATACCAGATCTTCTAAGTCCAAAGCTCTTGCATTTTCTTTTATAGACAAACTAGTGTCCCAGTGCACGAAATTCATGCATGGGGGGTGTCCCTCAGCCCTGCCTGCGCCCTCTCCAATCTGGGACCCCTCGGGGGATGTCCAACTACCTAAACCAGCAGTTGGACATCCCTCTCACAATCTAGGACCACTGGCTCCTAACCACTCACATGCCTGCCTGCTTCATCATGCCCAACTGCCCCTCCCACCGGCTTCTCGCTCCCAACTGCTGCCTCCTGCCAGCCTGATTGCCCCCAACTGCCCCCCACTGCAGGCCTGCTCGTCCCCAACTATCTCCCCAAAAGACCTAATCACCCCCAACTGCCCTCTCCTCCTGGCCTAATCGCCCCTAACCGCCCCTGCCTCGGCCCTGCCACCATGGCTTTGTCTGGAAGGTCTCCTGGTCTAATTAGCATATTACTCTTTTATTAGTATAGACTAGGGTCCCAGTTCACGCATTCGTGCACCTTTAAAGGAACTGTGGGCCATAAGGCTGTGGTGGGCACAGGGGCGGGTCTCGGCCTATCTTCCACGCCCCTGCCTGGCCCCTCCTGCCACAGCCCCTGTCCCTTGTCTGCCGGCAGCCCCGCTCCCATGCGCTGACAGCGCTGGCCCCTGCTCGCACCCACTGACGGTGAGGAGTGATTGGGGCCTGATGGCACAGAGCGATTGGGGCTGGCACCATCATCAGGGTGTGAGCGGAAGCTGCTGCCCCATTGCCCCTCAGGAGCTGGGGGAGGTGGAGAAACCCTCAGGGTGATCAGGGCCAGCAGCCACTGCTTGCACACGCTGATGTCACCAAACAATTGGGACTGGTGCCAGTCACTGGCAGCGGTTGCGAGCGGGGCCAGCGCCAGCAATGGGTGCAAGAGGCGGCTGCCAGTTCTTATCATGCCTCAGGAGTAGGGGGAGGTGGATAAGCCCTGAGGGGTGATTGGGGCTGACCGCGCTGGGTGCTGGCAGCGGGCGCAAGCGGGACCAGCGCTGGCAGCAGGTGTGAGCACCGGGTGGGACTGCAGCACGGGAGAAAAGAATTTTCAGTAACCACCAGAGGCTCGTCCCAATGACAGCTACTAGTGTCCTGCCTTGGTCTGGTGCCCCCCGCTCACCTGCTCCACCATCCCACTGTGGCCGACGCCCGAGATGTTCCGCGTGCGCCCCCTGGTGGTCAGCGCACATGATAGCAACCGGTTGTTCTGCCGTTTGGTCTAGTTGCATATTAGGGATACACACACACACACACACACACACACACACACACACACACACACACAGGAATCACTCTAACTCTGTCCCAATAACATAAGAAAACTGGTATCTCCTGGTCCTTGTGAATATATGCTACTTGTAACAACTGTACTACCTCTGTGATTTATATGAAGTCCAAGAAAAGCTTTTGGTGCTCCTAAAATTAGCATTTTCTAAAATCACCCTTTTTATAAAGGCAGGTTCAGCCCTAGCCAACAGCTTACATAACTGACTAAGAAGAGAGTTAGATTATGAACAAGTGTGGAGGAGAAACTGTTCCATGATGTGAGCACCATCTGTCCCGCAAGCTGCATCTGGGCCAGAACAGAGGTTGTTTTCTGCAAAGTCCCCTTATAGATGTCTGATCTTAATTGATGTTCATTCTGACATAAACCAGGACTCCGCCCTGACCTCCCTCTACGTGCGGGTTTCTGCAACAGGTTGCTGTCCTGACCTGGTAGTATTCACACACTCGTGCCTGTACCTATGCCTCCATTTACCCTATATGCTTTCCTGGCGCCTGTTTGAGTATAGGGATCTATTTCATCTTTAAGCTGCCCCAGACGGGCCTTGTATGTAAGTTTCCCTTAATAAACTCTATTAATTGCCAAACTGGATTGGCTAGCCTCTTCGTTTGGTGTTTCCCTGCTCTCCACTTAGGGAGGTGTATTTTTGGTCTCAGGACTCTCCTCTGGATGTGTGTAGACTAACAACAAAAAAGCCATGTACAAGTGTTGAGATTCCATGTCTTTAAAAAGAATCAATAGGTATATTTATACTTTTCAAGAACACAACCCCCATTCAAATTTACTTATTTTACAAAACAGTTCACCATGACCATCTAATCTAAAAGCCACTTTAGTATTTCATATATACAGAGTAGATATACCATAACATATTTAAATAAAAAAACTTATTATGGTTCTCTTTTTATCAATAAAAAGTAAAGTCCAACCCTGGCCAGTGTTACTTTCAGTGGTTAGAGTGTCAGCCCAAGCTCGGAAAGATCTTGGGTTTGATTCCCAGTCAAGGGCATGTTCCTGGGTTGCAGGCTCAATCCCCAGTCCCAGTTGGGGCATGTATGGGAGGCAAACAATCAATGTGTCTGTCTCTCCCCATTCCTCCCTCCCTCCTTTCTACTCTCTCTCTCTCTTAAAAAAAAAATAAAAAAAAAAAATATATATATATATATATTTTATATTTTTTTAAAATCCTTGGGTTAGGATTAACAAACAAAACAAAACAAAAAGTAAAGTCCAAAGAGGATGTAGCTGAAATAAAACATATTAAGCTAGACATCAGGAGAACCAAAATTAAGCCTGAGCACTTTCAGCCTACAATGTTTTCCACTATACAGTGATACTTCTTATCAACTTGGGACAAGTTCCTTATCCTCCTTTTTATAGCTCAATGAGGAACACTGGCCATATGTGAAATTCCAAAGAGGCAGGAAAGAGGTGAAAGGGAAAGAAGCCAGGCTCTCTATTACTGTTATATTGGTATGGGCTGTGGCATTATCTCTCAGCCATTATTAAATTAAAAGTGGTGGTGTGATGTGGAAAGCCAAGGGCAGAGGGAGTCTGCCTGGAGACAGGTTCCAGTTCTGATCCTGCTAACCCATCTCAGGAATCATTTCATATTTATAGGATTTAATTTCATTTATTTATTCATTTAATAACAATCTCTAATGAACACCTACTATGTTTTAGATCCTGAGAATGTGACAGTGAAACAGAAAATTCCTACTCTCTCAGAGATCATATTCTAGTTGGAGTAAAACAAAGCAGATGATAAATAACTACATAATATGCAGGCAATGGTGTTAAGAATAAAGTAGACACTAGCCACATGTGCTTATTAGATAAAACTAAAAATACAGTTCCTCAGTTTTAGTACTCACATTTCAAGGGTTCAACAGTCACATATGGCTAGTGGCTACTATACTGGAGAGTGCAAGTGCAGGACGCTTTCATTATCACAGAAAGTTTCTTGGACGGGGCTGGGATACAGCGATGGGGGAGGGATGTTATTTTACTTATTTGTAAATATATTTTTATTGATTTCAGGGAGGGAGAGATAGAAACATCAATGATGAGAGAGAATCACTGATCAGCTGCCTCCTGCACACCCCCTACTGGGAATCAAGCCCACAACTGGGGCATGTGCCCTGACTGGGAATCGAACCCATGATCTCCTGGTTCATAGGTCAATGCTCAACCACTGAGCCTGCCAACCAGGTAAGGGATGCTATTTTAGCTGGAATGTTGAGGGAAAGCCTCTCCAACAAGGAGGTATTTGAACAGATCTGAATGAAGTGAGGGAGTGAGTCAAGTTGCTACCTGAAGAGCTTCCAAATGAAAGAAAAATCATTTATTAAGGTCCCCTTCAGCATTAAAATTTAGATTCAAAGTTCTTCAAAAAATGGTCTGAGTTTTAACCAGTTAACTGTCACGCATCCAAAATGAAAATCATCCCCACACACCACGATATTTTGAATTTAAAAAATCAATTTGCAATGAATATTATAAAAATAAATATATTACAATTCTGGTGTTCTTGAATAGTTTCAGCTGAAAATTTTCAGGAAAAATGATTTTAAAGTTGGTCAGGGCTGCCACTTAGAGAAAACATTTTTTTTTTTTTATAGACACACATGGCGTGTGGGGAAGGTCTGCCGCTTGCGTATATAGACGCTTATGGCATACAATGGGTTAGTGATTAGAATAAAGCACAGTACAAAAGAGAAACAGCAAAAATTTCATTTTTGTTTTGCAGAAAGCAATACTTCATGTGTTGCCTACTCTCTGTTTAAAAGCACTTATTAAAGACTCACAACATTAGAAACAAGGAATAGAATGTTTTCCCTTTAGTTCCTTTAAGCACAACTAAATATTATGAAATTCCTAAGCCATGATTCCCGGTAAAGCCCTTTCTTAAAAGCTAAATTCTTCCCTTCCCAAATCCACCCAATACCTCTCAATTTATTAGCGTCACTTACTCCCTACATTAGAAACTGAAAAGTTATTTTTTAGTGCTATTTCCGCATGTTAGATTAACCAGGTGAACTACCTTTCAGATAAAATGTTGCCCAATGACTGCAAAATCTGTAGAGCAATAGAGAAATTTGAAGCAATGAGCCTATGTATTACCTTCCCCATCAGAGAGTACCATGCTCACCATTTCATATCTTAAATCCCAGGGCTCTCATGCATTCCTTGTGGGCCTCAATTAGGTGTCCACAGTGCTCTTCTCCTTTCTCAATAATGCTACAAAGCAAAAGGTACTTGTTATCTAACAAAGTAGCCGTTAAGAATATTAGCAGTAAGTAAGCATGCATAATAGTGATGTGGAGTGAGGCAGAACATAGTCTGATGGAATGTAGCTAGAGTTCAAAAAAAATGTTCTTCTGATTGGTCTAATAATCCAATAGGCTTGAGACATTAGCAAGAGAAAATAATCAAATGTAATACATACAGAGGTATTGGGAACCCTGCATCCATAAGAGCCAGAGACTCCGCACGCAGGAGCAGTTGAGACAGAAAGGGAACATGGGTACGGAAGACTTCCTGAGCTAGGGAGGAGGTAAGGTGCCTTGGGGGCTTTAAAAGGTCACTGCAGGATTTTAAAAGCAGATACTTAATACTTATAAGTTTGTCCTGCCCCATAAATAGGTCAAAAGAAGTTATTTCTGATCATCTCTTATAGGCAAGGCCCCTAATTCAAGTTCTTCTAGGAAGTTAAGGGGGAAGGGGAGTGTGTGGGGGGAGGCAGATTCTCTTGAGGCCACAGCTAACATGGCCTTTAGCTCAAAACAACCTGCAAATCACAGAAGCATATCTTGGGGTGACTTGTTTTGAACGCCCCGTTTCAATTCTCCCTCCACAATATTATTTGCAAAGTACTAAGGATTAACAAAAAAGCACTGGGCTCCTACAGCTCTTATTGACCTCATTATGCCGCTTATATTTTCTTTGCCTTTATGTAAGGACAAAAAAGGGGCTGAAGGGAAGTGGACATTCACATCTTAAAATTCCTAATAAGATTTGTTCCACAAGAGAGGCTGCATAAAATGAAAACGAACAAAAGCTTTTGTAGCGTGATGGTAATCTAGAGGTCCTCTCCTGAACACTACAACGTCTCCTAACAGTTACAAACTGACTGAAATGATCTACCTAAGGGGGGGGGGGGAGGGACGCTTTAGTACTGTTAAGAAATGTACCGTGTCCTACTATGTCTAAAATTTGGTAGGAATCACCAGAAAATTATTACTCTTTGGTTTTGCTCAATTTTTTATAATAGTCCATAGCAATTACTGGCATGTCTCCATTCACTTAAAGCTCCTTTAAATCAAGTAGCAAATTTACCCACTTCGACATCTTCCGACCTAAAGTTATGTTCAAAAACCCTTCCTGGGGGAAAATGAGTGAACGGAGGTCGGGTCAACCGGACCTCTCTCCTAACCCTTCACCCGTGTCCCACCCGAGCCGCGCACTGACCACGCATCGCGCGCCTTCTTGGTCTCTGGACAGGCGCAGCAGGGCTTCAGCGGTTTCTTCTCCTGCGTCTCAGAAGGGGCAGGGCTTGCGGCCGCCAGACCCGGCATCTTGCAAGATGAAAGCAGCTACTAGGTACAGGGACTCTCAACGCTCCCAACCTCCGCAAACGCCGATTCGCTCGCAGTCACTTCCGGCATCCGGTCCAGAAAGACCGGAAGTCCTGCCTCTCTCAGACGGTTGGGCGCGGGAGACGGAGGATCAAAAGGACGCATGCGCAGAAGCGACTAAATAACGTCACCGAGACGCCTCTTTGGCGCAGGCGCAGAGAGGCGAGGTGAAAGGGCGCGCAGAGTTCACAATTCAGAAAGGTCGAGAATGAGGAAATCAGACATCGCTCAAGCCCTCCACCTACCGCGAATGTCGAGAACTGAAGCCCTAGGAAGTGAAACGTCTTGTCCCTGATAAACGAGAGAGCACACTATTGAAAGCCGGCCCCCTTGGAGTTAGAGCTTAGTTCTCTGTATTTCAGGGTGGGCACTGCCTTCTTCCTGACGCTCTCCCCTGTTTTCATTGTCCTAGTTAAAGACGAGTGACAAAGACACTGAACAACGACATTCCACAGTATTGAAAAAAATTTTCCCTACCACCCATACCTCACCCCATACACTTTAAATCCGCAGTTAATTGATGTCTATAGCTCCCTCCTACTAATTTGATTTCAGTATGAATTGTTCAGTCAGGACAAGTACAGTATATTGTTTAATAAAATTGAAAAATGCCTTCCTTTGACATTTCTTGAATTCAGGTAGATACGTAAACTGTTGTCCTATGTTATTTGCAATACAATGTGCACACCTATTGTGGTTTTTTTTTTTTTTTTTTGCTGAGAATTATTGGGCAAAGGGACTGAACTATTTTTTAAAGCAGGACTTTGTGGCATTATTCAAATAACTACCTGATGATAGATATTTGGGGTAATCAAAATTTCAATATCACCTAACTAAAGTTTGTTTCTGTATTTCTGAGATTTAGTTCAGGGAACCCAGGTGGTCAGGTGCTGAATGGAATTAGGTTCTATATTCGTATTTTCCAAGTTACTAAAACCATTCCCATTTTGTCCTCTAAAAACTTCTAATAAGCATGATTTTTGCTTCATTATGGGATTAGTATGTTTAATAATATAAAACATTGCTCTTATGTCCTCCTAAATGTACCTTTATCTACATTATCAGTTCTTTCAACTAGGTGTTCACTCCTGTTGTATAGTATCTTGCCACTCAAATGGTGTTTCTTGAACTATCAACATCAACATCTCTTGGAAACATACAATAACACAGTTCAACAAATCATTAGGGAAAAGAAAGCTAATTGGAAAAAATTAAACACCACATCAAAAGGAGGGGCACTGGGTGCATTAAAGGTCCACATGTGAGAGGTGAAACTAAGAAATTGATAGACGATAGTGGAAGAGATGATCTTTACACCCAGGAGGAAGGAACAACCTATTTGAAAAACACAAATTGCAAGTAAATAAATTGATAAAGTTAATTGCATCAAAATAAAAAAGGAAGCCATTACAGTGACTGGTCTAACCAAAATCTAAGTCTATAAATGCCTCCAGGTTACAAAATCAAACTCATTTCTCTGAAATGTGTTAATTAAAGTGAAAGAATCCAGCATTTTTCCAGTCTTTCCTCTAAGATTCCTATATTTTAGGATGACCAATGAGTTGGTGAGAGAAAGTTCTTTTTATAAAAGAATCCCAGGTAATAAAGGAAATGATTGAAAGTGTTAGAATAACTGTTCTAGGATGAAAGACTTAAGAGGCATACCAAAATGCAATGCGAAGACTTACCTTTTGATCAGAACAAACCAACCATTAAATGACATCTTGGACACAACCAGGGAAATTTGAATAGGAACTGAGTATTAGATGATATGACGGAATTATTAATTTTGTTAGATTGGTGGTTAAGTTTTTTTAAAAAAGATCCGTATCAGTTTGAGATGCAGATTAATTTAAGGGTAAAATAATGTCTGGGTTTTGTTTTTAAATACTCGAGCAAAAAGAGGGGAGGGAATAGATGAAATGAGGTTGGCAAAATGTTGGTAATTGTTGATTCCTGATGATAGGTACATGAGGGGTCATTATTAAAAGTGGATTCACTTTTGCCTATGTTAAAAAAATTTCCCCTAACAAATAGTTTCAAAAAGCAGAGGAAGTGCCTACAGTACGTGATCTCTGTTGATTTAATGCCCAGGGGTCAGTAAATGGCAGCAGCGTGCGGCTGAACAGTCACAACAGCACGGAGCCCTCGGACGCCTGTGGCCCTCGAAGCGCCAAGGCTCTGCGTTCAGGAGCTGGAACCCTCAGCTCGCAGAAGGGGCCCCGCGAAAAGGGGATGTCCGAAATGAGAGACAACCACTCTAGAAGGTTCTGAAATTTCCCAGGGATTTCCGAAGGAGGTTACAAATCGCTGCTGTATTTGAGCAGCAGCCATTTCCGCAGCCTCGGGCCCTGCAGCGTTGAACTGAGTAATACAGGACACACCGTTACCTTTGAATTTGAGGTAAGCTTGAGGCTCCACCTCGGGAATGTAGTGGCAAGTAAGGTGGGCCCTCCCCTCCCCTGCCCTCCCCTGCCCATTCCGGCCACTTCCACGTCCTTTCTACCCCTCCGCCCTCTGCGCTCCCCTCCAAGGCGGATTGCTCATTCCCACCCCACTTCTCTCCCACGCCAGCACCCGCGATCCCGTCCCTCTTGAGCCCCGCCCCATATTCTAGCCCCGCCTCCTCTGCTCCTCGCCCCGCCCCTCACCCTCCAGTTCCAGCCGAGGTTACCATAGCTACGGTGCACACAGCTGCTCCGCGTACCTATTTGGACCCCTGCTGGCGGGAGGGGAGAGGAGGCACCATGAGCCAAACCATGACCATCGTGGAGCCCCAGGCCAAGCAGCAGGGGTCTCAAACCCGATGCGAGGTGAATTCGGGGGCCAAGGGCCACGTCTCCTGCAGCCGAACGTATGATTACCTGTACGGTAAGGGTGCCCCAGACCTCCCTCCTGAGTTGTGGACGCGGTGGGTCCTAAGACGGTGGGACGGGCGAACGAAAGAGGAAAGACGAGCCTAAGGACAAACCCCTGGCCCGCGGTTGTCCTTTGTTGGGTGGGGGCAGCCCCGATCCCTCCAGGGCTCCTCGGAAGCCGTCCGTGCGCTCTGCGTCCCCCAGCGCGGCGCGGCGCCGCCCTACTCTTCGCCATCCTCTCTTCCTGATAATTTGCACAGCCTTAAGCGATCATCCTGGGAGTTTTAGTATCAAGGAAAGTATGCAATGATTTGCAGGCTTGGAGAGTCTCTCAACAGCCCCGCACTCAAACTGCATAAAATGCCCAACAAGGACCTTTCCGTTGCCATTCTCTGGACACCTCCAAATCTGGCATTCTCGGTAAAGTGACAGTTTATCTCCCCATAGTTTTAGTTTTCTCTTTTTCTTTAAACTTATTCTTATCCAATAAAGTATTGCTTATACACTAGGTCCACGGAGTCCTGTTGGGCCACTAAAGCCCCAATTTATTGTGATGCCCTGATTATCCATTTACGTTCTGTCTCTTATACTGGACCTTAAGTCCCGTTGCGTTCTCTAAGTTCTTGTTCTAGAGCAGTGGTTCTCAACCTTCCTAATGCCGCGACCCTTTAATATAGTTGCTCATGTTGTGGTGACCCCAATTTCATTGTTACAAATTGAACATAATTAAAGCATAGTGATTAATCACAAAAACAATATGTAATTATATATGTGTTTTCCGATGGTCTTAGGCGACCCCTGTGAAAGGGTCATTCGACCGACCTCCAAGGGGGTCGCGACCCATAGGTTGAGAACCGCTGCTCTAGACATATTTGTAGCCCATTCAGTACCTATTCCAGTGCTGGTACATATGCTAGGTGCCTCATAAATGTTTATTAAATTATTGAATTTACTATTTTACAAAACTTATCATATTTAAGCATGACTTTTTCCAATTTTACCTCAGTAGTCCCAGGCTCTTCACCTGAACCTTGCATTACTTTTAACCACATCATATATCCTCTGGGATTCCCAGGGTCTCCTTTGGATGGGAATCCTGTCGAATACCCATTTCCTGTAGGGTCTGTGTAATGAAACCTGCTCGTGATTTCATCTTGTAAAATAAATCTAGTAAACTCCTCTAAACACATCACCACGTTTGTTTCAAAGGTAATTTGGAACTAGGGAAGACATCTTCCTTCAGCAAAGACAGGCAAAGAATTTATTCAGCTCCTTCTTTCTTTTATCCCTAAAAGTAATTCCTCCTCCTACCCCCACCCCAGAGAGATTACTAAAAGTTTCCACGTCCACTCAGAATAGGTTAAATCAAACTTTGGATTGTTCTAATAAAGCAGGCATCCTGACAGCTATTCATGGACAGGAAGCATAATATAGCCAGGGCAGGGACGTCAGAACTAAGGTGCCGAGGCCTCCTGCTCAATATCTTAGATCTTATGGTCTTTCACCCTGGTAGGGTTAGCAGGTTTAGCAAATATAAGAGTGGACATTGCCCTGGTTGGGCAGCTCAGTTGGTTGGAGCATTGTCCAATACACCAACCAGCTGTGGGTTCAATTCCCAGTCAGGGCACATACCTAGGTTGCTGATTCAATTCCTGGTCGGGGGTGTACGTGAGGTAACCGATTGATGTTTCTCTATCACATCAAGGTCTCTCTCTCTCTCTCTCTCTCTCTCTCTCTCTCTCTCTCTCGCCCCCTTCCTTCCTCTCTCTCTAAAAAACCAATCAAAACATATCCTTAGGTGAAGAGAAAAAAAATAATATAGGACACACTGTTACATTTGAATTTGAGGCAAATAATGTGTACTATTTTGGTTTACATTTTTAGTTCCATGCAATACTTGGGATATCCTATATAATAAGACCCTAATATGCAAATCAATGGAATGGCAGAACGACTGGCAAGGATGACCAGTGGAACGACTGGCCGCTATGATGCACACTGACCACCAGGGGGCAGATGCTCAACACTGGAGCTGCCCCATGGTGGTCAGTGCGCTCCCACAAGGGGAGCACGGCTCAGCCAGAAGCCGGGCTCTTGGCTGGCAAGCGCAGTGGCGGTGGTGGCCTCTTCTGCCTCCATGGCAGCACTAAGGAGCAGCGAGCCAAGCAGTAAGGAGTAGAGAGCAGGTGGGCAGTAAGGAGTGAGGGGTCCCAGACTGTGAGAGGGATGTTTGACTGCAGGCTTAGGCCTGATCCCCCTGGGATGAGCAGTCAGATATCCCCCGAGGGGTCCCAGACTGCGAGGGAGTGCAGGCTGGACTGAGCCTTTCCCTCCACCCCCCCCACCCCTAAGTGCAGGAATTTCATGCACTGGGCCTCTAGTATTTATATAATTCTTTGCTTATCTGAAATTCAAATTTAACTGGGCATCCTATACTTTATTTAGCAACTCAAACCCTGCTTGCAATGTATATGCTTCCTTCTTCCATCTGATAGAGAGTCGCTGTGTATGGATTTCTTTTGCTATGATAGGGACTGGGGTGGCACTCTACATGAGTTCTTAGCCTAAAGCTCACCACCAATTGTATAGAGTCCTTGTATATCTTAGCTGAAAATTGAAGAGAGAAATAAGGTAAGTGTTGACCAGGGTGGGTGGGGGGTCAATGGTACAAATATGAACACCTTTCCAAGCTTTTTCACCCTTCCTCTGTCCCCATCTCTCAAACCCAATGGCCTTTCAATGTAGTTAATTATTTATTCAAGACTTTTGCTCCTCTAGAAAGCTTTGCTTGGGCATAGTCACTAAATGTCATTTTACTCTTGTGATCACTGTAGTAATTAAGATAAATTCAGATACCTTACATTTCTATGGTATTTTATAATTGACACTAGAGGCCCAGTGCACAAAAATTTGTGCACTCGGGTGGGTCCCTCAGCCTGGCCTGTGCCCTCTCGCAGTCTGGGACCCCTTGGGGGATGTCCACCTGCTGGCTTAGGCCCGCTCCCTGGGGGATTGGGCCTAAGCTGGCAGTCAGACATCCCTCTGGCAGCCTGGGAGCCCTTGGGGGATGTCCACTTGCCAGCAGGGAGCAGGCCTAAGCTTCAGTCGGACATCCTTAGTGCTGCTGAGGAGACAGGAGAGGCTCCCACCACCACCGCTGTACTGGCAGCCATCAGCCTGGCTTGTGGCTGAGCAGAGTTCCCCCTGTGGGAGGGCACTGATCACCAGAGGGCAGCTCCTGCATTGAGCATCTGCCCCTTGGTGGTCAGTGTATGTCACAGTGGCCAGTCATTCTGCTGTTAGGGTCAGTTTGCATATTACCCTTTTATTATATAGGATAGAGGCCTGGTGCATGGGTGGGGGCTGGCAGGTTTGCCCTGAAGGGTGTCCTGGATCAGGGTAGGGGTCCTGCGGGGGTGCCTGGCCAACCTGGGTGAAGGGCTGAGGGCCATTTTCAGACTGGCCACACCCCTTTCATGGTGGGGGTCCCCACTGCAGTGCCTGGCCAGCCTGGGTGAGGGGCTGATGGCAGTACACAGGCTGGCCACAGCCCCTTCAGGGTGTGGGTCCCTGCTGGGGTGCCTGGTGATCCTGGGTGAGGGGCTGATGGTTGTTTGAAGGCTGGCCAAGCCCCCCAGCGGGGCCCTCACACCATGAGGGTGTGGCCAGACTGGGTGAGGGGCTGATGGCTGTTTGCAGGCTGGCCAAGAACCCCAGCAGGGACCCTCACCCCATGAGTGTGTGGCCAGCCTGGGTGAGGGGCTGATGGCTGTTTGCAGGCTGGCCACAGCCCCCAGCCACCCAAGCTCCCAGTGGAGGCTGGCTGGAAGCAGGTATCTGGGATTTATTTATCTTCTATAATTGAAACTTTGTTGCCTTGAGCGGAGCCCACAGCCGGCCAGGGCAGGCGGGAAGCTTGGCTTCATCCATCACCGGGGGCAACCAAGCCTCCGGCTTGCTCCAGCTCTGTGGCTGCTGGCTGCCATCTTGGCTAGGTTAATTTGCATATAGTCACTCTGATTGGCTGGTGGGCATGGATGGTGAGCATGGCTTGAGAGTGTAGCGGAGGCACGGTCAATTTGCATGTTTCTCTTTTATTATATAAGATTCTTTTATAAATCCTAACTGCCAATCATTTATATACCAGTATGCATTTCCCTCCATTTTTTTGTAAATGCTGTGTATCATGTGCCTCTTTTGAATTGCCCACTATGCTTTGTCACTTCCTTGAATCTGTACATTTGTCAATGGATTAGGAGCTACACTACTGTCCTGATAATTAAAGTCTTTTAAACACATACATCTTTCCTAGCTTTCAAACTATTTAAAAATACTTTCTAAATTTATCATGAACTCTTTTCTCCTTTTATTTCCCCCCAGAATCTGCAGTTTGTTATACTTTCCCCTAAAAGTAGTCATTATGTCTTGGGATTTCAAACACTTCCTCTCACCATTACTTGGTTGTGACAACTTCCTGGGCTTTTTTTTTTTTAATTGATTTTTCACAGAGAGGAAGGGAGAGGGATAGAGAGTTAGAAACATCGATGAGAGAGAAACATTGATCAGCTGCCTCCTGCACATCCCCTAGTGGGGATGTGCCCGCAACCAAGGTACATGCCCTTAGCTGGAATCGAACCCGGGACCCTTGAGTCTGCAGGCTGATGCGCTATCCACTGAGCCAAACCAGTCAGGGCTTCCTGGGCTTTTTAGAACTGTTTCTACAATATGGGTAAATTGGTTGAGGGGCTCTCTCATGATATCCATGGGACAATTTCCCCCATAAAATTCATGGGCTTTTTATACTATTAAGCCTGGGAGCCAGAGGATTGGGATTCAAATCCTAACTGCCAAACAGTAAGTTGCTAACTTCTTAAAGCCTCCGTTTCCTCACCTATAAAATGGAAGCCTAGCACCTACCTCACTGGGTTTTTGTGAAGGTTAAGTCAAATATCTATAATAATAAAAAACATGCTAATTAGACTGGACATCCTTCCGGGCGTCCTTCCGGACTACCTTCAGGATGAAGCTGGGCGGGGAGGGGACTGAGCCCCTTGCACGAATTTTATGCATCAGGCCTCTGGTTGCATGTAAAGCACTTAATACTGTCTAGGAGTAAGCAAGTGATACCTGGTGACTGCTATTACGTGGGCATCTCAGAGGACTTTCTACTGCTCCCCCCTCCCCCTCCCCCTCCCCCCTCCCCATTTTGAGAATATTTATGAATTTATTTAAGTCAAACTGACAACATACGCTGGGGATCAAGACCTCAAATGCTCCCTCTACTGCTTATTGAACACTGATTATGATCACAGTTGTAGGATATGTTGCAGAATGTGTAGTCACAAGTCATGCAGTATCTTCTATAGATGGCAAGAATCTTTCTTAGATATCATGTCTTCACACTCCTTATGGGAATATGAGGAGAATGATTTAGTATTTATTATTCAGACTCAGAAGCTATTCAGGCTAAACTAATTTCAGGTGAATAACACAATTGCAACCATAGACCCGGTGGTATCTTTTAAATGAGTATGAATAGAAATTTACCTTTACTCCATACTATTTTCAATATATCAATCAATTGTTGAACTTTGGAGAAATAACTTAGTCCCGTCATTAACATACCTGTAAACGTAAGGGGTGAATTCTGAAGATAGCTGATCTTATTTATCTTTTATCAGAGAATGACATTTTCTTACCATGTTGACCCATTTGGAGAGGACATACTGTTAAGAGTTCCTATTTTCCCTGTGTACTGAAATGAGAGTGCCCAAATTTATTGTTTCTGTCACTTGCAAATGGGCGTAGTGTTCTTTCTTCTTGCACTATTTCCTGAGCTTCCCAGACTGGAAACTGGTTTGTTCATAGAATAGAAGAAAGCATGTTTAGGTTATGGTGCTTGAGAATATGTCCTTTTTTATTATTATTTTTTTATTCAGGTCTATAAACTGATTTTGGAATGCATAGAAAAGAAATGCATCTAACAGACTCTCACTGTGGTAGAGTAACAGGGCTATGAGCTGTTGTGGAGTTAGGCAAGATCTAAATTTTCTAATTTGTTTTCCAATTAAGAAATTACATTGCTTTCCCATTGTTCTCAGACTAGGAGCAGATACATTCTGTTCCTTATACTACCTTATTGTTTATTTTGCAGATCCGTTGTTTACTGTGTCAAGTGAGCAAGACCACACACAGGCAAATGTCCAAGCATTCCTGAGTCGAAGCAGACTGGTAGGTCTAATTCATTCCCTAAGACAGTTTAATGAACCTGAGCCATCTAGTGTGGCTGTGCTGATAAGATTGATTTATTGCCCTGGCTAGTGTGGCTCAATTGGTTGGGCATTGAAAGTGTTGCTGGTTTGTTTCTTGGTCAGGGCACATGCCTGGGTTGTAGGCTTGATCCTCAGTGTGGGGCGTGCAGGAGGCAGCTGATCAATGTATCACTCTCATATTGATGTTTCTCTCCCCTTCTCCCTGTTCCTTCCTCTCTCTCTAAAAATCAATTTAGCCCTAACCAGTTTGGCTCAGTGGATAGAGCGTCAGCCTGTGGACTGAAAGGTCCCAGGTTCGATTCCGGCCAAAGGCATGTACCTTGGTTGCGAGCACATCCCCAGTAGGAGGTGCGCAGGCGGCAGCTGATCGATGTTTCTCTCTCATAGATGTTTCTTTCTGTGTTTTTTTTTTAATATATTTTATTGATTTTTTTACAGAGAGGAAGGGAGAGGGATAGAGAGTTAGAAACATTGATCAGCTGCCTCCTGCACACTTCCTACTGGGGATGTGCCCGCAACCAAGGTACATGCCCTTGACCGGAATTGAACCTGGGACCCTTCAGTCTGTAGGCCGACGCTTTATCCACTGAGCCAAACCGGTTAGGGCTCATAGATGTTTCTAACTCTCTATCCCGCTCCCTTCCTCTTCGTAAAAAATCAACACAATATATTTTTTAAAAAATCAATTTAAAACAAATCTCCACTGGTTTTTATGTTCTACAGAAATTACTTTGCCTTGATTACTAGGGGACAAAGACATCTTGATGCTTGTGGCCCAGTGTGGGGATTAATTAACTAGTCTATATTAATAAAAGGGTAATATGCTAATTAGACCAGATAGACAGAATGTCTTCTGGATGTCATTCCGAATGTCCTTCCTGACAAAGCTGGGGCCCAGGCGGTGCCGCCCGGGGTCCCGGGTGCCTGCCCAGGCAAAGCTGCCCAGGTCCTGGGTGCCTGCGGCTTGCCAGAGGAGAGAAGCCTGGGTCCCGGGTGTGGGGGCCCGAGGCAGAGGTGGTTAGGGGCGATCAGGCAGGCAGGTGAGGGGTTAGGGGCGATCAGGCAGTCAGGCAAATGGTTAGGGGTGATCAGGCAGGCAGGCAGGCAAATGGTTAGGGGTGTGCAGGCAGGCAGGCAGGTGAGCGGTTAGGATCCAGCGGTCCCAGATTGCAAGACGGATGTCCCTGCAGGATCAGGCCTAAACTGGCAGTCAGACATCCCCTGAGGTGTCCCGGATTGCGAGAGGGTGCAGGCTGGGCTGAGGGACCTGCCCACCCTGTGCACGGATTTCATGCACCAGGCCTCTAATAATGAATAACCTAATTTATTTAAATGGGGAAAGTGATATATACCTGTATTAAAAGAATTCAATAAGTACAAAAGCGTATACAATATGAAGTAAATTCTAGCCCTCTGTTCCCTTTACATAATCATTCATTGTCATTAGTTTCTTGGGTATTCTTCCAGAGATATTCTATGTATATATCAATAACCCTTCTTTCTGTGCCAGATACACTCTTTTTTATCCTTTAAAAACAGTTTGCAATGTAAGTAAAAGGCTTTAGAAAATCTGATGGCATAATTTTGTCCTTTTTCTCCCTGCCTAACATTAGAGGAAAGTTCCCAGGTTTAGGACTATGTTCAGTAACCTGATCCATTACCCAAGACATTCTCTATATTGGAGCAAGGCAGATCCTGTCCCACCATTCATCAGTCGGGAATGGAGGGGACATGAGCAGAAACGGAGAGAAACCCTCCAGCAACTTGGCATGTAAGTGTCTAGTAGCTTCAGCTGCTACTCATGTTTTTAATAAATGCATTTTTCATATTAAAAATATTCATTTATTTTGCATTATTTTAAAACGTATAATTTTGATGCTATACCTAGGCCAGTGGACCCCAAATTCTCTCTCTTAACCCCTTTAATCAAACCAAGCCTGATGCAGGAGCAGTGGTTATAGGTTTATTGGTTAGCAGATGGTCTCAGAAGGTTGGAGTGAATCTATACTAATAGAAGGGTAATATGCTAATTAGGGTGGACATCCTTCTGGACAAAGCCGCAGTGGCTGCCCGAGGCTCAGGCAGGCCGCGGATGGTGGCTGCCGCTGCGAGGGCCCGAGGTTCAGGCAGCCGTGGTGGCCAGCAGTGGCAGCAGCAGAGGCATAATGGGGGCATCGCCTTCCCCTGATCGGCCAGTTGCTCCTGCAGATGGAGGCCAGACTGCGTCTTAGGCCCACTCCCCTGGGGAAGCAGGCCTAAGCTGTCAGTAGGACATCCCCTGAGGGCTCCCAGACTGTGAAAGGGGGCAGGCCGGATTGAGGGACCCCCTCCCCGCCAGTGCATGAATTTTCATACACTGGACCTCTAATATATATATATTGACATCTTGCCACCACAGGTGGAGGTGACTGAATTTGTTGTTCCTTTGATCCATCTTAGAAATTGGATGTGTACTTTTCTGGTAGTATCTAAATATGTTTTGGAGACTTGTAGCCAAAGCACCTTCACAGACAAGTGTCCTGAATTCCTTATTCTTTTGATTATTTACTAGTTCATACCTAGTAAACATTTTTTTTCAGTGCTGTTTTTCAGCCCGGATATCAAAAGTTGTCTTTTAAAACTTTGTTATTCTCATGTGCTATTAATTAAAAGTAGGCATTTTTTTTAAAAAATGTGGGATTTTATAAATTGACTCCTTTCTTGTTTTTTTTTTTTAAATAAATCAAGTAATTCATTTATTTTTTAAAAAGAACTTTAAATTTTATTCTTCAATTACAGTTGACATCCAGTATTACTTTGCACTCATTTCAGGTGTACAGCATAGTGGTTAGATAACCATATACTGGACAAAGTGTCCCCCCAATATTTCCAGAACCCACCTGGCACCATACATAGTTTTTATAATTTTGTTGACTGTATTCCCTGTGCTGTACTTTACATCCCCATGATTATTTTGTAACTACCAATTTGTACTTCTTAATCCCTTCAACCTTTTTCACCCAGTCCCCCAACCCTTCTCCCCTCTGGCAACCATCATTCTGTTCTCTGTGTCTATGCCAATTGACTCTTTTCTTAACTCTCACTTCCTTTTGTTAATTCCAGGTTTCCTGGCTCAGGGAAAGTCAGTCAGATGTATGTTATAGAAGACTTTGCTCTCAGTCTGAAATACACTTGTATCTCCTACTTTATAGACATAGAAATATTAAATAGAAATGGTATTTGGAAATATGTTAGACTTGAATAATGTTTTCCTGCTTTATTTTAGATGTGACACTTCTTTTCAAATGCCTAAAGAAGTTTATGAAGATCCTGATGTTACTGGGAAGAATCGCTATAAATATTTTGAAAGGTAGAAAGTAATTACTAAGAATATGAGCCCTGATATTAGTAGAGAACCTCTTTATGATAATGAGAGTTGCTATCATTTTTAAGTGCATATAATGTTCCAGGCACTACTTTAAGTGCTTTACATATATATTTTAAATTTTCACAAAAGAAATGTAGGTTAGGATATATTATCCCAATTTACCACTAAGGAAGCTGTAACCAAGAGAGGATAATAAGTTACTCATGCTCACCTAAGTTAGCAAGTGACAGAGCTGGGATCCCAACTAAGTCTGCCTGACTTCAAGGCAACAGTGGGGCCTTGACTTACGAGTGTCCCGACTAACAAGTTTTTTCGAGATACGAGCCGTTTCTTGGCCGATTTTTTGCTTTGAGTTGCGAGCTAAAATTCAGGTTATGTACGAGCCAGCTTCATATACCCCACCGCTAGTTGGCGCAGCGAACTAGTGATTTGTCAAATCACAGTGATTTGACATACAAGTAATTTGCGTTACGAGCTCCGTCACAGAATGAATTAAACTCGTAAGTCAAGGCCCCACTGTACTTAACTGTAAATAAGAATGTATATTTGAAAAAAAAAAAAGTCATCACATGAAGTGAGATATACTAGAGACAGCATGACAGTCATAGTGCAGGGAAAATTGTTAAAAGGGAGTAAATAGATGACATTTGCTTTCTTTGTGTGAATGTTGCCAAAACTAACATGGTTCAAGATTCACTTTGTTTCATTTGTGATTAATACTCAAGAGATAATCATATACTCAGATCAAATTAACGTAAGATGAATACTTCCCTGTAGGTCTTACCTGAGTTAGAAAAATAGGCTTGGTATATCTAAATGAGCTTCCTCAAGAAAGAAAATTTGTAGTCCACATTATTATTTATGAGCAAACTCCTTATGGACACTCTATGATGTTGACTTTTTCAGAGAAATATTAAATTCTTAACATAGTATACTCAATTCCTAGACTTTTGAGGGGAAATTTTAAAAACTAAATCATTGGGAATGTCAGAATGTCTCAGGGCACTTGAGAAGTTTCTGGAAGCTAATGACCAGCTGAAGCCCAACTATAGAGCATTGCTTCTCAAAGTGTTCCTTGTTTCCCACCTGCAGAGGAAACACTGCAACGATTGTTTAAAGTACAGCTTCATTGGCTCTGCCATATATCTGCTGCATCCCCTCGTCTAGACTTGGGACTTTGCATTTTGAACAAGAATCTCTCCCCTCCCTAGTGATTTTATGTACGTCAAAAGTTTGAGGATTACTGACATACGGGATGTTCAAGCTCTGTGGGAGAAAACTGAGAGTACACACAATGTAGAAGTCCCACATGTTTGTATTTTCCTTTCGTCCCCAGGCCGTTCCTTCCATTCTTTCAGCAGATGCCACCCACTGTTGCTTTGGCATCAACCAAGTAAGTACCCATTATTTTAAAACTTTTTTTCTAGTTTTTTTATTTATCGTTTGCTTCCATATTTGTTTCCAGAAACTAGTTTTCTAAATCAATATTTTTCAAACTGAATCACAAACCATTAGATGTCATGAAATCTGCTAGGGGGTCATGAGTAGCATTTAAAAAAGTGAAATAGAATAAATAGCCCAAATCATCAGCCATCTGGAGGGTAAGTTGTTTTTTAGTTATAATTTTTGTTTTGGATAGATGTATACATGTATGTTCATATGTATATAATGGTTATGATGTAAATGTACTTTTCATGAGTTATGGTAAAAATAAAGTTAAAAATGCTTTAAATGTTCTTTTTTGCTTTCCTGAAACACACACTTATTTGACAATAGTTTATCAAGAAAGGTAATTCATCATGAAATATTTTTTGAATACTAGAATTCTAATCTACATAAAACAATGTGTTATGCAAAAATAAATCATACATGGTTTCTGTCCCACAAGGGAGTGAACCAGAGTGAGAGTGAAGTAACGGACAAGGTCTGAATCTGGGATTAATGTGCAGTTCCCCAGTTTTTTATTTTAAGGTAAAGCTGCAGGTTAGGTAAAATTTCCCATTAAAAATATAAATTTTGCTATGCTCTTTTCTGTGTCAATATAACTTAATATTTATATGAGAGGAAAAAATCCAAGGTATTCATGAAATGATCAGGAAAAGAAACCTTTTTTAAGGTCTCAAATTTCTGAATAGAAATTTAGACAGGGCTTGGCTTTCAAACAAGGATTTGGTTACTCCTAGTGATATAGCATCTTATGAATAAAATATATGTTATAAGATGTCTGTAGTCTGCAAGGCAATTGTCAATTATATTCCCAATTCTCCTCTGATTTTTTAAGAGTATGTGTGGACACCTTAGGCTCTTATATAGAAGGAGAATAGATGCTCTGCTCTCCCCCTAGACAGAACAACTTTGTGTGGTGTCATTTTACCTGCGGACAGCTGTAGACAGGTTTTCCATGAAATGCTTTGTTTGAGCAAAGGGGAGTTGTGAGACAGGTGGATTCTTTGGTAATTCTTTAAAAGCAGGCTCACTGGATCACCTGCTTTGGAAGTCATAATTACTTTAGGTCTACAAGTTGTTCAGTTAACTGAGGGGGAGTTCTGAGGTCTACATTGATGAACACTGGGTGTCTCACTCCTTCGTAAATAGCTGTGACATAAAGGATAAAGATTCCCTCTGAGAGTTCAACCTGAGAGTTGGCACGCTAGGTAGTCTCTGTCTTTCTTACAAGTGTTTAAAGAATGAATCAGTATCTCTGACTGAAGTCAACTCTGGGATTCTGGTGGGCTTGAGTTTCTGAGTAGTGAAGATATTCTACCTTATACACTTGTCTGGGAGCGAGCTGGGTTTCTCCAGCCACCCCTTTTCATGGATAGCTATTGAAGTTGTTACTTTGGATGCCATGTAAGCATCTTGGCAAAAGAATAAAAAGCTAATGTTCAATGGTGGTCTCCAGTTCCACATGTAGGAGCTTGGAAGTTGCCACTCTGTCCTCACAATAAGTATAAAGCTGAAGAGACTGAAAAATCAATAGTTTTTCTTGGATCCATAGAGAAGGGAGGACACAGGGCAAACTGCTGCCCCAAGGTTAGAGAGATAGTCAGATGAACATGGGGAGTAATGCCTTCCCAGAAAAGAGATTAATGAGTATAGAAACTGCCCTGGGAACCAGCCACAGGTAGGAAAACCTGAACTATAGTTGATTATTGTTGGAGACTCATTATGGAAAACTCTGATAATTAAAAACTTTGGGAGGACCCAGTTATGGGGAACTTTCACAATTTTGTGAGATTTTCCTTCAGGAGCTCAACAAGTCTCTTATAATAAATACTAAAGAAAAATATCCTCATGTTTCTGGTGGAGGGAAGGCAGGGGATGAAACCATTCTGAAATATGCCAGAGCACTCTGTTCTTCTAAGCAAGGTCAGCTTTTAATAGAAGCTACGTAACCACAGCCTAATCTGCTGGGTTGTGGCCAGAGCCTAACTGATCATAAGGTAAATACTATCCAACTCCAGCTCCGTCTAGCCATAAGGGGAGGGGAGGACTGAGAAACACTTAGGAAGTTCACAGTCCAGAGGATCACTGGAAGACTGAGACCTAATCATAGGACAACAGAATGCTTCCTCTCCCCACATCTTACCACCATATTGCTAAAGGCCTGCTATTTACAGTTCTTCTTCAGTACATCATGTCTATCTGTCAAGTAATCAAAAGGCATACCAAAAAGCAAAAAAGACAATTTGTAGAGAGCATAAACATAAGAGCCAAACATGGCAGGAATGTTGGAATTACCCGACAGTGATTTGCAACAATTACACTTAGCAAGCTAAGGTCTCTAATGGATAAAGTAGACAGCAAGATCAGATTTCCAAACAGAGATATGGAAATCTTAAGAAAGAACTAAAACACACACACACACACACACACACACACACACAGATAAAAAAACACTGTAACAGAAAGGAAGAATACCTTTGAGGAGCTCATTAATAGACTGGACATAGCTGAAGAAAGAATCTCTGAGCTAGAGGGTATATTCATGAAAACATCTAAAACTGAAAAGCTAAGAGAACAAAGGCTCAAAAACCCCCAGAATATTAAAGAAAATGTGAACAGCTACAAAGGTGTAACATACATGTAATGGGAATACCAAGAGAAGAAAGAGGGAAAGGAACAGAGAAATATCTGAAACAATAATGAATGAGAATTTCCCCAAATTAATACCAGCCCCATACTACAGAGTCAGGAAACTCAGAGAACACCAAACAGGATAAATGCACACAAAAACCCCACAAAAAAACCAAAACCACAGACGCATATATTTTCAAACTAAAGAAAATCAACAATAATAAAAAAAATTCTGACAGAAGTCAGAGGATAAAAATACATGACCTATAGAGGAACAAAGATAAGAATTACATCTCAGAAACCATGCAAGCAAGAAGGGAGAGAAGTGAAAATTTAAAGTGTCGAGAAAGAAAATCCATCAACCTAGAATTCTGCATTCTGCAAAATTATACTTCAAAAGTGAAGGAGAAATATAGACTTTCTCAGGCAAATAACAATTGAGAGAATTTGTAGCCATTGGACCTACCTTTTAAGAAATGGTAAAAGAAGTTATTTAGAGAGAAGGAAAATAATATAGGTCAGAAACTTGGATCTATGTAAAGAGAAGAGTGTCAAAGATAAGATAAATGAAGGTAAAATAAACACTTTTACTTTTCTTAATTGATTTAACATATGACAGGTTGTTCAAAATAATATTAACAGTATATTTGATTATGTGTGCTTGTGTATATATTTTATGTCAGAATGAATGAAACAGCTCAGCCAGCATGGCTCAGTGGTTGAGCATTGACCTATGAGCCAGGAGGTCATGGTTCGATTCCCAGTCAGGGCACGTGCCTGGGTTGCCGGTTCGATCCCAGTGTGGGGCATGCAGGAGGCAGCCAACTGATGGTTCTCTCCCATCATTGATGTTTCTCCCTCTCCCTTCATCTCTAAAATCAATAAAAATGCATTAAAAGAAAGAATAGATGAAACAACAAGAACCAATATATCTTGTCAACACAAAACCCATTTTAAATATAAAGACATGAATAGATTAAAAGTAAGTGGATGGAGAAAATATATATACCATACTAACACCAATTAAAAGAAAGCAGCAGCAATTATAATTTTACATAAAGCAGACTTCAAAGTAAGAAAAATTATCAGGGATAAAGAAAAATAGATTAGTCTACTATTATAGTTGGTGACTTCAACATCCTTCTATCAGAAATGGATACATCTTGCAGGCAGAAAAATCAGTAAGGCCCTAGTTGAACTCAACACCACCATCAATCAACTGAATATAATTGATATTTATAGGCAACTTCATCCAAAAACAGCAGGATACATTCTTATTAAACTTACATGGAACATTCACCAAGGTAGACCACATTCTAGGCTATAAAACACAATTTAACAAACATAAAAGCATAGAAATTACACCATGACCACAATAGAAGTAAACTAGAAATTAATAATAAATAACTGAAAATCCCCCAAATACATAAAGGTTAAACAAAACATTTCTAAATAATAACACGTGGGTCAAAGAAGAAATCTCAAGAGATATGAAAATAATATTTTGAACTAAATGAAAAAGATAATACAACTTATTAAAATTTGTGGAATGCAGTGAAAGCAGTACTTAAAAGGAAATTTATAGTACTGAAAGCATATATCAGAAAGAAGAAATATCTAAAATCAATCATCTAAGCTTTCCCTTGGGAAACTAGAAAAAGAAGAGCAAATTAAATCCAAAGGAAACAGAAGAAAAGAAATAATAAGAATTAGAGTATAAATCAATGGAATTGATTAAGGAAATCAGTAGAGAAAATCAACAAAACCAAAAGCTGATTCTTTGAAAAAGATCACTCAAATTGATGAGCCTCTAACCAGGCTAATTAAGAAGAAAAGAAAAAAAAAAAAAAAAAAGGCCAGCATTGTCTTAATACCAAAAGCAAAGACATTTTTTTAAAAAATAAGAAAACTACAGACTAATGTATCTAATAATCATAGGCATAAACAATCTCAAGAAAATATTAACAAATTGTATTCAACAATGTATAAAAAATGTTACACAATCCAACCAAGTAGTATTTATCATGGGTGCGCGAAGCTGGTTCAGCATTTATAAATCAATTAATGCAATCCATCACATCAAAAGGCTAAAAAAGAAAAATCACATGATCATATTAATAGAGACAAAAAAAGTATTTGTTGGTATCCAATACTCATTCGTGATAAAAAAAAAATAAAGAAAAGAACTTCCAATAAACTAAAAATAGAGGAGAATTTCTTCAACATGTACAAAAATCTACATCATACTTAATGGTGAGAAACTCGAAGCCTTCCCAGTAAGATCAGGAATAAGGCAAGAATGTCCCCTCTCACCACTCCTTTTCAACATTGTACTGGAAGTCCTAGCCAATGCAATGAGACAAGAAAAGGAAATAAAAGGTTTACCAATTGGGAAGGAAGAAATAAAACTGTCTTTGTTAGCAGATGAATGTTTATCTATGTAGAATATGACAGAATTGACTAAAAAAACCCTCCTGGAACTAACAAGTGATTATAGCAAGGTTGTAGGAAACAAGGTTAATATACAAAGGTTAATTGTTTTCCTATATATTAGCAACAAACAAGTAGAATTTTAAATTAAAAACACAATACCATTTACATTAAGATCCAAAAAATGAAAAAACTTAGATATAAATTTAATAATATATATAAGACCTATGTGAGGAAAACTGCAAAACTTTGATGAAAGAAATCAAAGGACTAAGTAAATGTAGAGATAGTCCATGTTCATGGATAGGAAGATTCAATATTATCAAGATGTCAGTTCTTCCCAACTTGATCTATAGATTCAATCTCAACCAAAATCCCCACAAGTTATTTTGTTGATATAGAAAAAATGATTCTAGAACTTATATGAAGAGGCAAAAGACCCAGAATAGTTAGCACAGTATTGAAGAACAAAATTGGAGACGACACTACCTGACTTCACGACATATTATGAACTTGTAATCAAGGCAGTGTGGTACTAGGGAAAGAAAAGGCAAATAGATCAATGAAGTGGAACAGAGAGCCTAGAAATAGACCCATATAAACATAATAAACTGATATTTGACAAAGAGAACAATGGAGCAAGGTCAGTCTTTTTAACATATGGCCCTGGAACAACTAGATTGTCTACATTGAAAAAAAAAAAAAAAGAATCTTGTCCAGCCAGCGTGGCTCAGTGTTTGAGAAGCAACCTATGAACCAGGAGGTCACAGTTGGATTCCTGGTCAAGACACATGTCCAGGTTGCAGGCTCAATCCCTAGTAGGGGGAATGCCAGGGTTGCAGGAGGCAGCCAATCAATGTTACTGATTATTGATGTTTTTACCTCTCTCTTCCTCTCTGAAATCAATAAAGTATATATATTAAAAAAAACTTAATCTAAACACAGACCTTACACCCTTCACAAAATTTAACTCAAAATGAATCACAGACTTCAATGTAGAATGCAAAACTATAAAACTCTTAGAAGGTAACATAAGGGAAAAACTAGATAACCTTGGGTATGTCAATGACTTTTTGACACAACACCAAAAGCATGATCCATTAAATAAGTGATGGATAATCTGGACTTCATTAAAATTTAAAACTTCTGATCTATTATAGACAATGTCATTAGGATAAGACAAATTACAGAATAGGAGAAAGTATTTACAAAAGGCATCCTATATAATAAAACCATAATATGCAAATCAACTGAAAGATGGAATGACCAGTCACTATGACACGCACTGACTACTAGGGGGGCAGATGCTCAATGCAGAAACTGCCCCCTGGTGGTCAGTGCGCTCCCACAGGGGGAGCGCAACTCAGCCAGAAGTCAGGCTCACAGCTGGTTAACACAGTGGTGGTGGCGGGAGCCTCTCCCGCCTCCATGGCAGCGCTAAGGACCCCTCGGAGGATGTCTGCCTGCCCGCTTAGGCCCACTCCCCGCCACTGAGGGGTCCTGGATGTGAGAGGGAGCAGGCCGAGCTGAAGGAACACCCCCCCCCCCCGCCCCTTTCTGCAGTGCACGAATGTCATGCACCAGGCCTCTAGTATTTAATAAAGGACTATTATCCAAAACATGCAAAAAAACACAAACACCCTCCTAAAACTCAACAATAAGAAAACAACCTGATTTTAAAAATGGCAAAAGACCTTAACAGACACCTCACCAAAGAAGATTAATAGATGACAAATAAGCATCTGAAAAGATGGTCTACATCATATGTCATCAGGGAAATGCAAATTCAAACAATGAGATACCACTACACTCCTATCAGAATGGACAAAATCTAGAACACTGGCTACATCAAATGTGGAGCAATAGGAACTCTCATTCATTGCTGGTGGGAATACAAAATGCTACAGTCACTTTGGAGATAGTTTGGCAATTTTTTACAAAAATAAACATACTTTTACCATATGATCCAGCAATTGTACTCCTTGGTATTTACCCAAAGGAGTTGAAAACTTATGTCCACAAAAAACCTGCATCCAGATGTTTACTGAAGCTTTATTCATAATTGCCAAAGCTTGGAAGCAACCAAAATGTTCTTCAACAGGTGAATGGATAAATTGAAGTACATCAAGACAATGGAATATTATTTAGCACTAAAAAAAAAGAGCTGTCAAGCCATGAAATGACATAGAAGAAAACAAAATTACTACTAAGAGAAAGAAAACAATTGAAAAGGCTCTATACCAGCCGTGGGCAAACTACGGCCCGCGGGCCGGATCCGGCCCGTTTGAAATGAATAAAACTAAAAAAAAAAAAGACCGTACCCTTTTATGTAATGATGTTTACTTTGAATTTATATTAGTTCACACAAACATTCCATCCATGCTTTTGTTCCGGCCCTCCGGTCCAGTTTAAGAACCCATTGTGGCCCTCGAGTCAAAAAGTTTGCCCACCCCTGCTCTATACTGTATGATTCCAACTATATGACATTCTGGAAAATGTACAACTATGGAGATTAATAAAAACAAAAATTTGTTGCCAGTGTTTTGGGGTTGGGGAGGAATTAATAGGGGGAGCACAGAGGATTTTTAGGGTAAGGAAAATACTTTGTATGATACTGTAGTGGTGGACATATGTTGTTATACATGGATACATATATGTAAGAATTTGTCCAAACCCATAGAATGTACAACACCAACATTGAGGCCTAATGTAAACTATGGACTTGGGGTGACTATGCTATGTCAATGTAGGTTCATCAC
The DNA here is from genome assembly GCF_963259705.1 of Myotis daubentonii. Taxonomy (NCBI): domain Eukaryota; kingdom Metazoa; phylum Chordata; class Mammalia; order Chiroptera; family Vespertilionidae; genus Myotis; species Myotis daubentonii. The sequence goes on along the minus strand of NC_081842.1, from coordinate 61,281,462 downwards.
TTCTAACAAATGTACCACTCTGGAGAGTGATGTTGATAATGGGGCAGCTATGCATGTGCCCCTATGCAGAGTGTATTGTATATGGGAAATCTCTGTACCTTCTTTTCAATTTTGCTGTGAACCTAAAACAGCTCTAAAAATATTGTCTTTAAAAAATAGAAACATTCAGTAGCACACAGACTAACAGAACAGGATTTGGTAGCTTTGTGAGGTCCCTCTTTATGTGTAGTTTTGTTGGGGTGGAAGGGAAAATCTAGAAGACTATGGTGTGGCCGACTGTGCATGCTCCTGGTGCCTGGACGGTAGTGAAGGAGGCAGGGCCTGGATTGAGGGAATAGAGCAGCGGTAAGGACACCAGAGCCAGAGTGAGTGTGTCTGAGGATGGGATTCAGGACAAAGCAGGGCTCAAGCCAAAGAGGGAGCAGATGTGGGGTCTCTCTGGTTTGGGGTCCTGATTGAGGTTGGGAATAGGTGGGAAAGAGATTATTCATTGCTCTTTCTTATTCAGATTTTGTTCTCCCTAAACCAACTGAAATGGAAAAAGGGACTAGGTTGGAAAAATAACAAGTTAGTTAGGAAAGAAACTATATTAAGTTACCATAGACTTCTGGGAAATTAGCATTCCTCCTTTGTATCCTCTCCTCCGACCCACCTGGAAACATACCATGTGATCAGAAACCTTAGTCAGAAGGATTCATTAGGTTTTATCATAATCTCAGCACATTCAATCAGATGGTTGAAATGTGTAACTATTTAATTTGGAAGACAAGAATTCTCTTGATTCAAACTAATGGCATTGTAATCAACACTAATAAAAGAGAAAAATGGTAATTGGCGTACGAGCTACCCTTTTCATTGGCTAATCAGGGCTATATGCAAATTAACTGCCAACTAAGATTGGCAGTTAACTGCCAACAAGATGGCGGTTAATTTGCATATGTAGGCACAATGCAGGGAGGCGAAAGGGAAAGCAGGAAGAAGCCCCCTGCCACTGACAGTGATCGGAAACCCAGGGGGGAGCTAAGAGCTGGGGGGCAGGGCAAAGGTGGCCCTGGGGCCCCCCAGCCATGATCGGAGAATCAGGTGCCTTTTCCGCCCTGGCCAGTGATAGCAGGAAGTAGGGGTGGAGCCAGCGATGGGAGCTGGGCACGGTCGAAGCTGGCAGTCCCAGGAGCTAGGGGTCTCTTGCCTGGGCCTAAAGCGAGGCCCACGATCGCGGGGCCGCTGCCACTGCGGGTCCCCGCTGCCCGGGCCGGACGCCTAGGCCAGAGGCATTAGGCCTGGGCCGGGGCGGAGCCTGCAACTGCGGGGAGCTGGGGGTCCCCTGCCCAGGCCTGACACCTCTGCCGGAGGCCTCAGGCCTGGTCAAGGGGCCAATCCTGTGATTGGAGGGTGATGGGGGTCAACGCCTGAGGGCTCCCAGTATGTGAGAGGGGGCAGGCTGGGCTGAGGGACACTCCCCCCCCCCCCACACACACACCCAGTGCACGAATTTCGTGCACCGGGCCCCTAGTATAATAATATTCATATTATTCATATTTGGAATGACATAAAGCAGATTTGAAGTTATTTCCTGAAGTAGAAATTACAGTCGAATAATTTCTGCTGAAAGCATAAGAAACTAGGAATACTATGTTATCTAACATGTTAGAAATTCTTAGCAACTGCTGAAAAAAATGAAATCATTTTTATAATTCAACATTACAATTCAACATTAAAAATAATTTAAAGCACTGATCTTTTACAGGTCCAACCTCCAAACAGGGGTTTCTTTCTAACGGCTTGAGGTGCATTTTTCTTAGAGTTAAACTGTCTATACTGTGCTCACTTATAAGCACTTCCCATTGCCTTGCTTTTTCAAAACGGAAATCTCTCTCTTATTTTGCCATATTTGGTTATTTGTTTATGTAATTTAATCAATTCTTCTACCAACTTCAAAGTGTTTTCATTTAAATATATATATATATATATATATATATGTATATGTATATGTATATGTATATGTATATGTATATATATATATTTTCCCCTTATTTTCAAACTAGTACATGTCTAGGTTAAAATAAGTTTCAAAATTCAGAAAACTATAAACATGAAAAAATTTTCTCTATAATCCTACTATTCAGAAACAACTGCTGTTATTATCTTATTGTATACCATCTAGGAATTTTCTATGCACAAAACAGTTTTTAAAAACATAAAAATGTACTACATTATGATACTGCTTAATAATGTCCTCTCTTTCTACTTTATATTAAATCTTAGACATTTTTGTATGTCCATACATATTAGATTACATTGTTACTTTTAATTGCAGCATAAATTCTGTTATGGGTATACCATATTATTTTAAACAATTCTTCTATTGATGGTGATCATTTAAGTTTGTAATTTTTTACTCTTATAAATGATACTTTATGAACATGTTTGCTTATATCTTTGTACACTTGTCCAGTTATTTCCTAGGATAAATTCCTAGGAGAACAATTGCTGGGGCAGAAGGGTACTTTAAGGGTTTGATATATATATATATTGATCAATTTCCTGCTAATTGGGTTGTAGCTATTTGTATTTCCAGCAACAGTTTATGAGAATTCCTGTCTTTTTCACAACTTCATCAATGCTAGGTGCTTTCAATTTTTAAAATATTTACCGATAACAATAAAAGCATAATATGCTAATTAGACTGGACATCCTTCCTGCTGGACAAAGCCGCAGTGGGCGGGGCCATGGCAGTGTTGGGAGGAGGCTGGGGCCAAGGCCCTTACATGAATTTTGTGCATTGGGCCTCTAGTGTGATATAATAAAATAGCATCTCGCTGTTTTAACTTACTTTTTCTGATTACTAGTTATGTTCATTATCTTTTCATAGGTTTTTTTAGAAGTTTTACTCTCTGTTTTGTGAATTTACCCATTTTTCTGTGGATATCTGTCTTATTGATTTACAAGAGCTTTTTATATAGAAGGCTGCTTTTCTTTTCTTTTTTTATTGCTTAAAATATTACAAAGAGTAGTACATTTGTCTCCTTTTTTCCCCCCTTGACCTTCCCCCAGCCTCCCCTACCCCCCCGTGTCTTGTGTCCATTGGTTATGCTTATATGCATGTATACAAGTCCTTTGGTTAATCTCATACCCTCCCCCCCCACCCCCCCAGCCTTCCTGCTGTAGTTTGACAGTCTGCTTAATGCTGCTCTGCCTCCGTATCTATTTTTGTTCATCAGTAGTTTATAATGGTCTTTATTATCCATAAATGAGTGAGATCATGTGGTATTTTTCTTTCACTGACTGGCTTATTTCACTTAGCATAATGCTCTCCAGTTCCATCCATGACGTTGCAAATGGTAAGAATTCCTTCTTTTTTACAGCAGCATAGTATTCCATCGTGTAGATGTACCACAGTTTTCTAATCCATTCATCTGTTGATGGGCACTTAGGCTGTTTCCAAATCTTAGCTATGGTGAATTGTGCTGCTATGAACATAGGGATGCATATATCCTTTCTGATTGGTGTTTCTGGTTTCTTGGGATATATTTCTAGAAGTGGGATCACTGGGTCAAATGGGAGTTCCATTTTTAGTTTTTTGTGGAAACTCCATACTGTCTTCCATAGTGGCTGCACCAGTCTGCATTCCCACCAGCAGAGCACGGGTGTTCCCTTTTCTCCGCATCCTCTCCAGCACTTGTTGTTTTTTGATTTGTTGATGATAGCCATTCTGACAGGTGTGAGATGGTATCTCATTGTCGTTTTGATTTGCATCTCTTGGATGATTAGTGACTTGGAGCATGTTTTCATATGTCTCTTGGCTTTCTGAATGTCCTCTTTTGAAAAGTGTCAATTTAGGTCCTTTGCACATTTATTGATTGGATTGTTAATCTTCCTTTTGTTAAGTTGTATAAGTTCCCTATCAATGTTGGAGATTAAACCCTTATCGGTGATAACATGGCAAATATGTTCTCCCATGCAGTGAGCTTTTTTGTTATTTTGTTGATGGTTTCTTCTGCTGTGCAGAAGGTTTTTATTTTGATGTAGTCCCATTTGTTTATTTTCTCTTTAGTTTCCAATGCACTAGGAGATGTATCGGTGAAGAAATTGCTTTGGCATAAGTCTGAGATTTTGTTGCCTTTGGATTCCTCTAGTATTTTTATGGTTTCCTGTCTTACATTTAAGTCCTTTATCCATTTTGAGTTTATTTTTGTGTATGGTGTAAGTTGGTGGTCTAGTTTCATTTTTTGCATGTATCTGTCCAATTTTCCCAGCACCATTTATTTAAGAAACTGTCTTGACTCCATTGTATGCTCTTACCTCCTTTGTCAAATATTAATTGAGCCTATTGGTTCGGGTCGATTTCTTGATTCTCTATTCTATTCCATTGATCTATATGTCTGTTCTTGTGCCAGTACCAGGCAGTTTTGAGAACAGCTTTGTAATACAGCTTGATATCTGGTATTGAGATCCCACCTACTTTGATCTTCTTTCTCAGGATCGCTGCAGCTATTCGGGGTCTTATTTTATTCCAGATGAATTTTTGGAGAGTTTGTTCTAGGTTTGTGAAATGTTGGTATTTTAATGGGGCATGCGTTGAATTTATAGATTGCTTTGGGTAGTATGGACATTTTAATGATGTTGATTCTACCAACCCATGAACATGGTATGTTCTTCCATCTGTTTATGTCTTCCACTATCTCTTTTTTCAACGTCCTGTAGTTTTCTGAGTAGAGGTCTTTTACCTCTTTAGTTAAGTTTATTCCTAGGCATCTTAATTTTTTTGGTGCGATGGTAAACGGGATTGTTTTTTAAGTCTCTCTTTCTGTAAGTTCATTATTAGTGTATAGAAATGCCATAGATTTCTTGGGGTTAATTTTGTATCCTACTACATTGCCGAATTCATTTATTAAGTCTAATAGTTTTTTGATGGGGTCTTTAGGGTTTTTTATGTACAATATCATGTCATCTGCGAATAAGGACAGTTTTACTTCTTCTTTTCCAATTTGGATGAATTTTATTTCTTCTTCTTGTCTAATTGCAATGGCTAACACTTCCAGTACTATATCGAACAGGAATGGTGAGAGTGGGCATCCCTGTCTTGTTTCTGTTCTTAGGGGAAATGGTTTTAGTTTTTGCCCATTGAGTATGATGTTGGCTGTGGGTTTGTCATATATGGCTTTTATTATGTTGAGGTATGATCCTTCTACTCCTGCCTTACTGAGAGTTTTTATCAAAAATGGGTGTTGGATTTTGTCAAATGCTTTTTCTGCATCAATTGATATGATTATGTGGTTTTTATCTCTCAATTTGTTTATGTGATGTCTTATGTTTATTGGTTTGTGGATATTGTACCATCCTTGCATCCCTGGGATAAATCCTACTTGGTCATTATGTATGATCTTTCTGATGTACTGCTGGATCTGATTTGCTAGGATTTTGTTGAGGATTTTGTTATCTATGTTCACGAGGGGTATTGGCCTGTAATTCTCTTTCATTGTGTTGTCTTTATCTGGTTTTGGTATGAGGGTGATGCTGGCTTCATAGAATGAGCTTGGAAGTGTTCCTCCCTCTTGAATTTTTTGGAATAGTCTGAGGAGGATAGGTTTTGGTTGTTCCTTGAATGTTTGGTAAAACTCCCCTGTGAAGCCATCTGGCCCTGGGCTTTTGTTTGCTGGAAGCTTTTTGATTGCTGCTTCAATTTCTTCCATAGTTATTGGCCTATTGAGATTTTTAGCTTCTTCCTGATTAAGTTTTGGAATGTTGTATTTTTCTAGGAATATGTCCATTTCCTCCAGGTTGTCTAGTTTGTTGGAATAGAGTTGTTCATAGTATTTTTTAACAATCCTTTGTATTTCTGTGGGGTCTGTTGTTATTTTGCCTCTTTCATTTCTGATTTTGTTTATTTGGGTCCTCTCTCTTTGCTTCTTGGTGAGCCTGGCTAGAGGTTCATCAATCTTGTTTATCCTTTCAAAGAACCAGCTCTTGGTTTTGTTGATCTTTTGCATTGTTTTTTTTGGTCTCTATGTCGTTTTCTTTATTATTTCCTTCCTTCTGCTTACACTGGGCTTTTCTTGTTGCTCTCTTTCTAGCTCTTTGAGTTGTAGGGTTAGGTAAGTTGTGGGCAAACTCATGAGTCAACAGAGCCAAATATCAATAGTACAGTGATTGAAATTTCTTTTGAGAGCCAAATTATTTAAACTTAAACTATATAGATGGATACATTGTTATTAACTTAATTAGGGTACTCCTAAGGCTTAGGAAGAGCCACACTCAAGGGGCCAAAGAGCCACATGTGGCTCGCAAGCCGCAGTTTACCAACCATGGGGTTAGGTAATTTATTATCATTGTTTCTTGTTTTTTGCAGTAGGCTTGTAGAGCTATGAACTTCCCTCTCAAGACTGCTTTCGCTGTGTCTCATAAGTTTTGGATTATTGTGTTTTCATTGTGGTTTGTTGCCATGATGGTTTTTATTTCTTCTTTGATCTCTCTGGTAACCCAGTCATTGTTTAATAGCATGCTATTTAGTCTCCATGTGTTTGACTTTTTTGGATTGTTTTTATTGTAGTTGGTTTCCAGTTTTATGCCATTGTGATCTGAGAAGATGCTTGATATGATTTCTATCTTCCTGAATTTGAAGAGACTTTGCCTGTGACCCAATATATGGTCTATCTTTGAAAATGACCCATGTGCACCTGAGAAGAATGTATATTCTGTGGCTTTGGGATGAAATGTTCTGAAGGTGACAATTAATTCCATCTGATCTAGTGAGTCATTTAGGATTGATGTTTCTTTGCTGATTTTTTGTTTAGAGGATTTGTCCAATGGTGATAATGAGGTATTAAAGTCCCCTACTGTGATTGTATTGCTGTCAATCTCTCCCTTATCTCCTCCAGAATTTTTTCATGTATTTTGGTGCTCCTATATTGGGTGCGTATATGTTTACCAGAGTTATTTCTTCTTGTTGAATTGCTCCCTTTAGTATTATGAAGTGGCCTTCCTCATCTCTTTTTATGTCCTTCACTTTGAGATCTAATTTGTCAGATATAAGTATTGCTACCCCAGCTTTTTTTTTCATTTTCATTCGCCTGAAAAACTTTTTTCCATCCCTTCACCATCAATCTGTGTGCGTCTTTTTTTCTGAGGTGGGTTTCCTGTAGACAGCAGATATATGGGTCATGTTTTCTTATTCACTCAGTTACCCTATGTCTTTTGATTGGGGCATTTAATCCATTTACATTTAAAGTTATTATTGATAGATACTTGTTTGTCGCCATTTTTATTCTTTACCCCTGTTCTCCTTCTTTGTTTCCTATTTTTTTCTTTTTACAGCAGACCCTTTAGCATTTCTTGCATTGCTGGTTTGGTAGTAATAAACTCCCATAGTCCTTTTTTGTCTGTGAAGCTCCTGATTTCACCCTCAATTTTGATTGATAGCCTTGCTGGGTACAGTATTCTTGGATTCAGAACCTTGCTTTGCATGACTTTGTATATTTCATTCCATTCCCTTCTTGCCTGATGTGTTTTTGTTGAGAAATCAGTCGCTAGTCTGATGGGGGACCCTTGGTAGGTAACTTTCTGTCTCTCTCTGGCCGCTTTTTAGATTCTTGTTTTGTCGTTGGTGTTTGCCAATTTAATTATAATGTGCCTTGGCGTCAGTCTTTTGGGGTTCATTTTATTTGGGACTCTGTGAGCTTCTTGGATTTGTATGAGTTTTTTCTTCCCTATATCAGGGAAGTTTTCTGTTATTATTTCTTTTTTAAAAAAATATATTTTATTGATTTTTTACAGAGAAGAAGGGAGAGGGATAGAGAGTTAGAAACAGCGATGAGAGAGATCGACCAGCTGCCTCCTGCACACCCCCTAGTGGGGATGTGCCCGCAACCAAGGTACATGCCCTTGACGGGAATCGAACCTGGGACCCTTGAGTCCGCAGGCCGGCGCTCTATCCACTGAGCCAAACCGGTTCGGCACTGTTATTATTTCTTCAAACAGGTTTTCTATTCCTTGCTCAGTTTCCTCTCCTTCTGGCACCCCTATTGGCTGCTTATTTTTTTTAATCATATGTTGCAAAACCCATTTCCAAGTGTGTCATTCACATTTTAAATTTGTTTATTATGTTTTGAGGTTTAGAAGTTTCAACTTAAATTTAATTCTTTTGTTCATTTTCTTTTATGGTTTTTGGCTTTTCAGATGATATTTTCACTTATATTTTCCGTTAGAACTTTATTAGTCTTATTTTTAAATTAAACACATTAAATGATCTGTAATTAATTTTTGTGCAAGGGATGAGTTTTTATTCTCTTTTTTTGCTCCTGTATTTGTATTTCTGAATGGGAAAAGCTAAAATTTGGTGTGTAACTAAATACAGAGAGGAAGGAAACCAGATAAATAGCAATTCTGAGTAGGTTCAGAAGTGATTGTATGACTTCCTAGAATCGACCTTTTACAGCTCTATATACGACAGCCCTGCCCAATGATACACAGATAGGCATTTTGTGGGTAGATCTAGGTTTTTCTACCCCTTTAGTTTCTTGGAAGAGGTACAAAAAAAAAAAAAAAGTCAGTTCTCTCAAGATTATTTGGCATAATCCTTGTTAAACTGAATTTGTAACTTTGGGCCTGTCAATGTTAAGGGGAAAAGGATTTATTTCTACTTGAGTGTATAGTATTCTAAGCAATTGTATCGGGTTTTAATTTTTTTAAAATAATTTTCCCTTTTAGAAAAGAGACATATACTTTTCCTCCTGGTTCGTCTAAGCGCCCACCCACCCCTTCAAAGTACACTGTGGGCATTCAGACGGATTATCGTGATTCCGAAGTTCAAACAGACCCGTATTCTCCAGAATACATAGTATGTCAGGATTCAATCCCTGAGCTCTTGACCCTGGCTACTCTGACTTGGGGTGAGTTGGTAATTCTCTTGTATATTTGAAGATGATAGTCCTGATAACCTTGCTGGCTATTGAGTTCCTGGAAATTCAGAGCACATAGAAGCAACTGTGGTTTAAAGTGTCTTGCTCAGTAGAGCTACTTTATAGACTCATTCTTTTTCTAATACGTTACAAAAATTTAATTCTCACCTGAGGATATTTTTATTTGTTTGTTTGTTTGTTTGTTTGTTTAGAGAGGAGCAGGAGAGAGAGAGAAACATTGATGTGAGAGAGAAACAGCTGTGAGTTTCCTCCCATATGCGCCACCCTAACTGAGAATTGAACCTGCAACCTTTTGGTGTACGGGACAATCGAACACCAAATCGAACCACCAATCAGTCAAACCACCCAGCAAGGACCTTTGTGTGATAGTATTTTTGTTCAAAGAGAGCTATACCCTTTTCACTGTAAGCAGGCTTATTGTACTTTATCTTGAAGCTAATGTTATATATCGGCTAAATTTATTCCCCAATCAATGCTCTTTATTTTTTTTAAGTTAAATGTATTGGGGGTAAGATTGGTTACTAACATTATATAATTTTCAGGTGTACAGATTATAATTCTACATCTGTGTCTAATTACAGAAGTCTAGTTTCCTTCCATTACCATTTATTTAACCCCCTTTACTCGCTTTGCCCTCTCACCCTTCACCCCCTTTCGCCTCTGGTAACCACAATCTATGAGTTTGTTTTTGTTTGTTTTGTTATTTACTCTTTGTTTTATATTCCACATATGAAAAGGGAACCATTGTACATTGTTGATGAGAATATAAGTTAGTACAGGAAAATAATGTGAAAGTTCCTTAAAAAATTAAGAATAGAAATACGGTGTGATCCAGCAATTCCTCCTTTGGGTTTTACCTGAAAAATATGAAAACACTTATCTGTAAAGATATCTGTCCCATTATGTTCACTGCAACATTATTTATAATAGCCAAGGCAATCTAAGCATCTATCCATTGGTGGATGCAGAAATAAGTCAGTCGGTTTAATTTTGTGGTTGCTTTGCTGACTACTCACTGTTTATCCTGGTGAGTCAGCTCCTTTTCACTGAGCAATCTATTTTCCTTCTTTACACATAATTTGAATGTATACTACTGAATGCATATTTCAACATGTTATAATGTTTTCTTACTTTTCCAAAATACCTCGGAATTTATCAAAGCTCTCTTACATACCTTATTGGATGATTTGGATGATTTCTTTTGATATCTCTGAAATGTTAATACCTTTCAGGCCCAGAAATTCACTCTTAGAGTGTAATAAAATCTAGCCTAAGCCTACATCATGTGGAACTATAAAAAATTAATAGGAGAAAGGGCCTTTAGGAATTGCTATACATTAGCTTTCAAACTCATTTGATTGTAGCTAGGAAACTGAGAACCAGAGAGGCTGACTCCTCCCGGGCCATGGAGATAGTTACCTGCCTAAAGAGAGGAGGCAGAAAATTTTCTCCTGCCTAGAGGAGGATCTGAAGTCCAGTGCCTGCCTATCTAAGACTTCAGCCAGAACTGAGCCAGGCACTCTGTCTGAGGCTTGGACTTGACCTCTCAGTGTGCTATGGGCTTAGCATTGAGCTGAGTAGGACAAGAGCCAGGTCCTCCAAAGCAAGAGATCTAGGCAGGGGCTCAGAAATGGTTCCCTAGGGCGGAACCCCACTCCTGGGCGCACCGCGGTTGAAGTGTGCCACTGTTCAGGGTGCTCATGAGAGAAATCTGCTGATGACCTCAACCCAGGAATTACAAAGCATTTAAAGGAACACAGACACCAGGAGTGACCCACCAAAAATAAATAAAATGGAAGAATAACTGATTGAGCAAAGTAAGTAAATGGAGCAAGTTGAAAAGGACTTAGGTGTACTTTTTAAATCCTCAAAGAGATGAAGGGGGAAATAGCAACAATGAAAGCAAGAATGGGAGCCATTAAAAGAACCAACTGGAATCATTGAAAGGACTACTAATTAGCATTAGACTTTATTAGAAAACTATGAGTGGAAATTTCTAAGTTAAAAACTTTAGGGGTGACCTCTAAAAAAAAGAAGAAATATATTGTTTCACAAATGGTAGTGGGGAAGAGAGGAAATAACAGAGAGCAGAAAAGGGGAAAAGCAAAGGAAAAACATAGTCAATAGAAAATACATAATAAGATATCAGAAAAGTGTTCAAATATTTTGGTAATCAAAATACATAAAAGTGACTTAAACTTGCTTATTAAAAATATTAGTGGGTTGGACTAATACAAACCCAGCAAAAGCAGCTTGCTATCTATAAAGTAGCACTGAAATGTTGAAAATAAAGAGGTGAAAAATATACTGATAGATAACTCAAAGAAAGTTCATGTAGCAATGTTAATATTAGACCAAAGTTAATCAGAAAACATTAAAAGGAAAAATGAAGTACATGTAACAGTTATAAAAGGACTAGAGGCCTGGTGCATGAAATTCATGCCTGGGGGGTGAGGGTTGTCCCTCAGCCCAGCCTGCACCCTCTCCAATCTGGGACCGGTAGTCGGACATCCCTCTCATAATCCAGGACCGCTGGCTCCTAACCACTCACCTGCCTGCCTGCCTTCCTGATTTCTAACTGCTTCTGCCTGACTGATCACCCCCAACTGCCCTCCCCTGCTGGCCTGATCGCCCCCAACTGCCCTCCCCTGCTGCGACCCGCCTCCTCTGCCGGGACGGCCTCCTCCATGCTGTGCAGAGCCACAGGACCCCCAGGCCTCACTGCGTGGAGCGGCCGCTGGGCCCCACCTCCACTGTGCACACAGCCATCTTGTGATGACGTGAGGGTGTGACAACCACTTGTTCTAGGCTATTATTAGTATAGCTATATCTTTCATGAACTTATAGGTAACATATGTGGACTCAAAATGTAAAGCAAAAATTGGTTAAATCATGAGAAGAAATAGACAATTCCCTACTCATGTGGATTTTAATGTGCCTCTTTCAGATTAAGCTATCAAAAATTAGTAGGGACTAGAGTCGATTTGGGTAGGAAAGATGATTAATGTGCTTCACATAAAAGAGTTTGTGTGTGGTAGGCCATGGCCAGGCTGATGTGGATCTGACTATATATTAAGAAACGAAATGTGGAAGACTTGGCTGTAGCATTGCAGGTAATTAATGGTTCTAGGCTCCTTTGACCCGACAGATCCCTCACTATATTTGTAGTCATTTGATTTGAGAAAGATGCCACTGTGATTCAGTGGAGGAAAGGAGGCCTTTTCAAATAAATGGTGGTGAAACAATTACATATTTATGTGCAAAAAAATGAACTTTAATTCTGATTCCTACTTCAATGCAGTCTCAATAAAAAAAACCCAACAGGTGTGTGTGTGTGTGTGTGTGTGTGTGTAAATTGATAACCTGATTCTAAAATTAATAGGGGAATCTGAAAGGGTCAAAAGTAGCCAAGGCAAATGTGAGAAAACAGAACAAATATACACTACCAGATATAAAGACTTACTATAAAGCTTTAGTAACTAAAAACTATGGCATAGTTGCAAAGATAGACAAATATATCATTGTTACACAATAGAGTCCAGAAATTAACTCACAGATAAATGTCATCTGACTTAAGACAAAGATGAAATGCTAACAATAAAGGGGAAAATGATAAATTGGATCACATTAGAACTAAGAACTTCTTTTCACCAAAAAGCCCCCACATTTAAGACAGTGAAAAGGCAAGCCACAGATGGGAGAAAGTATTTGCAAGTGCTTTACATTTTTAATTTATTTAATCTTCACAAGTTAAGTGAAATATAACTTAAATCAGAAATTAATACTACAGATCTTAAAAAAGGCAAAAGAAGTGGTCATGAGGACCATAAAGTAATTTTTTGGATAAAGATTAATAATATAGCCAAACTTCTTGTTGGAAATAGCAAGACAAAAGACAGAGATACAAAAAATGTGTATTAGGATCAGCAAGGGACATAACCACAGAGTAAATGACTTAAGGACTGTAAGAAAATACTATGCATATCTTTTGCCCTATATTTTAAAAATAGATAAATTACACAATTTTTAAAGAAAATATAAATTACTAAGTTGGTTTCAAGAAGAAATAGCAAACATGAATAGAATAACTGTAGAAAATGACTTGGTAAAAAATTTCTTTTAAGAGCACTAGGACTAAATAGTTTTTCAGATATGTTTACCACCCCTTTAAGGAATAAACTCTATTTTATGCAAATTTTCCAGCAAATAGAAAGAGAGGATAAAGTTAATTTATTCATTTTATGAAGCTAGTGTAGCCTTAATTTGAAAACCGAATAAGGATAATACTAAAACGGAAAACTACAGGGCTGTCTCACGAAGAAAATGCAAAAATTCTAAATGAAATACCATCAATCAAATCTTGCAGTGTTTTAAAAGATGACTTGTCATAAACAGGTTGGTTAATCACATAAATTCAAGTTTAGTACATATCAGAAAACCAATGTAATTTATCATTTTAACAGAAAATGTTGGGAAAATGCTTCAATAGGTACAAAAAAAGTGTTTGATAACATTCAGAACTCATTTATGATATAAAGTCGAAATAAACTGGAATCAGAAGAAAAAGTAATATAATAAAAGGTGTCTACCATAGCCTTCAATAAATAGGATACTAAAGGTGAAACTTTGGACGCTTTACCTTAATGTGAAGAAAAGGCAGTGACCTCTTCATCACCACTGTTACTTAGCAATGCAGAGAACATCCTAGCCCAGGGCTTATTGAGTTATAACACCTTGCCCCCAGGGACATTTGGAAATATGGCGGCATTTTTGTATGTGATAATGACTAACAAGTGCTCCTGGCATTTAGCACATGGATGTAGTTGGGTGGGAGGCTGTAATAATACTAAACATCCTGTCTTGTATGGGGCAGTCCCGTGCAACAAATGATTATCCAATGTGGCAGCAATAGTACCTCGGTTGAAAAATACTGAGTCAGTGCAGTAAGAGAAAAGAAAAGAAGTGAGATATGAGTATTACAAAGAAGCAAAACTATCTTTATCTGCAGATGATGTGCTCATTTAAAAAAATCAAATGAAATAACAAATTTTTAGAATTAAGAACTTGAGGTCAACAGGATAGTTGATTATGAAATCAACATACAAACCTCAGTAGCCTTCCTATATGTTAACAATATCTAATTAGAAATATTGAAAAAATAATATTTTTAATAGCAACAAATAACAAAATACCTAAGAAATCACTTAATAAATACAGGTATAGCCCTAGCCAGTTTGGCTCAGTGGATAGAGCATCGTCCCTCGGACTGAAGGGTCCTGGGTTTGATTCTGGTCAAGGGCACATGTCCAGGTTGCGGGCTTGATCCCCAGGAGGGGCCATGCAGGAGGCAGCCAATCAATAATTCTCTCTCGCCATCGAAGTTTCTGTCTCTCTCTCCCTCTCCCTTCCTCTCTGAATCATTAAAATTATGTTTTAAAAAAGTGCAAATACTTAAAAAAATAAAAATAAGCCAGTTGGAGAAAGATAAATATCACATGATCTCACTCATATGTGGGATATAATAATCAACATAATTTGATGAACAAGAATAGATCCAGAGACAAATGGCAGGGGAGGGGGGGAGGTTAGAGAGCAACCAAAGGACTTGTATGCATGCATATTAGCATAACCAATGGACACAGACACTGGGATATGGGGGGCTTGCCCGGGGTGGGAATGACTGGAAGGGTGTCAATTGGGGAAAAAGGAGACATATGTAAAATTGTAGACAATAAAAAAATGCAAATACTTTAAAAAAATAAAAACAAAAACAGGTGCAAAGCATTTATGGAGAAACATATAAATTGTGACTTTCTGTATACTTTGATATTTCTTTGTATTTAAAAAAAAATAGATTTGTCTAATACAGGGCATATCAAGATGTGATTGTTCAGTAGCCACATAATATTTTTCAAATATTTTCCGGCATCTTATATGCACCTAAAATTTCTTCTGGCTGACTTACTAACAAGAAGCAGTGCAAGGCACAGCTGGGAGGTACATCTAGAGCAGCGGTTCTCAACCTGTGGGTCGCGACCCCTTTGGTGGTCGAACGACCCTTTCACAGGGGTCGCCTAAGACCATCCTGCATATCAGATATTTACATTATGATTCATAACAGTAGCAACATTACAGTTATGAAGTAGCAACGAAAATAATTTTATGGTTGGGTCACAACATGAGGAACTGTATTTAAAGGGCCAGAAAGGTTGAGGGTGTTCCCTAATATTACATCCCAATGTAACCTTAAGTGTAGAGAGGACAGGAGCTGAAAGGGAGTAAATGAAATACTGGCAGGTACATGAATTTGTCCATGTGTTTCTAAAGTGTTTTTGCTTCACCTCCAGGTCGAGGTCTCCCGGCAGGACAAGCTGAGGTGGAGATGATAGAACGTGCCCGGGAGAAGCGTGCCTGGGAAGCCACTCTCCCGCCTCTGACTGACACCTCCCACTTTGAGAAGAGGAGGAAGATGATGAATGAGATGGAGAGGAAGGAGTGGGCCTTCCGAGAGCAGGAGATTGAAAGGTAGGTTCTCGATCCCCCAGACGATGGCTCTCACGCTGATGGGAGTAACATTAACACTTTTTACCTATAAAGCATTTTTCCAAATGTGTTAGGTTTAAAAGTAATCCTCAACCTATATAGACAGGAAATTGGGTTTCTGGTTCTTCCAGGAACAATAGCTCTACAGTTTTCTCTCCATTGATATAAAAAGGTACAGTGGCCTCTGTGTGTGCAAGGCAGCATGGAACCAGCTCGGAGCAATTCCTCAAGGCACCTCTGCTTCTCCTCTTCCCTTTTCTCTTTAGTCTCTAATCTAGGCTATCACAGAACCCCACTAACTTTTGCATAATGCCTTTCAAACTGTCCCTTTCAGTTCATTCCCGTGCCACTCCCCTAGGTCTTGGCCCTCCTCATATCCATCAAACAGCCTCCTAGCTGATCCTGTTTCTTATCCCCCTAGTACCGAATTCACAGGCAGAACTCCGTGGGTTCCAGAGAGAGCTAATGGGGCATTTTCTATGTAAAAGCCAAATTGTGAAATTCTTCAATTAAGAGATGAGCTCACAGCACATAAGTGACAATATACTGAGGTAATTTGGTTAAGTTTTCAATCATTTTAACTGATATATTTTCAGTTAATGAGGTTGTCCCTAGAATATGTAGAATAACAACTCCTTAGGAAGAAAGAAAAAGAGGGAACCTACACCAAGATTGTTCTTTTTTCAGGCTGTAATGAGGTACTTTATTACTTGTAGCAATGCTACCAAAGCCCCGGACAGCATGCTCACACATAAGAGAGTTAGGGACCAAGAGACTCTGAAACTTAGTGTGGTTCTGAATTCAAAATATGTTTATCTTTTTGCACCTTCTGATTCACCCTGAAGCAGGACAATGATGTTTTGTTAAAAACTTGCAATTTAATAGAAAATAGCATTTGGAGCAAAATAGGTAGTAAATACCCAATTCTGGATGCAGAAATGTAAATTTATTGCTGCAATTTGGAGAGCTATACTATTTTAAAAAATATATATTTTTATTGATTTCAGCGAGGAATGGAGAAGGAGAGAAAGATAGAAACATCAATGATGAGAGAGAATCATTGATTGGCTGCTTCCTGCATGCACCCTGCCTGGACATGTGCCCTTACTGTGAATCGAATCATGACCTTTTGTTCATAGGTTGACGCTCAACCATTTTTGCCACACCAGCTGGGCTGGAGAGCTATATTCTTGTCAGAAGGACATTAAAAATATTAAAAATATATCTGGCTAGAATGAAGACATCACCTAAGAAAGAGAGTACTTTCGTTAAACTTAGGGTAATTTTAATAAACATGTTTTGCACCTTTCCTCTGTGCCAGGCTCTGTGCTGTGAGCTGGGGAAACAGGAATAATAGGAATTGCTATGCCCTGGCAGCGTTCCTCATGGTCCACTGGAGTGGGGAGGGGCGGTGGTCAAGGGTGGAGCAAAAGACCTTCAGACCAACAACTCTCCAGCAGGGCCCATCAGGTGATGTGCTCCTCTCTATACACAGTGCCAGCAGGACCCAGGCGAGAGAATCATCAGCTCTGTCTGAGGTGGGTGGAGAGTGGGGGAAACTACGGAGAGGAGGTAGCCCCTGAGCTGGGTGTTGAAGGATGAGTAAGTAGCCATCAGGTGGACAGCAATATCAGCGACGATGATGATGATGATGACGATTTCACAGAGCATAGCTCACTTATAAAGTGCTTATTATGTGCTGGAACCAAGTTCCAAGTCAATAGTTCTGAACATGTGGTCCATAGACCAGCAGCATCAGCATGATCTGTAAACTTGTTAAAATACAGATTCTCAGCCTATCCCCACACACTGAATCAGGGTGGGGAGCAGCAGTCTGTGCCAGAGCAAGCCCTCCAGATTACCGGATGCATGTTCAAGTTTGAGAACTGCTGTTCCAGCACGTTGTATACTGTAACTCATTTAATGCTCACAACAGCCTAATGGGATAGATACCATTATTTTGTCCATTTTGTGACTGAAGACACTGAGGCAAGTGATGAAGTTGAGACTTGAACCTAGGATTTCTAACTCTAGATGAAAGGTGACCGTTGGTGTGTGGCTTACTTTTAAAAATCTCCCTCCATATTGACTTGTCCCTGCTTCCCCACCCTCACCTCCATATTCACTGTGAGAAGCCCCATCTATGACACGTTAGCTCTGTCTTGAGTCCTTCTGAGTCAGACCTTTAGCTCCCTCTGCGGAGGCCTCACCTTTCCCTTGTCAGTGTGGCAGATCTCAGTCCTTGCCTGTCCTCCAGACTGCAGTTAAGGAAGTCCTCTAAGGAAGCCTTGCCCACCGCCCACTCCTCCCCCCTCCCCCCACCAACCGGGAATAGCTAGACGTGGTGCTATGTCTCTTCTCCCACAGAAATCTCTTCATTCTTCGGGCCTGGGGTTTATCTCCTTGTGTGGTGAATGCTGGTTTATATGCCCACTCCTCTAGAAAGTGCTTCTTCTGAGAAGGGGCTTTGTCTGGCTCATCGTTGTTTGCCTGGCACATGGTGAGCACTTAATAAGTACTTGGCAAATGAATAACTGGATAAATTACTGTATGAATTTTGAAGCAGGAGTGAAATGTCTAAATCTCTGTTATAGGAAGGAAAGTCTTGCTAGCTCTGTGAAACAAGGATTGAACGGGGAAAGACTGAAGGGGCAACAAGAGTCGGAGTTAGGAGAGATGACACGAATGCGAGCTAGGGAATGGAGGCAAGAAGCGTTTTAGAGGTGGGATCCCTAGAGGAGGGAAAATGATGTAAGAGAATGGGTGGGTTTCTGGGGGAACAAAATGAGTGGGTTTCTGGGGAACAAAATGAGTGGGTTTCTGGGAGGAACAAAATGAGTGGGTTTCCGGGGAACAAAATGAGTGGGTTTCCGGGGAACAAAATGAGTGGGTTTCTGGGGGAACAAAATGAGTGGGTTTCCGGGGAACAAAATGAGTGGGTTTCCGGGGAACAAAATGAGTGGGTTTCTGGGTGAACAAAATGAGTGGGTTTCTGGGGGAACAAAATGAGTGGGTTTCTGGGGGAACAAAAATGAGTGGGTTTTTGAAGTTGTCAGGGAATAGCTAGAGATTTGACAGAAATCCTGGCTCAGAAAGGTCTGGGCTGGAGGTAAGGATTTTAAAGTCATTTGTATGTGGCTGTATGCACACGAGCAAGGTAACTCCAGGAGGACAAGGTAAAGGTAACAAAAGTTGACCAAGTACCTGGAGGTGCAGACACTGGCATTTTCACATTAACTACTTAGGATAGCATGCCACACCCTCGTTTTCTCTTCACTCTCGTCACGTAGCCCTCTAGCAGCCAGTTGACCTGGAACCGTGCATGAACTTCTTGTTCACTTAGGCCCATCTGCCGAGAGAACCCTGATTTTGCCCCATCCATCTGGCACACTTGTTTGGCCTTCAGAACTGCATATATATATATATATATATATATATATATATATATATATATATATATATATATATATTCCCATTATATACTCACCATTGAGCTGTCACTCCCAGACCACCATTTGTCACACTTTTGCTAAGGTGGTCTTTTAAAAATATGTGACTATGATACCAGTTTAAAGAGGAGACCCTGTTGATGGCAGGTGCTCCCTTTCTGGTAGAACACCTGTTTGTGGTGCCGTATGCTTCTTTGTTTTGTCATGTGCTTGAAGGCTGCAGGAGATTCGCCTGGAAATTCTAAAAGAGCTGCTGAGGAAACGTCTCAAGAATAGCAATGAAATGACTATGAAGCACTTGAATGCCCAATGGTCTAACCTGCAGGAAGCAAAGGAGGCAAAATTGGCAAAAATTCGTCGTACACATGTATCAGGTAATGGTGTAGTATGAACAATGAAGAGAATGGAAACGTTGGCTTTGCTTTGGATCTCTGATCAAACCTGATTTAACTATGACATAATTCTGGTTTGGTCCTAGTGTTATTAAATAAGTAGCAGATGGGAGATGAGTTATTTCTCAAAAGTAGAAGAGTGGAGGAAAATTCCTTACTAAGAAAATCAAGTAATGATGTTCTGACAAGTAGTTAAGCTATTGATGGTGTGTGCGTGTGTGTGTGTGTGTGTGTGTGTGTGTATGTGTAGATGTTCCTGGACAGAGGCCTGTTTCTCAACCTTTTATTCATCATCATTTCCTAAAATAGACATTCAGACATCTTTTTTCCTATTCACCCCTCCCATGAAATTTTAATACACAGGTATACTGTATATCTGTTTATGTACTACAAGTATATCTGTACTTTATACATAAAAAGAGGAGTCAATGGCAGATTAAGAATGACTAAATAAAAATTTTAAAGTAAAATTTAAATTAATTACCATGATACTTAACTTTATAGCTATATTAAGTAATTGATTTACTTATAAAAATATTATCAATTATATATGCCAATTAGGAATTTATATACATAATAGCAATATAATCACATTTAAAAAAATCATTCAAAATTGTCATTTCCTAGCAAAAGTAAAGCAATTACAAAAATTAATTATTTAAAAATTATTTTTAGTGAGTTTAACTTTTAATTTTTTCTTGATGTGAGAAAATAGGTTTTAACTTCACTAGCTGCATTTAGATATTGTCAACATACATTGTTTCCAGAATTTGACATATTTTAATTTATTCTGGGGTTAGTCAAGATGGACAGAGATTGTTGAAAAATCTATAGTCTTCTCTCCTTTTTAATTATTTTCCTAGGAAAAGAATAATTAATTACCTTAGTCTCCATTGAGCATGTCTTTTTCAGTTACTTTGAATTTCTTTCATTTATTTAACAAATGTTTATTGACTATCTCTTCTTGGCTCAGAGCTTGGAATGCTTTTATAAAAGAGCCCTGGCTGCTGTTTTCCAGTGGTTGGAGCATCAGCCCATGCACCCAAGAGCCTCAGATTTGATTCCAGATCAAGGGCACATACTTGGGTTGCGGATTCGATCCTCAGCCCCCATTCCCCAGCCCTGGTTGCAGGAGCCAACCAAACAATGTGTCTGTTTCACATTAATGTTTCTCTCTCTCTCTCTCTCTCTCTCTCTCTCTCTCTCTCTCTCTTTCTCTCCCCCCTCCCCCCCCCCACCTCTCCCTCTCTTTCACTTTCTCTAAAAATCAATGGAAAAAAATATCCTTGGGTGAGGATTAACAAACGAACAAACAAAAAGAGAGATTTTTTGATGAGTTCTAATTTGGACACTAACAGATCAGCTCTATCACTTCTGCCTGGGTCACAAATGACAGACTTCTGTTTTTAGTGTGACTTTGCCCCTGCAGTGAGTGGCCATCATGAAATTCATTCAGTTCAGTAGCTTCCCTGAGAATAAAACTAGAACTGGTTTACTATTCTGCATTTGGATCATTCAGAACAATATTTTGGAGATAGTCATGGAGGTATGTTTTTTTTTTTTTTTAGCAATCAGAAAACTTATGGGAAAGAGAAAGAATGTAGAAGAGAAGTTCGAGAGAAGAAATATCATCAAGGACTATTCTGATTATGCATCACAGGTCTATGGACCTTTGTCTCGCCTTGGTCGTTTCCCAGACAATGATGAGGACTTTGCAGTAAAAAATCACTATCTTGAAACCTATGAAGGTAAACAATTTACATAATTACAAGTTCAGTATAAATTAAATACATAATTTATGTATATATATACCTCCTGAGGAGGAGGGTCTTCCTATGCCTTGATATGAGCAGTACTTTAAATCTTTTATACTAGTGATTAGGATTATCTATTGTGATTCTCAATTGGCAGCAACATACACCACCGTCAGATTAGCTAAACAAATATAAGATTGCATAGTTCAGTAGTGGTGGGAAAAAAGAAATATAAGTTAAATATATAAAACATAACTTAGACTAAAAGCTAAACAACAAATAAAAATACTTGCAAGAAAAAGTAATTAATATATTTAATATTATTAATAATACTAGAGGCCCGGTGCACAAAAATTTGTGCACTGGGGGGGGGGTAGGGTGGGTCCCTCAGCCCGGCCTGTGCCCTCTCGCAGTCTGGGACCCCTCAGGAGATAACGACCTGCTGGCTTAGGCCTGCTCCCGGGTGGCAGAGGGCAGGCCCAATCCCTAGGTGCAGCCCCTGGTCGGGCTCAGAGCAGGGCCGATTGGGGAGTTGGGGCGCCGCCCCATCATGCACAGAGCAGGGCAGATTGGGAGGTTGTGATGCCACCCTCAGTCACGCTCAGGGTAGGGCCGATTGGGGAGTTGGGGCGCCGCCCCATCATGCACAGAGCAGGGCGGATTGGGAGGTTGCGATGCCACCCCCAGTCACGCTCAGGGTAGGGCCGATTGGGGGGTTGGGGCACCGTCCCCTGTCACACTCAAGGCAGGGTCGATGGGGAGGTTGCGGCGCCACCCCCTGTCACGCACAGAGCAGGGCCAATCAGAGGGTTGGGGCACTGCCCCCTGTCACTCACAGAACAGGGCCCATCAGGGGGTTGGGGCACTGCCCCCTGTCACTCACAGAACAGGGCCCATCAGGGGGTTGGGGCACTGCCCCCTGTCACTCACAGAACAGGGCCCATCAGGGGGTTGGGGCACCGCCCTCTATCACCCACAGAGCAGGACCAATCAGGGGCTTGGGGCGCCACCACTCTCATACTCAGGGCAGGGCCGATGGGGAGGTTATGGCTCTACCCCATCACACACAGAGCAGGGCCCGTGGGGGGGGGGGAGCTCCCCCCTATCAGGCACAGAGCAGGGTGGCTCAGTGGGTTGGGGCCCCTTCCCCTGTCACACACAGAGCCGCAGGGCGATCAGGGGGTTTGGGCGCTGCCCCCTGTCACGCTGATCCCAGTGCCGGGAGGCATATTACCCTTTTACTATATAGGGTAGAGGCCTGGTGCATGAGTGGGGCCGGCTGGTTTGCCCTGAAGGGTGTCCTGGATCAGGGTGGGGGTCCCCACTGGGGTGCCTGGCCAGTCTGGGTGAGGGGCTGAGGGCTGTTTTCAGGCTGGGGGTGACTGAACTCCCAAACGCTCCTTTTTTTCTTTTTTTTTCTTTTTTTTAATTCTGGGCCAGCTTTAGCTTGAGGCTTGGCTCCAGCTCTTAGGCCTCTGCTGCTGAAAGTAGGTTTCTGGCCTTTGCATACAATGTTGCGAATCTGCTGGCTGAAGTTGGGCGTATTTGTTACAATGTTTCTTAAACTGCCCGCTCAGAGGCCTGCAGCTGCAGGCGGGGAACGTTGGTTTCCTCCGTCACTGAGGCAACCAAGCCTCATGTTAGTTTCAAGCTGCCTGGCTGCCGGCCGCCATCTTGGCTGACAGTTAATTTGCATATCTCGCTGATTAGCCAATGAAAAGGGTAGTGGTCGAACGCCAATTACCATGTTTCTCTTTTATTAGTGTAGATGAGTTGATACAAACTAATAAAAACTACTAAGACCCACATAAATAAATAGATACACTATACAACCGTTTATCAAGGGGTAAAGTCAATTAACTACTAAACATTAAAACAGATGGAATGTTACTAATCATCAAAGTTATGCAAAAATGAAATAGAAAAAAGTTTTATATCAGGTTTATAAAGCAAAGAAATATATAATGAAATCAGTCTTTTAAAAAGAAATGCCAGAAAATGAGTAGGCAAGGGGATGGAAAACCAGGGGATAAATTCATGGAGAGGATTATTTCTGCTATACCATTCAAGAGAGGCCTTTATTTAAATTACTTAAATTTCAGTTGACAAGTTGAAGCATCACGTGGCCAAGATCATGAGTTGATGGTCATAATATTGGATGTGTAGCTCTGACTGATCATCTCCAGAGCAGAATATGATAAATTGGTATACATCCACTTTAGAATGGTGACATGTATCATATGATCATTAATTTTCTGTTGGTTATTATTGTGGAGTTTATTTTTTCAGGGCAATGTTTTCGCTTTAGAATGCATTTCTCATTTTTTTTTGAATTTATACAGAAATTTGCTTTGTACTTTGGGGGTGATTCAGTTATATGAGATACACCTTATCAATGATTCTAAATGAGACCACTTGGCAAGCAACGGATAAAATTAACAATATACTTTCAAAAAGCTAACTTTAAGCATCAGATACTAAAAAGATGTGCTTCCTTCCCATAGGATTAGTCGAACTTGAGTCCTGTCTCCCAGATTTTGTGACACAGCCCCGAATCAAAGCTCCAAAACCTAAAGTCACAACCACCAAAGCTGGCTTTCTAAAGAGGGCGGCAAAGCTGGAGAACGAGTTGGCAGAGGTTCATAAGGTATAAGCCTCATCTGGGAAACAAGATGCTTCTAGGGTGACCTTTGCAGAAAATACTACACTACAAACATTGCACTTTGTCTTGGGCTGCGAAGTCCAGTAGTTCTCAACACACAGCCCTTCATCCCACCCCCTCTCTAGACTTCTCTCTCTCGAGGTGGTCTGTGCTGTGCTGTGCGTTTCCCCCCTCATTTTAAACTACTTGTAGGAAAGCCTCTTGGAGGTTGTTCTTTCCATTTACAGAAGCCATGTTACACTCTAAAAGAAGTTACATGAATTTGGCACTACATTAAGGTCTAGTGTTAAGAATGATGGTTTTAATAGGATAATAGGCCCCATTTTCTCCCTTTAAGATTTGTTACCAGGGCATCATGAAGAAAGGGAGTCATGCTCAACTCCTCTCTCATCTAGTTTAAAACATAACGGAATGAGAAAGTCTGATGGTCAGCCCTGTCAGCCAACTACACAGCATCCACCAGCTGAGCCTTCTATTCCGTTAACTGGATGATAGGTGCACAGACTTGGGTTAGAACTTGTGGTATATGATAGTGGTGCTCAACCTTTATCACCCACCAGGACCACCTGGAGGGCTCATTAAAACGCCTTGCTGGGTCCCAGCCCCAAAGTTGCTGATTCAGTGGGTCACGGTGGGGCTGGAGTGCTGGCATTTACAAGGTTCAGGAGACGCTGATGCTGCAGGAACCACACGTTGAGACCCCCTGGTTTAGTCTATCACTGGCCCGTGCATGCTTGTTTGTTCAGTTGGTCTTAGTAACAGAATCAGATAAAAATTAGGACCTTAACGATCACTCACCTATATCCATGTGCTTCTTTCCTATCTCATCTTCCATTTGCCCATTCTGAAGTCTGTTCATTATTCTCTCACTTTTTGGAAGATTTTTTAAATACTCCTTATGAGGGTATGGAAGTTCCCTTCCATTCTTAATTTACTGAAGCTTTAAATCATGTGTTTCTGTTGAATTTTATCAAATGTTTTGTCTGCATTTATTGAGCTAATTATGAAAAATCTTTTCCTTTTAAAGTTATTATTGTATTAAGGAAGAGTTATAGTTTCTGGGTATTTTTTTAATTAAATATTTATTCAGATTATTACAGTTGTTCCTTCCCTCCCCCCCCCTCCCATAGCTCCACTCCACCAGGTTCCCACCCCACCCTCTGCCCTTACCCCCTCCCCCCCCACCGCACTGTCCTCATCCATAGGTGCACGATTTTTGTCCAGTCTCTTCCCACACCCCCAAACCCCTTTCCCCCCGAGAATTGTCAGTCCACTCCCTTTCTATGCCCCTGATTCTATTATATTCACCAGTTTATTTTGTTCATCAAATTATTTATTCACTTGATTTTTCGATTCACTTGTGTATTTGTTGTTCGTAATTTTTATCTTTACCTTTTTCTTCTTCTTCCTCTTCTTAAAGGATACCTTTCAGCATTTCATATAATACTGGTTTGGTGGTGATGAACTCCTTTAGCTTTTTCTTATCTGTGAAGCTCTTTATCTGACCTTCAATTCTGAATGATAGCTTTGCTGGGTAAAGTAATCTTGGTTGTAGGTTCTTGGCATTCATCACTTTGAATATTTCTTGCCACTCCCTTCTGGCCTGCATAGTTTCTATTGAGAAATCAGCTGACAGTCGTATGGGTACTCCCTTGTAGGTAACTGAGTTTCTGTCTCTTGCTGCTTTTAAGATTCTCTCTTGTCTTTTGCTCTTGGCATTTTAATTATGATGTGTCTTGGTGTGGTCCTCTTTGGATTCCTTTTGTTTGGGGTTCTCTGAGCATCCTGGACCTGTAAGTCCATTTCTTTCACCAGGTGGGGGAAGTTTTCTGTCATTATTTCTTCAAATAGGTTTTCAATATCTTGCTCTCTCTCTTCTTCTGGCACCCCTATAATTTGGATGTTGGTACGTTTGAAGTTGTCCCAGAGGCTCCTTACACTATCTTCATATTTTTGGATTCTTTTTTCTTTTTGTTCTTCCGGTTGGGCGTTTTTTGCTTCTTCGTATTTCAAATCTTTGACTTGATTGTTGGGATCCTCTAGTCTGCTGTTGGATCTCTGTATAATATTTTTTTATTTCAGTCAGTGTATGCTTAATTTCTAGTTGGTCCTTTTTCATATCCTCAAGGGTCTCACTAAGTTTATCGGTGGTTTCTAAAAAATTCTTGAAAAACATTATAACCGTGGTTTTGAACTCTATATCCAGTCGTTTGCTTTCCTCCATTTCTGTCATTTGTGACCTGTTTCTTTGTCTCTGCATTTTGGCTGCTTCCCTGTGTTGGTAGAGTGGCTTTGTGTGCTAAGTGTCCTATAGGGCCCAGTGGCTCAGCCTCCCCAATTACCTGAGGTGGACACTCTTGGTGCACCCCTTTGTGGGCTTTGTGCACAGTCTTGTTGTAGTTAAGCCTTGACTGTTGTAGGTATCCCTGGGAGGAATTGGCCTCCAGGCCAATTGGCTGTGAGAATAAGCTGTGTCTATGGTGGGAGAACTTCTGTGCTGAAGACACCCTTCTGGGGCAAGACTTGCTTCAGTGGGGCTTTGGTGCTCACTGAGTCTGCCCCCTGGGTGTGTCCCTTATGGATCTAAGGAGTTGTAATCTGGATGGTCCCACTATGACCACTGGGTACACTGGCTCTTGGATCTCTAAGGAGGTGCTAATCTAGCCTCTTCCTGAGGCTACCCAGCAGGAGCTATGGAGAGATCTGCAGATTCCTTTTCCTTGTTTGGGGTTTGGAGGTGCCCAGATGAGGCCCAGCTGTGAAGCAATGCAAGCTGCTGTGGGGCCTTGGGCCTTCTTTTGGATGTTCTGGGTCTCTCTGACCCAGCTGCAGTTAGTTAGGTAATTTTAGATTGCAAAGGGCCAGGGCATTCATATGCAAAAGCCTCTGCACACAGCTTGGGTGGGGCGGGGTATCGGGGAATCAATTGGGTGGAGCAAGCAGCTATGGCTGCTCCTCAGTCCTGTCCTAAGAGGTCCTGGTTCTCACTGTTCCGCGGTAATCGCTGCAAGCACCTCTGAGAGAAAGTTCCCTCAAGTTCTGCCCGATGCAAGACAGTCCAGTTTCTCCCCGTATGAGTCTGGGTCCCCAGAGACTCGCCCGGAACTGGCGTTCAGAGCAGTCAGGAGCTTGTGTCTCCCTCCCAATTGAAAAAGATGGCCGCATCCTCAGTTGCTAGCTCTTTCCGCTCGCGCCTCCATACCTCTGCACTTTACTTCCACACTGCACCTCCTCTGAGTCTCAGTGTGCTTTTCTCTTTCCTTCTAGTTGTAGGATTTCCACTCGGCCAGTCTTCCTGTGGTTCTGGATGATGTCTGTTTTGTCTTTTAGTTGTATTTTTGAAGTGGTTGTGCGAAGCAGCAATTTCCGGTGTTTACCTATGCCGCCATCTTGGTTTCTCCAGTTTCTGGCTGGTTTTTTTAAAAAAATACATTTTTATTGATTTCAGAAAGGAAGGGAGAGGGATAGAAACATCAATGATGAGAGAGAATCATTGATGGACTGCCTCCTGCACATCCCATACTGGGGATCAAGCCTGCAACCCTGGCATGTGCCCTGACCGGGAATTGAATCATGACTGCCTGGTTCATAGGTCAATACTCAACCACTGAGCCATGCCAGCCAGGCTAGGTAGGTTATTTTTAAGTTTTATTTTTACAAATTATAATGTATCCTTGCATACCTGGGACAAAACTATCTTGGTCAAGGTGTATTATTTTTAATACACTGATGGATTTGATTTAAATGGATATACATAGAATATGTGCTATGTTTATTCAGTAGCTAATTTATCCTTAGGAATATCACAGCATCCTTTGGGAGATACAAGCACCCTGGTTTGGAATTGTTCAAACTGTCCTAGCATAGCCATAGAGAAGGTTATTTCTGATTGATATTCATATCTTTGGCCTAGATGTGGTAGTGGAAGAAAATATAAAGGTAAGAAATGACAGTAGTTTGGTTTTTCAGGCACTGTTGGATAAGAAGAATAAGGTTCCTGAACCAAAGAAACCTCTGCTCTTTCTTCAAAGAAAGCCAATACCCCAACCTCGGCTTCCAACTCCAACCTTGGAAATGACTTCCACTGTAAGTTTGAAACTTTTCTATTTAAAATTCAAAATTTAGCATTGCTGTCCATTTATTCTTAGGATAGTTTGAGTTAAAAACAAGCCTAATTTAACAGTGTTAATTTATGTTGCCTTTATTCTTATTTTCAAACATCGAACACACAATCACAAAAACAAGTAAAATGAGATGAAATGAAATCTAATCCTTTAAAAAAAATAAAACACAAAGAATAAAAAGTTTTCCCAAGAAAAGTAGGCATCAGAAGGTAATCCTCATGTGTGTCAAATAAAAAAAAAAGGATTGAATGATGATCAGCTACTATAATTATCTACCCAGTGGAGAGGTGGCTGATGACAGAGAAGAATGAAATGTTAGAAAGTCGCGAGGAAGGCTGACTTCTGAGGTAGGACTGGCTCAATGGGCCATATCTCACCTTCACAGATCCCAAACTCAGTTTGAGCGCAAGGTACCTGAACTGGCTAAGGCTGATCCAGTCTAAACAAACCCACAACAAACTGCTAGAGATGCCAGAATGCAAATGTATTACTTTATGGGGAGAAATAAAACTGCCTGGTGCATCAGGATGTTCCTCATGGTAGGTCAGCCCATTATCTCCCCATAGAGGGCAATTCTCACAAGAAGCCAGGTTGTATTCAGGAGGTAGTGCTTTGTCAAAGGGAGGGCAGTGGACAGATCAGCTCCCTAGCACAATCTGTGTCAGAGGTGACACACGAACTCATTTTTTTGGCTGATTTTTCTTTGTTAAATGGCATTTAAATATATAAAATAAATATCAAAAATATAAGTCTTTGTTTTACTATGGTTGCAAATATCAAAAAATTTCTATATGTGACACGACACCAGAGTTAAATTAGGGTTTTTCAAAATGCTGACATGCTGAGCTCAAAAGGTTCGCCATCACTGCCCTAGCACCTCTAATGGGCCAACTGTGGAGGGACTGGAAAGCTCCCATTGTCTGGCTAGGACGTGGTCTGGACAATACCCCCATTGTAGACCTTGTACCACCACTGCTGGTGGTTAACACATTATCTATCACGTGTTAATGCCACTGATTTTACTGTTGCTTTCTTTTGCATTCAGGGGTGCCTTAATTAGATTTGCCCAATCTGCTTTTTCTGTTGTTGGTGGTTTTTTTTATAAATGTATTTATTGATTTTAGTGAGAGAGGAAGGGAGAGGGAGAGATAGAAACATCGATAAGTGAGAGACATTGATCTGCTGCCTCCTGCATGCCCCCTACCAGGGATCAAGCCTGCAACCCAGGCATATGCCCTGACTGGGAATCGAACCAGGGAATTCTTGGTTGATGGGTAGATGCTCAACCACTGAGCAACACCAGCCGGGCTGCTCTTTTTGCTTTTGACACATAGTTATTAAAGGTAATTTTTATAAATGGCTGATTTTGTCTACTATATTCTGATTTTACCAGCTTTGCTAAATTTTTGTGAGAAGTACCTTCCTCTAGACCAGTGGTTCTCAACCTGTGGGTCGCGACCCCTTTGGCGGTCAAACGACACTTTCACAGGGGTGGCCTAAGACCATCCTACATATCAGATATTTACATTATGATTCATAACAGTAGCAACATTACAGTTATGAAGTAGCAACGAAAATAATTTTATGGTTGGGTCACAACATGAGGAACTGTATTTAAAGGGCCAGAAGGTTGAGAATCACTGCTCTAGACTCTGACCTAGATTAGCTGTATCCTTTGTCTCCTAACGATCAAACATGAAAAAACTATTGCAAAAGGGATGCTGTAAATAATACTTTCAGCTTCAAGAATGATTTTGCTGGAAAGAAGTATACAAAAATGCAAATTGCTTAAATTATAGGTATAGTATGACAGTGGGTGATTTTTTTTTTACTTTTTATATGATTTGTTAAAGATATTAATGATGAAAAATAATAATGAAGTTTAATAATACAGTAAGTAACATTTAAAATACTATATATTCAATGAAGGTAGAGACCATTATTTATTTCTATGTAATCCTTCTGGCACAGTCTCTTTTGCTTGATCTAATTCTTTAAAAAATTATTTGATACTGACTGCTGTTCTCAAGCTGCTTGGTTCTCCCTTTGTTCTTTTAGGAAGAAGAAGATATAGAAAAGGCTGTTATCTTCCTTCAAAAGTTACTCCGGGGCAGAGTCGTTCAGAATGTGGTGTGTAGGGTCCAACCACTGGCCATGTGCTTCTCCTCTGAATACAGATTCACAGAATGTGCATGTGCTTGGTTCCTTGGGGTGAATTCACCTCTGTCCTATGGAACTACACTCTTTCTTTTTTTTCCTGTGTGTGTTTTACTTTATTTTTATTTTTTATACTATTACAGATGTCCTCATTCTCCTCCTCCTTTGCCCGCCTCCACCCAGCCCTCGCCCCACCTTCCCTCTGGCCATCACCACACTGTTGTCTGTGTTCTTTGGAACTCTACTCTTGAATTACCTACCCATTCCCTTCTACTGCCATAGATTGTCCAGATGGGTGACACAGTGTCAAGGAGAGGAATAACCTGCCTGCTGTTTGCTACAGTTGTAGCCAAGACAGTGTGACAATAATGTCATCCTGGAATTGCTAAATCCGGCAATTTTCTTACCTGAATTTTGATCATTAAAATATCACCGACCAAGTGGATTCCCTAATTTTCCACAAAGTCATAACACAACTATTTGAGCTGTACTTAGCTGGCAATACCTGAATAATAAATGAAATAACTAAATAAAAACTACAGTCTGAACCCCTACTCAATGCCCACATTATACATTTTTTATTCTACATATATCTTCTCATTTTTTTCCCTACCACTTACCCTATATTATAGGCAAGTAATGTAAGTCTGAGAGAGAGTATGTTAATTACCAGCAAATTCAACTCTGGTCTTCCTGCCTGTGAAGCCTTACATTATTTCTACTGCCAGAGCAAACACTCAGTTTACAAAGTGGACTGATATAAAGCCCCAGCTAAAAGTTATTTCTCCCCAGACAGTTATAGCTCCTAAAAGACTCAGTTATGAAGAGCAAGTCCAGGGAAGCCGGGTGAGCATTTTATGTTCAGCATTATTCTTTACTCTCCTTTTGGTATTTCCCAGGAGAATTGCCTCACTTCATGAAGACAGCACATTGTGTATTACAAACCAGGGGCAGATCTATAGGAAAAGGAAATATAGCCATGAAATATACCATCCCCAGCTTTCTTAGGGATTAAGGAGCACAGGAAATGAGGGGAAGTTCAAGTTTCTTAATATGACCCTGTAGCGGTCCCCTTGCCTTTGAAAGGCATTTTAAGAAACCGTGTAAACAGCTAACTGGTAGCTAAGCTCCCTCCTTCTCTGCCTGAGCGGCCCGGGTGCCTTAAGAGGGCTGACCTCGCTCTGTGGGACACACTGGCTCTGTAGTCCCAAAAGGTGGAGCAGAACCCTCTCGTCATAAGTCACTGCTTGGGAGCCCGAGGGCCTGACACAAGGGATGCTAGTTTGCAAGTCTCTCTTTGATTTGATTTGCTACAGATGTTTGAAGGGAAAGAAAAGCGACTGGAGTTGATCCAGGAGCTGCGCGCCACCCACGTGCTACAAGACGATGACAGGCTGGTGAGGAAAACCGAGAAGCAAGTGACACTGGCCCTGCAGCGGCAGAGGAACTTGCATGAACACAAGGTTCTTTCCCTTTCTTTCTTGTTCCATTCTAGTCACATTTTCTCCCTTGATTTTTACTATTGTGTGAGCAACATTATAATAACAATAATGAATTGATGAAAAAGAAACATCCCCCACAATGCCATCACTCTATCACAGTCAGCATTTTTAAACTATGCTGCTACAGTCTATAATTAGAATGGGAATTGAATATGGTCTTATATTCCTTATTTGCAAAAAGAAGAAAAAAGAAACCTACATTTTAAAAGGTTTTCCTTTCAAGTTTTCTTAAACATTTGATGACTGTACTATATTTCAGTTAGTGAGAGCTTAGCAGAATGAATAGTAATAAAAGCAATAAGAAAAAAGTGAGAAATGAGATTTATTTGTAAATATCAGCACTTATTTTGAGCTTTGGAGCTGTACCTAAGTCATGCTGGTTAAAACACATACTAAATATGTTAATATCTCATGCTATTCTGTGACTTTCATCATGACCTCTGCGTTCTGCTGACCTGACAACAGCTGGTAATAGCAGCTCCACCCAACAAGGATACATGTCTCCCTGTTCTCTTCTGTGTTCCTCTCTGTAAGCACCATCTCTAATGCTATTGACTACAATGTAGATGCACTTTTCTGCCTCTCCCGCTAACCTGTTAATCGGTGTGGAAAACGATCTGTTTGCACAGTGTTTGGTGTTGTAAGAAAGTGAACTTACAGCAAGGCCACTATGACCCACCTTTAATCACACACGTAACTCTTGTGCTGTGTGGACTTGGGCTCGAGTGTTAAGCAGCTTGGAAATGTGCACAACTTTACTCCTTTCACATGACAGCAGGGCTGGATGGCCACTGCGCTTGGGGAGCTCATGCAGGGGGAAGGGGAAGAAAGCCACAGGCTGTGAGACCCAACAGAAGGACCAGAGGAAGAAGCAGAGAGTCTCTGAATTGGAGAGGCCTGGGCATGATGGAGACAGGGCTGCACTTTTTTGTTCAGATAGAGAGCAAATGCCCCGAAAGTGCCAGCTCCCAGGACCTGGGTGGGAAAATGCCCCCTTTGGCCCTTGGAGGTTTCTGATTGTAGACTTTGGCAGATGCACCTAAGCCAGCCAGTCCAGGCTTTTCAACTCTGTCCCACTTAGCGGACATACTAGTCCTGGCTGATATCATGTCAGCTAAGAGCTAAGGGAGGAGGTAGTGGGAAGAACTGTCACACAGACAAGACTCACCCTGCTTACCTTCCCCTATACTAAGCACACTAGTGATGTGCAGGGGTCCGATGGACCGGGCACCTCATGGATGCCTACAGCAGTGCTGACCCTCTCCTGTTCTCCTCTTACATTTTCTGTGGAAAACAGTCCAGAAAATGCACAGCTGCCAATTACACGATATGGCTGCAATGGAATCACCTTGCTAAATTTTTTTTTTTTTTACTTAATCTTCAAATTAAAATTTACTACCTGGGCATACCTTTCTTGTTGAGGGAGAAGATTAGACATGAACAGGATTTAAAATCTCAGGATTTTAAAGGTTGCCACCCCGCCCCCCCTCCCCCCCCCCCACCCCCAACACACATACACACACACACAAGTGAGGGAACTGTGATCCCTGGAGATGAGGAGGAAATCTGTTTGTGATCTCTGGGCTGAATGACCGCCACTTACAAACGTTAGGAGTAGTGAGATTCTTGCCCTTTCTCTCCACCTCTCCTATTGTGTAAGTAAAGCTGGGCATTGTGGTTAGGAGGTAGGTATGGGCTGGGCAGTAGGTAAGGATGAGGATGAGTGTGTTGGACTAATAACTACGCTTGATTGACAGTCTCACCCAGTAGCCATACCACCTTGGATACCTGTGCGGATTTCCTCCCTTCAAATATGAGCCAGAGGGGAACTGAGCACAGAGGCCGACTGTCAGTATTAAAGTAACATGTGCCTGGGCGGAGAGCTCTTCCTCTTATACTTGAGAATGGAAGAGGCAACAGATGGGAGTGGCAAAGGATACAGTCCTTTAAATGCCTTTGTTCTCCATGTGTCAAGGCCAGGACAGATAGACACTGTGGCTTATTCCTGGCCAAGAACTCCAGGCCTTTATTTTACCTTAAGGATCATATAGACGTGTTTCTCCTGCTCTATTTCAAAGATAGTTGTTAATGATTTTGAAATTATGGTTTTCTACTTTCATGTTATTCAAGATCTTAAAATTCCCCCAAACTTATGTTAAAGGATGAGGCATTAAGAAATTAAAAAGGTGCCGAAACTGGTTTGGCTCAGTGGATAGAGCGTCGGCCTGCAGACTGAAAGGGCCCAGGTTCGATTCCGGTCAAGGGCATGTAACTGGGTTGCGGGCACATCCCCAGTAGGAGATGTGCAGGAGGCAGCTGATTGGTGTTTCTCTCTCATCAATGTTTCTAACTCTCTCTCTCTCCCCCTTCCTCTCTGTAAAAAATCAATAAAATATATTTTAAAAAAAGAAATTAAAAAGGTATCAGTGAATTTCTAGGAGATTCTATTTTGTTAAACTCCATTGCTATCTTTAATAAAACCCTTGACATTTTTCTTTCTGTCTTGGAAGACATAGCACTTTATTTGGCTAAAATTGAGCCCAGCTGGCATGGCTCAGTGGTTGAGCGTCGACCTAGGAACCAGGATTCTCGGTCAGAGCACATACTTGGGTTGTAGGCTCAATCCTCAGTTTGGAGTGTGCCAGAGGCAGCCAATCAATGATTCTCTCTCCTTCTCCCTTCCTCTCTGAAATCAGTAAAAAAATATTTTTTAAAATTGAAATTTAGCTCTTTTTTTGTTATTGTTAATCCTCACCCAAGCATATATTTCCATTAATTTTTAGAGAGAGTGGAAGAGAGGGGGAGATACACAGGGAGAGGAACATTGAAGTGAGAGAGACACATTGGTTGATTGCCTCCTCATGCCCTGACCAGGATCGGGCTCGAGCCTGCAACCCAGGTATGTGCCCTTGACTGGAATCAAACCTGCGAATTCTTCAGTCCCTGGGTCAACACTCTATCCACTGAGCCAAACTGACTAGTGCTAAACTTGAAATTAAAAAAAAAAATGCATTCTGTGTAGACGCTAACAGAATTCTTTGCTAAATCCTCTTTATAACTTGAGGACTATAAGCCGTCAGTGACTGACGGAGCAATCTACTTTCTCATGTCTAAGATTGTATCATAAGTTTTCCTAGTGACAGAACCCTCGAATGGGGCCAATCTAGAGATAATATTCCTAATAAAAACCAAGTGCAGTCTGAAAATAAAGTGACTGTCAATGGTTCTGGGTAACCCAACATCCCTCCTTATTAATCCCCATTTTTAGCGGAATTTGTATCCTTAAAATTACATTATTTTTAAGGTGTCACTAGTTGAAAACCATCTGACTGGACTGGAAGGAAGGGTGCTGGCAGACATGTTCGACTTCCTGTCCAAAGAGCTGGTGAGACTCCAGGAAGAGAGGAGAATCCATGCCTTTGCCATGCTGGCCGAACGACAGCGGAGGATGCGGGAAGCTGAGGAGAGTGGTCGGCGACAGGTGGAACAGAGGCGCCTGCGGGAGGAGGACGAGATATTTAAGGAGGCAAGTGAGGGCAGCGGGATATCTGGAAGCTGTTGGTAAGGAGCAGAGTCAAACCAAAGGAAACTGAAGAAATGAAATGCATTTTTTTTTGTATTTTTCATTGTATTCAACAAATATATATTGAGATCCTACACAGACACACATTTAGCCACCTATTTCCTTATTAACTCATGCACATACAAGCACATGTGACCAGAACCTTACACATTTATAAAGATATACAGAAACACACAAGTATATGTGTTACTACAGGTGGAACACAGTAAACTTCCCAACCCTGGACTATTATAAAACTCAGCTAATTATTCCATAGGTTCAACTTGATTCCCGGTAAGACTCTGGGCTCCCTAGAGCAGGCATGTTGTACATCCCATGGTGCCTTCCATCCCACCAGAATAGATCACTGTGCACAGTAGACATTGGGCAAATATATTTTGACTAGAGGCCCGTTACACAAAATTCATGCAAGAGTAGGCCTTCCTTCCCCCGGCTGCCAACAGGCACCCAGGATCTGGGCTTCCCTTGCAGCCCCAGCTTCGTCTGGAAGGTCATCTGGAAGGACGTCTGGTCTAATTAGCATATTACACTTTTATTGAGGCCTGATGCATGAAATTCATGCAAGAGTAGGCCTTCCTTCCCCCAGCTGCCAGTACTGGCTTCCCTCCGGCACCTAGGACCTGGGCTTCCCTCTGGCCACCAGCGGGCACCCGGGACTGAGGCTTCTCTCCCAGCCCCTGCTTCGTCCTGAAGGTCTTCTGGAAGGATGTCCAGAAGGTTGTCTGGTCTAATTAGCATATTACCTTTTATTATTATAGATTGGTTGGTTGACACTGAATTAATCTGGTCATTGGGGTCTCTCGCAGGGAACATACAGGGATTCAAAGTTATGGATTTGGTGTTTTACAGGTAGGTATAGTGCCAGTCAAGAAACATGCTGAGTTATTACGGAGTCCCAAGATACACAGAAATATCCAGACATGAAATAAAAAAGTACCCTTCTCCCAAGAAACTGAAAATCTGTTGAGATAGAAAGCATACAAAACTAAGGATGCTGCACGTGATGCCTCCTGTGTGTCTACCTGTAAAACAGGCAAAACTAAACTATTACTATGGTTCCTACTTAGGGAGTAAAACTATAAGAAAAGGAAAACGTTTGCTGTAAAATTGTGAGAGGGGAAGGGGACTGTGGTCAGGAAGAACCCGCTGCAGTCTTCTGGGATACTGGCAGTGGCTGGTGGGTGCTGGCTTTCCTCTGTTTCGTTACACTGTTCATTCATGCACTCCGCACTTTTCTGCATGTGTATTCTGTTTCACAGTTTGAAGAAAGCTGTAAAAAGAAGCAATGTAGATGGATAAGATGGTTCAGAAAGTTCATCAAAGATCCAGGATTCCTCTAGCTTTCTGCTTTTCTGTCCCTAAGGCCTGGCCTTCATGGCAGTTTAAGATGACTTCTGGTGCTCCAGCATTATGTCCCCATGAAATGAGGAAGGGAAAAGGAAAAAAAAATAAAGCTAGGTCTTTCCTTTTAACAATCTGTTCTGGAAGGTGCCTGCATCACTTATGCAGGTTTTCCCTTGGCTAGAACTATGGGTGCTAGGAAATGCAGTCTGTTCTAGGGACCTATTGGCTCAGCTAAAATCCAGAGGTTCTGTTACTGAAGAGGAAGGACATTGGGAAATACCTTAGTCTCTGCCACAGTTAGGTAGTGTGACAAGACATGCTGTGGGTAAGAACATAGCCGGGATCCAGGATCTTTCTGCAATGTGTAGTGTCCACCCCCGAGGAAAATCCACAATTCTAAAATGGGTTAGATGGGAGGGGGCTGCCTAGTATGGGTAGAAAGGTGGGTTAGAAACAAATGGTCTAGATAGTAGAAAAAAGGAACAATCAAAGAAGGGACTTA
This sequence comes from Myotis daubentonii, assembly GCF_963259705.1. Lineage (NCBI taxonomy): Eukaryota > Metazoa > Chordata > Mammalia > Chiroptera > Vespertilionidae > Myotis > Myotis daubentonii. Next base: position 61,244,532 of record NC_081842.1, on the reverse strand, counting down.
ACAAACTGAGTAAATGAGCTAAAATGTCGACCAGTGTTCATTTTTTTTTGTCTTGTTTCCATTAGTATTCCTGTTCTCAGTAACTGTGGGCATTTGGGGTTTTTACAGGTGGTTAAAGTTCACCAGAGTACTATATCTTCATATCTGGAAGACATAATACTGAAAACCGAAGACAAAACTGCAGAAGAACAAGCCAGGGCGGAAATTGAGAAGAAAGCTAAGGAAATCAATGACATTGCTTATGAAATGGAAAGCCGGTACGTACCAAGAGAATGGATGGTAGAATAGATAGCCCACTTGCTGTTACTTACATGTACTTTTCAGGAGCTTAAGAGTTCACCACCAAGGAAACACAAATATGTAGCTCATGCTTCAGTGCCCATTGTTTTATTAGCATAATGCTTTAGAAGCTAACATGCCTATCCCTGTGCATGGTGGGAGCACTGGGAGTAGAAGTCTCTGCAGTCTGGTTGGCTTTTACATTACTTACTTTAGAATACCTCAAAGCATGAAGGACATGTGAGTAAGTACATGCAACATTACCTGGAGTCCACCCCGAGGTGTGTGGCCCCATGGATAAGTTGTATCTCTAACATTCCCTTCCTGGCTGGCAGGGTACATGAAGGGCGGGGCCAATCTGACTTTTCCATGGGGTTAACCAAGCTCACCAGGAATGTCATATTTCACTTAACCAAGGGAAAGGCGATAGTGGAGTTCCTTCACAAGTCAGAAGGATCCAAGTACAGCCACAAAGAAAGTTTAATTTGTTTATTTTTCAGTCGAACTCAGCTTCAGTCAGAGGAGATTGTTGCTGAGTTGGTTTATAGTTTCCTGATCCCAGAGGTGCAAAAGGACTTCGTCAAAGAAAAAGGTAAACCCATGCAAACGCGTCCCTGGATGATTTTTTAAAAAGATAAACTCTTTCAATATCCCAGAGATTTAAAACTGAGCAGAGGTATGGGGAGATTTCTGAAGGAGAATCACTGAGCTTTCTTATTTCAGAGCCTGTCCAGTCCTCTTCCTGCTGATTCCAGATATACTCACCTCTAGTGTAGATGGGCAAAGTCCTAATAAGCGTGGCTGAGCATCAAGAGCCAACCCTCCTTTGCGAGGGAGCTCCCAAGTTCCAGAAGAGGTGTACTTTTTGATTTGATTTTTTAAAAACATAAAGTAAATGTTGAGAATATGCGGGATTTTCAAAATGAAGCAGCCCGTGGAGGCAGGGCACGTGCAGGTGACTGTTGAAAGCGGGGTGCCTGAAGGGTCTGACGCTGCTCTGCTGCCCCCCTGTGTCACGGATGCCTCCAGTGGCTGCCAGATCCCTATGGCAGAGTAAATACCCTCAGATGTCACCTGTCAACAGCGGATGTTTTGGAAGATTGATGCTTTTAGTCAACAGATAAGGAGGAAAAAGTGTGTCTTAAAAAAAGAATATTCTTTTGGAGCTTTCAGACTATTGGTGACAGACCCGATCCCAGAGGGAGGGGTGCAACCAGAGGTCAATACTTAAAGTGAAATAACATCTTAGTAGGTGTCAGAGTTATTAAGGGGGATTCTGGACATGTTTAAGAGAAGTGTAGTATTTAAGGCCATTTAACCAGGATAAAGGAAAGGTGGGGTTCTCATGGATTTGAAGAGAACAAAGAAATATCTTATTTTCCCATTATATGATTGCAGTATAATTTTTTAAACCAGTACCCTCTTCGATAAGCATTTAGCTAGTTTCCAGTGTGTGTGTGTTTTTTAAACATATTTTATTGATTCTTTACAGAGAGGAAGAGAGAGAGGGATAGAGAGCTAGAAATATCGATGAGAGAGAAACATTGATCAGCTGCCTCCTGCACACCTCCTACTGGGAATGTGCCCGCAACTAAGGTACATGCCCTTGATCGGAATTGAACCTGGGACCTTTCAGTCTGCAGGCCGATGCTCTATCCACTGAGCCAACCCGGTTAGGGCACCAGTGTGTTTTTCTATAACTAGCGGTGCTGCAATCAGTATATTTTACACACGCCCTGGTTGTGCTGCTGAGAATAAATTCCTAGCGGTGAATAAGGTATGTGAATTTTACATTTCAATAGACACTACCAAATTGCCCCACAAAAAGATTGTTCTAACTCATGCTCCCACCAGCAGCATATGATAGCGCCTATACGAGCAAAATTTAATTTTCAGGTAGTAAATATTTCTGTGTTACCTTATATTATAAAAGGGATATTGTTTTATCTAGATCCTTAAGAAAATATGCAACTCCTTTCTACTTCTCTGAGGTCCCAAGTGAGGTCAGCCTGTGTCAGATAAATTCTACCCAAGGGAATCCAAAGAGAGGGGGAAACTGTACTTAACAGTTACTCGTTTGTGACCCCTTCTCCAGCTCCTCCTGGCTCTGAGGGAAGGAGCTGGCGGGGGACTTGAGCTGAAGGAATCCAATGGGTCTTGTTTGTGGGCATGCTGGAAAAGTCCTTAGCCTCTTCACTTTAAATATTTAAAAAAATATATTTTTAATTGATGAGAGAGAGGAAGGGGGGAGAGAGAGCGAGAGAGCACAAGAGAGAGAGAGAGAGAGAGAGAGAGAGAGAGAGAGAGAGAGAAGACAGAAAGAGAGAGAGAGACAAAGAGAGAAACATAGATTTGTTGTTCCACTTACTTATGCATTCATGCACTCATTGGTTGCTTTTTGTATGTGCCCTGGCTAACTGGAGATTGAACCCACAACCTTGACATATCGGGATGATGCTCTAACCAACTGAGCTACCCAGCCAGGGTGGCCTCCTCCCGTTATGTGCATCAAATCAAGAAAACCTTATGGACAGGGAGCATGCACTAGAACCTTTGTTTCTCTTTTCAAATAAGTGAGCCATATGTATTATATGTACTCTTTACCCCAAGTTAAGATATTATATGCAGTCCATTTTGAGATATCTTGTTGGGTGTTTTTTTTTAGCTGAGGGGTGGGAAAGGCCTTGAAGAGACCTGTAAATGGATGTAAAATAACAGTAACTATTAAATTTTAAATGCTGCTAAGTTCTAGACAAGGTACTAAGCATTTTTAAAAGTACCTGATCTAAATTTCTTACAATAGCTGTAGGTGTGTTCTCATTATTCAGTTAAAGAACTTAGTGCTTAGACACATTATAGAACTTGCAGATTTGAACCATGATCTATGTGACTCCAAAGTCCCCATACTTTGGGTCATACTACTGTGAAGTGCTGCAGGTTGCTGTGTGACTTACCCTCTATAAATTTGGATGATGCCTGAAGAGCATAGAATCCACAGTACTTCTCACTGCCCTTTGCTAGCTATATGACTTTGGGCAGATTACTTAATCTTTCTGTGTCTCAGTTTCCTCATCTGAAAACGGGGATATTAATAAAACTCTCTTTTAGGGTCATGAGGTTTAAGTGAATAATTATATGCCAACTGCTTAAAACAGTGCATGGCATAAAATAAGGACAAATGCTAAATGCTAACATCATCATGATTACTTCTTTGCAAGGGAAATGTGGTGCTTAATATACTAAGCCTTGAGGATACACATTCTTAGAGTGTGGAGCTAGGACCACCTTCTAAAGCCATGAGCCTCCATATTAGAAACTGAGGTTCAAAGGGAAGTAGGGGGCACCTTACCTTTAAGTCATTTACGATCTTTGTGTTACGAAATTTGCATTCTGATGCAAAATTATCATTTCTATCACGACTGTTTTGAAAACATGTGGGAATGAATGAGTTCAGACTTTCAGAGTAAAAATTCTTCTGTCACTTGGCACAGTGAGGAACGCACAGCGGAAGCATATTCTTGCAGCCCATCAGATTATCCACAGGCACACAGGAGACATGCTTGCAAGGGACTTTGCTGAGCGACCGCAAGATGAGCACTGACAAGTTACTTAAGGAAAAAACTCAGAGTGAGAAAGACAGCTAAGGTGAGTTTGATTTTTCCATTTGGAAGGAAGTAGAGAGGAGGGAAAGTAGCACCATTCAGCTTTGAGCTATCTATAATAATAAAAGCATAATATGCAAATCAACCGAACAGCCAAACAGCTGAACAACCTTCTGGACGACCACACTATGACACCAGGCCAGCCAAGGCGGGTGCGATGCGATTGGTTGGGGGCCCCACCATTGCCCCATGATCACCTCGCGGAGCTCCATGATCCATCGCCCCCCAGAGAGAGGCCCAGGCTACCTGGCCCGCGGTGCTGCAGTGGGTAGGCGAGGCCTCCCTCCGCAGGGCATCGATCCCGGGACTCCTGGACTTTGAGAGGATGCAGGCAGGGCTGAGGGGCCTCCCCCCCTACCCCCAGTGCATGAATTTTGTGCACCGAGCCTCTAGTACTCTAATAATCATCATATGAAAAGATTGCCTATTGTTTAAGAAGATGAAGCACTCCCATGTAAACTGGCATATTTCATCTAGGATATGGAACATGCTATTGAAATTGTTAGAGAATATAGTAGATATTATAGCAGTTGGACTCTTGTGAGCAGAAAACAGGACTCTAGATTATTTTTATGGTTTCTTTTAGCGTGTGACTGTACTTATCACAAATAAAGCTGCAAAAAAAAGAGCTTGTTCTCATGGAGGTTCCCCTATTGCGTTGTGCTAGTTGTCAGCATAGCATGAGGCACAGCCTCCTGATTCCAGCTCAGATGCCTTCTGCAGTGTCCACCAGGGGTTGGTTTTAGGCTCAACTAAATAGTCACATGCATAAGACTGACATGGACCACATTTGATAGGATTTGCGTATCGGTCTACTCAGCAAGATACAAGGCAGGAACCGCAGCGTCCAGCAGAGCCTCAGACAGTTCTCTTCCTGTGGGAGCTCTTGCCGTAGCCACACAGAAGAACACAGCCACTTTCTTTAGCCCCAGGTTACATAGTTCAGGTACAAGGAAAAGAGATTCACATTGAGTGGGTGCAGGAGTTGTCTGGTTTACATGTCCCAGGGCCAGTATTGCTTGTAATAATTCCATAGGCAGAGTTTCCAGGGCCCCCCAATGGATTTGACCAGTTACAAAAGTCAGCACACTCAGGGTTAGCTCAAAGCTACAGTTTCCTATTCAGTATTAATAATTCACTTATTAACCCTTCCCAGTCAGATTCTAGTTACCACGCAGGGGTCATTTTTGACTCACGTAGTGTTAGTAACATACTTGACACTTATCACCTATCAGATTACTAGGAGAACAGAGCTAAAGAGTCAGTTGAAACTAAAATTCTCATGAGAAGGGAAAACGGAGTGAACCCTTTGCCTATACCTTCTCCCTCACCCTCCCATAGCAGAGGCACAGCATTCATTGTTGGGCCTGAGGGTATGCTGTCAGGTTAGGGAAGGAGCCAAAGCTTAGGGGGGAAATTGAGCCTGGCGGTCAGAAGGTTTGGGGGTTGGCCATCTCTGCCACCAATTGTAGAATCTTATACAATTAATTTCTTTTCACTTGAGACATGCCCATCCTCATGTGACCGAGAGACTGTCTTAGGAGAATCTGCTGGGACTTTAAGTCTTAATAAAAGAGGGTCATGGCAGGAGGTAGGGGGGTAAGAGATCAACCAAAGGACTTGTATGCGTGCATATAAGCATAACCAATGGACATAAGACACTGGGGGATAGGGGAGGCTAGGGGACTGTCTAGGGCGGGGGGGGGGGGGAAATGGACACATATGTAATACCCTTTGTATTACTTTAAGCAATAAAAAAAATAAAAATAAAAATAAAAAATAAATAAAAAGAGGGTCATGGAAGGAGGGTTGAGATGAGGGGGCAGTGAAGAAAGCAAACAGAGAAAAAAACTGATAAAGGACTCTTAAATATCAGGCTGTGGATATCATTACAGCAGAAAAGCTTTTTTATTTTTAATATACTTTTATTGATTTCAGAGAGGAAGGGAGAGAGAGATAGAAACACCAATGATGAGAGAGAATCATCGATGGGCTGCCTCCTGCACACCCCACACTGGGAATCGAGCCCACAATCCAGGCATAAGCCCTGACCAGGATTTGAACCATGACTCTCTGGTTTATAGGTTGATGCTCAAACACTGAGCCACACAAGCCAGGCAGTAAAGCTTTTGTTTTTAATTAATAATGAAATAACCTCTGAAATCATTGAAGATATAATCCATATATTTATTTGCATGTTATATACTATCTGTATAATATAATTTGAAGGACCAAAGCATTTTGCCTATCATTATTGTGATAAAAGTCAACCTTGTTGTTGGGGTAGTCATTTTTCTTGCATGCAAATGTGATGAGATTAATAATTTACATAGTTTGACTTGAATACATCTGCATTTACTTCTTAGTATAACACACCTGTTCTATGACATCCATGGTGATCTGTGAAATCAAGCCACAGGAGTGTTAAAATGATTTTTTCCTTTATGCTTACTGAAACTAAAATACATTTCATTAAAACCCATTATATAGTTATAAAGTACAGTTAAAAATATAGTTGCCAAGCTAACCAAAGACAGCAAGAAAGAGCAACCGATAAATTAATAAAGTATCTTCTTAACACTCTATTGAATGTTTGGAACATGATGCTTAATGGCCCCCTAGTACATATTTCTCCTCCTTCCTTCTCTCAGAGGGAAGATGGGAAGGACAGCTGTGAGATTATAACAATGCTTAGAGAAAGGGACCACTGATTAAAATTTTTTAAATTGGCTTGAAGACAATAAAGAGCTAATAAAGCAGTGAGGAATTTCTGGGCAAAAATTTAGCAGAAGACAAATTCAGAGCTTTGGAGCTGGCCTTTGGAGCCACTTTTTTTTTTTTAACCGGAGGGAATATGCAAATTCTTTAAAAAATGTGGCTGAAAGGCTTAACAGTGCTTTTATCAGCTTTGTAAAACTAGGGGGACAAAAACTGCAGTCAACTTGAGGCTCTGGTAAACCTCCTCCATTTGGGCTGGGACTCGGAAAGGCTGTGCTCTGGTAGTAAGGGTTGCTTGGGTGTAAACCCAGCATGTCAAACTTGCAGTGCAGACCACAATGAATATTTTTGCGGTCCAGCCAATATAACGGTACGTAAGAAACATTTTAATAAAAATTTCGTAACTTAATTTTTACAATATCCTGTTATACATAATTATTAGTAATGAACTACAACGTTCGCTAATGACTGATTACTATAATCTTGTTGCATTCATTTCCCTTATGCGCCTAACGCACAGGCACACCATTTCTCTCCACTAATACTAGCAGCGAATATTTTAGCAGCCAATTGCCATGTCATCAGTCTTGTACTGACTTGTGTGGTGTGCACAACAGGAAATACTTCACTTTCGGAGAACAAGAAAAATAGGTTTATCTGCATTATGCTTATTAATTTGTGCAGCTATTCAGTATCTGGTAAGTTAATGTTCAAGAAAAAATATTAATTTTATGAAAATGTTCTATTATTTTATGTTAACGATTACTCATTTATTTCAGCTCTTTGTATTCAGTATGTCTCTATCACAATAAACCTACGTTTCTGTGAAAATTGAAGCTTTTGGGGTTTTTTAGCCCACATGAACTTAAACCTTATTTATTTGGCCCATGTTAGCCTTTGAGTTTGACATGCTTGCTGTAAACTATCCCTCTCATAGACTACAGTTCAGCTTCTAATCATTTGAATGATCCAAAAAATATCTCAACCTCAGAAATTAAATTAAAGAGCTACTTAATTCCTGTTGCCTCAAAAAACTTGTCAGAAACAAAAGTTAAATTCTCATTGGAGAAAGTTGACATTATTCTAGACCTCAGTTTATTTTCACAAACAGTTTTTCATGTACAATTTCCAGAACACAATAAAAAATGTCCCGATTTATAAGGAGGCACATAAAAATGTAAATAAGCAGCAGCAGAAATTATGTAGATCATAGAAACAGACCTAAAGGGAGCTAAAATATTGGAATTAGTAGACATGGATTTTAAAATAACTATGCTTATTGCTTTGGATTTCTAGTCTCCAGAATTGTGAGAAAATAAGTTTCTGTTATATAAGCTGCCCAGTCTCTGGTGTTTTGTTATGGCAGCCCACTCTAAGATTTTGATCCCAGGAGTAGAGTGTTGCCACAACAAATATGTAAGCATGTGGAAGCAGCTTTGGAACTAGATAATGGGCAGAGGCGGGAAGAGTTTTAAGGTGCATGTTGGAGATACGGATGCTCATGGCAATTCTGGTGAACTTTCAGACAGAAGTGAGGAATGCGTTATTGGAAACCAGAGGAAAGGCAATCCATGTTATAAAGCAGCAAAGAACTTAGCTAAACTTCGTTGTTTTATGGAAGGTGGAACTTGAAAGCATGAAATTGGATGTTTAGCTGAGATTTCTAAACAAAATGTTGAAGGAGTTGGCTTCTTCTGGCTGCTTATAGTAAAATGTGAGGGAAGAGCGATGAAGAAGGAATTGTTAAGCAAAAAGGGGCAAGAAATTGAAGATTTGGAAGATTCTTAGCCTATCTGTATTTCAAAGCGTAAGAAAGTATATTCTGAAACGAACACTAAGGATGTGGCTGAACAGCTATTTGACAGAGAGCTTATGGGAATTGAAAGGGCTGGAGATGGCATGAGATGAAGGAATGCTGTCAGGCTTCTTGGATTTGACCAGATGAGACAATACAGCTATTATGCTCCAAATGTGCACAATTCTTCAATAGACAAAAATAACCTGGAAGGCGATTTAAAATTAGGGCCACTGTCTCAGTTTCAACAGGTCAGATGATTTCTGCCCAGAACCTTAAGGGTGGGACCACCCATAGGACCCTACCCAGGGAGCCGTACAGATGAAGGGGTGGGGTCACCTTACATGGGAGTAATTGGGCCATGCTAGTGACCTGGAAGCTAGGACAATGAGCTAAAGGATTAATCTCAAGCTTTAAGATCCAGTAGAATTTGTCTGGCTAAGCTTTGGACTTGCATGGGACCCATTCCTTTTTTCTTCCTTCTCACTTCTCCCTTTTGGAGTGAGAATATCTATCCTGTGCCTGACACATCATTGTATTTTGAAGCACATAACTTGTCTGATTCACAGCTGGAGAAGAATGTTGCCTCAAGATGAATCAAACCTTGAGACTCACCCACATGTAAATTAGACGATATTGAGATTAGATATTGGACTTTAGAATTTAGAAGTGATGTTCAAATGAGTTAAGACCTTGGAGCTGTTGGGATGGAATGAATGTATTTTGCATGAGAAGGATGTGAATTTGGGGGATGGGTGTGGAATGCTCTGCACTGAATTGTGTCACCCCCAAATTCATATGTTGAAGCCTTTAACCTCTAAGACAGTGGTCGGCAAACTCATTAGTCAACAGAGCCAAATATCAACAGTACAACGATTGAAATTTCTTTTGAGAGACAATTTTTTTAAACTTAAACTATATAGGTAGGTACATTGTTATTAACTTAATTAGGGTACTCCTAAGGCTTAGGAAGAGCCACACTCAAGGGGCCAAAGAACCGCATGTGGCTCTCGAGCCGCAGTTTGCCGACCACGGCTCTAAGATATTGACGTTCGGAAATGAGGCATGTGGGAGATAATTAGGATTCGATGAGATCATGAGGGTGGGCCCCTCATGACGGGAATAGTGTCTTTGTTAGAAGAGACACTAGGGTTTGCTCTCTGTCTTTCTCTGCCATGTGAGGACACAGCTAGAAGGCAGCCATCCGTAAAATGTTTCCTAAAGCAGTGCAGCCATTTCAGAGTTGAAATTATGCAGTGTGTTCTCTGATAAAAATGCAATGAAATTAGAAATCAATGACAAGATAATTCTAAGATGTTTGGAAATTTAGAAATGTAGGTGTAAATAATCTCTTCATCAAAAAAAAGTGTCAGGACAGAAACTAGAAAATATTTTGAACTGAAGAATAACAAAAATGCCATGTATGTATCAAACTTGTGGAATGCTGCTAGTGTGGCGCTTACACAGGAATTTGTAGTCTTAAAGGCATTTATTAGAAAAGAAAAGGTGAAAATAAGACTAAGCATCCTTTTTAAGAAATTATAGAAAGAACAGCAAATTAGAGGCAAAAATGTAAAAGGAAGAAAATAACAAAATAAAAATAACAGAAATTAATAAAACAGAAAATAGACATGTCTTCTGATTCTAGGTAGGATGTAGTAGGTAGCTATAATAATGAGAAGATAATGGGCACATAGTAAGTGTTATATTTCTAAAGGCATCGGAGAGCTGTGGAAACAAGGGGACTAGATGCACTAGAATGGCAGAGAGAAAAGAGTCCTTCCTGAGTGATCTGAGGTCGCTGGCCATTTTCTTCCTCTGAGCATTGGCCACATCTGGGCACAAGCTAAGACACAGGCTTGACGAAGACCGAGGAACTTTACTAACGGAATGGCGATCTGCTTTATAGACTTCCTGAACTGTCAAAAGCTAAAAGATGCCTTGGGCCGATGAACACAGTACAATATACAGATGATATATTATTGAATTGTACCCCTGAAACCCATATCCTTTTATTAACCAGTGTCACCCCAATGAACTCAATAAAAAATACAATAAAATATTTTTTAAAAAATCCTTTGTATATTATTCTAGTCCCATTTTTTTAAGAAAGAGAGGAGATTAGGACACAGGCAACATACAGATCAGGAGGTGGCCATGTGAAGATACAGCAAGAAGGTAGCCATCTGCAAGCCAGGAAGAAAGGCCTCAGAAGGCACGAGCCTGCTGGCACCTTGATCTTGGACTTACGGTCTCCAGAACCAAGAGAAAATAAAGTTGTTATTTAAGCCGGCCAGTCTGGGGTATTTGTTATGGCATTCCTGGCTAACTAACAAAAAATTACAGAATTAAAACAAAAAGTTAAAAGAAAGCAGAGAGATAAATTGAAGAAGGAATTGCTAAGCAAAAAGGAACAAAAAGTTGAAGAGTTCAATTCTTACACATATATGCAGTGGATATATTTTCTGAGTTTAAATTACACGTCCAGGGGCAGTTTTCAACCCTGAAACAAGTGCAAAGGAAATGTCCATATTTCAAGTCTATTTGTGCAATGGAGGCATGTCCACCTAACCCTCCAATGGAAGTGATTGAACTGTGTTGTAATGAGATGTCAAAAGGCCTCTAATGGAATTCTAGAAATGCCTTCTACGTAACAAGTACGCACAATTAGAAGCCTGTGCTCATAGCAGGACCATTTCTTGATAGCGGCATTGGAGCAAGTGCCTGTGTGGACGACATCTTCAAAGTGGAGGTGGGGAATGTCTCCTTGCACATCACCATTAACAGCGAACATTTGCAGTCTATTTTGAACTTCAGTTAAGCAAAATTATTCCTAAATACTAGTTCATTCTCATTAGTAGATCTCTATTACAAAAAAAACCCTGTAGTTAATTATATTATTAGTCTTTTGAATTTTATAAAAAAGAAAAATAGTGTGATGGTTTGTTTTCTCTCTTGTTATTAGAGTACCTACATAATGTCCTGGATTTTGTCTCTTGGCCCATAGAGGCTAAAATACTATCAGTCTCTTTGCAGAAAAAGCGTCAATCCCCACTTTCCAGCAGTTAAAATCAATGATGGAGAACTAAATAGAGCAACATGGATGAATCTCACAGATAAAGGGTTAAAAGAAGAAAATTTTTAAAAATCTAAAATGAGTATCGCTATGAAGTTCAAAATGTTGTGTTTAGGAATGCATGATTAGGAGGTAAAGATATAAAGAAAAGCAAGGAAGTGATGACTTTACAAATAAGAATAGTGATTACATTTAGAGGGTGGGAAAGGACTGTGATTGGGAAGGAGCAAGTGGGAGCTTATAGGGCTTGTTGATGGGGCGGGGGGTATTTACACAGACGAATCTTCTACATGAATTTATTAGGCTGCACATTGGTTTTCTGTACTTTCCTATTTGTGTAATATCCCATAATTAAAACTTAGAAATGTGTATGTGTATACACATGCATGTGTATACCTGCATCGTGCCTGCAACACACACAGACAATTTCTGGAAGATCCACAGAAGATGGGTAAGTAGTAGTTGGTAGGCATGGAGCTGGAGACTGAAGGTCAGACTGAGGGGAAAAAGACTGACTTTCTTCATGTTTTTCTAGATCCTTTATGGTGCATATATCTTAAGTTTCCAATTATAACCCAGTTAATGTAAAGGTTTCTTAAGTGCTAGAATTTGGAAACTGAGACCCTGTAAGCGAAGAAACATTTGGACCAGGGGCTCATAGCAGCAGAGCGGGAATGTGCCCGGGGCTGTCTGACTTCAACACCGGGGCTCTGTGCCATTGTGTCACAGTAACTTTTTGGATGTATTGTTTTGATAATGATTGTTTCTCATGGACGTTTGTGTTGTTTCTTACAGGCTATGATCTTTTTAAAAGAAGCTATACAAATCATCATAAAGAATTTCAGTAGTCCGTGCTTCTCCCAAGATGTGTGTCTCTTATGGGCTTGTCAATGTGTGATTCATGAAGAGTATATTTCTCTTAAACTCACAATAATTTAAAATGGTGTTCAGTAATAATAATCAAATGAAGGAGCTTTATTCTCTTTGGTCTGTGTGCCAAAAGGCATGACAAGAAGCTTCATAGCAGGACCATTTATGAGAGGCCTAAACTAGAAACCCAGATGTCCATCTACATTGCAATAGACAAATGGTGCTATAGTAATACCATCAGCTCACTACTGGGCTTTAGATCTAAGAAGTATATTCATGCAACACCTGTAGAGAGGGCGATGTTAGAGAGCCATCTGCCCATCCTGTGCTGACAAACATCAGTGTTGGATGGATCCTTCCTCATTTAGAGATAGGTAAATAGGAAAAACAATAAATAAACAAAAGCATCAACAACAAATTAACATGGGACCTGTGCAAAGAATTGACAAAAGAAAATGTATGTTACTCTAAAAATGTATGTTACTCTTATAAAATACCTTATTATAGAAAACAAGAAACATTATCTGCTTGATGTTTTGAATAGGAGGCAAAAAAAAGTGGCCTTTTAGGAAACTGAAACAGGAAGTAATAAGAACAGACAGCAGCCAGAGAACAGACAGATGCAGGCTGAAAAGAAAAGAAAGCTGGCTGGTACTGGAAATAATGGGGGGAACACTATGTGAAGTAGATGACTGTCTAACTGCTATGCTGTACACCTGAACTAATACAAAATAATACTGAATGTAAACTGCATTTGAGCAAAAATTTTACATTAAAAAAATAAAGCTGGCTAGATGAAACACACACACACACACACACACACACACACGCACACACACACACAAGGCTAAAAATCCAATGACATCATTTGGATGAAGTTAAAAGAACAGATATCTCACAGCAGAGAATAAAATTGGTATGTAGCTGACAAAATTGTTAAGTCGTCCAGTATGGGGTGGGAAGGAAAGGGCAAATTTTGAAAAGGACAAAGGAACCAAAACATGTAAAATGGAAACAATAATCAAAGATTTTCTGAGCTGAAAAAATACCTGATCATTCAAACTTGAAAGGCTTTACCTTGTCCTTGAAAAGCCAGGATTGGGCATCTTTTTCCCCGTCCTGAGGATCACAGACAAACAGATAAGCACTACACAAGTAAGAAGGCAATTGAATTTTGTTTTTTCCTTTAAAATTGCTAACCTGAGATAGGTAAAGGTTATATTAGTCAATCCTGAAAAAAAAATCAGGAACACAAAATGAGAAGAATTGAGTTAGGGTAGACAGGATAGAAAGTGGGAACAACTGACTTTCTTTGTAAAGAGCCTAAAGTAACTATTTTAGGCTTTGCAGGCCAGATGGTCTCTGATGCTGCTACTCAACTCTGCTGTTGTAGAGTGAAAACAGGCATAAATAACACATAAATGAGTAACTGTGGCTGTGTTCCAATACAACTTTATTTACAAAAACTGGCAGCAGACAGGATTTCGCCCATGGACCATAGTTTGCCCATTCCTTCTCTATAGCGATGAACTAAAGTTAAAATCAATACCAACTTTTAAAAGGATTTAAATGGCTTCTAATAAAGAACAAGAAACTTAGAATATTTTCTTTCTTTTTTAATCCTCAACTGAGGATATTTTTTCTATTGATCTCTAGAGAGAGAGTAGAAGGAAAGGGAGGAAGTGGTGGGGGGGGGGAGGAGAGAGAGAGATAGAGAGAAACATCGATGTGAGAGAGAACATGGACTGGTTGCCTCTTGTGTGCTCTGAATTGACCTGGGATTGAACCTGCAACTTGGGTATGTGCCATGACCGGGAATTGAACTCATGACCCTTTGGTCTGCAGGTTGGTGCTCTAACCACTGAGCAACTGATCAGGGCTAAACTAGAATATTTTCTAAAAAAAACTTTAGTCTTCCAAAAACTGTTTTTTATTTAGACAAAAAGAAAAAAATATAAGGTATTACAGAATTCTCATTAGCTAACTGAAGTTTACCAGGGGAGGACAACTTTTTCTGATACTGGCAACTCTCTAATTATAATGACTTGAATTTAAACACCCAACTTTGATAACCTTTGCTTTTGAATATAAATCACCTGAGCAATGAGCAAAACTTATGTTAAAAGCCATGTTATCATGGCAACCAGAGCCATGCAGTAGATTGAGGCTAAACTAATATAGTCAGATAGAAGCCCGGTGCACGAATTCATGTACCAGTGAGGTCACTCAGCCTGACCTGTGGGATCAGGCTGAAGCTGGCTCTCTGACATCTCCTGAGGGGTCCTGGGTTGCGAGAGGGCTCAGACCAGGCCAAGGGACCCCACTGGTGCACAATCAAGGCCTGGGAGGGACCACAGGAGGGCTCCAGGGCATGTCCAGATGTCTAGCTCAGTCCCAATTGGCCAGACCCCAGCAGTAAACTAACCTACTGGTTGGAGCATCTGCTCCCTGGTGGTCAGTGCACATCATAGCGAGCGGTTGAGCAGCCTTAGCATATCATTAGCATATTATGCTTTGGTTGAAGGGCTGACCGGTCGACTGGACACTTAGCATGTTAGGCTTTTATTATATAGGATAGCAATACACAATCACAATAAATGAACTTCTGAGGTTGAAAATGGATACATAATCAGATATAGTGAATCCTTGTGCCACTTAACAAAGGCATTGCTTCTCTTCAAAATGCTTAAAAATAGGCAAGGTAAAATCCAAGGAAGAAGTATGTAGTGTGAGTACACACTTTGGGATGAGAAACTATTAGCACAAAATTTTTGGATATTCCAAATTTCTGAAGTGCAGAGCTCCCAGATAAATTACATTAACGTCTGAGTATATGCTAGTTCAAGGGGAGCTCCCACTACAAACTCTCATCCCTGCTTCAATTCTAGACCATGGTACCCACTCGAGAGTAGAGTTGCATCTAGTAAGAAGACTTGGAGTGCGTTTACTGAGCAGGCTGCACGGAGGTTCACAGACCCACTTACTAGCAGAATGGAGAATGCCAGTGAGCACATGAGTGACAATGAATGGCCTTCAACTGTGCTTACAGTGAAGCAAAAGCCAAGCTAACGCCTTCACAGTGCAGTGGCATGGAGGTTAAGAGAGTGGGCTCTGGAGTCAGATGGTCTGAATCCAAATCCCAGTCCAATGACAATATGTCCTCAGACAAGTTACTTGACCTAACTAAGCCTTAGCTTCTCTGCATCTAAAATGGTATAATCGTAGCATGAAGATGTAATGAATTAATTCATGTAAAAGGCTTAGAATAGCAACTGGCATATGGTAAGCACCCAATAATCACCAATTCACTAATTTTACTGTCACTATGGGATAGAAGCAAAAGAGAGATGGGTGGAGCATGTTTTTTGCTTTTAAGGCAAAATAGCTGCACCTATCGCTTCATGAAAAGTGGACCAGTGGATGTCAGTCTTTAGCAGATGAGTTTCTCCATCTCACTTGGGGAGAGTAAGAGAGAGAATATGAATGTGCTGTCAGCCCTCCCTCCCTGCAAGTGGGGAAGGGAGAGGACTGAGTGCCCCTGTTCTGTAGAACCATGAAGTATAATAATAAAAGTGTAATATACTAATTAGACTGGACAGCCAAACGGCCTTCTGACTGTCATTCCGGATGTCCTTCCTGATGAAGCCATGGCAGCAGGTGCCAGGGGCGATCAAGCAGGCAGGTGAGCAGTTAGGGGTGATCAGGCAGGCAGGCTTAGTGTTTAGGAGTGATCAGGCAGACAGGGGAGTGGTTAGGGGTGATCAGGCAGACAGGCGAGCAGTTAGGGGTGATCAGGCAGGCAGGCTTAGTGTTTAGGAGTGATCAGGCAGACAGGGGAGTGGTTAGGGGTGATCAGGCAGGCAGGTGAGCAGTCAGGAGTCAGCAGTCCCAGATTGTGAGAGGGATATCCAACTGCTGGCAGTCGGACATCCCCTGAGGGGTTCTGGATTGTGTGAGGGTGCAGGCCGGGCCAAGGGACACCCCTTTGGGATGAGAAACTATTAGCACAAAGTAAGTACACACTTTGGGATGAGAAACTATTAGCACAAACTCTCATTTTATTTTTAAACCTCCTGTACACAAATTTCATGCACTGGGCCTCTAGTTTACAATAGAGCCTCCCTCTGACTGGACATCAAAGCAGTAGAAGAAAGTATCATGAGAAGAATTTTCCAGAAAACATTGAAAAATGAGGAAATCTTTTACTAAGAGGCACCATTTACTGCCAAATGTTGAAAAAACCAGAAACAGGGCTACGGTGGTTCTCAACCATGGCCTCATGTTGAAGTCATCTCAGTACTTTAAAAGTTGGTTCTTGGACCTCTCTCCAGACCAATTAAGACAGAATCTTTATAAAGGGCTGATATCCAAAATATATACAGAACTCATACAACTCAATGGCAAAACCTCCCCCAAATAATCCTATTAAAATTGGCAGAAGATCTGAATAGACATTTTCCAAAGAACATGTACAGATGGCCAGCAGGTGTGTGGAAAGATGCTCAGCATCATTAATTATCAGGGAAATGCAAATCAAAATCACATGATATATCACCTTACACCTGTTAGAATGGCTATTACCCAAAACACAAGCAATAAATATTGGCAAGCATGTGGAGAAAAGGGAACACTGTGCGTTATTGGTGGGAGTTATTGTGCAGCCACTATGGAAAACAGTATGGAGGTTTCTCACAAAATTAAAAAAAGAACGATATCATATTACCCAGCAATTCCACTTCTGGATGTTTATCTGAAGAAAACAAAAGCACTAACTTGAAAAGATAGATGCATCTAGGTGTCCATTGGTGGATGAATGGATAAAGAAATGATTGTATAGTATACAATGGAATGTTATTCAAACATAAAAAAGAATGAAATCTTGCCATTTGGGACAACATGGATGAACCTTGAAGGCATTATGCTAAGTGAAATAAGTCAGACAAAGACAAATACTATATGATCTCTCCTATATGTGGAATCTAAAACAAAACAAAACCCCTCAAGCTTATAATGCAGAGAACAGAGGTTACCAGAGGCAAGGAAGGGGGCTGGGAGGAGTGGCTAAAGGGCATACATTAATTTTATTAAGGAATCTGTGTTACAGCTATTTGACATAACTTCATGGAAGGAAGTGGGGGAAATTTACCCAAGTAACTTAGGAAATGAGTAGAGACTAGAAGCCTAAAGGAGATATACATAAGCACTGTACTGTAGTTAAAGATGTTTCCCATGGGAATCCACATTAACAGTCTGATACCTCTAAACGTGAATACTGGGATTGAGCAAATAAGCTAACAGATGATAGATAGTGGTAATAAATAAATAAATAAATAAATAAATAAATAAAAGCACCTTCAGAAGTGTAGCCAGGCAAGGGTATTTTTTTTTAAAGCATCTCAAGTGATCTAATATTCATTCAAGATTTAGAATAAGAGAAAGACGCCTTCCCCAAGGACACTGTCCCTCCCCAGGTGTTTACCCTTTGGAGAGAGAGACCATGGAAGAGTCTTCAGTATAGGTTTAAATTATATTTTATTTTTAAACCTCAAGGATTCCAAAACAAACAAAAAATGTGGGAGGAAGCACTGATACCAGCACAGTCGTAACACATGTACGTCCCCTGCCATCGCAGGCGTCACACCTGACTGTGATTGTCTACGGAATCCTCTCGCTTGCCCCTGGCCTGTGAGCTCTGCGGGCAGAGCAAGTGCTATGCTTCTGAGTTCATTTGTCCCTATTCCGGGTGCCTGGCACAGTCTCTGACACACGGTCATCTCCCAATAAGTAGTTATTTAGTGCAAGTCTATATCTTTAATGTTTGTAGAAGCGAACATTTGTGTGGTGTTGAAAGACAATTATGATGTCTTGGTATTTGATGTAATGAAATGAGTTTTCAAGAACATCATTCTAATTTATAACATTCACTTCTAGTTAATAAGGGTTTAATGTTTTGTGATTCGGTTGGTGACTGTTGTCCAGGGACTAAGTCGTGACGGAGAGGCCTTCTCACCACGCCCTGAGAGGCACTGACCCTGCTTGTCCAACCACATACAGCTTCCCAGCCCAGGACGCCTCCAACCACCGTTTTAGAGAAAACGCAGAAATGTTCTTCTCACTGTTTATTTTACTTTCAATAAAGGTTAAAGATATTATATTTAAACATAACTATAAAGTAAGTTTCCAATTATGACAGAAAGAAGAAGTCAGCAATTCTCCACTAAAAAAAAAGTACGTAACTGGACAAAATTGTCAGAAACACCCATTTTAGGGCACCAGCAGTGGACAGCAAACTGAAAACCTGCTAGAGATTTAGGTAAAAACAGAAATCTGCTGCTACACCCCCACCCCACCCAGCTCAGTCCGCAGGGATGGCAGCTTTCCAGCCAGCAGCTGTGATGCCAAAGGGGAGACTGGGGTGCAATCTTGTGACTTTACCGGCTGAAAGCAGCAATCTCAGAAATAAACAGGAGGGGGACAGAGCCCATAGCTTTGCTAGCCCAAGGATGCAGTCCCAGTTGGGATGAGCAGCAGACCTAACAGAAATGTAATGGGGAGATCCTGGGAGTGTTGAGATAAGTTCTCTGTACATCCCTGGCTGACTGAGAATACTACAAGTTAACCCAAACAGGGAAAGGAATAGAGAAATAAAACCCAGACAGGACAAATAGAACACAAATAGCAACACAGTCCACCTAAACCCAACCATGACATACACTAAATATTAGTGGTTCAAACACTCTAAATAAAAAGCACAAGTTGTAAAATGGATTTTTAAAAAGCAAAAGCCACTATATGGCACTTATAAGGGAAACTGATAATATAAAAACAAAGAGTGAAAGTAAGTAAATGGAAAAAGACACACCAGGACAATATTTAGCATAGAGTGGTTCTATTGCTATACCTGGCAAGAAAATGGGAAGGCAAAGAGTATTACCACTGGAATAGAATAGAGAACCCAGAAATCGACCCAAACCACTATGCTCAATTAATAATTGACAAAGGAGGCAAGAGCATAGAATGGTGTCAAGACAATCTTTTCAATTAAATGGTGTTGGGAAAATTGGACAGATCCATGCAAAAACAAAAAAAAATGAAACTAGACCACCAACTTACACCATACACAAAAATAAACTCAAAATGTATAAAGGACTTAAACATAAGATGGGAAAACATAAAAATATTAGAGGAATCCAAAGGCAGCAAAATCCCAGACATATGCCGAAGCAGTATCTTCATCGATACAGCTCCTAGAGCAATGGGAACTAAAGAGAAAATAAACAAATGGGACCCCATAAAAATAAAAGGCTTCTGCACAGCAAAAGAAACCATCAACAAAACAACCAGAAACAATACTGCATGGGAGAACGTAATTGCCAATGTTGTCACTGATAAGGGTTTAATCTCCAAAATTTACAAAGAACTCATGCAACTTAACAAAAGGAAGATAAACATCTCAATTAACAATTGGGCAGTGGACCTAAATAGATACTTTTCGAAAGAGGACATAAGGAAGGTCAAGAGACATATGAAAACATGCTCAAAGTCACTAATCATCTGAGAGATGCAAATCAAAATGACAATGAGGTACCATCTCACACCTGTCAAGAGTGGCTATCATCAACAAATCAACAAAGGACAAGTGCTGGTGAGGATGTGGAGAAAAAGGAACACTTGTGCACTGCTGGTGGGAATGCAGACTGGTGCAGCCATTATGGAAGACAGTATGGAGTTTCCTCAAAAAACTAAAAATGGAACTTCCATTTGACCCAGTGATCTCACTTCTAGGAATATATCCCAAGAAACTAGAAACACCAATCAGAAAGGATATGTGTACCTCTATGTTCATAGCAGCACAATTCACCAAAGCTAAGTGCCCATCAGCAGATGAGTGGTTTAAAAAACAGTGGTACATCTACACAATGGAATACTATGCTGTGGTAAAAAAGAAGGAATTCTTACCATTTGCAACAGCATGGATGGAACTGGAGAGCATTATGCTAAGCGAAATAAGCCAGTCAGAGAAAGATAAATACCACATGATCTCACTCATTTATGAAATAAACTGATGAACAAAAACAGATCCAGAGACAGAGAAGCATTGATCAGACTGTCAAACCTCAGAGGGAAGGTAGGGGGAGGGTGGGAATAAGAGGGAGAGACCAACCGAAGGACTTGTATGCATGCATATAAGCATAACAAATAGACACAGACACCAGGGGGGGGTGAGGACATGAGTGGGGGGCAACTGGGGGATAAGGACACATATGTAATACCTTAATCAATAAAGAAAAAATAAAATAAAAAATTTTTAAAAAAGAGTATTACCAGAGATTTTTAAAAATGCTTTAGCTCAGCCAGTATGGCTCAATGGTTGAGCATCGACCTCTGAACCAGGAGGTCATGATTTGAATCCCAGTCAGGGCCCATGCCTAGGTTGCAGTCTTGATCCCGGAAATCAGTAAAAATATATTTTTTAAAAGAATGCTTCATAATGGTAAGAGGATCAATTCATCAGGAAAACTGAACAATCTTCACTATTTATGCCCCTAATAGCTAAGCTTCAAAATCCATGACAAAACTGGCAGAAGTAAAGAAAAAGACAAATCTAAAATCATAGTTGTAGATTTAACACCTTTCTCTCAATAATGGATAGAACAATTAGACAAGAAATCAGTAAGGTTATACAAAGTTTGAACAATTTGACCTAATCAAAACACTACACCCAACAATTACAGGACACATATTCTTTTCAAGCATACATAGATCATTTATCAAGACAGGCCATATCATGGGCCATAAAGCAAGTGTCAATAAATTTCAAAAGACTGAAATTTAATAGAATAAGTTCTTTGGCCACAGAAATAATTAAATTAGAAATCAGGAGAAAAAAATAGTGTTAGAAAATTCTCAAATATTTGGAGGTTAAACAGTACATTCTAAATAACCTTTGTGTTAAAGAAGAAATGACATTGGAAATTAGAAGATACTTAGACCAGAATGATTGAGAAAATATAACTTTGAAATTTGAGATGCACCTAGAGCAG
The DNA here is from genome assembly GCF_963259705.1 of Myotis daubentonii. Taxonomy (NCBI): domain Eukaryota; kingdom Metazoa; phylum Chordata; class Mammalia; order Chiroptera; family Vespertilionidae; genus Myotis; species Myotis daubentonii. Next base: position 61,223,088 of record NC_081842.1, on the reverse strand, counting down.
TGCTTAGAGAGAAATGTGTAACTTTATATACTCATCTTAGAAGAAAAAGTTTAAAAGCAGTTATCTAAGTTCCCACCAAGAGAAAAGCAAAGCAAAGTAAACCAAAGTGTGTGGTAAGAGGGATATTTTAAGGTAAGAGCAGAAATCAGTGAAATAAAACTTACCAATAACAGAGATAACAAAATCAAAATTTGGTTATTTGAAAGATTAATGAAAGTAACAAACTCCTAGAAAGACTGATTTAAAAAAGAAAAACACGAATTATGTCAAGAATCAGAGAGGGGCCGAAACCAGTTTGGCTCAGTGGATAGAGCGTCGACCTGCGGACTGAAGGGTCCTGGGTTCGATTCCGGTCAAGGGCATGTACCTGGGTTGTGGGCACTTCCCCAGTGGGGGATGTGCAGGAGGCAGCTGATCGATGTTTCTCTCTCATCGATGTTTCTAACTCTCTCTCTCTCTCTCTCTTTCCTCTCTGTAAAAAATCAATAAAATATATTAAAAAAAAAAAAAAGAATCAGAGAGGGGATATCACTACACTGAAAGAGGGAATGTCTCTACAGGTCCCACAGGCATGAAAAGGATAAGAGGGAATAAATTTGATAGCGTAGATGGAATGGGCCAAGTCCTTATATCCATAATCTCCATAATAAATAATTTTAAAGACTGGTAAATTGTACTCTAAAATTTTTGAAATAATATTAATAAATTAAATAAAAGTGCCTGGCAATTTAAAGACACTTAAATACTTGAATGATTTCTTGAATTCCTA